>NC_054402.1:15836338-16488611 GCF_017976425.1 Toxotes jaculatrix | reverse complement strand
CCCATACTTTAGGTAAATATTTACAAACCACCCTGGTGATCTTGTGTCTCATTTAAGCTTTGTTTCCTTCCTAGGCTCATGCACACATCATCAGCTATCTTAAGCAGGAGATGCCAACCATTTTTTGCAAAGAAAGCAAGAAGCACAATCTGATTTACCAGCTTCCTGTAATTTTCAACAAGATCCAGCAACAGCATCGAGTCCCAGCTGGTGACTTCCCTGACTGCACCAAGATGCAGGTCAAAAATTACTTTTTAATTGCTATATGAATACCATATTTTTAGTATTTATATACCTAAATGTATTCTGTGAGTCTTATATGTAATTGCATACATCTCCAGGAGAAACTTCTGGGTCAAGATTTCTCAAAGTTCAAGACACTCAAACTAAGTCTAATGGCTTCACTGGATAAACTCCTGACCACCGACATCGCAAACCTGGTGCCTTTACTTCAACAGCAACAAGAACTGAGGAAGAAGTCCCTCCCTGGTGTGTTGGATGGCGATTTTTTGGGAACATTCAGGCCCGAGCACTACAGGAGAGATCCTTTCAAGGAACTCCCCAGAGATGATGAGAGCAGCGAGGCAGATTTTGATGAGTGGGTAGTGGAGAAATACAAACCCAAATACGATGAGATTTTCTACAACCTCAGTCCAAATGAGGGCAAACTGAGCGGCACCAAAGTCAAAGAGTGGATGACGAGCACACTTCTGCCTAACTCTGTGCTTGCTCATATCTGGAGGCTGTCTGATGTAGATGGAGATGGCATGTTGGACAATGAGGAGTTTGCTTTAGCAGTCCACCTTATTGAGGGAAAACTGGAGGGCCACTGGCTCCCCCGAGAGCTGCCTTCTCACCTGGTGCCACCGTCAAAACGGCTAAGTACAGCCAGCAATGATGAGTAAACATGACATCGAAAGGAAATGGAAGACTGAGGATGTGTCTGCATTATCTGTAGAAATTATACATAATCTGGTAACAACAGTTTGATATTTATCCATTTGAATGTTAATCATCACGGAACCAAAACATAAAGATTACAACCGGTAGTTTTGATCATTTTTGCATCGTACTTTCATCTCACATTTTATTTCTGCATTCTGTATTACAAACATACAGCAGCAATGCTAATCCTTAATTGGATGGAATTTTCCTTAAGGTTATATATTTGTTTCTACTTTCACAGAATCCTAATGTGTTTCTTATTAATGGCATTAAACTTGTAAAGATGACTAGCCAGTATAATTTCATTGTTTGTCAAGAGTGTATGATGGTCAGGTCAGGCTGGTACTCACGCAGGTGGCAAAAACGACCATATAATCCTGGAGAGCACAGGCAGGCTCCATACAGATGATGGCAGTGTCCATTGTTGGGGCAGTTACACTTTCTTCTACAGTGCCTCCCAAAATAACCCCTTGGGCAACCTGTGAACATGAATAATGCCAGAAAACTGTTATACTTTGGGTCAGATGTCTGCTTCTGTAAAATAAGCTCCAGTTAATGAGAGCAAGAGCCAATCTTTAAAAAAAAGGAAGTAAAAAATAAGACACACGATCAATCTGTAAGTCGACATCTTCAAAAGTTTGGTCATGAGATGACTGACCAGGTAAGAAATTACAAAATTGACAAAACTATCTTCTGAAACACAAATTTATGTTTTTACTTTCTATAATTTTTGCTTCATTCATGTGAGATACTGTAGTTAAATTCTTTCAGGCCTTTCATTCAAATGAAATGATTTCACACCAGAGAATCAATTTCCAATTGAACTGTGCACAAATTACCGGTGCACAGCCTATGATGGAGTCACAAGCAAATACTGCTTCATATCAAAGGGTCACAAGTTGGAAAAAATGCTGGAAACCGCTGATCTAAGGCCTGGTTGCTGTAGTCATACCTGTGTGTGTGAACGTCTGCTTAAAGTGTGTGCCTGTAGAGGAAAGACTGTATACAAACCATCCTCGCAGAGCAGGCCCTCCACCCCTGGGGGACACAAACACTTCCCAGTCACAGGGTCACACGAGCCTCCGTTCTGACAGCGGCACAGACTGTTACAGGCCTGCCCATAGGTCCCCTGTGGACAAGCTAGAGAGAGAGAGAGAGAGAGAGAGAGAAAGAGAGAGAAAGAGAGAGAGAGAGAGAGAGAGAGAGAGAGGTGGCGGGGCGCATGAAAAAAAAACACTGACACTTTAATATCAGTATTACTAATTGGATCAAATTGTGGGAAATTCAAGGTCTATGCACTGGTGGTAAGAAGTCAGTCAACACTTCCACCTTCCATCCTGTGTTCCCCCATGGTGTGAGCCCTCCTGACACTCTTAATCTCTCTTGCCTTGTTAGCAATAACAACATGAACCATCTGGCTGTTTAAGATGTGCTAGAGTGTTACAATCCATCAAGTGAATGTCTGCTTAAATTCTACATCACACTTTCTTCACAGCAGTTTTATGTCACTCCATGGGAAGATAAACCAGTTTAAAGTAATCTATGGAGGTACCAGCATTACAACAATATCAAACAGACACTGGAGATATGGTGCAGAAATGAAAGAGCAGAAAGAGTTTAGTCTAACAAGAACAAACTTTTTTAATACGAACGGTATGAAAGAGTGGTGCTATCAACTGTGCCAGATGTGATGTGTACATGTGGGAATGCAACCAAAGTAAAAGATCAGTAAGGTTGGTGGAGTTATGGGGCGTTTATTCTGCTTCATAACAACAGAACTGGCACCAGGCTGTTTCTTAAGGTATGTTGAGGCATGCTTGGGCAACATGCAAAACACACAGAGCTGTTTAAACACCGCAAAATTGTTTTATTGTTCCAGCAATAATATATAAAGTTGACAAGTTGCTTCTTGGAAATGATACTAGGTCATTTGATTTTCAATTTGGTCAGAATTAAGCATTTGATCAGTGATTAGATAGCCCCTGAATTTTGCTACATGATGTGTATTAATAATGTTTCTTGTAGCTATAACTTCAAGAAAACAGATAGTGAAGTGGCACCAATCAAATCAGGTAAGACAAAGCGGTAAAACATTTTCTCTTTTATTTTTAAAAGCCATAGAGGGCCCAAAATTGTCACCATGTTTTGACCAGCCTTTGTTCTTTATAGACCACTGCGTTATTATCTACTGTAACAATTCCCATATCTTTGCTTCAGACAGTAAAACTAGACATTTACTCCACCTGAAAATGCTTCCCATGTCTAGACCCATCATCTTCAGGGTGTGTATCTGAACACTGCCACCTCAGGTGCGTGTTTCTAAAAGTGACAGATTGCCTCTAACAGACTTGTCCCATGTGGCTCTCTTCTTATGATTACCAGCCTGAACTCTGGTTCAGAGCAAAGACAGACATTAATCATGGAGCTGGATGCGAACAATGGAGTCTTGCTTTCTAGCCCAGTAGTGGACATCCTTGGCCTCAGGCTGTGCTCTAGCTGTGGGCCCTGGCCTCACTCCAGTAGCAGACAGATTGATTCCCCCGATGCTCTTGTGTTCAGGAACCCATAAACAACCCAGCCTCCCACGCAGAGGAGCCGACAGGTTATGATACACAGCCCTGGATCGATGCACACTGGGAGCTATCTCATCTCTCTCTATAACTAGACCACATTACTATGGGTAGCAGAAATCGACCTAGAGGAGGATGAGTCCTGTGGGGAAAAACCAGGTATGTGTGTGTGTACTGTACTGTTAACATTATCTACTTGTCATGTATAGAATATGGGCATAAATAATTCATTTTGGTCTCCCGACCATGCACATGTTTCAGCAGCATGTCACTTTTTTTCACTCTACAAAATGAAATATTCAGGCCCCTAAACTTTCAAAGAAAAAGTTGAACATTTTGGGAAAAATACTCGACACCATTCTCCACCATGCTCTTATCACCTGCAGAACTGACCACTGCAATGCTCTGCTCCCTTAAAAGAACATATCTCAGCTACAGCTGCTTCAAAACTCAGCAAAACATGACAAAGACCAGAAAGAAAGCACAGATTACACCGATTTTAAAGTCTCTGAATTTGGTTTCCTGTCTGCTTCAGGACTGAGTTTAAGATCCTTTTAATTTTTTTTATAAAGCTCTTAATGGCTTTGGTCCTACCTATTTATCAGATTTGCTTTTAACCTATGAACCCTCAGGTCTTCTGGCAGCTTGCCTTTTAATTATACCTAAAGTCAGAACAAAAACATACGACCAGGCCTCCTTTTATTACTATGGTCCACACACACCGCTGATTGCTTCCCACTTCAAACCACTCAGCAATATTCCTTTCAACCATGATCATTTCATAACCTTAACCACGTTTATTATTTTAACCATGACAACAAACATCCTTTAACCTTAACAAAGTACTTACTTTAACCCAAACTATAACCTTTCCCTAAACCTAATCAAGCTGTTTTTGCACTTAAACCTAACAGACATTTTACTGTAGCACTCTCACAAAAAAATGAGTGAGTGATGATGAGTTATTCATTTTTCAGTAGGGATTTTTAAGAGTTTATCTGTGACATATCTCTTGCTGTCAGGCCCTAATTCAAGAAACACTCCTATGCGTCATATCAGAGGTTAGGGACAAACAACCTATGTGGTCGTTCAGGCTGGAGGACTTGTTGATTCTGGTAAATAGCCACAGGACTTCCAAGAGAAAGATCTGCCTTCAGTGTATGGATACTATTAGAAAATATTTTGAGGAGAGTGGTGAAGGAAAGGACACGTAGAGTCAAGCTCACTGTAGCACTCGTCAAGAATTTGTGTTGCGATGAAGCAATGTAACACGCTATGCACAGGAACACAAACTCTACTTACTCCTGTTGCAGATGATCCCAGTCCATCCAGGTGAACACTGACATCTGTCTCTGTTTTCACCACACTCTCCATTTACACAGTCTTCACAGCTCACACTGCAGTCATCCCCGAACGAGCCATCTAGACACACTAAAAAAAAACTGGAAGTAAGTTGTTCTTATCTTTACATGATCTATTTGATCTCTCACCAGACATGCATCTTCATCTCATCACTAGCACCTCTTACTGTACCTATGTGGCTCTCCAGCCTAAGTTCCCCCCTGCGGTCTCTCTGGATCTCTAACTCTTTTTCATCATCACCGCCATCATCACCATCATAATCATCACTGTCATAAGGGGAGTGCAAGGCTGCCGTATACTGCAGGAGCTGAGGAGCATTGCGGAATAGCAGATCTGGTAATCTTTGGACCTCCAGCTGCTCCTCCTCTTCTTCCTCCTCCTCCTCTTCTTCTAGTTCTCTGCCATAAAGTGCTGAACACGCCCAGTGCAGTTATTTAGTTAGGGTCAGTGATATAACAGATATAACTATGCTATCAAGGAATAAGTCAAATACAAATGTTACTCACAGATGCAGGAGTGCTGGTCCTGATCCAAGCGGAAGCCCAGTCGACAAAAACACTCATATGTTCCCAGGGAGTTGACACAGTAGTGTTCGCAGCCTGAGGTCTCTGCTACGCACTCGTCAATGTCTAACAGAAAAATTCACAAACATCATAAGAGAATGACAGGGAAATAATAGCACAGCCAAGTGTGATTGTCTCGGGATAGAGGTTGCACACAATAGGTTTTTACTGGTGATGCACAAGTTTAATGGCAGACCTGAGCAGGTCAAGCTCAGGTGGGCCTGGTAGTATTTCTCCAATAAGACAAAGAATGTTGTTTCATTTCAGAGTAATCATTTGATTAAACATCTGTGATTTTTGCTATGTTGAGCAGCTGCCATCCGGCAGCTGCTCTAGTTCATACAAAGTTTGCTCTTCAGTGAGCAAAATATTCTGTTTTTAGTTTTCAGCTCTGGAATGGCTTGAAAAAGCTTAAGCAATCAGCTGGTAAATATGCTTTGAGAATGTGTGTCCTGCACAGCTGTGCCACAACATAGAAAACATTTAAAAGGCACCAGGCTAGGTAATCTGCTAACAATCCAACACTTACCGTCACAGCCACAGCCGTCTGGGTTTAGTCTGTGGCCGGCTCTGCAGCTGCACTCGTAGCCACCTGGGTAGTTTCTACAGAAGTGACTACAGCAGGACTCCCCACTGACACACTCATCACTATCTGAGGAGGGCACGCAGTGATACAGAGTTGGTTTCAACAGATGGACAGAAAGAAAGAAATTAAGAGTCAGAAGAGCCAGTGAATGAAAATGGAAAAAAATGTGAAAGAACATGAATTAAAAAAATAACAAAGATAAAGAACCAGACTCAGAAGAGGTAGAAGAAGCCACAGACAGAAATTCTTACCAACACAGGTCTTCCTGTCTTGGTCTAGCTGGTAGCCGTGGTTGCATGAGCAGAGGGGGCCGTTGGTGGTGTGCTCACAATGATGAGAGCAGCCTCCATTGTTCTTCTCACAGCTGTTGACGATCTCCATCTCAATGCCTGGAGGAAAGAAGACCAAAACCAAAACTACAGTGCTGGAACATAAGGACAATATTATGGAGAATTTCTGGCAAATGAGGACTATTTTGGTTTGTCCCAGTTTTGTAATTACAAGCTGCAGATGATAACAGGAAAAAAAAAAATTATCCAGCACAGATATACGGAGTGTGTGTTTTTCACATAAGGAAGTCCATCATTAAATTGCATGTAATATCTCTGCTATAATGTTATGTCTTTTATTTGGCAGATTAAAAATTAGAGTATTGTAACTGTAAGCTTCTTCATGCTTCCTGTTCATTTGTATGTTCAAATCGTGTTGGGGCTGTAGGTATCACAGATGCACATCAGATAAAAATGCAGAGATTGAGAAAGGATTTGCTCATTTGCACAAAGAAATGTGTTCAGTGCTAGTTGGAATTTGTGGAGTTTAATTTCTACTGTCTTTACTTACGGTAGCACTGTTTGCCATCTGCACCAAGTTCAAAGCCTGGATGACACACACAGCTGAAGGAGCCCAGCATGTTGACACATCCATGGGAACACCTGGCATGGCCTGAACTGCACTCATCAATATCTACAGGATGGATGGATGGATGGATGGATGGATGGATGGATAGATAGATAGATAGATAGATAGATAGATAGATAGATAGATAGATAGATAGATAGATAGATAGATAGATAGATAGAAAATCATAGGGGTATAAGAAAGCTATAGCAAACAATTTGTATCAAAGATTTATCTGTTTTACAAAGTTGCAAAACACAAGAAAATGTATCTGGGTCATATTAAGACATGTCCAAGTATTTCATAAAGGTCATAAAACTGATATATGTCTTCTTGTCCTCAAATCTTTGCCCAGAGTTAAGTAATCTGACCCTCTTGGCCAAGTTGCAATTTGCTCTCCAGACCAAAAGGAACTGGGTTATTATGGTTCCTACTGTAGCACAATCACATCGTATTTGAAGCAAACACACATGTAGATTGACACAAATAGTTTGTACACCGACTCAGAGCCCTTATCTGAGTTTTAGCTATGCACAAACACACACACAGTAACAAATGTGAATGGTCTCAGACTCTTTGGGATCAGGCTCTGCAAGTGCCTTTGTTTGGAGCTGGTTTAATGACACCAGACGTAAATGAACCACACACACATTCTGTCGGAGTATTTCAAAATGTTGCTGCCAGATTGTTTTTAAAAAAATCCTGATGTGTGAAAGATTTTTAAAACAATGTAGCAAATACTTCCTCAGGCAGGAAGGCTTTGTCAGGGCTCAGGTTACATTGGCTTCACCTCTCCTCCATAGGTGGAGCAGAAGAAATTTTAGTGAGAGTGGTTTCCAACATCAACCTCTCAAACCAGCAAAAGGGGTGTTGTAGCACAGATTTGCATTAAGAAGGAGGTTTAGTGTCTCCGTAACTTGTGGAAAAATCATAAATGTCATTCTGTTAAATTGTAGTACATTGCAAGAAAGAGCAGCAGCCTGTTTGATGTATCCATAGTGTAAACAGTGTGTGTGTGTGTGTGTGTGTGTGTGTGTGTGTGTGTGTGTGTGTGTGTGTGTGTGTGTGTGTGTGTGTGTGTGTGTGTGTGTGTGTGTGTGTGTGTGTGTGTGTGTGTGTGTGTGTGTGTGTGTGTGAGTCCTCACCTTCACAGTTCTTGGCATCTGCAGCCAGTGTAAAACCAGGTCGGCAGCTGCACTGAGCCCCGCCATCTTCAGAAAGACACAGCTGGGCGCAGCCTCCATTCCTCTCCTCACAGGGGTCCCTCACTGACACAAACACACACAGACACACACACAAACTGAAGCCAGGTCAACTCAGCAGGTGACTCTGTGACCCCACTGGTTAGCTGGGGTCAGGACAGCTTTCAATTTTACCACCAGATTAACATCTAAATTTGACTTAGCCACATGCAACGTCTTACAGGTTTCCTAAACTGTGTGAGTCTGGTTATGATGTCTGATCTGAAGACCTCTAGTAAAACTAACAAATACATTTTATAAGCCAGGAGGAGAAATCTGAATTCCTGCTCTTTACTGTACAGTGACTGTTTCCAAAGCTGCTTCTCAAATTCCTTTCCCCTTTACAATTTCCTACCTTGCACACTAGGAGCAGCCAAAAATCCTTATTTGTGCTGTGATTTGGTCCAATTTACAACAGTAGAAGTTCCTACTGTACTGTAGGGTTAGGGTACACAAATAAGCTCTGTCCAGTAATTTCTGACATATTCATGCATGTTGAGAACCTCTGCTGACAAAATGACTTACATTCACAGTGTCTCCCATCTCTCTTCAGCTGGTAGTTCTTTCGGCACTCACATTTGTAGTGATTGTTCCCCATGTCCACACACTTGTGCTCACATCCACCATTCAGTACTGAGCAAGAAGTCACAGCTGAAAGGCAAAAGAGACACAAAAGTATACATCGTAAATAAGGCTAAAACCCCAATTACATCCAATTACAGTATATATAAATGTGAAACTCCAAGTTTTTTCGGACTAGACTAGTTATACAGCATTTAAAATGTGAACTCACAAAGGACGACATATGCATATAATTGGATTTATTGGCAACCTGAAATGGCTTTAACACCTCAAACTCTGCAGCCGTGTAATTATGGAAAGCACTTGGGTAAAAGCTGGAAACTGAAAAATGATATTCAAACCGGGTCCAATGGGTACCCCTGGTTAGTTTCTAATGATCTTTCCATCCCATTTCTCCTGTGATTTAATGATGTGCCAAATATGAATATCAGCCGTGTGCCTTCTGGGTGCCCTAAACACAGACATGATGACACAGACGGGTTGTAAAACTGAGAGAAAGGCTGGCTTTCAACACTGATGACTTCAGCAGACACAATTAGCTATCCCTCTACCTCCGTCCCTATCGTTTACCACAAAACTACAGCCGGCAAAGTGGTGTATTAAGAGAGAGAAATGAGACCAAAAGAAACAGAGGAGCACAGGTTTTCAAAAAGTAACAATTTCTCTCATTACCCACAGGTTTTATGGAGCTAAAAAGGGAAAAAGTACTTTACCACCTTATATTTCTCCCATTAGGTCATGTCAGAATTTCCCACAAGACTCTGGGATTAATCAATGAAGCTTAGCACTTCCATTGTATTCATCTATTTACAGGTTTGGGGATATTCTTCCATATGTTCACTCACAATGGACATGGCCACTTTGGAAACCAACCACAAGGTGTGAATCAAGTCTCCTGAGGACCAACGGAGACCAGATGTTCACTCCACACGTGAGCAGGCCCATTAGTCATTTTCATACATCAGGGTATATGAGAAAATCTCAAGTGCTTGACAGAAGCCTAATTTTCAAACTGCACTTTATCTGTTAATCCTCTACGTCACTGAGGGAATGCTTGGAACAACAATATTAATGTGGGGAAAAAATGCAGCACACAGGGAGGAGTAGAAAGCAAATGGTTACCACAAGTGTAATAAATATTTGTGTTTAGTACTTACCAATGCAGGTCCGACCATCAGCGTGCATGCGGAAGCCTTCGCTGCACTCACAGCGATGAGAACCCGGTGTGTTCACACACGTTTGCTGGCATCCTCCATTGAGCTCCTCGCACTCATTTACATCTGAACAAACCGATATATACATTCAGTGTATACACACACACACACACAACCATGCACATAAATCCTCATTAAGAAAACCACTCATTCACACAACAGAATATTGCCACAAACCACAAGACTGCACAACAACATGTATGCCACTCAGGAGCCATTAAAGATCAAACTTGTTAGGAATGTAAGTCGGCCTCTGACTGTGTCAAAGGTATAATTTTGCAAGTATGCAAGTCATGAACATGGGATAATTAGTAGGCCATATTAATGGCCTCTCGCCTTGAGTCATCTTTTGTGTTAAAAAAACGGAGCTTTGCTGAACAATGACAGATTGAGAACGTTTGTGGGAAAATAATGCTGAAATGAATGGAAGCTTAAATTGAGCTGCATTTTAGAAACGAGTCATTTATTACATCCTTTATAAAATCTCACATCCAACTTTGAGGCAGTCTGATTAAACATTCCATCTGCAGTTAGCCAAATGAAAGAAAATTGAAAACACATTTTTAGTATTGCAGATTTAAAGAGTTGTAATTGTATAATTTTGACCAGATCTGATGGTTTTTAGACTTCTACTTCTGAGCATTACGTTTACACTTCAGTTGTCACGTTTAAACTTCACTATCATCACCTCTTATTATTTAATGATGAGAGAAATTACAAAGAGCTTATACTGAAAAGTTTTGATACATTCTATCTATTGATAGTGTCTGAGCAAGACACTGAATCCCCACTTGCTTCAGAAGCATACTGTAATACCACACTGATCCTGTGTGTGTGAATGTTTAATGGAGTGAATGATGAATGGCTTATCACACTGTTGTGCAGTAGTAGTATGTGTGCACTCAATTTGTTTCCTGCACAGAAGAGGGGTCCTCTGCAGAGGGTCCATGTGCCTGCACGTGTGTCAGATTGAAGATCATGTTCCTCAGAGACAGAGGCAAGTTGAGAAAACACTGCACCTGAACACTCCATTCAAGGACAATAAGACTTCGCTACACATCTGTTCAACACATCACGCATCCTCCTAACTGCCTCCCAGTTGTCATCTCTGACTCGCAGCAGCCTTTTTCAGCTAGTACCAGTGATGACAGAGTAGATGTGTGTGGGGAGGGCAAAACAGTCCTGCAGTCTTTTTTTTTCCAAGAACATGTGGTTCAGTTTATTGGAGCATGCAACACTACCATCATTTAGGGTCCTCAGAGGTCAAAGCACTTCCCAAGTAGTGCAAATATTAGAAATCATTTTCAGACAGTTTGCATGCATTCGTGTAGTTGTGTGTGAGTGAATGTGTATTCTTTTTCTGAACTCTCAACTCTCTGGCAGACCCATGGGAACAGCCCCCTTCAAAACGATCTCAAGACTATTTTAATTAGTTTGTGTCCAATAATAGGAGCTAAAGGGAGGGGAGGGGGAGAGTCAGAGAGGAGGCCCTTCGCCAGTAAAAAGAATCCTTTTCATACCCAGCACATAGAGTAGTGTGATCAGGTTAAAGGAATTCATATCAGTTTGCCCAGTTTATACAGACATCTCTTAATGTTGAAACAAATAATCACTACACAGCTCTGAAGAATTACATATTCATGAGCCGTCCTATCATTCTGGGCTCTTTTGTACTTTACATTGCCTGCTTCTGTAGAGAATCCCTAACATACAAAACAATAAATGCAACGGGAGGTTTGTTAAGGTTAATATACTTATTGGTCTCCTCATGTGAGAGGATTTCAGTGGGAGACACACAATGGCTGCTTTTCACCGGGGGTGGGTGGCAACAGGGGCGGGAGTGATGGTGGTGTCGGAGGTCGAGGGGCATGAGTTCTGAATGGTATCGTGTGACACCGTCTGGCTCTAAGCGGAGCTGCTGAGCTCACATCTACGACAAGACAAAGTAGATGAAACATTTGGGAGCTAAGCTTTGACGGCAGAAAGAAATGAACAGGTGGTCTTCAGAAGGAGCACAACAGGAACTGAATTTGCTTAAAACAAAAGAGGATCTGAGAAACTGTGGTGTGACAACAATTAAAATGTGTATGTACGTTTTCTCTAATAATTTGTTACCTTAACATAAGTACAGTAAAGTAATTGGTCTCACTCATCTCTCCGTTTCTAGATTTCATTACTTGGTTTAAAAGTTCCCAAACAGATAAAACACATGCTAAAAACAACTCTTCCACATGTTCCTTTTTGTCCTGCTACAGTTTAAACCCAAACTCGTTGTCCTGCCCCATAAATACGACCACACATACAATTCACACAAAACCTTGTAAAAGACGAACTTCACAGCTGCTGATGCTGCTTCCGTTTGTCTTCTCCAGCGGTAACCTCTCAGACTTTAAATTATTACAGAGTGACAATATCCTGTCTTAAAGGTTAAAAGTCAGGGGGCAAGTGCTCACACCTGTAGCTCTTAGGAACAAATGGTCCTAAGTGCCCAACGCTAACTCTGCATATTTCTGTCAGATGAGACAGACTGAAACTGAGAAAGCATGTCGTCTGAGAAGGTTATTAGAAAGCTGTGCTTGCCTGTGTGGTGGGTTTAGCCCTTTACAGCCTGAGGTCTAGACAGTTAAGCAGGTCCTCAGTAGGTCAACCTAGACTAGTGAATTTAAATCAAATGACCCAGATATTTCTGCAAAATCACAAAGGCCACTGAATTATTTCAATGCATTTTGCATGTCAGTGTTATGGTGGGAAAAATTAAATGGATATATATTGAAATTCATAAAGCTTAAGTTCTACTTTTTATAGTAAAACAAAGACAAGGAAAATTCATGAATTAAAGGTACCATGAATCAATATTTTTTGATAAGTGGCTCCCTATATTGTTTGCAGGAGACTGACTGATGATTTTTGAGCTAAAAAAAATAACTTGGCAAATCTTATATGATTTTTTTCATTAGAAAATGCATTATGTCTTTATGGATACACTCATTGCTAATAATGAAAACTCCTCTTTATTCAGTGTACTCGTGACTAAAGAGTGGACCAGGGAAGAGGATAGGATAAGGAAAATATTTCTATTTCATCTGTGCAAAAATAAAATATCACAATAAACCAGTTAATAAGTTAACTAACAAGTGTACTTGTGAGTATTTCTGATAGAAATGTTTCATGCTACCCAATTTCACATCATATAATAAACATGTAGAAAACTAGGGGCAATTACCTGACTGAAAATCTCTATGCTACAATAAACACCTAGTGTGACAGGTGTTGGTTAATGGGACTGCACTGCTCTTTCTAGTGGAGACTTAAACCTAGATTATACTAAGCATTTAAGATTTAACACTCAGAGAGAGAGAGAGTCAATTAACCGAACCTGCCTCAAAAAGAGCTGAAATAAAAAACTGTCACCTTTGCTCTATAGTGCTGGTGTGCCTATTTAAAGGGCCCCTGTGGAGTTTTCGTGTAAACAAGCAAAAGTTATGTTTACAATTGCTGTTACTCATCGGAACCTATTATGTGTATCCTTGAGGTTTCGTAAATGTGTTAAATACAATTCCTTCCTCATCAATCATCAGCAATGCCCATTTTTTATGTAATCCTGCTTTGTTTACATCCATGTTTACTAGCTTGCAGTCTTGTTCTTCCCTGCTTTGGTTGGCACATTGCCACATTACCGCCACCCGCAGATCAGTGGAACAAGGTGAAACCATTGTGGGGAGTATGTATCTGCATGCAAGTGCTCTACAGCATTATTAGAGGTCAAAAACCCCACAGGGTACCTTTAAGGCATGTTATAGTCTGCATTACTTTGGATATTTTGAGCTGGTTTGGAAGCAAAACAGAAATCTCCAAACCCAAGTAAATTCATTCACATTCTAAACTGAAAAAAAAAAGAAAGTTTTTCCATTCATAAAAACAGCACAGGAAGACCCAGCTGGGCAGAGAGCCTGCTACAGTCTGTCTGTGTTTGTGCACACAAGCTACATCCAGATGTCCATCTTACCTTGACATGACTTGCCATCTGGACCCAGTCTACTGCCTTCAGGACACTTGCAGTAGTAGCTGCCAATTGTGTTGCAACAGTACCCTTCACAGCCGCCTTCATCCACTTCACATTCGTTAACATCTGAAAGAAAAGGATTAAATGGCCGGTTTTACTAACATAATGCACAGTCCACAAAGAGCTGCAGTTAAATCAAAGCCCTAGAGATAAAAACCAAACTGCGGTTAGTGAGTGTGTTGCCAGTCTTTTAGGACCAGTGCACTCCAGGCAAATAAAAGGAGCAGATGAATCTATAACTTGTATATCTCCCCCACATGTTGCAATTCACCATCATACGTATATAATAAGATACAGAATTATTCATATCTTGACCAGAAAAAAACTTGATCTTTTTTTGGCTCCCTTGTTACTTAATAAAACATATGCCAGTACTTAAACACTGACATTAGCCTGTGTCTGAATCTAATCAGCTATTTCCAAATAAGTCTTGGGTTGATCCACTATATAGAGCATTTACATCAGATTGATCATTAGATAAAGATTTATAGCAGGCGAGGTCTAACCAATGTTGCTGTTGTAGCAGTTTGGGAAGTTTGGGAGCTTTAATGGAAAAAAACAATGAACAATAAAATCACTGATGTTAAGACTGTTTTGCTAAAAATGTACCCCCCGATCTCTGTATTTAAATCTCTTATACCTTTAAGAATGCCTTTCTGAATGAGTACTTTCCTAGAAATCGTTTTCAACATAAATTATTGTTGTCTTGTGTGAAATGTGAGAGCAAATGCAAAATGTTCTTGGACACATTATTCTGTCTAATGTCCAAAGATTTTTTTATGAACTTTATCTTGGAACCTTGTACAAACTTGTTGAACTCTTCTGTTGCCACTGTAGTTCTAATCCACGTGTCAGTGACATAGCCAAACTTCATCTCACAGATGATACAGTGTTGTATGCTGGGTTTGAAAAAAGGAGATGGTGACAGAGAAATGCACTGCACTTGCATGGACACCCCCTGTCAAGGTGGAAGGCTGAGGTAACAGAGGAGAAAGGAGAAGTTATTTAGTGTTTTGTCCCCATCTGTTAAAAGATTTAATGGGATTCCTTAGATGTGCATTGAGCAATAGTTTGTTTATCTTTGAATGGCAGGAAATTTCAGAGGCACAGCTTGGAGATACAATTTGGAAAGAAAGAGACAGAAGACAGAAGGAGATGGGGTTAAGTAGAGAGAAGCACAGTTTATAGTAACAAGCTGTTTGGCAGCTTGTTAGTGTAAATTAAGAGCACATGACAAATCAAGGTCTGCCTTTATAATCATATCAAATACCACAGCCTATGGCTCTTCACTAATAAACAAGGTCATTACCAAGCTTCTAATTAAGGTTTTTAACATTTTTTAGGCTTTGCAGGCACAATAGTAGCAGTATAATGTCCCATTCCCTAAAGCCCCTGGTGTTTAGGTATTTATGCAAATGTTAATCTAAAGCACATACAGTTAAATGCACGGAGATAGCCAGCAGAGATGCTCTCCAGGACCCCTCTGGTAAAAAACCTGAAAACAATTTCTGTTTTAGATTTTGGCACGCTAAACCAGTAGACTCTGAACATTGCCAGTATTCCCCTGTTGGTCTATTCAGGGACTTGTCAATTATGTCTGCACTGCATTTTATCTGACTTCCTTCACCAGATTGGAGGAAGACATCCATGAAGCAACAGACAGCTTTGCCAAATTATAAACAGACAACATGTATGAAAAACAGCTCCTGTTGCCCAAAAACTGTTTGATAATGTCTCTGTCTCCATATATGTACATGCAAATAAACAGGTACAAATAAACACTGTTTAAAAAAAAGTGAGTATGTGCGAAATACTACCTAATAATTGCACAAAACCACGGGAGACCAGTAAATTGTCTCCAGCTGACCACGTGACATGCTTTATCAATTATCTATTCAGATCAGTGATAAAGCATGTCAACTACATATCCATTCCACTCATGCAGAGCACAGTAGTTTAGAACAGTAGTGTTGAATTTATTTCTACCATGTCAATTTGCTACATATCCTCTGTGTGCAGAGGAGAAGATACAGATGCATGTGTTGAACTAAACCAAAAGACAGATCAGCAACTCAAGTAATCAAGCTCATAGGACAAACATGTCTCTCCTACAGTAGCTATTAAAGGGAAATCAAACTTCGTCTCCGATTGGCACGAATTAGACACAATAAAAGTAGCACTACAAAGTACAATTTATTATACTGTTAAATTTGGCATCTGTAGAATGCTGCAGGACCTCAGAAACTAAGGATGGGTCGCCATATTTCTTTTTCAGGCCACACCCACACTTGGTTTCTAAGGGCAGGCAGAGTTATCTGGGTCATCTGGGGAGACACACTTTGTTTCAGGAATTTTTATTGATGATGATGAACTGCTCAGATCATTACAGATTTTGGTTTAGCCATCCTCCTGGTCCAAATCTTTGTGACTGTCTTTACCTAAGTTGTCATAAAATTAGCTTGTTAGGATTGTATGCATGCAAATATTTGTAATGTGCTTTGTTTTCCTCGGCAAAGGATAAATAACTGGTAGAGTGACAGTGCTGACTGCAGCTTTTCAGGTCTTCATTGCCCTGTCCTGGCCTCCTGGGCTGCATTGCTCTGTGTTGGCCTTTACAAGCCTTTACTTACGCAGTAGCTCAGCATTCAGCACATTCTCCTTCTCTAGGGGGGGGGGGGGGGGGGGGGGGTCTAAGAAACTTTCTGTCTAACCCTGAAACACAAGGAAACAACCCTGTTCTGCATTTTTCATTAACTCATAGGAAGGTGACATGAGTTCTTAACCTCAGGGCCCTGCCCCCTAACACATCCTCACTTTGATCCCACAGCCCCTGAGAGCCCTAATGAGCTCTCCATATCAGCTCAGGGTCATTTGCCATCACCATTAAATGCCAAGTAAAAAGAAAGCAAAAATAACAAACAGAGACACATTAGCAATGCCTTCCAAGTCATCATGCTTATTTATTTCAGACCAAACAACACTTCCAGAACTCATTATTCTTTCTAAATATGACCTTAATTTTAACTGAAACCTCAAAAAAAAAATCTCAAGATAACCTCAATTTTTTTTTTAACCAAAATGAAAACTCAAGTAGACACAGAAACCCACACAGTTTTGGGATCCAGGTTTCCAAATTTTGTTATTTTTCACTTTGTGGCTTGGCCTTTTCTGAAAGTCATCGGTCACGCTCTGTGTCTTTGGCCTAACCATCATCACATGGACACAGTGCTGAACTAAAAGTGCTTTAACATGAGAATGAGAGTGAAAATAGCTGACTTGTTAGTACAATGGCTTGTGCCAACCCTTCACAAAAAGATTTAACTACAGAATGTATCATCATTTTGGAGACATCAGGGATTGTGCTATGAAGATAGAATGAAATATAAATAGATTTACTGAACATAAGTCTACTGTTCACACTGCCAAAAAATACCCCTGTGGTTTGTACAACAATCAGTGTGAGGGAGGTGAAGAATAGAGTTTATTAGGAGCATAAAACAGATTTATTGCAGGGCAATTATCACTTTTCTCTGGGTATAGAAATTACAAAAGAATAAAAATCATGAAAATGTCACTAAAATATGTAGAAATGCAGGGTTTTGTAGTGCTAGATGAGATCTGGTAAATAGATTTGCTTTGAGAACAAAGCTTAGAAGAATCCACGTGGTATTTGCACACTTTTAGAGAACATATTCACAGACTTATAAGACATTTTCATAACTAGAAAAAAAAGATTTCCTTGGCAAAAAGGGCTGAAGCAAAAAAGAAGGATTTCCTTTTGTTGATTAATCCCTTAAATTGAAAAGTGGAAACACTTTCTTCTAGTGGAGATAAATCCAAATACAAACTTCAAAACATCAGGAACTTACATTTGAAGTCACAGATGCTCTATTAGTTTTGTTTTTCTATAGTCTATGAACACTCATAAACTTTTAGCTTAGTTATCCTGAGCTTTGAACTATATTTTTTCATTGTTGTACATAAACTAGATCACTAAAATTGAAAAGTAATCATAAATTCTTCCAGATGGGGCTCAGTGTTGAAGTTTCCCCTCAAGCATAACAACACCTCTCAGACATTCACTGCGAGCAGTGACCTGAAGTGGTTAATTGCTTTGTTAACCCAATATATCTCAATACACACATACCTGTAAACAGCCTACTTATTGTCTTCTCAGAACCCAGAAGAAATCCAAAGAACTGTGACCCACACAGCAGTGGAGGATTTCATTCATGGAAATCATACTATTTGACAAGGAGTCTGAACAATGCTACTCTCAGCACATGTTGTCATTAAGATCTCTGCCTTGGTTCAGCTGTTGTGTATTTGGATGTAGACCTGCCCAATGTCAAAAGGGGACCTTTTATCCTCCAAAATAAAAGGTCACAAAACCAAGATATGGTATTATTACGACAAGCAGGCTCCTTCTCCTTTATGTGTCTTACACACTGCGCACTTATCTTTATTCCTTTAGTAAAAATGCTTTTATTTCTAAGGTTTTTTTTTTCATTATTCTCTTTATGTCAAGCATATATGTTCACATGATGATAATATGGACACCTGACAGAAACACCCAATATTGTTTGAGTGTATAGGTAACACACAATTTATTAAAAATACTATAAAGCACTGTGAAACGAAAGCACATCACTCCCTTCAGCTCCAAGTCCCCCGATACTCAAACACCTGTGGCCTTTTCCTCGATGTTCACCATGTGCACCAGTTCTAACTCCCTCATGTGGCCTCTGATTCTCATACCTACAAATGTGCATCATCAATCTTAATTTCACTGATGGACTGACAGGATAGATGACACATTCCACTTACCTCAACACAAAGTCATTCTTTTATACATTTTGGAAAACTTCTACCATCAAAGTATAGTGTACATCTTCATCTCTCCATCACTTTTTAACTCAGTCTCTCTCCACCACACTTTGTGATGCCTTAAAGGAAATAGCATCTTAGATGCAACTCTGGAGTGTTATCATATCTTTTAAAGAAATTCATTTGTATACATTTCTTGCAAAAGATCACTCATAGTTCAGAATCCAATGGAAAGTGTTGGTCTCCTGTTGTTTTATGAATGGCGGTGATTATGGTTTCCCATCAGGGACCAGACAGAACAGACAGCTGCTTCAGTGCTCTTGTGTTCGGCCACCGAGACCCTATTCCTGTTTATCTCATTAGGTGTTATTGACATTACTTGTCCTCTACAGTACCGTACCTCCCCTTTCCAATCTCTCCAAGGACTAACGTTCTTCCTTCCTCTAAAGAAAAAAAATGAACTACATGGATATTAAATAAATCAACAAATGTTCAACTACATATCCATTCTACTCATGTTAGAAACATTAGACAAAGAAAGTCAAGATCAATAACTGAATCAGCAGGCCTCAGTGGTATGGCATGTCTCTCAGCCCCGATCAGTGAACGTGGAGGATTTAGATCTCAGACCTCGGTAAGTGATACTCAAACCTGAAGTGATTTACTGTTTCTTCTTTACTAGATGGAACTTGAATACCTGACAGAAATGAGTTGTATTTCCTACATTCGCTAAGTCTTTATTCCCACATTTCTACTGTAACAAATGGACACAGAAAAGGAATGCAACTTACCAAACTAATAATAACTTGTCTATGTCTCTTATTGCAGCAGTGCTGGCAAGGATCATTTAAGAAGAAAGTCTTCAACTCTCATTAAACTTAAAAAAAAAACCCTAACAATAACTGCTCCATTTGCAAGCTTTTTTTATTTAACTGAAAATGACACATTACCAAAAGTAGACAACATATTTGATGTTGCAACATCTGCTCCCAAAAGGGGAGGAAACTGGGAACTGTCATAACAGGAAACATTCTTTGATCAGTCTTTTGATCATCAAAAGGACTATTGCAGGAGAGCCAGCTAATAAAGCTGTAAAATCACTGCTGTTTGGCAATGAGCTGTAATAATTCAATGCTGAGATGTTCCACTCGATGATTTGAGTTCACTCCCGCCTCCGTTTCCTTTGCTCCATCGTTTTTTGAATTTCTTTCTTTCTTTCTTTCTTTTTTTTTTTTGTTTGACCTTATCATGGGCCAGTGATGATTTCATTATTCGAATTTGCAAGCTGAAATTGTGTGGCAACAAAACGTATTGTTTACTGTGATTATTTATTGTTCATTGGTTGTGTCGAACTATATTGCTGCAGCTGCACTACTGCTGTGATGTGTGCATTTCCTGTTTTGGTTCTCTCTCTTTACAGTTGCCTTCGGGAGTACTAAGTGGCATGCACAGGGTTTGATGTCACATGTTTGGTTTGGACCTAATTATCTAATCAACCACTGCTCTCAGCTCAGGGCGCCATCACACATGTCTAAATGAATGTGGATCAGTGTGGGGATGGCACTGTCGCTCTGTAAGTTGGTCGGCCAGTCAGTTCACGAGTCAGTCCAGAATTCAATTTTTCTACATCAGTAGGATAAATTACCCTAAAATAATACAAATACAGACATTCATGATCCCCCAGTGACTTTGGTGTTAATCTGACTTTTCATGTGGAGGACTGTACAATTAGCTTCAGCCATGCTTAATCCTGCAAACTCATATAAACTAAGACATAAACCAGAAACACCGGTCGCATATATCTGTATATCTTTGGGCAGTAAATAACTGCCATGACAGACAATTTGTCGCACTTTCTGCTTACTGTAAAGAGTATTAAAGCAGAGGAAACAAAGGTCCATCAGGTGCCGTTAAGAAAAACACAAGATCCTATGAGACCTAGACCAAAGGTCAAAGGTCATTTGTGGACAGCTGAGGTACCTGTCGCAGAGAGGAAAATGAGCTTCAACAAAAAGTTCAGAAACAGAGATGAGACAAAAGTCTTCAAGATGTTGCACTGAATGAAATGGACAGCTCGCTTGAGAAAGGGATACAATCAATCATGGCTTTCAGCATTTAGGAAGGAAGTCAATTGTCATTAGGTGATCAATCAAGTACACAATAACAGAGTAAAGAAACACAGAGCTAATCTTTGATGGTGCAGAGTCACATTTTAAGTGTTTCATTAACTGATGGATGGGTTAATATGACTGATCGATGTGGGAACTAGCACTGTGAAATACTACATGTATTCCTCCGTTTCTTCTCGCTGCAGTGTCTATGTGTGAAACCATTTATTCTGCACATTTTGGATCACATGGTCGAATGCTTTTACCACCTCACTCCAGCAGCTCACATGTTTCCCATTTGTCCCTTCAACACAGAATTTATGCTCTAACATAATAAGGATTTTCAGAGACTGTATAGTTTATGTTTAAAACTGGGACACAGTTTCTGCACTTGCTGTGCGCATATTTTTCATCTCTTTTGTTTTTTATAGGACGAATAAAACTTAATTTGTTTCCTCAGAGCGCAGCATAAATAACCTGAATGATGAAAACTGGGTACTGCTCTGTTTTTTTTTTTTTTGTTTCACACTTTTACTCCATGGATACAAGCACACTTACTCTGTTGACTTAATAATGAACAAATGTGGTATTCCAAACAAAAGTTAATTACCCTATCTTCACAACTGGAAAAAACAAAACTGGAACTGCACACCTGCCCTGAAAGTGTGTGTTACCTTTTTACCCTATCTCTCCATGAAAACTTCTGCCGACTTTGTCCTTCTACATCTGGAAAAGCCATTTCTCTTTAGTTCACCAACAGATAGGACAGAAAACGTCTTGCAGAGAATGGATGAAACGTAGCTGTAGATTTATGTGCCTTATGTTCTGCAGATATGTGACTACCTGGCATCACAAAGCAAAGAAAGAAAACAAGACTTAGGGATGATTTCACAGACATGAATTCAGCATGATTCATACCTGGAATGTTTGCTCTGCAAAAAAAATGCCGTTGTAAATTAATTTTAATCATGGATTAGACTTTATTCATATCTATGCCATGTAATGACATCTAAGTAAAATCTGAGTCTCTCCTGTTTCTGAGAAAAATCATGTAACACATGGACTCAGTTACACAGCTTCAGTACTATTTGCCATTGTCATGCATTTTACCATTACCCATGCACCGCTCCCCCTTGTGCATCCAAATAAAAATGTATACATCTTCTATGTAGCCTCGTGTTTGTTTAAACCTGGTAAGGTCTGTATGTCCACATGACTCGTGGGATTAGCTAGCTCAGCACTATGATAGCCTTTTACAGCAAAAAGGAAAAACTGCATATTCCCAAAACAGCCCAAAAAAAATGACAGTAAAACTCCAAAAAGCTCATACGGAAAAATAATCATCTTCACTCCCTTATTCTGTAGCCAAACAGCTGCATTATGGGTTCAAAAGTCAGATTTTTATCCAGTGTTTAAAGTGATGAAGATCCAAGGCCATTATCAGAGGCCTTTAGTAAAGTGAAGAAAAGTGTGATATGCCCACTTGAAGGATCCCACAACAGTGACCTCTCACCCCACAAGCTTATTTTCTTAAACCTAATGCTAACTCCAAATGGGCAGAGCCAACCCAAGTTCAAGGAGGATGAACTCCTTTAATCTGAGAGTGCTCCACTGCTACTGTAGGAATCTCACAGTGAGTCTTGGAAGCACATGGTCAATCACACAGACCATTAGCTACAACCCACTCAGCATTAACCTGGTAAACAATGGTGCCTTAATGCATTTGGAGAGATGAGGGTGTGCTTGTTTGGTGTGTGAGAACTTCCCTGCCATATGGCAGCCATTAGGTCCCTAATGAACTTCTTCCTCCGATACCAATGCTAAGCATGTAGCACTCGCATTGCTCCTTGTGTTCTCCTGTCAGGCCAGCAGCTTTCAAGCCTGTCTTGGTATATGATTCCTACGTCCACATAGTTAATGGCAGACTTGAGGAATGAAAACAGGAAGGGGAGGTACACCAGGCTTAAAGAAAGAAATTAGCAAATGCCAAGTGAATGCTGCCATCTAGTCTCTCTGTTTTTTTCTAGACAGACCTATGTTTATCTACAGGGAGAGTCACACAAGACCCACGAACACAAAATTTCTACCTTTCAGCCACTTTGTTTCTATGTTCATACATCCTCTCCTTTTGCATTGAGGATCTTTTCATCCTGACCACATGATGGTTTCAGTATTTGCCACAAGACTTCAACGTCAATAATTAAAAAAAAAAAAAAACACTGAAAGTAGAACAGCTGTTGCTGACATTGCATGTGGAAAAAAACAATATGTTACTGTAATTTGTCACAGAAGCTTTGGTTGGAAAAATAAGCCACCTGGCCTTTTAAAAATCCTCCCAGAGGAAAAGTTTGTACTTAAAATTCTGTCTGTCTTTTCAGTATGGCAGATGCTCATCCAGACATGGCAAGAAGAAAAAACAAACATTTTTTGTATTCAATTTTCTCTTATTTTCCCTTTCTAATTTTTTAACTGAAAACCCAAATGATGGCTCTTGTTTCAGGGTTGCTGTTAAGTAGTTTAGCAAAGTTTGTATCCATTACTGAAAGGTCTGGTGTGTTCATGCCAGAAGCCTCAGTGGCTTTTAAGTCAGTTTTCAATAGCTTGTCATTACTGTATATGATTGCCTTAAGTAATATCTCTAGTAAATGTTTTTACTTATGTGTAGTTCTGGGTGTCCAAAGTCCACATCTCAGAATAAAAGTGCTGATTTCTGAGTGACTAAGTTCATATTACACCACGCCGGACAACTTTAAAGGGGTCTGTTCATGTCTGAAGGCTTACATTGTTAATATAGTTTTCAGTGAACCTTTTCAGTAACCTCCAATAAAAAGAGCATGAGGGCTGCTAGCCAAAGCAAAGACCAAACTGTCAGAGGTAATCATGAGGTCTGCGCTGCACTTCATTATGAAAACAAAGAATATCATGACATCCACACCTTCAGCACCACAGCAGCCAGCAACTAAAATTTTGGTTAAAGAAATCTTTGAAACTTGACCAAAACAAGTAATAAGGTCTTGCCTTCATTACGACCATATGGTTCCCATCATATCTTATTTCAAAACATAAGTCTCCTGCACACGTTTGACACAATACAAGTCCTTTAATCTGTAAACTGGGCCTTTAGATAAGGATCCAGTATATAGGATTAAGCAGTGTTAACTAAAAAAAAAGTACCCTTTTTTCTCACAGCCAAAGAAATACAAGTGAAAATAGATCCTCAAAAGGCACAGGTTACTGAGGTCAATTATAAACAAAATGCTTATACAATTGACCTGGAGTTTTGCGATGAACCTAACTGCATGGAAACACTCAGAGAGGATAAACTGTGTGCATGGTATGTAAGTTAACTTACGGTGGAAGATTCAGTCCAAACCTGTAAAAGACATCACTGTTTCCTAAAGCTGTGAGAACAACCACAAAAGCTACTAAGACATCATCTTTTACACCTTGCTCTTCTTAACAGAACTGGGCGCAACATCATTTTTACCAAATTAAATCTAGGTCTTGATTTATTTATTTTTCCTCAGCTATGTTTTTGTTGTAACCACACTTCTAAAGTTTAACTTGACTGCATCTTTGAACTTAATTACTTCCAGAATCTGAAAGAAAATACTACTTATTTCCATTCTGAAAGACAAATTATTTCACCGGCTCTCTTGTTAAGGTTCAGTGCAGGAGCAGGCATACCAGTAAGATTAATCCAGGGCAGATTTTCTCCTTCTGTCTGATAGAAAATCACGGGGAGGTATGATATCATTGCCAAAGATATGTGGACACAGTGGAAGAAAGGAGATCAAACTCTGGCTAAGGAGCTATAAAGGACATCAGATCTATAATATACAACACCAACTGAGGACATTACCGGATCATTTTTCCAGAGTCTTCCCAAGAGGCATATTCTTTTGAGCCACATTAAAAAACAGATGGATGACGATAAAACAGTGTCCTTTTAAACTGTCTTAAAATTTTCAAATTGGATCATAAGCTAATTCCCTCAGATTCAACAATAGTGAGATCTTATAGCGGAAGAGAACTGTACCCAATGTGTGAAGCACAAAGAAGAAAGGTTTTTGCAAAATCTCTTCAACGACCTCCAAGGGTAACACGCAAGCTGGGCCCCTGTAGTATAAATGACATGAACAACACCTGTCTGGCATATATTATAAACACTCTACTCTTTCAGTGCCAAAAATGCAGACATAACACAAGAGACCACAAGGAGGAATGCCCTGAGGATTTTAAATCTGGAGTACTGAGTCAGCATGTTTTCCCCTGTGTTTTAGTCACCTCCCTCCCTCTAAATGCTAACAACCCTGCAGAAGGAGCAGTTGACTTGTGGCCCTGACTCTTTACTATATTTCGGTCTACTATAGACTGAAACACAGTTGAAGATAGAGGCTGTTGTACTACAGCCATTAAATATTGAGTGAGCATTAGATGAAGTGAACTTTAATTGAGGTCAAGATTAATATTTTATCCAATGGAATCAAACACGTAATTTTTCCTCCATTGCAGACCTGCCTCACTGTTACTGCAAGGCGTTATCAATAAATTCTGCTCTCTCCAGCTCTCTCTCATTAACACACAATTAAGCACAACATGATACAAACAATAGCAAGAATACAGACCAGACCGGAAGTATTTGTACAGTTAGATATGACAGTCTTCAACTCATACACATCAGCAGATGCTCTGTATCTTCCCTAAAGATGTTCTCCCAGGCCTTCACTGCTACCACCTTCAAGTCCTGTTTGTTGTGGGGTCACTCCGCCTTGATAGAGTTTTGCGTTTATTGAGCCTCACATAACACACAGCTGCCCAAGAAACATTCAGTGGCCAAGTGTCCAATTACTTTTGCACCCTGGCACTATGTTAAAATGGCTGTATCTTCCATACTGGTCTTTCTATACTGATATAAACCTACTCAAATTAAAGCTAAGGCTTGGCACCTTGTCTGGATGTAGAATCCATTGTTTTATTTCAAACTGAGTGTGCTGAAATACTGAGCCAGAAGAACAAAACATGTGTAACTGTCCAAATTCTTATGGTCTGGACTGGTTTATATAAATGGACATATACAGCGACAGGTGTGTTTAATTTAATAGAGAGGAGAACCAATCCTGTCCAGACATGAGCTCAGTGATTGAGCTGAGAACTGAGCCTATGGGAGACAAGACACTTATGTTCATATGAAGAAAAACTATTCCCATGTGAGAAATTGTGATTTACATAGCAACTGTAAGGCTTTCTGCAGAGTTCCCTAGAGAAAATGACTGGTGATAACATTGTCCACAGCATTTTTATTGGTAAATATAAGTTCTTAACCAAAGAACTCTGTTTGGACTTTGGTGGTGTGTCTATCCCTGTGCGTGTACACAACCCGAATTCTTGTTTTTTTCTTCCCCTTTTTCTTAAATGTGAGAAGTTCCTAATAACTGCTCACGTCGTTAGCTGTCTTATTACATTGCTGAAACCTCCACTACAACAAGATCCAGTCTTAGGCACTGTCCATAATCACTCTTCTATAAAGTGCTTTGAAAACAGCCAGGCTTCTTTAGTGAGGACCAGATGGTTTCTGTCCTCACACTGTTATGTGCCTGCGCTCTCTTAATTTCATGCAGACCCATGGACCAGTTTAACCAAAGCAAAGTCTTATCCAAGGCTTAATAGAGTGAGACAATGGCATTCGCAAGCAGGGGTAAATACAACTATTACAGAGCAGGCTCCAGTGTCTAGGCTCATGCTTTGGCTGTATTCAGGCTGTTAATTACCTCACAGTGTCAAAACCATGGCCTTAGTGTCAGTGGCTGACATGCGTTTCCATGGATGGTGCCTTCTGTCTCGTATCAGAGATTGGAAGCAGGTGGCGGCCGGCCACCACAACACACAGAGGGCTCTACCACCACAACTTGGCAGGAATACCAAAGAAAGTAACATTCAAGAAGCCAATCGACAATGAGTGGTGAAAAGAAGGGGGGGAAGTGAGCAGGGCACAGATTCTCACTTGAGCTATTACCAGAGCCAGACTGTTCTTCAATGCTGCTCACAGTGTACATTTTCCCCCTACTCAAGTCTGCCTGGAGTGAATTGTGCTGAAAAGCTAGGTCTGATAGATTGTCTCCACAGTAACCCTTCTCAGCCTTCATCCTCATGATTTATTACGTATATGAAAAACAATACACTGAGTGCTGCCGCACACCAAAGTGATTCAAAAAAATACTGTAATCTACAAAATCAACTTTCTCAGTGACACACTCATTTTGTCTCCTCATTTCCAGTTCAGGTCAAGACTATTCCACCTTCAAAAGATAGGCATTCATCAAACCTGCAGTAACTGATTTATTGACCACTTAGGAACAGCAACTGATATTTCATCACCTCTTAGTTGACATGGAAAACTGGTTAGCAAACAGTTGCCTATTTTCACATTCAGCAGAATCAGCAGAACACCATGAGTGACCTTGTTTACATCCAAATAGTCATATGATCCATTGGCAGTATAAAAATATCAATAATAGCTGCTTTAATTTCAGCTTGAATCAACATACAAACATGCAAACGCACAAGCGCACCTGTTAATACTTACTTAATACACACCCCTATGATACAGCTGTAACAGCATCTGAGAATTGACAAAAAGTGGCCTTGGACTGACTTACCCTCTGGGATAAAGCAAAAAATGTTCAAATACAACACAATGGCATTGAAAAAAATTAAGTAATTCTCTCATGGAAATTTGAAAAGACTGATTTATCTATGCCATGAAACAGCAGCTCATGTGCACTGCCAGAAGTTTCAGTACAGGTGCAGGATACGATACAACAATCAATCAAAAATGGCAGAGAACAGACAGAAAGACAGACCGAGATGCCAAATACTTACATGCTGTAATACCGGAGACATTACATGAAGCAAGATTATGGTAAGAGCACATGGGAGAGGATAAAAACATACAGGAAACACCACATCATAAATCTGAAAACATCTTCATGACCAAACGGCAAATTCGGTTGCCTTTGACTTATTATTTCAAGTTAAATCTACAGAGGTCAGCATTCCTGCCTCTCTACTGTATCTGCTCTATGTCCATCATACATGAATCACATACTGGACAGTAATAAGTCTGTCACTGTGGAATGTAAAAGCTCACAACGCAAATCTAATATTGTACAGGGTTCCCAAGAGAAATCCTGATGGTGCAGTGTGCACATACAGAAATCCAGGTTTCCAGGTCTCTCCTGGTAATTATGTTAAGCTGGAATGTGATGTGCCTAATTTCCACTGCACACACACACACACACACAAACAGTTTCCTGATCTTAGTGTTTATTTTGTCTATCAAGGAATAAATCAAGATTTTGGGAATGGCCCATTGCCATCAGCTTACAGTACATGTTAAATGTGTTCTATTTCCATTTTCTATATAACAAAACAAGTCACACATGTGGGCACCTTCCTTTGTGGGATGTAGTCCATGGTTCAAAACAGTATGTTATGTCTATCATATTTATTGTGAATTTTGCCAATTATGTGGCTGTCAGTCTTATCCATATCATTCTAAATGAAGTACTGTCTATAAAGATACTGCTAGTGGCCTAAAATCACTCAAATAGTGTGTGTTAACAGAAAAAGCCCTGGACCAAACTATCAGGGATGATTTTCACATGTCTCCATAGATGAGTTTTCCAAATTTTCTGAAAGCTCTGTGTATTCCTGTATTCTTAGTCATTCCTCTATTTTTTTTTTTTTTTTTTTGCAGTTAAGGAACAAACTTCAACTGCAGGACAGACAGGGAATGAAATATTTCGAACCATTATTACTGCACTCTACATGACACTGTCATATGCTAAAGTCTTACTCTTAATGTTGTATACTTTACGACATCATACAACCCTAAGCATAGCAAAAGCAGATGTTGCCTTTATAAAACAATGAAACTTAGACAGTATCATCTCTTACTGCAGCCAAACCTTACTTACTTACTTAACCTTACTTTTCAGTCTGAATAATTCTTCATTAATTACAAGATTTTCCCAAAGAGAATGTAGCTAAAATGTCAGAATAACCAGAAATACCTGCACTCAGCAGGTTACAACACAGAATTATCGGTGCACATATTTGCCTCTGCATTTAGCAGAGGTACAGTGAAGGAAACTGGCTGAACACTGGAGATTGGCTGACTCTTTGTAAAATGATTCTGGCAGAAGAAGTGAGGATAAATCTGTCTCGAGAGAAGAGAGAAGGAAAAACGTTTCACAACAAGAGAAGAGCAAGATGTGAGTTCACACTGAGGCGGATTGAAGCAGAGGATGTGAAAGAGTGAAAGTAAAACCTAGAGGAATTCTGATTAGATCTAAAGTCGCTTTCTGTTCTCGGTCTGTCACCCTGATGTGTGAAAACCGAAGAGCCAATGTCAAAACAAACGGACGGGAGAGCCGCCTCTAACAAACAACGACACGTTAATGTGAAATGTCTTAGCAAGAGGGAGCACTGTTTAAAAGCCGTGGCAGGCAGGTCCTTCCTCCCGGGGAAAGTCAAGGAACCAAACGGGAAATCCTCTGCAGTGTGTGTGTTTGCAAATATGAGGGGGGTAGGAACCAAATATCCTCTATTCACCATTCTGTCTCTGCAGGACTCTTCCAAAATACTAACAACCATCCTGTTTGCATGCTGATGTAAAGCCCAGGGGTTTGGACAGTAGAAAGAACAGGCAATGCTCAAAGACAAAGCAAGTGTGTTAACCATTTAATGACGGTTCGGAATCAGACAACCAGCAACTCTAAATCTCACTATTATGTTATGTTATGTTATATGTTATGTTATGTTATGCTAAGCTAAACTAAGTGGCTGCTGGCTGAAGCTTTATATCCACCATACAGATGTGAGAGTGGTATTGATCTTCTCATCTAACTCTTCAGAAAGCAAGTAAGCGTATTTCCCAATTCCCAAAATGTCCAAATATTCCCTTATTAAAGTATGTATGTTTTAAAATGGTGAACTTCTGTTCCTGGAGTGAAATATTGTCATATGTGACAAGAAATCAGTTGTAAGCTTTTATGTTCTTAACTATATGAAAGCATAACTGCAACCACCTTTATTAACATATAGTTTTTTACAGAGTGGAAGCTCAGCTGTGTTAGCCACAGCACTCCAGGCTCCAGCATTAAAAGCAAACCATTCTTCCCAGAAAGCACTTCTTCTACCTTTAACTACCAAGAGACCCCCACAGAGCCGCCTCATCCAATCACAGCAACACTCCAGGCTCATTCTGCTTTTGCAAAGTGAAAGCATAAGGTCTGAACTAGGCCTATTAAATCTTTAACAACATGCTGTCCTCCAAAGATGCAAGTCAGTTCACTGACTAACAAAGTTGCACTCAGCTTACTGCTGCATATTGTACATAAACACCTGGGATGTTAAGAATGGGGCATGCAGGCTTATAAACACAACCAACTTTATTTTAATCACGGTAAATGGTGTGGTTTTTATCACATGGGAAAGAAAACTCACCATACTGGCATTGTGTCCCTTTGAAGCCCGATGGACACTGACATATCTGGTCTTCAGTCTCTGCACATCGGCCTCCATTGAAACATGTATTGGCACCACAGACTCCTGCAGATACCACATATCATATACCATAATGCTTCTGATGTATCCATGTTTGTGTGCATATACAATATCTGGATGTATGCAGTCTGTGTGTTTGCATGTCTCTATCTCTCTGCCTAATCAGTGGCTTGGCTACTTTCCTGCTAAATCAAACTGACAATTTGCCATTTTTTGTCCTAAATATCAAATTGATAAACACAGCAGCATCATAACAATATCAAAACTAGCCTTTTGTTGTACAGAAGTATGTAAAATGCTATTACTCACTATGCAGACAACCCATTTCGTTTCCCTTCTGAGTCCAACCTGGGCAGCACTTGTAGACTGTGTGCAAATCCATGCTGTACACCTGCCTGTACCCTGTGTAGTATGCTGTCCTGAAGAGGAGAAATGTTGCTATTGTCAGTTCGAGATTTTCTTGCAATTATATTATAGATCTACACATATTGAGAAAGTAACCTATTGAGTAAATATGGCGCATCTTATATTTAGAGAATCAAATCTTCATGATTTCAACAAAAACAAAATGAAAATAAGTTACTGTTACTCAAATGATGGAAGCACATTGTCAGTTGCATAGGACCGTTTTATATCAGTAGTATTGCCTGTTTTGCATATTCAGAACTGTTATGATCTCTGATCTCAGTAAGCAGGCAAATAAAGAAGGGATGCTGTCTTCCTTGATCTATCCTACATCCACAAAGACACACGAGTATTTTTGCTTTTACCTTCTCTCGTAGCCCATACACCATCTGTGGTTAATGCAGCCCTGTTTCCACACCTTGGCCATGCGAGTAAAAGCCTGGACACAAGGCTGACGGGCTCCCAACATGGACATCTCCTGTTCAGCACAAACATTTGGCCTGTGCATGGAAAACGTACAAAAAGAAATAACAAGAGATGCAATAAAAAAAACTGTTTTACATGTAAAAAGTCAGCAATAAATTTAAAGGAAAAAAATGTTCTATGTTGTTATGATAACTTTGAAAACCAGCATGTGAGTACTTCACTTCTCATTATTGAATATAATATATTGAGGTAGATACAGTAGTTGACTGATTTGAGGGGTAGGTTATACAGCTTCAGATGGTGGTCTAAGCCTCTCACAGAGGTCATATTATGTATTCCCAACAGACATGAACTTCTAAATGGTCTGCACATGTCCAGTTGCATGAACATCAGTTCATCACACACAGTGTTTGTCAGACAATTATACATCTTCCAGTTTGGTGTAATATGCTTGATTAAGGTGCAGAAGAAAAAAGGCCATGGTTTGGACACTGCCTACAGCACCCAATAAACAACCAATGAAATTCCACAGGAAATTTGTTTTTTTCCCCTCCAGAATTGTTTGCTTGTTCATGTGCATGCATTCACTGATGTGTACATGTTCATTCAAGATCATGAAGGTTTGTACTATACAGCGCCTGGTCATTAGTAGCCTGCATCCATGTGTGTTGTCAGTGCAGGTAAACTGTCCAGAGGTGTCCTCCTCTGCAAACCATCTGGCTTCAATACAGAGCAACCTGAAGTTAATTAGAGGAAGTATTCGGCTTCTTCGGTAATGAAAACGATTTCGATCCTGTCCAGCAGAGTCTATTTACACTTGGAAATCTCTGGTAGAGTAATAGGCTATACAAAAAAAAAAAAAAAAAAAAAAAATTACATTCCAATGGAAGCTATTATGCAGAAGCACGTTACATCAGTGCTGTAAAACACACATTCATTCTCACAGGGGACCTGAAAGAGCGGCTCCTAGTGGACATTTAACAGAGTAAACGATAACGCTACAATTACAGACAAAAGGACAAGTTGCATTATTTATAAAAGTTCAGCTATGAAAATAAATGTCGTTTTTCATGTAGGCAAGGACACGTCGCTTATGTCTTATTTTAAAGCAAGTAAAAGTAGTATAGTAAAACTTTCTCATTCACCTGACCACTCAAGAAAATCTAATAAGTGCAAATGCAACGGGAACGATCTAAATTGCAACACCTTACTTACATGCCAAGCTGCAGCTCCAAAGATGATGCGATGTGCATGGTGCTGAGTAATATCACACACAAAGTGAAAATATATGGGAACATAATTTCAGCCAGTTACACACACGGAGAGAAGTATTCAATCGTCGCAGCCTGTGTCCATCAAATGAAGAGCATCTTCACATGTATGGAAGTTCGCCTTACGACATGACTCAAATGTTTACGTTTGTCTCGCAGAGATATTTCCCGTGATCGAGACGTGATTTCCCGTTTACCGGTTAAGCAGAGGTAGAGACTTGTCTCATGTCAATCGCAACCTTTGAATGGCTCCGACTAAACGCACCACCCACAATCACTGAGGGGCCAGCTCCCATAACCCCCGGCGACGCGAACCTGTGCCTGAACCTATGAACACAGCCAGCCATGCTTTCATATTATCTCTCGAAGAAATACATGATGTGAAAAATATGGTACCAAACTCAAAAGTTCTCTTATAAATGTAATTTAATCAATGAAAATGAGAAAGATGCCTCATTTATGTGTTGAGAAAATTAAATATTAGATTAAGATTTTTTCACATTTTCATGATAGCATTGCTATCATGAAAACGTGATATACAACGAATCCACCTATCTAAATCACCAAGTGGGGTTACAGCAGATCAGAGTGTGTCCCAGTTCTTCCAGTTCAAATTATGTACAGTGGAATGATTAAAGCAACAGAAATTCAAATGTTGGAAAGGATCAAATGCAGGAAAAACCCACCCACTGACACACAAAAGAGCAATATGCAATATACCCTGCAGGTGCTGTGGAAGCACGTACAGCCTTCTCAGAACTTCAGCATCTACAATGGAGGCGTGGAGGCAGTGGCCAACCTGCTGAGAAAGTAACATCAGAAAAAGGTTTCCAGTGCAGAATACAGATTAGGAAAGGAATAACTCTATGCAAGCATAACCTATAGTGTTAACTGTCCAGTTGTTGTGGCCACTATATGGAATTCTACTATACTACTTTTGCTAATAGATATCACACCCATTTTCTCAGTGTTTATTTAATTATCATCTCAACTCCAATAATCCTAAATCTGTGTGTTTTGCAGGTGCAGCTACAGCCTATGGTGTAGGCTTCACTGAGGTCAGATGGGAGCAGTGGGGAGAGCTGGCTCTGGGTGGTTTCTCTGGACTTGGGGTGGCTGCACTTTTCCTCATGACTTTCATCAGCAACATCTGGGTGTGCTACACTGGTTACATCGTTTTCAAATGCCTGTACATGCTGCTGATAACAATAGCCATGTAAGAATGTTATGTGGTTTGATATAAGGTGGTTATATTTTAGCCCATGATTCAGACCGAATTTTATTACAAGAAAAAGAACATTTAAATGAAAAAAAAAACCAAAAGAAAAAAACAAAAAACAAACAAACACACACACGTGTCTTAGGTACCAGATTGCAGCTGACCTGTCAATGGAGAGATATGCACTGGTCTTTGGAGCAAACAACTTTGGAGCACTGACTCTACAGACGATTCTCACTTCTGTTGTGGTTGACAGTGGAGGACTGGGCTTGGCCATCATTCCTCAGGTGAGCTATCTGATATGAAAACGCATGCAGCAGCAGTGTTTCCACTGTTACACAACTCTTAAAATCATGTGCTCTTTTTCAGTTCACCATATATGCCAGCTACTTCTCGGTCATCGCCTTTGTTTTTTCACTTCGGGGGCTGTTTACCATCTGGAGAGCACAGAGAAATAAAAAAGAGACAACTCCTCCAGACAAAAATGAATCTCAAGGATTTGAAGATTCTGAACACAAGGAATCTGATGCTGCAAGATGAGATAACCACTTGTGTCTTAAGTCCACACTGTGGCCACAAACCAGTTTAAAAGGGGAAAAAAAAGCTTCAAATTACTGACTGCAACACCATGAATATGTATCTTTTTTTTTTTTATACAAAACAAATATACAAGATTTCCATACATCCATATAAATGAATGGTTTGGTCATTTCTTCTTACTTAAAATTCATTTTAATATATATACTGTATATATTTACATATTAACTTAAAATTCTCTAATATCCAATGTAAGTGGTTTACAGTTCATCAGCCATTCTTGTTACCCACATATGGATGTGGTTGACTGTAGTTCAGGAGCATTGTGACCTGTCAGCAGGGCAGGGGATGGCAGAGAAATGAGTCCCCTTCCCATCCCTGATGAGGCATTCACTCCATCCATCTCTCGACAACAGAATATGCATTCATTTTTGTTTTGTTTTTTTCTTTAGTGAGAACAGTTTGCCTTAAAAGGATCCTGCACAAATAAACAGTTTGGTTCTTTACAAATACGGTAACTGGCAGTACCAATCAGCTTTTCCAAGCAACAGCTCTGTCTTAACAAATCTTGTGTGTTAGATACAAATACTGATATGCACAAAGAGCTAATTTCCTAAAAGAAAAATAATATGTACACAATTGCAGCATAATGAATGGAATACACTGTATGCAATAACTTAGATTTCAGCCAGTTTGATTATACATTGTGGCTCAGTAGAGGCCAAGCCAGTTCACAGGTTAAATAGAGGAGAGGGGATCAACCTCTCCCTCTGCACACACCATCACTTTTGTTTTGTAGCCATAGACAGTGTCTGCATTACTGTCTGTCATATTGTTCCATTAGTGACAATCTGCGATAGAAAATACAAATCCTTACAAACATTGTGTTTTTAAAGCTACTTGTGAAACAAAACAGTGCAATAGGTGCAAGCACGCCATCTGTTGACCCTGTAGTGCAGCTGATTGAATGGATCGCTATAAGAAGGGATTTGTTGAAGAGCCTCCTGCTGGATACTGTGCAGATGGACCCGCACCCTGGAAGGAAAAATGGATGCACAAATAAACACTCAGAGAAGTGCTTATTACTTCTTAGTAATGAGGAAGGTCAGAATACATGCAGTATCCAGTAATATAAAATGATCATGTCTAGCTTTTTTTAAAATTAGAACAACAGTAGTGTAATCAATATTCTCTTCAACAGAACTAAAAAGGAGCAATAAATGGATGACTTTTTCCTCTGTCAAACATTGATCTTGGCTCATGAAACTGAAGCCGCTTCAGTCCTTTACATGAAACTAATTTTTCTACATGAAATCATGCCATGTAGATGTCCTACTAACCAGGAAAGGGTTGCTAGAGACCATGGGTCCAGCCATTGCCTGCCCGAAAGGAGTCACAACAGGCTTGGCCGGGCCAAAGGCTGGAAATCCTCCACCTGTAAGACATGCACATAGTTATTTAGGACATATAATGGAATACACATATAAAATATTAATAATAATTGTAAATAGTAATAGCAAACCTAATATCACAACAAAATAGAACAGGCAAAATCCAAAGTGACATTTTTTTTAAAGACATTTAAATGCAAAAATGTGACAAGTAGTCTGTAGATGCACATGTAAATTTGAGTTTCAGTGTAGTTATAAATGCAGATAATTGTAATCTACGTGAACTACATAGAGGCACACACACCATTGGGTTGCTGAGGATACGCAGGAGGCTGAGGGAAGGGACCCTGGCCAGGAAAGGGTTGCTGGAAGGTTCCACTAAAGCTGGTGGGGAGGTTGTAGGCTGCAGCATTCCCAAATCCAGCTGGCATACTCATGGAGCCTGTGCCAAATGATGCTGCAACACAGCAGGACAGCAACTAGTTAGAAGAAGCCTCAAAAGGCCCAACAACATCTAAAGGAATACAACAACATAACAACAGCATAAAAATTGGCTTCTTCATTTCACTGTCAAAATTATGACATGAATTTTATAGCGCACACACATACATTTTTCTACACAGCAGAAAACGCATTAAATAATTGAAATACAAGGAGGCTATTAATATCAGCAGTTTGTTAAAAAGCAATAAGCTGCAGTATTGTGGTAGACTTAAGTGAGTGAGAGGATGAAGAACTGGGGGGTACAGAGAAGTCAACAAGAACACAAAAAAGAAATACTGCTACAACAAATTAGGAATTAGAAATATATTAATTATACCATGCGGTAGGTTTGGTCACAGTTCCTTTAGCAGGTGAATGACTGCACATTTGATTCTGTAATCCATTGTGTGGTTGCATCAGAATTTCACTTGTTACAGATACTGTACCTAATGAGTTTGTACAGTTTAAACACATGCAAATTTCAGGAAAAAGGAGGGACTGTCTGAACAAGAGTCAGGCATGAGGCTACAACACCTGTAAGAAGTGTAGCACCAGTGTCTGACCTCTGATGAACACACAGGAGCAAACCATTCCCACAGTGCAACAGGTGGAAACAGACTGTGGTAAGTAAGGCAGCCAGCTGGCAACTGAACGATCCAATATCTGGCACCAATGCTACATTCAGTGCTCGTTAAACAAAGTCAATGGCAGAGATAAAACCAATAGAATTTGTGAGTAAAAGCAACCAGATTAACTGCTCTTGATACTGAGACTGGAAGATAATGTTCAGTGTCTTACTGAGTTCATTCACTGAATGAAGCATTTTATGAGAATCAATCTAATGAATAACTACATGATTTCTATGTACATTAGAGTGAAGAGTTAGTTTTAATAATTCAATATCTTCAAAAAAACCAGACCAGACTTTATTCTTGCCAACTGATAAGAGGAAAATGTTGAGGAAGCCAATGTCATTGAGGTAAGATGACTTTGACCTGCTATTAACTATTTACTTTCAAGAAGGATAACAGAAAATACTGCTCAAAACTAAAGGTGAATTAATGTCTATCTGTGCTTCTCTTAAACTGCAGCTCTTTCTGACTCCTCTTTATTTTTAGACCATTCATGATTTAACACTCCTGTATTTCTGAATCATGACACTACGCTCACCTCTCCCAACATTTTCCTGATACATTTGCAACAGGAAAAAGGAGGCAGAGCCAGAGCAAGACGCAGGAGAGCAAAAGTGAAACAGAGAGCACAAAGAAACCTACCAAAGGTGGGAGGATAACCCTGCCCATGAAGAACCCTCATCAAGCCTGTCCAGCATGGCAAGAGCAATCAGACAGACAACTGAATCTCAATTTCTATGCTTTACTGTGTCTTTCATCGCTTTTGTGCACACCAACAACTTACTGTATGATAATGTAACACACCTGCATTTTCTTCTCAAATAAAATGATTTTAGTGTGCACTCTTGTACTAACTAGTTGACTGGGTTGTGTACTATCTGTGTTACTCATTCACAGACACATGCAAACATTCACATGGACACACCTGCTGCTGCAGCCACATTTGCCACTCTACCGTTGCTCTGGAATGGGTTGGTGGGAGCTGCTCCTGGGGCAACTCCAGCAGCTACAAACGGATTAGTTGACTGAGCTGCTGGAGAGAGGTATCAAGTCGCCAAACGTGAGTACAGAGTGCGAAACAGAGCAATGAAGTGCATGACCTAAACACATTAAAAACAAAAGCATTGATTCATGGAGGATGCTCCATTCTGACATGTTGATCTTCACTTTCGGCGATCTCCCCTGCTCACATTTAAAATGTCTGGAACACAACATTATCTCCTGTTGTGACCTTTTCAGCATTAGTGTCCTTCACCCAAAATGACTGCATCTAAATTCCTGTTAACAAATTAGGCTTCGCATAAAGTCCTAAGCAGTAACATGATACAGTGTCCAAAAACCTGCTGTAATTTTAAAGCACATACAGTTCACATTTTTTTTTATGATCTATGTGCCAAAATGACCTGTGAGGTAGGCTGGCTAAACAGAAACAATAACTCTTGAGAAAGAGTAAAGTGTATCCATGTCTGACATAATATGATGATTTTTCACAACATGGAACTTGTTATAGATTGATGACATCTGAATCAGGAAAGTCCTCAAGGCCCCACAAAGGAACATAAGTTGTAAATTGCAAAATCTAATCTAAATCTAACTGCCAAATCTTGTTAGAAATACCTATAGTACACTTTACTTCAACCTGGAATTGTCTTGTGTTTCCAGGGTTACTTTACCATTGGTGACTTCAGTTTCGGAGCACAATAAGCAGAAACCACAATAAGCAGAAACCATCAGAAAGCCATCTGTGGGTTTACTCACGTCCAAAACCTTGAGCCATGCCAGGCAGGGCCTGCTGTGCTTGTGCTGTTGACACCCCAGTCTCTGAGCCGAACATGCCCCTGTAACACAACAACATCAACACACGGACTCATCAGGGAAGCCAGCAAAAAGAAGAGAGTGGAGACCACTGAATAATGCTGTATGATGTTTGTCTGTACTCTGTATGCCTGTAAGTCCAGCTTACAGGCATACGATAAAAGTAACACAGGTGGTGAAAACAGCCAACTAGCTGTGACTGTAGACTGGTTTCTGAAGGATGTCATCAGTGAGACGAAAAGTTGTTTTTGAGCCCTAAAACTGTGTGAATTGCAAAAAGTAAGGAGTGGAAAATGTTCATTATCCCCAGAGGGAATCCTAGTTTCAATGGTCTGGTCAGAGCTCTGGATATTATGAAGCCTGTTGATTGTTTTACACTGAAACTGCAGGAATAAAGACCAGATTTAAGCTCAGCTCAAAATGTTACTGTGTGTTCAAGGCTGATTAATGAATACTGTGTGTTTGACACGTTAAGAGATTCAGCTTGGGAATCAGTGACAGGGGAGCAGAGTGATGGAAACTATGCCATGTTGTCATGCTTATAATATTCCAGAAAATTATAAGCGTCTTTTCTCATGGGCCTGTGTGGGTGATCAATAATATAGATTCAATCATGTTTTGACACAGTTTGTCAGGAGTGAGAGTGCAGTTTACACTGCAGTCATCTCCAGTGTGAGGGTTTTGTTTTAATTTAATACAGCTGGCCTAAATCCAGTGTCTGATACATGCTGAGGAAAAAGCAGTATTTTCATACATGCTAATGATACAAATACAATAACCAGAGAACACACCAGTGCACAACAGGAAGGGCTGACTGTGGGGTGTGTGTGTGTATGTGTTTTGCATAGTGTCTCACCCTTGTGAGGTGCTGGTGGTGTTGTAAACACTAGTGGCAGGGGCTGAAGAACTGAAGACAGTATCAAGCTCAGCTAAAGCAGCATAACGGTCCCCCCCTGTTGGCACTGCTGGCTGCTTCTGAGGCAAACCACCCACTCCCGCTGCTGCTGCTGCTGCTGTGGCTGAGCTCACCCCCCCAGGAATGCCACCTCCTGCAACAGAAGCAAATAACAGCAGAGCCGGGTTCAGTTCACCCCAGCTCGACTAATCCAGGAGGAAAATGAAAATTTCAAAGACACAAACATAAAGTCCGGAGATAGCTGCCATATTCAACCTATTAAAAATAATGAAGAATAAAATGTTCAATCATTAGGAAATTTGCATTTTCTAGCACAGAAATACAGTTTGGAATATGAACAAAATAAACTAGTACCAACCCAGTACAACTCACAGATGCCTAAGTGTCAGACTTCTGACCATGTGACGTTAAAACTCATAAATGAGACATTCTTTAAAGCAAGGAGGTATTTCCACCATGATGTGCGGTGGCCTATTGTTTTTAATAGAGACTAGTTCCGTAACACAGAGGCCAGGGGACCAATTTCAAAAAAAAAAAAAAAAAAAAAAAAAGACGGTAAGGCCATCTCAGAGTACAAACAAGAGTCAACAAGAGTCGCCCCTGCTCTGGGAAGAAGACTTATAGGGACATAAATCTCTACACCTGATTACATAATGTTTTTAGTTGTGTCAACCTCTATCCCTAGAATTGAGATCTATGAAACAGGCTAGGCAGGAGAAGTTTACCTTGCTCTGTTTTGGCAGAGCTAAACATGTTATCCAGGTCAGCCAGGGCTGCGTATTTATCAGCAGGGACGCTAGTACTCTGTACAGCATCTCTGCCAGCTCCTGTTGAGTTACTCTGGGAGGAGGAACTGAAGGATCCAAAGTCAGCACTACACGATTTGGGGAAGTTGTCAAAATTTGCAAAATTGGCATTTGCTAGTCCCCCTGAGGCGCTACCTGTATGAAAGAGAGAGATTATAAAGTCATAAGGGGGACCTTGATTGTTGGATTTGAGTGACAGCATTAACATAGTGGAAAGGGCGAGAAGAGGCTGGATAAAGGATAAAGTTGGGCTGGAGTCAGGCTGGGGCAGGGATACCTTCGTTATCTATAGGATAGATAGCAACACTTCTAAAACATGTCCTCTGCAACGCTGCACTATGCTGGCTCCACATTAGCCTATGAACCTAAGAAACGCATAAAATTAGCATTTGAGTTAGAGGCATATGATGTACAGAACAGCGCCTTTCTTGAGTGCCTCAGTTACATCTGAGTTCAGCACCATACTGTGGATCAAAAGAATTTCATACATAACCAAACAAAATGTATTAAATGTGACGTGGAAAACAACATGACAGTTCAGTGGAAAAGATTGTTAGTCCACTCTGTAGGCATAACTGAGCTCTGTAATGAGCAGACTGTCACTTTCAACCAGACCCAAGATTGTTACTGGGGAAACAAGTATTGCACATTAGTCACGGCATTTTTAGAGGGAAAAGAAAAACCAAAACAAAGCAAAAAATAAAAACTGAGAATTGAATTGTCCACCTTTTATTAACAAGAAATACAGCCTATTCAAGAGCAGCTCAGACTTTTACTACTGTAGATACTTATAAATATCATTTGTTTCACATAGCATGTTTATGTTTGACAACCATGCTAATTCAGGAAGTACTCCCGTTTGCTTCTTACAGATGAAAATTCAACTTTTGTTTTAGAGCAGATGTTGTGATGAATATTCAGACCAGACTCCATGAGTTTCTGTGGCATTTTTAAGAATTTAGTTAGGGAGAACTGACTTGGTTGTAACAGCAAAAGGAGCAGCAAAAGGAATGATACCTTATTTAATACATAACACAGAATAAAAGACTTTGGATACAAAAGGGGGAGATAAGGCAGTTTTAGTAATGACAAAAAAAAACAGTTCTTAACCAGTAGTTCATTACATTCCATGTAATGAATATTGACTGTGTAATTACCTTTAGCTCAGGTAAAAACAAATCTGTAAAAAGAGCACAGGGGCAGGGACAACCTTGCATGCAACTGTCAAAACACACTGTTCAGAGAAGGTTAAAAAGAGAAGGTAAAAACTATTTTAAGAACAAGGAAACGAAAATAATAGTGGGTGATCCTACAAATAAATTACCTATTTATTAAACCTATTTATTTAAGAGACACAGAATCATTTACCATTAGCAGATTTAAACAGTGGTCCAAGAGCTTCAGAAGAACTGAAGTGGATTCTATGAACTTCAGAGCCTTGAGAATACCAAGCACACTTTTTATTTATTACCTGCTGTTTCCTAACACCACTGCCTCCTCCTGATGATGGCTTTAGTAAAGCTGCAAGCTTGATACCAAAAATATTCCTCTGTCCTTTTTTTGGGGGTAACTGTACTTTTACATAACATACTGGATTACAGAAAATTCAACATACTGTCAAATTTTAACCAAATTATTTTTCACAAATAGCTGATGCATTAGACCTCAAGGGCACAGTTCTCATGTGTATCCTGATTACTGCTAAAGGAAAGGGAAAGGATATGTTAAAACAGTACAGCAATCTGAGTCTGCCCTCTTTTTAAATAAATAATTTCTATTCTCTTCGACTGTTTTTGTTTTTATTCCTTTTTATTTCTACATCTCTTTGCTCTTCTGTCCTTCCATTTGGCCGATTCTCCATTGGGGTTTTCAATGATGGCAGCAACCATCAAAGCTTATTATCCCTGTTTTCAACCAGTGAGATTGTCAACTGTGATCCAGAGTTTCAGACACAAAAAAAGAGCTACATGCTGAGACACACATTACATCCAGAGAGAAGAGGATCAGAGTGACTACACATTAGAGGCGGTGGAAAGGGTGAAAGCTGTTAAGAGGGCAAGCCCAGAGAGAGACTTACTGTGTGCACCCTGGAGAGGCAGAGCAGCAGCAAACTCACCCATACTGCGGCTAGATGAGAGCACAGTGAACGCTGGCAGCCAAAAATTAAAGGAGGGAGGGATGGAGAAATGGGGACATGAGCAACGTGAGGCAGGATGAAGAAACAAAGAAAAGAAGTCAACCAAACCAGAGGTAAAATATTAAAAAGCATGAAGTCAAAGCAAATCAACTGCTGCTGAAGCAAAGGATAAAAAACACATGAGACAGAATGGATAGCTGAGGCCGGATAGTACAGTCAGTGAGTGTCTGTGAGAAAGGGATTATCTTACAAAGCCACGAGAGAGAAACAGAGGGGGGGGGCTTTATCTATCAGGCAAAAGGCATGCTAAAGAGATCACTGTGCAGCTCCACACCAATATAAACCTCCACCAGATGGCACTGTAGTACAAAACGTTTTCCTGAGGGTGGGCCTTAAGTGTGTGTTTGTGTATTCAGGGTCAGTATGTGAGATAGAAGGCAAAATGCTCAGGTAAAAAAACAAAAATAAATAAAAACAAACAGCTGCCATTTTTAAGGAGCAAAGTATAGATTTGATGAAATCACAGTCTGCATGCATTTATACTATAAGACCTTAATATATTACTAAAATATTCCTATAGGATTAAAGGAGGTGCTACAGCAGTAATAAAAACGTTGTACTGCCATCTTCCTAATGACTGCACAGTGATCTTTACCTGCTAACCTAAAATAAATACAGTATTCAAGTGACATTAGTCCTATCGCCAAAAACTAAAATCAATTTTCAACTGAAACTGTACAAAATGGGTGGCTGATGTACAGCCACCCATCCATTTCTTTTTAGAAATGGGTTTGTTGTTGATTTCTCAGAAAATTGGGTAACTTGAGTGCTAGAAGTGCCACTTAGAGTCACTGCTTCTGGTGTCTACATAGCATACACTTTCTCTGGAGCACATTACTTATGTTCTATGCCTGAGGCACATTCAATGTAAACATAACATCATGTGTTTTGTTTTTCATTCAACAGAAATTAGTTAAACTGTTAAACATAAATATGTATAAGCAATTTTTGTCATAAGATAATCTATGAACCAAACTTGCAGAATTTGCTGGTTGTTAAACCGGTGCAAATTTGACACCGGATGAATGGACATTGCACATATGGGATATTCTAGGAAGCAGAGGAAATGTCTTACAGCAGTTAAACCAAACAAAAAAACTGATGACTTAACAGAAAATATAACTGGCAATGTGCTGCATTAGAATCACTTGTCTTTAATCTTTATGAACATTCTCAAGGTCTGTGTATGGATAATTATACCATCTTATATCTTTATGTGAAAGTAATGTGGATGTGTGCTGTTTGTCCAGTGAAGAGAACTTGCTCTACCTGTATTTGAGGGTTGGAATGGGGCTTGGGGTGCGGAGGGGAAACCACCTGTCGACCCAGAAGTGCTCCCGAATGCATCAAAATTTGCAAAGTCTGCATTTGCGTTGGCATTCTGTGCCGCTGGAGGTGGTGTCAGGATGAGGTTCAGACAGATGAACAAAAAGACACAATGAGAGGATAACAATGGATGAGATAATAATAGAATGGATTTATACATATGACAGCCAAAGACATGGATGACAGACTGCAAAACAAATACAATGGATTATGTGCTAAATATGAGAGATAATCACCGAGTGGTGTAACATAAGAACACACATAACAGCTTTAAAGGCAGCCAGGATAGTCTGACGTTCACCCTCTCCCATGACATACTGTTGACTCCTTGTTGAGTACATATCATATGAGACTGAATGTGTGTGTTAAAATTACACAAATCATTCATCTTAGGAGTCCACATCTGTGCTTATATTTGCTATGTGGAGATGTGTGGATGCCACTTTAGTCACTGCATTAAGCGTGAGTCTTGATGCCTCTTTGAGGGAGAAATGAGAGGACATTATCCTCTATGGAAAGCAAACACTAATAGCCCTATGTTACAGACATTAGTAACCATGGAGATGTGTCTCTCCACCTCTGATACTATTCTTTATACTATGGCCACTAAACATTTTGCATTCTGATGCTTGGAAGGTGTAGATTAATTTTTAGAAACCAGATGGTTTACTGGACACCTATGACTTAGGTGTTTGTTTGCCATCCTAGACTGATGTGTGACTATCAGACAGCAGTTAAAGACAGCAGCAGCAGAGCTTCAGCTAAGAAGAGTGGAGTTATTTGTGTAACCACCACCAAGAACCCAAAAAAGAAAAGCATAAACAGCTTCTCAGAGAAAACCACACAAATGTAATTTTAAACGTGTATCATATTCCAGAACAACTAACAGTAGGAAGAGGACAGAGCACTTAAATAAAGGAGCTAAATAACGTTATCCACAGTGAAGCTGGCTGCCTGAGTCCAGGGGACAGCTGTAGGGGAAAGGAGGAAAGACTGGGGAGCAAATGTGATCAGAACTGCACAGAAAACAAAGAGATGTGGAGAAGTCATAGGTGAGAGTGAGGGAGTTAGAGAGAGAAACTGTGAGGCTGCAATGTATGTTTGTTTGCGACAGAGGGAGGGGGGAGACAGAGGCGGCCTGAGTAAGGCAGACAGAGAGCGCTGTAACGTTATCTCCGCTGGACAGACAGTTTTAATAATGTCATGAAGCAGAATGCCTCACTGCCCTCTGTGCTTGAGCTTGACAGCAATCACTGAAATTTCTCTTTCCTGGTTTTAAAACGTGAAAGGATCATAAAACTCCTGGCCAAGTCTTGTGAACCCTTTCCTGTTTAGTTGGATGTTGCCTAGCAACGCATAGAAAAGAAATTGTGAGGCTCAGGAACAATAGTTTATGACTTTTTAAACAGGAAAACAAAATCAGAATTAACTAGCTGTATGTGTAAATTGATGACTGATATTTTCAGTTTGATTACATACGGCATTTTGTTGGCAAGTGGTCAAGGCATGAGAAGGATAATACCCTCCAAGTCTGTACATTGTAGTGGATGATGTAGGGCAGAGAACCCACGTCATTCATAACTATCATGGAACGTCCCACTTGCCAGCTATAATCCTTTACATAATGTATAACTATGTTTTTCATGGCATGGCTGTATGTGGCTGCTGATATTTAACAGATTCTACCATAGTCTATAAAGTGTTAATTAGAATGCAGCATGTATGATGCACATAAGAAATTGTGCCAAGTTTCAGATGAAACTGATCACATATTTCTCCACAGTTAAGATGATTTCACCAATAAACACCTATAACTGCAGACTCAAGTTACTGCTCCTTTTCCTGTATTTCTCTTACAGTTTTGTGGCTAGTAAATGACTTTTTTTTTAATGCTTCAGTATATGCCCGACATAATGATTCGCAGTTTACACACTCTGACATTCAAGCAGTTAGTCTTTTCCTTACTTGTGTGGCTGTTGAAATGTGCAAAGTTAGCAAAACCCGAGCTGGCGCCTGCATTCACATTAGGCGGGGCAGCAAAGATGTCTCCACCCAAGTCACTGAGGAGGTCAAACTTCTTGTCATGGAACTGCTGCTGATGGGTTTGTCCACGGCTCACCACTGGAGACTGGTAGAGACAAGAGATGGGTTTGAGAAACTGCAGGTATGTGTGTGTGAGTATGCATATGTGTATGGATAATCTTTACCTGAAGGCGGAGAAGGGAGAGGGGCCTTTTGAAAAAGAGGCTAACAGGTTTTGTGTCTGGAAGTCTTGATGTATATAATGTGCCTTCATACAGTACATGTATAAGCATTTATAACAAAAGATGCAATTTATCTCTGGGAGCACATTCACACAAAAATAGACCTGACTAAAAATAATGACACAAAAATTTATCTGCATCGTACTGGTTTGGAAGAATTCACACAGTTTGATTAATCACCAGATGTGCACTAATAGACAAGCACGCAAAACTAAGAAGATTATGGATATGATGACTAATGTAAACTCCTTACTAGGTATGTCATGAGAGCTGATACCAAGCTGAAGCTAAAATTCTGAAAACATGACAGTACTTGTTTTTCTACAGTACCCTAGTTAGAGATGTGATTCTTCCATGGCCTTTGTCCAAGACTGACAAAGGCAGGACCCTACAAGAGTTCTAGTCTGACGTCAAATGAAAACAATAACATGCTGAATGGTGGCAGCAAGGACCTGCACACAGAATCCAGGCTGAGTGAGTTTCAGTGGTTGACTTTATATTAACGACATGAAGTCAAAATGTTCATGTCCTGAAATGTTAGTTATTGTTTGCAAATTGTGACAGCTGGCATCTGTTTAAGCAATGCTCCACACACCATCCACAAAGGCTAATGTCTTATTTAGGCTAATGTAGCAATAGCTCATAGCATAAGCTGGGGCCTCATAACATTAATAGGCTACTATCATTACAGTGCAGCTTGTCAAAATAAAATAGGGACTTTTTGGTCTGTCACAGTGTTAGTTTAAAATACTGATTACACATTGACTGTATGGGGTGTGTGTGTGTGTGTGACTGTGTGTGTGTCTGTGTGCATGTGATTTCTGCTATTGTGACATCCCAGCTGCTTACTTTTTGTAAGCCTCAAAAAAAAAAAAAAAAAAAAAAGATTATTATTATTAGGAAGACAAATCAATCACTGAGCACTTTCTGAGAGTGGGCCAGTCAATTAGATGTCTGCTGTATTTACTCCACAAGGTTGTATCATCTGAACTTCTGCACAATTGACTGACTGACACTGGTGTGAAGCCAAAAAACAACACAAAACAGAAAAAGAATGCACTGAATAAGTTATAAAAGTTTTTTAATATATCGTGCAATTTGTATCGCTTAAATCTGTAGTTTACTTTTATGGCTAGCACAAGATGTTCAGGAACCACATTCTAATGCAGTAGGAGGATCCAAGTTATTTTTAGCCTTGTTAAGCCTTACAAACCTTTGATTACAAATTCAGTATGTGTGCATGAGTGCACGACAGAAATCCCACCTGATTTGGTGGGGTGCTCTTGTTGAGGTGTAGGGAGGGGGCCGACTCCCCCAGCAAGGATTTGAGTGGTCTAACTTCTGGGGTGCTGCTGGTGCTGCTGTTAGAGGAGCCAGAGATGGAAGCATGGACCGATGCCACAACTTTAGCCTGTTCAGGAGGTACGTACCTATGGAACAGTTTACATCATATGTATTACATTAAACTACATGCCAAGCAACTGTGAAAACTACATTACCAAATAAAGAAAATCTAATCTTGATAAATATACAGCACAAAATATCACAATTGAATATAACCTACCGGGTGCTACTGGCTAATTAAACTGCCATAAATCTAGGGCTTTCAAAAATAATGGTATCATAGCCTTTAGGCTATGACAGGAAATGTTTATTTGAGTGCAAATGTGATTCACAGCTATAATCTTCTTTAAAACAGTTATCATTACTGGTCTGTGTATTTGTGTGTTACAGAAGAGTGGCCTTTGTGAGTGAGAATGCCTGTCTACAGCAAATAGGGACATGCTGAGACATGTACGGCTCTAGTCTAAGACTAAGCACTAAGAGATAACAAAAGCACTACTACCTAAACTAATGAGTTTATTAATCTAATGGTCGACAATTAGGTAATAATCGTCTAAATGATTTCCTGAATATCCAGAAAAAGAACTACATTTGTGTTGGTGATACTTTTAATAACTAGTCCCTAATTTGCAACTATCAATATGACAGGCACGTGTTGGTTAGGTTTGCCATTAGCTTTATTTGTCTAAAGTAACTGCTCTCATTAGTTGTGGCACTCAGTCACAATTCACCAGTAACAGCTAAACGTCATACATATTTGAAAACAATTAAAGCTAGGACTTCATGGAACAACTAAATCTTGCACATAAAGCAGCTTGACTGTAATGACCTACATTCTGTGCATTTAAAGAAGGGTATCTGATGGCTTGCTTGAGGCTAACTGCTATGAGCTGCCTGTGAGACATTCCAAGCCAGAGAGATAAGAGAGAGAGAAGAAAAACACAAAGAAAAGCTACATGTCTACACAATGCACATTGTCAGGGGATTGTTCCTATCTTTGCACTGCCAGCTTGAAAAACTGACTTACCATCGCTTCTTCTCATATTTGTCTTGAAGAAACTCCTTGACTTTCTGTGGTTCTCTAAAGTCTGGTACTGAGGAGGTTCTGTCATCATAAAGGCCAAGCCAGATTTGTTTACATACCTGGAACCCACAGAGTAACAGAACATGTGGTTTGGGTACAATATTTTTGTAGCATGCACAGCTCCTAAAAAGTGAGGTCTTGTTTAGTTTCATAATTTGTCACTGAAGTCTTAAGCCAGAGTGAAACGGTGGCAAAAGGAAATGAAAAGATACGGCAGTTCAAAAGACCATTTACTAGTATTTTAAAAATGTGAAAATTTGACTGTAACAGCTCTCCATTTATGCAGCGCAATGCACAGATGAACACCTTTTGTACATGGATTGACTCAAGGATATAGCGCTTCACCACGCTTGAGTCAAGCATGAGTTGACCCCATGTTTGGAAGTACAGGCTGACCATAGTCGCTTGGTGTAAAATCAGTGTAGGTCTCACTTTGGCCTTGAGTCTTGGATAGCATTCCTAAAGTATTTGCATAATCCTGTAAAGAGAGATTTATAGGCTTCATGCATTTATGCACTCAGTATAGGGTACTGCATTGTAGATGGAGCAATGATACTACAAGAGCAAGCTTGGCCCTTTTGTTGTGCATACGCTTCTGTTGCTTATTTCTTTAGCTGGCTTTGGTTTACATTCATTCTCATCAGGCACATTTCAAAACCGCAACTGCTGAACATATAAAATGCACTCTGTTGTTTGAGTTTTTCTGTTTCAAGTGCTCTCTGTGGAAAAACAAAAGGCGACTTGAACGCTGTAGTATTTATATAGCAGTCTTGAAGGATATATGCATCGGCTCCAACCTTGAGTCTCCTGCATGTCTGCCTGCCCTGCCACTTTGATACAGCTTTTAATAGGCTGTGCTTCCCAGGTGGCATTGCTCTATTTCATACTCCGTTTACCAGAAATGGCTCTTGAATGATGATGCATTTTGGTTCTTCTGTGCTGTACAAATACATGGTGCTACTCTATATGATGTTGATAGATAGGTGAGAGCTGCAGAATTTGAATGACAAACAGACGTTGCTCAGCCAAGCAGTAAATGTTCAGTAAATGTTCATTCAAAGTGACTGGGGATTAAACATAACAAGCAACCCCCTTGCATTATACATAGTCACTGGATTCAATGTACAATATATGAATAAATAAATAACTACAGCTTTGAAATAAATGCATTTATATGTGAATTTTTGTTGCATTAGTCCAGTAACGTGAAGTCTACATTCGACTGTGGAAAAGAGGAGATTAAGCCCACAAATGCAAAGTAATAGACATAATATTGTGATATTTTGAAAAAACTAAGTGTAACCAAATGATTGACACTGATGACACTGATTTTAGTCCTAGTATTTTCTATCTATGTTTTGTTAAAACTACTTTAAATTTAAATTTTAAATGTTTTGTAATGAGCGAGTGATTTCTGGACCAAGGTAAATGTGCAGTTGTTCTTTTGAAATACCTAAATATTTTCATGATGAGGCATGACTGATGTGCTGAGTCTCGCATTTAATATTGCCTATTTAGTGTGTAATAGGCCGGAAGTAAATACAGGATAAATAGTGATGGTACAATGTAAGGCTAAACTATAGGACAGTCTTTTAAGCAGTAGGACAGCTGACCTCAACTGTGACAGGGAAGACAATCGCCATGCTTACCTCATTGCCATGTTTCTGTAGGAACTCGATTTCCTGTTGCGTGAAGGTTGTCATGGAGATGGACTTGACTCTGTGAGGTGGATTCAGTCCTCGTCTGTAGGCGAAGAAATGGAAACAGTGGTCAATTTAATTTGAAGACACCGTACAAGAAAACCTCATCTGGACATACTCCAGATCCCACCTCTCAGGACAGGGCCATTTAATTAGCAACAAACTGAATGGCTGGCATGCGTAACTGGAGAGAGGAAGACAGCATTACAGAGGGAAATGACAGAAACCAATAATGACAGAGAAATGCAGACAAAAAAAGAAAGGGAACAGAGCAGAACAAAGGAGGTGGGTGAAACTCTCTCCTAACTGCTATTGACTCAACTGAGGTTGTCAGCGCAGTAAAAGAATGAGTGATATCCCTTAATATAGAAACTTCCATTATGAAGTAACACCCATTAACCCACACAAGCTTTCCTCATTTTCCTGAGCAGGTCACAGCTCATGCCACAATGGCCCAAATTAAAAATGCCTAGTAACTGTAATAGTTCAAAAGAGCCATCACCAGGTTTTTATTTTTAGCCCAAGGCCTGTTTGACTGAATATTTTTTCCTGGACCCACAGGTAAGTGAAAGCTAATGTAGTCCTGGCTTCAAGGTCGCAACCCGTTTTGTCTGTGAAGGTGACCAATCAGCATTTAGCATGCAAGCTGAACGCTATAACTAAAACCACAGTGTAATTGCTGAGCACCACAGACATGAGAATGAGGAAAAGACAGCTTATTGCTGTACAGTCTAAAATACAATTGCTGTACAGTCTAAAATACAATTTTGTATTAGACTGTACAACATTTTTTTGCTAGCAGAAACTGTCATTAACCATTAACTAAGCCATGCATTCATCTCTCAGACTGTGACTGGAAAAAGACCACACCAGCTGTAACCCTAAATACGTTTTGCAGCTGCTAAAGTGCCGAGTCAAATCAAATAGGAGCCATTAGTCAGATATATCATTAAGAATTAAGATGGCTTTTACATTGTCTGGAAACTGCGACCCAAAGCATCTTTTTTCTCTTTGTCTACGCTGGCAACATAGCAAAAGGAGGACGTCAGCAGCTCAACTGCAACAGATAGATTCCTGCAGCAGTGTCTGCAGCAAATTCATTCATCCAAAGTACTGAAATGTACTGAAAAGCATTTTGACAGCACTCACAGCCCAAAAACCAATCAATTAGGGATGGGTCATGATTTTCAAACAGTCATTAAATTGCAAATAAATCAAATTGTTTATCCAACTATCATCTAAAAGATATATTTCCCTGTTATTAAAATTGGTGCACTAAAAGGGTGTTTGCTGACTGCTATTAAACAACAAAGACGAAAAAGAACGCGTTACTACCTGGAACTGGTAAAACCTGTGTGAAGCTGTGAGATTAGATGATGCTATACAAACAGGAGAAACATACAAAGGCAAAGACTACTACAGTCATCAAAATGTTTGGTGGAAAAACTCTGCCACATATTATAAGTCTGCAAGTTTAATTCAATGATTCAGCAATCATAGGCAGAGAACTTATTACTTGAACTCAGGTCTTATTATAAAAGTAATTGCACCAATATTAACACCTGCCATATATACAACAAGGGTTGAACTTGTGTCAAGTGTACTCTGCCATCTGGAACAAGGACATACTGCTGGCAATCAAGGACTTCTCCAAACTTTTCTCTCAAAGATTTTCTAAACCATTTGACGTTTGCGGCAAGATGTTTGAACGGGCAGCTGTTCCTTCCCTGTTCTTAAATACCTTGGTTGCTCACACCACCTGTTACGCATCACTAGCATTTTCCTGAGTCAGCTCTTCAGGTTAAAAAAAACAAAACAAAACTTGGATTTATCATTTTACTGTATTTTCCATTATGAAATTATTAAAAGGCAGCCCATTTCCTTAAAAACTTACTTGTCTGCTGAATTTAGGATTATCAAGCAACATTAGTGGATGCCCCCTGAGGTTTGGTACTTACACTGCCTAGCATTACTTTTATAATTTGGAGATCTGTTACCGCTTTGGCCTACACATGTATTTTGTACACATTCCTTCTTAACAAAGTATTTAAACAAAAATAAAGTTAAAATGCTGGACTACAACTATCAACCAAATACTGTATGTGCTAACATTAGATGAGTTTTTGATGTATACTTTAATAGTAATCAACAGCTGATACCATTTGTTGCTCACTTTCGTAAGGTAGTCATGGCAGATCTCTAGGAAATGAGATCCAGTGTCACAATTACAAACACAATGTTATTCACATAGAGGAGTCAGTTCCTAAAGGCAGTGAAATACTAGACAAGACTACTAAATTATTCACTGCTGTCACCCCTTACAGAACTTGTTCTCATCTCCACCCATTCTTTACACATCCACCAATCAGCTGACTGCACCGCAAAGTGTTACAAACAGCTGCTGTATTTATGACAATTTGCTCTAACAAGGAACAAAGTAGCCACAACTTAGTTCACACACACTGTATGTGAACATCCAAATAGCTGTCAATGCACATTCAAAGGTCATGTGTCTATTGAAGAAGCTGTCCATTTGTCTCCACTGAAAAATGAAGTTGCTAACACAAACCGCTGTATTTCAACATTCACAGTATTTACCATGAAAATGAAAAGCTGCTGAACTGCCAAATCAATCAAAAGACAGAATATGATAATGAATCAATGAATAGTTTATTAATATTAATAATAATAATAAATAAATAAACATTTATTTGTTCGTAATCTAGTACATGAAGCTCCAGTTGGATTCTTGAAAATTTCTCAGTGTTTTCAGACAAAACAGTCAGAAGCAAATTTATCAAAAGCAAGAGGCAATAAACTCCTGTCACAAAATGTATCTGCAGAAAAACAGAAGACAGAACGTTGAGAGGGTCTCTGTGTATTTGAGCTTCAATGTGTTTTTCAGCGCCCTGAGGTAGGTGAGTGATCAGATCCTAGTCTCATGAAGATGAAACTAGGTCAGACACAGGGAGAAAGTTCCACAGCCCTCAAGGCCTAAATATGATGGCAGCATCTCTACTCAGCTGTCCAATTAAGGAATTCTGATACTGGTTGTTTAGTTTTTGTTAGTTCACTGTATTTTGCATAAACTAAATAATGTCTCCCTCTCTTGTTTAATTCAAAGTCTTTTTCAACTTTGAACATTCTTATCCGCAAACTTGCATGAGAGACAACCACATTATAATCAGGATTTTTCTTTGTATCCAGTGACTGTGGTGTACGATATAACTGTCAGGCAATTCCTGTGTTGTGGATTCCAGTCTGGTACTGGGCTGAACAACACAGTGTCATGCTACAGACCCAGACACTCCCCTGTTTCTGTTAGACAAAGTAGCCATACAACTGTGACAGTGTTCAGTGACAGTACAGTATTTATGGCAAGAGTTTAATGACAGCAGTAACTATTAATTTGATCAAATAAATGTAAAAGAATTATTCCTTACATTGAAATATTGTACGCACAATGTCTGTAACACATTGATTAACAATTTAATAAAACCATTGCTTGAATTTAGCTGGTATGTCCAACTTTTACATCATGTCTGCTGAGTAGCACAGTGTATCACAGAACAGTATCACATATTGCACAGTAAAATAATTATGACCTAGTCGCTACTGTGCATCAGATCAGCTAAGCCAGGAAAAACACAGTTCATTTGCATACTGTAACAGCTTCAGGGTGAGAGAAACTGGCAAAGTTAAGTCTCAAAAGAGAGGCGAGGCTATGCACCAGCCTTCACATCACGGCTCTAACTCCCTACAAAAAAGGGTGTCTTTTACACCTTCTTCAACAATTCTGTTCAGTAGCTTTTATCAAAGAAAATGCCTATTCTTAATTTTCATGGCTCACTATCTAATCAGCATTTTACCAAGTTACAGAATCAGCAGTTTGTCGTCCTTACAGTGCTAAACAGATGACACATCTTATTAAGAAATCGGGGACATGGGAAAACCAAACGAACAATTTCAGAGTTTAAGTCGTGTCCACTAACTTGCCATTGATTAATATTTTCATTAACATTTGGTGTCAGTGACACCTCTACACCTCTGTCATGCCATAGTCACTGTTTCAGCCGTGCTTAGTCTGGAACAGCAAGGTCATTTGGGGTTACTTCCTGCCATGAGCAATTCTCCAGAAAGAGAGATTGTGAGTGGTGTACCTCCTGGGAAGGCCTCCACCTTCATAAGGAATGTGTTTACATAGCAGATTCCACCTCCACCCATGAAACTACCACAACTATGGGGGCAGAAGTGTTTTATGAGGTGTTTTATGTTTAGGGGCTATCTCCCCTAAACAGGTAAACACAGTTACTGCCCAAACTGCAAATTCTATAAATCAGAGGCCACTTGTAAGATTGCCCCTACTTCTCAAACGCACTGTTCAGGACTCTGTTTGAACCAGTAATGTAATCTTACATGGTAAATGGAAAATGTATACAGGGGTGGGATGTCTGTGTTTAGGGATTTTGCTGTGCTTTCCTTGTAGAGGAAAAAAATTAAGCAAGAAAACACTGTTTTTATTCATAAAACGGTCATAGGAGTAAAAGTGTAACCTGAACAACGCATCAAGTCTGATCATGAATCTTTAGGTGCTCTCTAACAATGCCACCATCTTTGCCTCACTAGAATTAAAAGGAAAAGTGACAGGCAGACAGGGACCTCTCTGCCACTTCCTGTTGCACATGTAAAATCACATGCTGCTGATGTAGCAGCACAGTGAGGCCATACCACTTCCTGAGCCTACAATCACACCGGGCTTCCTGCATACATCTGACAGAGATCAATCCTTTCAAACCCACACTCTTCTGGTGGAACGTTTTTTTTTTCTCTATTCTCTATCCCCCACTCAATGTGTTTTGTCTAAATAAAAAAGTGAGTGAGAAGTCCAGCAAAAAAGAAAATGGGAGGAATTGCGATCTCAAGCTATAAAAGAACTCAATTAACTCACATTACAGACTTTAATACCACAGGGTGAGCAGATGGGAAATTCACAGTGGAGTCCCTGCAGACCCACTGGTGAAGTGAAATGGAGGGCAAGCTCTTCCCATCAGCACGCATGCAATTAATCTCATTCTTTTCAGTGCTACAGTAAATAACCTTCAAAGTGGAGACAGCTAAAACAGTTTACACAGATTAAGGTCACAAACCTAGTCAAACACGGGTTGTATCTTAGGCAAAGTCTGAGTCACAGACAGTTTTAAAATGTGTTGAAGCAGTCATCTGTTCCTCTGTAAACTAATAAAATTAAAAGGCCTTCAGTAGGCAATAACTGAATGAGAAACAAATACTTTCCCCTGCAAAATTATTAGAATACTCATTGCTCAAATAGAAAATGGCAGGGTGATTTCCATAAAGCATTAAGAAGGACCAGCTCAGGCTGCAGACTGTGTGAATGAGCAGAACAGGATGGACAGATGAACAGCTAATTGAGTTACCAGCTAATAGTCCACTTCCAATTTACTCTCCTTAAATGTTTTCAATTACAAAGGCTTGGCATAAGTAAACATAATGTATATGTTTACATATACCTGTGAGCAAAGATAGGACCAGAATTCCCTATTTTAAAAATGTTAGGACAATACAATACCTATTTTGCCATGTCTGTAACCCAGATCTAGGAAAGCATATGCATCAAAGGTCATTTTTTTTGCAAGACCGGTGTACAGGTGAGAAATTGAGCTGAGGGGTTTTTTTTAGCAGCTGATATATGTGGGCATACTTATTTTCCAGTGAACCAAATGTCAATGTTAGAAGAGAAAGGAGAGTAATCGTAAAATGAAGAGAGCGGTTGTGTGCAGATTAGCACAGTCATGCAATATGGATAATATAAGACAAACATTTCCTCCACATCGCCAGTCATTAGGAAACAGATTGAAAACACTCATGCAATAAACTGTAATTATTATATTGCACTACTTAAGATTTCTGTCTAAATTTGACCAGAATATAAAAAAATCCACAAAACAAAACCTTTTTATCATGCAACATTTGACAGCTGAATTGAGGTGGGATATTTTAGCTGAATAAGAAGAAACGGAATGCTTCACTAATCCCAAATCCCAAGCTACAGATGCTTGGTTACACAACTGCAGAGCAAAAGCTTTAAGTCAGACAAATGCTATCTAAAGTCAACACCCAGCTACACTGAAAATATCAATCCAATGAATCGGTTTTATGCTGCTGTAGGAGGTAAACTACTGACATGAGTGAATTCGTACAAAAGGTCAACCAACAAAAAGAATGAAAGTCATGCTGGTAGTTTCCCCCTCAGTGTACATGTGTTAGAGACTGCCTAGGGTAGTACTTCTAAATCTGATAGAAAAACAGATAACTAGACTAAATACAGCTTTTGAGTGTGGCATGAATCCTAGCATTGCATTATCGGTCCCATCTCAAAACGACATGACTTTCACAAGCCTAGGTACCATCTTGTAACGTTTAGCAACGGAAACTGATTGTTAATGAAATCAAATAAATAACTTCCGCCATAGTTCTATGGGCACAATAAGAGATAGCTAAACAATACAAATCCGTGGATATAAAATGAAACATCGACCAAAAGAGAATTTAAAACGCCCATGTCTGTGTCTTTGTATGTGGGGGGGGGCTATACCACTAACAAGTCATTTAACCAAGTTACATGGTAGTGCTTGCAAACGTTGCCAACAACTGGTAGTAGCAGTTGGATACAAGCTCATCTGCAGACCTAGCTTGCAAGTGCCAGATAAGTTCACTGGCTAGCATTAGGGGCTGAAGTTAGCTAGCATCGCGGGTGGGTGCTAGCTTGCTGTGTGTGAGCACTGGCACTTCTACGTACCCCGCCCAGCACAGCACAGAAAGACAATGTCAAAACAGCTAAACTCACACTGACACTAGCACTAGTTAGCTAACTGGCTTAGTTACTTGGTCCTGTATGGAGCCGAAGCGTGCTAAAACGTTATGTCGTGTGCGCCATGTCTAAGCTAAGGTCACCCAGCAACGTAATACTCACAGGATGCCAGAGCAGGAGGTGCATACGAAGGAGCCCACAGTCATGTTGGCATAGGTTGGGCCGCGCTGGTCGCAGTCAAAGCACTTTCTGTTGGGAGGCAAACTCGTCATTTCTCTCAGCATCTTCAGGTGTTTCTCCTCTTGTTTTCGTTTCGCACTCGCCGCCATGGTGAGGGATATACAGCAGGATTAAATAAAATCGGGGGAGAAAGGAGGGTCAGCTACAACTAAAACAAAGGGCTGTGCTTTTTAACGGTTGCCGACCCGTGTTGAAGACAGAGAGGGAATGGGCAGGTCGCTCTGTTGTCACGGCGGCCTCGCGTCTCCTCGAACAAGGAGTTTGAGGCGTTGAATCACGTTCACTAACGGAACAAGCGCTCTGCTGCCGCCTACTTCCGCCTTCGCTTAAATTCCGTTATGCGGACTACGCCGCTTCTTTTTGGATCAGAGCCAAATATGAGTATCTTATATTAATTACGTCCCCAAGATGTTTGAAACAAATTTTCTTAGAGACAGGTCTGTTACGCTGGTCATAACTGAGACAAAATTTCAACGTAATGTTCTTACACGACAATAGTTTTGCCCCGATGTCGTACATGTGCTGCGTTGTACGCAGTTTTGACCGGCGTCGCCAACGAATACTACTTATATTATTGCAATTACCAATTCTATATGTTAGCTAACCTGTAATTATCGGATGGTGATGTTTATTTAAAACATTATCGTAGACAGAAAGCGCACGATGTGGTTTATCTATGTATTTCCCATATAAAAGAGTGGATCCCGAGGGTTAGAAAATGGTGTGAACTATCTTGTCTCTAACATGACGTCTTTGGTTTTCTCCTGACAGTCCACAGCCCACCACTAGTCTTTCTTTAACACACCAGCGCCACTATGAGGATTAGTACTGTCGCTGCAACATTCTGGGGGGCGGTAGGGGGGTGTTAAATGCAATAGGGCATTTTAATTTAAGAAATATCACAAATCATGCAATGAGTAACAAGGATGAAACCCTGCACATAAAGCCATTGGATTAGTCAGCAAAACGTTTTTTTTCTCTTGCCTAAAAGGATGATGGCTCATCAGGTCATGTCAATATCTGCCGCTTATCTGGGTCCAGGTCCAGGTCGCGGGCGCAATGGCTCGTCAGGTTACCCTTCAAATTCTTAAGCAACAACCTACAGATAAATGTAAGTAGAACTGTTGTGTAGATATCTATATCCACAGATTAATTCCCCATAAGAGCACATAAAGTACAATAATGAGTAACATGCATGAACACAGTTATGATGTATTTATATTTATTGCTTTTTATTACAGATGAACAACAAGACATTGAACCAAATGACAATTGTATTATTTACAAGGACAACCACATATCAAAGCTATTTTGTATGGTGGACTGCCGACCCTATAGGTTATTACCTAGGGAAAGCTACAAGACCAGTTGACTTAACTCTTGATTAGGTTATAAAATATATTTATTTATTTAAACCTGGGTCTTACACCATAGTCAGACTTTTTATGTGGACAGCAAGGCTTATGTTGCTCTCCTCTGTCTGGGGTAACATTTAAATACCCAAGAGAATCAATCCTGACAAGTGAACTGTTGGACCGCTGTTAAACAAGATAGATGGTGAACTTAGTTTTATATGCTTTCTCTTTACAATCCGTAACAGTCCTGTGGTCCTCAAACAAGATGTACTGTATCTAAAATGATCTTTTAAGTAGATTCAAGACACTTCTCCTGTGCAACTGCACCCCTCTAAAGGGTTTTTGGCTCGTTGTTACTTCATTAACTGCTGCTGACTGACTGAATTAAAGGCTGCTGATGCTGCTGTTGTGGAGAGAAGTCAAACGGTCTGTGGTTCTCACTGTAGCCGTAGAGTTTCCTTAGGGCCACACGAGCTGCTTCCTCCTCAGCTGCTACAAGTGTCTCTCCTGGTCCTTGTGCCAGAAGCTTCTTATCACTGAACCAAAACACAAGTGAGCATAGATTGGAAAAAAAGTAACATAGGCAGATTATACACAAAACACTGTTAATCATCAATACTGTTCAATCAATCAATGATCTGCATCACACTCAAACCTAAGAAATGTAACTTGATTTTTAGGAGATGTCAGCTCTGACTCCCTCCTTTTATTCATTTAAAAGTCTTCATTTACTACTGTACTGTGGGTAACAGCATCCACAACAGCACACATACCTGTACAAGCCGACAAAGTACACTGGCAGGACGGTACTGGCTCCAGCAGACCTGATGAGGCGGGGTTCTGGCAGAGGGACATTCCTCTTAGTGAGCTCCTCCACCAGTAGTCCCATTGGGTTGACCACTGTCCACATATCAAACAGGTCCTTTCCTATCAGCTGAGTGACCAGGAAATCCTTCAGAGAGGAGAGAAGGTGGAGGTGAGTGAGTTTAAGAAGGAAAATGTCATACTATGTTGCTGTGGACACAATAAATCCAGTCCTCAGCCAGACATTGAGTGTTCATTACAACCAAAGCCTCTTACCCTTATGAAGAATCCTGCTCGCTCAGCTCTGCTGCTTTCCTGTAGAGCTCCAATCACTGCCATGAATGTAGAATGGAGCACATCATCAGGAACAGGGAATTCTGCACTCATGGTTAGGTCTTCAATGCCCAGATTTCTTGCTACATAGGTCACAACTGCTGAGCTGGTGAGGTGCCCTACGATACTCTCCACCCCCTCGCTTGGCAGACTCGGGAAGCTGGCCCTGCACCAGTCGGTCAGAAAGCTTTTGGTGAAACCTGCACCCTTTGCACTCAGCTGAATATTATCTTTCAGAACAAGAGCGGTGGCCTCAGAGTCCACACCTAACCCCTGTCTCCTCTCTTGCTCCGCCTGCAGGTAACAGGGATTTATGAAGGCCGTTTTCAGTAGATCCAGGGAGATGTTTTCATGGAGGCGGGTGCTGAAAGCCTGAACCTCAGCATGGTAATCCCAGAGAGGCTGTTCAGAGCTGAAAGAAAGTCATATATGGAGTTAACTTACTTCCTCTGCACACAATATCCAAACTGGGTCTTACATACTCTTTGTTGCAGTAGGAAAAGACATCTTTGAGGAGTACACACACAAAACTCGATAGATAAAATGCTATCATCAATACAAACTCCTCAAATATAAAATTATAATAAAATTAGAACCACAAATAGGGTTAAGAGGAGGACCCAGATTTGCCTCCACCTGTGCAAAGGAGCCAGAATTGCTAGCTATACCACTGGCTTCACTATAAAAACTGTGGAAATAGTAACAAACCACACGCTGCTAAACACGTCTGCAATAAAAACGTGTGCAATGCTACTAAAGTGGTGTCTCTATCAATCATTTTCAAATGGCTAATATGATTAAATACAGACTAAGAAATATAAAATACATCAATGGCCTTGAAATGCTCTTGTAAACGTTGGTCTTACCGTCGTTTTGGCGGTGGCGGTCCCTCAATCTTTAACTTCTTTGCCATGAGGTATGTGTACATTTTCATCCATCGCTTCTTTTCTCTAACCTGTGTTAATGAAATGTTTTTGCACACGCGCTGACAATGAATTCCTAGTATTAACGCTCCACGATTTAATATGTACCCTGACGCCATGTCGGTTCCCTGACAGAGGATTGCAACAGCTAAAAGTGTCCGACAAGCAACAAGAAACAATATCCGGCCAGACGGTGCGGTCCGGTCCTAACGTAACGAGCAAGCGTTACCATGGAAACACACATAAACGATAACTAACGTTAGCCAAAAGAGTGGACTGTTGAGCGAAATTTACCTTAGACAGCCGACAAAACTGCCACTAAACACATCCAGAACAAGCAGAGATCACTTCGGTTTCTTCTTCTTGCTGGTTTGATATATATTTTTTGGCGATGTCCGCTGCTGAATTCCAAAAAACGATGGGAGAGAAAGTGGCAGGTCAAACTGACGGAGGAGATGCCGAAAGAATTTCTGTTAAAAATGGAGTTGATGCCACGATAAAGGATGGACCTCAAGAAAACAAGGAAAATAATCAAAAACTTCAAAGCCTACTTCTAGAGAAAACGGAAAAACTGTCAGGACCACGAATGACCAAGAAATTCCTGAGAGACCACTGTAAGCAGAACAAACTTTACTCAACACCTTACCTGAATGACACACTGTTTCTGCATTTCAAAGGTTTCTCCACCATTGAGAACTTAGAGGAGTACACAGGACTGAAGTGTCTCTGGTTGGAAAGCAATGGGCTTCAACGCATTGAGAACCTGGATGCCCAGACTGATCTGCGCAGCTTGTTCCTTCAGCAGAACCTCATATACAAGCTGGAAAACCTTGAACCATTGAAGAAACTCTGCACCTTGAATGTCTCCAACAACTATATCCACACCATAGAGAATATCTCGTGTCTTCCTGACCTGAGCACTCTGCAGATTGCTCATAACAAGCTGGAAACTATGGGGGACATAGAGCACCTAAGTCAGTGTCTGGCAATCAGTGTGCTGGACATGTCTCACAACCTGCTGAATGACCCTGAGATCCTAACTGTACTTGAGTCGATGCCAGAACTGCGAGTGTTAAATCTAATGGGAAATGAGGTGGTGAAAAAAATCCCAAACTACAGGAAGACTATGATTGTGCACCTCAAGCAGCTCACCTTTCTTGATGATCGCCCTGTGTTTCCCAAAGACAGGGCATGTGCAGAGGCATGGGCGGTGGGAGGGCTGGAAGGGGAGCGCAAAGAAAGGGAGCAATGGGAAACACGAGAGAGGAAGAAGATTCAGGACAGCTTGGATAGCATGGCAATGATTCGGAAAAAAGCTCAGGAGAGGCGGCACCTACGAGAGCTACAGGAGAAAGGTGAATAAAGTTCTCAACTTTTCCCATGTACACACAAATATTGAGTAAATGTGGATTTGCATAATTGAAAAATGTTGTCTGTCTGTTTCATTTCAGGGGAGACTGAGGTTTTCACTGCTCCTTGTGAGGAAAATGACACCCAGATTTTAAATTCATCACAAGAGAAGATCGAATTCTTTGTGCAGGACAGCCTGGATGCCCATGAAGAGTTCTTGCAGAGTCAAGCAACATATGAATACAAGCCAAAAAGTGAACACACAGAGGCAAAGCAGCCAAGTGAAGGGCTGCAGAGAGAGCCATTAGAGAAAGATGACCAGGACCAATCACAGATGAAGCAGCATGTGAGAGAACAAGGGGTCAATCCAGAGCAGTTAGCACGAGAGCAAGAAAGTATTGCAGCAAAGATGTTGGTGACAGAGAAAGTACAAGATTTCAGTAAGCAACAAAACCAGTCATGTGTGATGAGAAACAAAGCAGAGAGAGAGCAGGCAACCATGAGCAAGCAGTGTGAGAAGAAACAGTCTCCCCTGGTCAGGGCAGTTCCTCCCACAGATGAGGTTGTACCAACATATGGTCCTGGGCCACTGGTTACAGAGCTGGAGGATGTAGAGCAGCTAGAGACCATTCACCTTCCACTGCACCGCTCACTACATATTGATGACTTGCCTGATCTGGAGGATGTGGACGCAGAAGACTTCACCAGAGTCTTCTCTTCTCAGCAGGTGGTCAGGCCAAAGATAGAGGACATATCAGGAGGCAGTGATGATGATGAGCCAGCTGGGAACCAGAGTGAGACCATTCCCACTTCAAGTCCAGACAAAAGTTCATTGTTCACTGAAGTCTCCAACAGTTCCTCTTCACTGGTGTGTCCAGGGGATTGGGATGCCCTGGAGTCACTGATATATGACCCAGTGGAAAAGTCAAATGCAAACCAAACCTCCTCTCCACCACGCTGCCTGATTGAGGAGCTGGAATGATGCTTTCAAAGTTTCAGCTACATAGTCTCACAGCACATGGCTTCAAATGTGATTCAGATGTTCTAATGCTGACAGGCAATCGACTGGCCATGACCATAACACATATATGATGAAAGGCAATTCATTGTGTAGAATATTTGTGTTAAACGATATATAGCCATTTTGTTTCGTTAATTGTAAAACTGTGTGAAAACAGAATAAATCTCACTGGATCTGGTCAGTTTTCTTTTATGTTTGCCTTCAGGGACAATAATATCTTCGTACCTTCATATTAAGGCAACACAAATGTTAATGACTAGATTATAAAATGTTTTTCAACAAGTATACACTTGGTACACACATTTTTTGTGAATATAAGCTTAAAAAAAAAGAAGTTAAATATCAGACAGCATCAGGCTAATGTGAGAGATACATTCCTTCTTCACATACTTGCAAAATTATAGTGATGTGTGCGTTTCACACAATGCTTCAATAAAAGTAAAGGACAACACTTCTTAAGTATGGTTTTGCTAAAGTGTATTACATTTTCCAGCACAAGTCACATATTACTCTCTCCACCTTAAATATTCAACTTGTTCCATTTCCACATTGCAGCTCCATTTTCCCATTTTGGTAAACTATGCTGTACTGTAGCTCTGGATGGGCTCTTTCCAAAGCTGAGTGATGTGAACAAATATTTACAACAAGTCATGCTTAGCATTCAGCAAGAAGATCTCTAATAAAAACAAAGCATGAGAAAATGGAATAGACAGAATGAGAGAAGAGTAAAAAAATAAAACTGTACATGTATTAAATAAACAAAATCAAAATCAGCCCTGTGTGCAACAGGCCTTGGCACACGTGTCAGGGTCTTTCTCACACAGGGCCTGAGTGCAGCGAGCAGCTAACATTTGACACATAGAATAAGGGATAGTACGTTGTCCTGTCCAGGTGATGGCAGAAATAAAGTCCGACTCTAACGTCGCAACCACACCCAAGTGTTGACGAGCCAGAAAGCTACAGTGACCGAGTACAGGATCATCTCTCGCTTTGTTCGCTCCTTGTTCTCTTCTTCCAAATGTTGGAGTCTCCGGTTTAACTTGATGAGCTATGGATAAATCAGAGAAAAGAGGTTTTCTCAGTCACAGGGGCTCAACGATTAGCTCTCGCGCCACAAGATGGAGGTAATGTAGTTAGTAAGAACTAACCTGACGGCGAAGTGTTGTGGCATCAACCACAGTCATATCATCAGGCCCTCCTTCAATTGTGGCTTCACATGTTGATAATGCAAGCCTTGAAAAGAGAACAGGACTTTGAGGATTACATGAGAATTACACAAGAGCATATATTTAACAAACTGCAACATAATTTTTTAATGGATTTTTTTTCTACAAGGATTAATCTTACATCTTGACCTGAAATGAGAATGTTAGGTAAGAAAGGATGAGGAAAATGAAAAGGGAACAGAGTGAAGATGCCAGGTGGAGTTACCTGGATTCATGAAGGGGGTTGGAGCTTGAAGCCGACCCCCCTCGCAGAGATGGTTTGCTGAAGAGGTGGGGAAAGACAGGATTGGGAGAAAGGAAAATAAGAGAGATAGAGAAACACACATGGTACAGTGTTGCATACATGCAGACACAACTTGCATGTCCTTTGCATAACTGCAATTTTGGCGTTGTCCTGGAGACCGACTGCAGACTAATTTTTCTTTTACAGTGTCTTAGCTAATATAGGTGCTGTTACATGAGATTTTTTCATTATCCTTCTACAGGTTAAAAAAAATGCACATCTGTGAGTAACGTTTAGAAGACTTCTCTTTTTGCTTTCACCGTGTGCAGTCCTCAGGAAGGCAAACAGTCAAAGGTTTGAACTGTTGCAAAAAAACTCTCAGGAATGAAGTGGCAGCTGTTACACTGGAATATGTCTAGCAATAATAGCGTGAACCAAAGCCACAGATTAGAAAGATGCAGAAAAAACATAGCTACGTTTTCTGTGTTTAATACATGCTGCATTAACTTTGTTACTGAAAGTTAGAGGTAGTTAGAAAATGGTCACGTAATGCTTGAGGCCACTACACATCAACACTCCCAAACTTCAAGCAATATTTCACAAACCCCACTTGAAAACCGTCCTTTTCTTAATCACGTGGTGCTAAAGAGTCTGTATTGTAACAGTCTGCACTGCCTTCTCTGACCGATATCAAATAAGCCAAATTTTTGAGCCGATGATTCGGAGGTCACCTGCGAGGGTTCTCATCCAAGACCTCTAGGACCTGCTGGTAGGCCCGACGTGTAGTGGACTGGATGAAAGATAGAACACCGCTAGCGCTGTACAGGTTGTGCTCTTCCTCAGTCACGGTGAGAGGAGGGCAAGGGTGGACAATGGCTGGGGAGGACGAGGTTGCACTGCTCAGTGCCCACCATTAAGAGCAGCCAATTCAGAGGAAGAGTGTAGAAAAAGATAAAAGAGGAAAAAGGGGAAGGAAAGAGGAGAGGGAGAGAAATAAGGAAAAGAAACTGTCCTCAACTTTACTGACTTTGTAAACATGGGACCTGAATAAAAGTAATGTTGCACTAATAGCTAGAGATTTAAGCTGCTAACCACTTACAGTGCTTTACTAACATAAAATACACCCAACAAAAACTGACATGGAAAAGGAGACGTGAACTAAATGCACCTGTGAATGATTCAAATTTGCAATTTGCTTCAGAAGATTCAAAGTTCTGAGGAACGCGACTGTGAAAGTTTATAGCCCCAGAATTATGTAAGTGTTAGTTTAGGGAAAATAAAAAGTCCCAATCTGATATATTTTTGAAAATTTTCTATCTAAACAATAAAGCTACAGAGCACATAGTGTAGAAAAGGCCTGCGTCCTAATAGGCAAAGCTATACCGGGTCTGCTTGACATATTAACAGTTTTGTCTTTAGAAGAATCATTAAAATTGTAAGGCACACATTAATTTTCCTTTAGTGTTTGTTTATTGTGTTTTGTGTCATCCAGTGTTTCTAAGAAAGAAGTGTGGTCTTTAAGTATGTTTAAACACTAAATAGTAATGGTTTTCATTCTTTGGCACTAATCCTGGAGTCATTTAGAACATTTCAAAATCTGAAAATGATAAACTAAAAAATGACGAGTAAATTTAATTTAAAATTATTAGTTGACGGATTAGTGTCAGTGACAAAAAACAGCTGAAGTCTGCATTAACACTGAAAGCAGCAAAATGTCTCACAACAAAACAGCTTACAATGCCAGTAACAAAAGACACCCAGCCACGTCACACAGACAAAGGGACAGAGCATAAAGCCTAGAGAAAGCATGCATGCAATATGCTAGTGCATACATGCAGGAGATAAGATGGAGTTAGCACCAGACTAATGATGGTGCATCCAGGCCAATACTCACGAAGAATCATTTCTCATCAGCAGACTGCTATGACGGACAGCAGCATTCTCACTGGCTGAGCGTTCTCGACGCATTCGTCCTTGGGGCCGCAGCTACGGGGCAAAGTGACAACTGATGTATTCAGGCTATGGTTTACTGTAAGGAATTTCTTGAAGTCAATGAATGGATTTTATGTAGCGTCCTTAGTAAAGACAATGTGTTGCTTAATCACTTACCATCTCCTCAGTGTCTGGAGCCACCCGCTGCTCTTCTTCCAGGAAGTCAAGAGGCTGCTCACTGAGGGTGAGGACTCTGGGTGGAGTCTTCAGTGACAGGGTTTCGAGTGGTGTTGACTGGATTAGGTCTAGATCTCTAGGTCTGGCGAACTGGGGGTCACTACTGTCTCCTAACAGAGGAATGAGTGAACTGGAGTTTAGAATGAGAAACTAGTACATTGTCTGCTTTGCTTCCTTTAAACAACGTACTGTGATTTGAAAGCTAAAGTTGAATAATGCCTTCCACCAGTATTCATATGTTCAGTGAACCAACATGTAAGTGTGGCTTTAGAGTGTATTTCTTTTTTGTTTCATTTTCAGTCTTAAATAACTATCTAGATACTAATGCTGGTCAGTAAATGGGCCATAGGAGCAGGATGATCAAAGTCCTGAGCCACTGATAGAGGGATATCTAGTATCTGTCAGTGGCTGTAACAAAGCCACATATTAGCTAGATTACAGTCAGCTGACAGGCATGAATGATGTGCAGAGGTTGTGTGTAATAAAGGACTTTAAACAGCACATTATTTTACACGATACTAACCTGCAACCACAATCCTCTCTGGGACTTGCATCATGACACCGCGGGGGACATCCTGAGATCCAACAATAGGGTCTTCGTGGGCTTGAGGGACCACTTTGAGCATCTCAGGGATGCGCATCCTCTGGCTGATCCCCTCAGTGTACTCCAGTTCATACTGGATACGGTTCATCTCCGCCATCTCTGCCGTGGGGGAGGGGAAAGCTGCTCCGTTCATTTGGCTATAACATAGAACTAATTGTTAGTCACAACATGGTCACAAGGGACAGAAAACAATCCAACCAATAAGAGACACCTGTGTTCTAATGGTTTCATTTTCACTCGTGTTGAACTTTGCCGCACACCTTCTGGTGCATCTTATTTAAACTGCACCTACTACACATTAATCACAATACCAGGATCTCCTCTGCAAATGCTGGTGCAGCTGATGCGCTGTAGGCAGGAGTTAGAGATGAAAAACACATCATATGACCATATCATATGATTGTTACTTAGTGTCTCCTAAAAGAGGCAGTAGTCTGGATTGCAGCAGATAAGAGATGCTACAGCTGCTGCTCGCATTACATGATATGTATTATTTGGCAATAATTAATAAACAGCTACTGACTAACTCTGGTGGTTCCAGTCCTGAAGCTAAGGTTAGTTTTGGTTAGTCGACACATTAGCGCCATTTCAAGCTAGCGCGTTAGCTTCGGTTACTTACCTTTTGGTCTGTTGCTAAGGATAGCTACAAAAAATAATTTATTTATCGAATCCTAAATGGAACAACGACTTCTAAATATACTCCAAATTGCTCGGTTAAGTGTATGTATTACAGATGATGTAGCTGTCAAGCATCGCCTTGTTTTGATATCAGAGAGGAGGCTCCTCTCTTCTTCCTCTGTCTCTACGCCAAACAGGAAGTACGGAAACTCAGGAGGAAGTTACGTTGGTAGCACCAAGCGTTGAAATTAAAAGCAGAAATTTTAGATACAGGTCATACAGTCTATGATACAGGTGCTTCACCTGGTCCAAGTTTATTAATTTTCAGGTTCTGTGTCCAAAAAAAATTATTCATTTTATCTCTACAACTTTATTTGTATTGTATTTGGCTGTACTTTTCATGCATCATATTATGTGTATTTGTTTTTCATGGCATATGTAGTATTCTGTTTATTCAAATGTTTTTTATTTATACTATACATTGGATTTTTGGACTTCCTTTGTAGCTGTGACCAGGGCCGCCCCTAGCAAAAGGGGGCCCAAAGCAAGATTTTCAATGCTGCAGCCTACAGCCTCCATACCAGCTTTAGTGGAACCTTCCAGCAACCCTTTCCTGGCCAGGGTCCCTTCCCTCAGCCTCCTGCGTATCCTCAGCAACCCAATGGTGTGTGTGCCTCTATGTAGTTCATTTATAACTACACTGAAACTCAATATTACATGTGCATCTACAGACTACTTGTCGCATTGTTGCACTTAATTGTCTTAAAAAAATGTCACTTTGGATTTTGGTGTGATATTAGGTTTGCTATTATTATTTACAATTATTATTAATATTTTATGTGTATTCCATTATATGTCCTAAATAACTATGTGCATGTCTTACAGGTGGAGGATTTCCAGCCTTTGGCCAGGCCAAGCCTGTTGTGACCGGCAATGGCTGGACACATGGTCTCAAGCAACCCTTTCCTGGTTAGTAAGACATCTACATGGCATGATTTCATGCAGATGCAGATTGTCACTAATGGAACAATATGACAGACAGTAATGCAGACACTGTCTATGGCTACAAAACAAAAGTGATGGTGTGTGCAGAGGGAGAGGTTGATCCCCTCTCCTCTATTTAACCTGTGAACTGGCTTGGCCCCTACTGAGCCACAGTGTATAATCAAACTGGCTGAAAACTAAGTTATTGCATACAGTGTATTCCATTCATTATGCTGCAATTCTGTACATATTATTTTTCTTTTAGGAAATTAGCTCTTTGTGCATATCAGTATTTGTATCTTACACATGAGATTTGTTAAGACAGAGCTGTTGCTTGGAAAAGCTGATTGGTACTGCCAGTTACCGTATTTGTAAAGAACCAAACTGTTTATTTGTGCAGAATCATTTTAAGGCAAACTGTTCTCACTAAAGAAAAAAAAAACAAAAATGAATGCATATTCTGTTGTCGAGAGATGGATGGAGTGAATGCCTCATCAGGGATGGGAAGGGGACTCATTTCTCTGCCATCCCCTGCACTGCTGACAGGTCACAATGCTCCTGAACTACAGTCAACCACATCCATATGTGGGTAACAAGAATGGCTGACGAACTGTAAACCACTTACATTGGATATTAGAGAATTTTAAGTTAATATGTAAATATATACAGTATATATATTAAAATGAATTTTAAGTAAGAAGAAATTACCAAACCATTCATTTATATGGAAGTATGGAAATCTTGTATATTTGTTTTGTATAAAAAAAAAAAAAAGATATATATATTCATGGTGTTGCAGTCAGTAATTTGAAGCTTTTTTTCCTTTTAAACTGGTTTGTGTCCACAGTGTGGACTTAAAACACAAGTGGTTATCTCATCTTGCAGCATCAGATTCCTTGTGTTCAGAATCTTCAAATCCTTGAGATTCATTTTTGTCTGGAGGAGTTGTCTCTTTTTTATTTCTCTGTGCTCTCCAAATGGTAAACAGCCCCCGAAGTGAAAAAACAAAGGCGATGACCGAGAAGTAGCTGGCATATATGGTGAACTGAAAAAGAGCACATGATTTTAAGAGTTGTGTAACAGTGGAAACACTGCTGCATGTGTTTTCATATCAGATAGCTCACCTGAGGAATGATGGCCAAGCCCAGTCCTCCACTGTCAACCACAACAGAAGTGAGAATCGTCTGTAGAGTCAGTGCTCCAAAGTTGTTTGCTCCAAAGACCAGTGCATATCTCTCCATTGACAGGTCAGCTGCAATCTGGTACCTAAGACACGTGTGTGTTGTTTTTTTTTCATTTAAATGTTCTTTTTCTTGTAATAAAATTCGGTCTGAATCATGGGCTAAAATATAACCACCTTATATCAAACCACATAACATTCTTACATGGATATTGTTATCAGCAGCATGTACAGGCACTTGAAAACGATGTAACCAGTGTAGCACACCCAGATGTTGCTGATGAAAGTCATGAGGAAAAGTGCAGCCGCCCCAAGTCCAGAGAAACCACCCAGAGCCAGCTCTCCCCACTGCTCCCATCTGACCTCAGTGAAGCCTACACCATAGGCTGTAGCTGCACCTGCAAAACACACAGATTTAGGATTATTGGAGTAGAGATGACAATTAAATAAGCACTGAGAAAATTGGTATGATATCTATTAGCAAAAGCTGACATGTCATTTTCTTTAATATATATATACTTTAAATATGGTATAACAGTAGAATTCCATATAGTGGCCACAACAACTGGACAGTCAACACCATAGGTTCTGCTTGCATACAGTTATTCCTTTCCTAATCTGTATTCTGCACTGGAAACCTTTTTCTGATGTTACTTACTCAACAGGTTGGCCACTGCCTCCACGCCTCCATTGTAGATGCTGAAGTTCTGAGAAGGCTGAACGTGCTCCCACAGCACCTGCAGGGTATATTGCATATTGCTCTTTTGTATGTCAGGGTGGGTTTTTCCTGCATTTGATCCTTTCCAACATTTGAATTTCCGTCCGTTTAATCATTCCACTGTACGTAATTTGAACTGGAAGAACTGGGACACACTTTGCTCTCCTGTAACCCCACTTGGTGATTAGACAGGTGGATTTGTTGTATATTACATTCATGATAGCATGGCTTTTAATTTGGTTCGTGTTGCCTTCAAAACTGACCTGTACATAGTTGGAAGTCTGGTTATAGCCACAAGTGGCCATTGCCCACCACAATGACCAGTAGAGTAGCTGTCTGGAGGAATAGCACTGACAGAAGTCTCTCCACAGCTGGAGGAGAACGTGGCTGCAACTCATTGCGCCAACAGACTCCTCATAGTCCTCAGTCTCCTCTTTGACAGCATCCTCCTCTGTTTCTCTCATTCTGTCCACCTTTCCATCTATCATTTCTTCCAGGGACAGCTTTGATCCACTTGTGTGTGCGTCCTCCGTCCCCTCTCCATTGCTCTTGGTTCCTTGTGTTACTGTTCTCTGTCCAGTGTGTTTACGATGAAAGAACATGCTCTGCTGTGGCATTGGCAGGAGGCAGGATGTGAGGAGGGCGATCACGGTGAGAACTAAAGTAAACACCATGATGTTATTGTAGGACATGAGGTTGAAGCTGACGAGCAGCTGACCCAGAACAGAACCCACTGTGTACCCCAGGAGCTGGACGCTGCGGCTGTAAGAGGTGGCCTTTCGGTACTTCTTCAGATCTACCACACTGTAATAAACAACACAGTCAAAATGTCATGTCTATACAGCAGTGCAACATTCAGTTCCCTGACACCTCACACTGCAGGTGCCATGCTCTGCCCTTTGACCTTCAGTACATGACCTGTAGATGTAGGAGAAATAGGCCACCTCGGTGGCTGTCACCACCCCGTAGATGAACTGCATGGCCTGCATGGCTGGTACGCTTTTTGTCCACAGCAGCATTGCTGTTGTGATGAAGAGCATCACACATTGGAAAACCACCACAGGCTTGTAACGCAACCAGTCAGTCAGCAGGAACACTGGCACCAACACAGACAGGTAGGAGTATGTCCACACCGGGAAAATTTGATTATTAACCTGATGGGGAAACACTGTTATCAAAAATAATACATTTGAAAGGGCCATTGCATAAGATGGAAATTGTATTGCTTCATTTTGAGGTTTTATAATCGTGATTTGATTTTTACCACCAGTTATACACTCTTATAAAGATTGTGTTTAACTCTTTACTGTGATTCACCAGCTTGGCTCTTTTGTATTGATTTAACAAAAATAACATGAACATATTTGCAAGTACAAAAAGTTAGGCATTGTAGATTTATGTAATACATACTCTGCCATGACTGCTCTTTTGACTGTCTAAATGATATTATTATATTTTTCTGATGTATGATCTGCTTCACTAGTTTACAGTACATTGTCTTTGCTTTTGTACCTGCTCTGTTGTCAGATTCTTGTCCGGCCCTGTCAAGTACGGGATCAGGAAAGGCTCCAGAGGTTTAACTGTGCAGAAGAATCCGTAGATGCACAGCAGAGTAGTGGGATACCTCCAGTCTGACCTCCACCTCTTCACTGCCTCCATCTTCTGCCTTTTTTCTACCAGTTTCAGGTGTGTGTATGTGCTCTTCGTGCAGCTGTGCAGCTCTTTCTTTCTTGTGTTCTTGTGGGAAACACCCAAGGCTGTTTTAAGGGTTGAGCTTCATGGTTTGTCAATCAATAACCCGGTCAAAGAGCAGCACAGCCTTGGTAATGGTCCGGCTCAAGCCGAGGTACACATATACCAAATTAAACAGGCAAACTCAGGACTTTGTCTTTAATATACTTTACTAACAATTGCAGCTTTATTGTGAATTTTGACTTCCTCTTTAAATTCTTGTAGAGATAACAAGTTGTAGAGATATTATGAAAAACACTGATGAGTCAGCAACTGAAGACCACTGTGGTGTCTCTGGGCACCATAGAAATGCTCAGATTTGCACATATTAGGGAACAGTCATGTTTAATTATTTTATTCCCTGTAAACAAATGAAACAATCTTCTGCTTATTTAGTACTAACCAGACTATAACACTTTGTTATCCTTGGTCAGAAACGTTCAGCAGAGATCACCTCCGCACTGGGCTCTTGTTCCTTGGCCCCTGTCTGCCCAGGACTGTGACAATTTACGCAGGCGGTGTAAGTCCCTCGAATCAAAAAGAGCACCGAGATGGCAGCATAGTAGCTGCCGTAGACGATGAACTGCAGAGAGAAGCTTCTGTCATCCACAGCCTTATTATTTCAGTCATGCCCAGGATCCATCTACATCTATCATGTCTTAATGCAACACTTATGACCACCAGGTGTCACTGTGTCCTCACATTTTATTGTTTATTAACCAGCAGAATATATATACAAGTGCTAAACATTCGCGCTCTGTCAAGAAAGTATAGAGCTAAGAAGTGTATGAACTTACCTGCGTCACAATGTCCAGTCCCAGTGCAGCTTCATCCACAAAAATGACCGTAATGATGGTCTGCAGTGAGAGGGCCACAAAGGTGTTGACCCCAAATGTCAAAGCATAGCACTCCATGGAGAGGTTAGATGCAATCTGAAAACTTAAACGACAAAGGGGATATGAATTTTGAGAGATGTTACAACACGCAAAGACGAAAAGAGGGAAAAGTGTCAAAACAATTAATCAATTTGTTGATTGACAGAAAGTCAGTTAATCATCTGAGTCACTTTTCAAGCAAACATGACAAATATTTGTCTATCTGGTACCAGTTTTTTAAATGAGTATTTTCAGCTTTTCACTGTTGCATATCTTTGTAAATTGAATTTCTTAGGGCTTTGAAATGAGCCATTAATATGAAAATGCAATGACTGTTTTATAGACAAAATTATGAATCAAGTAATGGAAAAAAAAAACATGAAGGAAAATAGCTGGCAGATTTGCCATTGTTGCAGCCCTAATCCAAAACCAGCCTCCTTTGTGTGTGAAGCTTGTTTTACAGAAGGATCTTCTTAACAATCCCTCTTAGGAGTTGAGAAAATTATTTCAGGCTTTGTGCACTACTGTTCCTCAGACAGAGAGGAACTAATTAAAAAGAGCTACGGTAGAACTGCAGAATAATAGTTTGGTTGGAGGAATTCTACGGTGAACTTACGTTGTAATGGTGATGAGAAGCATGTAGCAGGATTTGAATATGACGTAACCAGCGTAGCATACCCAGATACTGCTGGTGAAAGCCATCAGAAACACAGAACCTGCCCCTACAGCTGAGAACAACCCTAATGCCAGCTCTCCCCATACGGCCCAGGTCACCTTGATGTGGCCCACAGAGAAGGCTGCTGCAGCACCTGGCCCATTGAATAGAAAAATGAAGTGATTAATATGCCATTCAAGTGGATATTACCTCCATTGTGTCTGTGCATCCTTCATTCATTAATCCTAACAACAACACTTCTGTCTTTGGACACTGGCAAAAAAAGGAGGATGTGCCTTCTAAACAAAACCTTATGCACACCCATGCTTTTGCTGGCCTGCACACCACCTGCCTACTATGATGAAATGCTTTAACCCGGGTCCTGGAATCAGCAATAATCAAAGAACCCATTACCTTCTAACTCTATCTCCTTAATTGAAGCAATTACTCTTCTTCTTCTCATGCTGAGCCAGGTTGAGCGTAAGCCAGCAGGGCCATGATGCTACTATTCCCTTTCAAAATCAATACACATTTTCCATTTAATCAGGTATCCCATATAACCAAGAATGGCATGACTGCTTTCTTTAATTGCAAGTTTTTATAGGTCTGTGTGCCATCAGACATGGTACCTTTTAATAACACTGTTAAATTTTATTTTGCTCTGTATAATGTGGTTGTGCTGCAGTCTTCATCTTCTCCCTCTGTGTTCACTGAACTCCTGGTTCCTGTTCTCAATGTGATGAATGTCAGTGGTCCCATGCTTGTCAATCTTCTGATCTTCTGTGAGATTACAGTGTTCAAAAGCAATGTTCACTCTTTCATTAAATGTGCTTTTGTTTACATTATTCTGCGATGTGGCTTGTCCTGCTTCTGTGATAAGGTTAAGGATGGTAATATTCATGTAAATACATGGTGATACTGAATCAGATTGAATCAGATTGAATCAGATTGAAACAGCTTAAACAGGCGAACAACCAGGCTTACCTACAAGAGAGCATGCAGCCTCTACACCCCCATTGTAGATGGATGAGGTGGCAGATGATTCTATATGGTCCCACATCAGCTGGATGTAGTTGAAGACCTGCACGTAGCCAGCTGTGGCCAGAGCCCACCACAGGGACCAGTAGACTAAATGCCTGCATGGTGGTCATTATGATAAAGATTATGATCATGAATGAATACATTATAGAAAAAATGCACAATGAATAATCATTTCATTTGTTTGTTTGCTGCAGCAAAAATGCACTGAACTATGATATGGGTATCATATGGGTATCATATCATAGTATATGATTTGTATCAATTAAAAAGTCAGAAAAAGAAAATGCCTGGAAGAGTATGACTCCCTGAAGCTTTGCCAAAGTAGATAGCCTGCAGTGGCTACATTTTCCCTGCTGCACCAGCCGGGGCTGCCATTATGCTCCATTTGCTCCTTCCCTGAGCCAGCTCCATCCTTATCCGTCACTGGTTCCTCAGGCCAGTGTGCTCCCAGTGGCCCCTCCTGCTGGGACAGTGAGTGTACAGCTGCAATGTTTTTCCCTTTGAAGAACATGGTCCTCTGAGGCATGGGCAAACAGAAGGAGATGAGAAAAGCCATGCTCACAATCCCCAGAGTGATGGCATTGATGTAGAAGTAGTCCACTCCTATTGATAGGAGTTCATAATTCATCAGCTCCTACAGTTCTTCATGCAGTGCAGCTCCATCATAATTATATAAGCATCTATTTTTGTAATCCGGGCAAGGTATATGTAATGTGAAGAAAATACAGAGATACAATATAATTCTAATGTTTTTATTATTTATTGTGTATTAAGGCTTGGAAGCCCTACCTGCGAAGGAGACGAGCACTTGGCCAAGGCTGGCGCCAAACGTATATCCAGCCAGCATTGCACTGCGCAGGTAACCAGTGGCTCTTTGGTAATTCTCAACTGGAATTATGCTGTAAATGTAGGAAAAGTAGGCCACTTCTGTGGAAGTCACCACGGCATAGTTGACCTGTTGATGGGACAAAACATCGTTAAAGAGACTGCAGCCTTTGATGAAGTCCCTTGTACCAGTAATGCTATAACATAATACATTCTATCTTTCGAACTTCTTCTTGAATAATATGCAGCAGTGCAGCAATACCCCATTATGCTTGTAAACAACAGAATTATGGTCTTTCACATTATCTAAATAAAATGATTTTGGTTTTCAAGTAGCTTTTATATCAGGACACATAGCAACAAGTGCATATCTGAATTATAAACACTGCAGCTTTGATTATTCTGACTAAAATTTTAATGCTATTTTAATGCTACATAAGGACTATTATTACTATTTTAAAGTTTTCAATAAGAGTTATCAGTTTTTCAGCAGACCTGAAGGAAAATCATAGCAGGCAGACCAGGGGCAAAGCAGAGCAGGATATAGTTGGTTACGAGGAAGAGCCCCTGCACCATAATGAGAGGCTTGTACCTCAGGAAGTCAGTCAGAAGGAAGACGGGGAAAAGGAACGCCAGGTAGGAGTATGTCCAGATAGGGAACAGGTAGTTGGTCACCTGTGAGAAACAACAAGCAACAAAGAACAAGAATGCTGGTTTAGGTTCACTGTTTCTGTCTGTCATCCATGGCACACATGTCCCACTGTCACTCACAACTAAAGACAGTTAAATAAGATAAATGCTGCTAATAAAATATAAAATACTTGATGAATACAGGCCATGAAGTAACTCTGTGCACACATGTTTGTACATAATGGAATGTGTTTGTCTGCCATGCTTACCACTTCTCCAGAGATGTTCTTGTGTGGTCCAATTAGGTATGGTGTGAGGAAGGGCTCTGCTACTCTGCAGTTAGCAAAAAACCCATAGAGTGACAGGACAGCGGTGGGGTAAGCCCAGCCGGACAACCTCAGCTTTGTCCAACAGCCCATGCTTTTACCCTGGGAGATTTTCTCAGAGATGGTCTTTGCTATTTATTTTCCCACTGAACCACCTCAGTCTGACTACCAGGACTTTAGTGCTTTGAGCTTTCTTGAAACTATCAGTACTCATAGGTAGCTAGAATATACACACATAATCTTTACGATCTGCACGTGCCTTATCACAGTTTATGAGCAACAGACTTTGAGCTGGTAGGACACTGACTAAATGAGACTTTCTTCAGGTTTGGTTAACAGTGCAAACCACGAGTCTGTGATAGATTATACCAGACAAGACGATTTAACAGAGAGAAATTAAACCTCCTTTGGTTAAGCAGAGAGAGGCAAACTGAGCCTGGGAATAAGATGGCTTCCTTATACAGCATAAAGGCATGGATATGAATTATTAAGAACTTATTAGTGAATGATTAATCAGTTATATAACTTTATCTGAGTGTACAAACACACCTACAAAGCACTGATGTAACATTTGTTGTTTACTCATAAACATCATAACGCAAACCCAGTTTGTGAGTTTGGATTCCATGAGCTGCCTGAAGACTCCCAAGGTACTGAGCAGCTGGACCATGAAATATTAATAGAAAAGTGCTTTTTAGTCCTCACTCACCGCATAATTAACTACATCACTGACCACTGGGGGAAAAAAACTATTGTAAAACTCAGAAATTTAGGCAAGAGCCTGAATGATATTGTATACTATAACCTAGAGCTGAATAATGCATGACCCTGTGTAAGGCCCCCAGGATTGAAAATACAGGAGCAGCAACTAACATACGATGCTTGGGTATTCGTTTTAACCATAGACTGTTTACCCAGCTTGTCATGGAAGTGAGTGTTGGGTTGTTTACGTGTGTACTGCGCATGCGTGGTAAATGAGCACGGGCGTGTACGTCGAGTTAGTTGCCATGGCAACTGTTTGTTGATAGGCGACGTGAAGAGGCCTCTATAAACGGCGAACATGAAACTCAAGCGATTCCTTCTCCGATATTATCCTCCAGGTAATTAAATTAATTCGTCCGATTTGTAACGTTAGTTCTTTAAGAGAGAATGTGCCGCTGCTGCTGTAGAGGGATGTTTTCAGCTTTGCTGTTTTCAACAATTTGCTGTAGCCAAACATTAGCTACTCTAATGTTGGTAGTCGGACTTATTGGCATGGTTTACCTCTGTTTTGTCCATGTAAGCCGGCATGAATGGCATTTCCTACAGTAACAGTTTTTTGTTTGTTTTTGTTATCAGGTATAATCCTCGAATATGAGAAAGGAGGGTGTTTGAGGACTAAATCAATCGAGCTTTTGGATTTGACTCCTGAGTGCGTGAGTTGTATCCTATACATTAACAGCACTGTGGCTAACCTTATGATTTTCATGAATGATTTTTTTTTTAATGATTTTTTTTATTTTTTATTTTGAAAATGTGTCAAACTTGCATTTTCCCACCATGCAGAACAAACCCAGATGAGCTTGTGGCAGAGATCAGGCACTCAGAGCCTTTGATCACAGAGTCCCGAGCTGATCAGGTTAAACAGCTGATCCTTCGGCTCCAGCAGAAACAGGGCCAGCAGGACCACCACGGGTTCTGTTTCTTCAAGGTCAGACACTGGACTCATTGCTACCCAAGAATAAACAAATCAACAGTGACCTGCCATGTCGATTCAATAAAATAGCTCCTATTGGTTATACGACAATGCGTTTAGGGTGTGCTTTTAAAATCTATGGTATTGTTTTCTGAAACAACTGGACAAAATTCTTTATCTTTTGTGTCAGTCCAAACTTTTTCGACACATCTATTTTTTGCATCATCGAGGACCTGTTTTATTCCATTCCACACAGTTGAAACAATTTTGGATACGATTTTTGGCAACATCAGCTAATTACAGCTGTATATTGTTTCCCTGATTTTTGCTCTTTATGAATGTTATTTTCATCTGTGGAAATTTAGGAGTTTGAGTTGTGGAATAAGCAGTCACTTCTCCAAAGAGGCACTAGAGAGCAGCAGCGCTTAGGTTACTAAGTCTTACAATTGGAGGACAAGTAACATGATCACTAAAGGTGCTTAATGTGTGTTTTAGTGTGTTAAGGAATAAGCAAAACGTGACTTCTAAGAGGTCGGGGTTGGTTACATGGTTTTTTGCCTGTGTGTAAAACTGGGGAGATTCTCACTGTGCTCAGTGAGGGAAGAAAATCATTCTGGTGGGCCAAGAGGGAGAGGTCTTTCCATTACATCAAAGTCAGATTAATCACATTTATATGTATGGATGTTACACAGGTAATCTTAAAGATGAATGAAGTTAATAACTACATTGAATTGGAGGTTATATTTTCTAATCTTTATTTGGTCTTTTTTGCAGGAACTTAAGGCACACATACTGCCCCTGACAAATGTTGCCTTTGACAAATCAGGTTCAAGGTAGGTTTTCACGCAACATGCAAAAGTCTGGCACTCTGGAGTTTTTGTTTTGTTGTATTGCTGTTTATGCCTCTCTTTTACTCTGTAGGTTTATAACTGGGAGCTATGACAGGACATGTAGAGTTTGGGACACAGCCTCAGGCACAGAGCTGCACACACTAGAGGGTCACAGAAATGTGGTGTATGCAATTGCATTCAACAACCCCTATGGGTAATGAGCAGTTTCAGCAAAGCTTTCATATCATCTGAGAACTACATTGTCCTATTGGACTGGTTTGATGAAGTACTTAGACATTCAGAAGAGCGTTTCATCTTATAATTTACGGTTTCTTTGCTTTGCTTCCTCTTAGAGACAAGATTGCCACCGGCTCTTTTGATAAAACCTGCAAATTGTGGTGTGCTGAGACGGGAAAATGTTTTCACACCTTTCGCGGACACATGGCAGAGATAGTATGTATAACAATCTGTTTTTTTCTGAAAATTATTCAAATGCAGTTTGTTTTTTGTCAATCATTACTTCATGCGCTATAAATAAATATGTCTCTGCCAAATCCTGTCCGGTTTTGTAGCAGAATCCAACTCTAGTAACTGTACAAGAGAGCTTTGTGTGTTGCAGGTGTGCCTGGCGTTCAACCCCCAGAGTACATTGGTGGCCACAGGCAGCATGGACGCCACTGCCAAGCTGTGGGATGTGGAGACTGGGGAGGAGGTGGCCTCTCTGACTGTGAGCTTACTATATCCCACTTGCTCTTTTGTTTTTCTAGGCTCACTTAATGCAATGATCAACTTTTCATGTTCTTCTTAGAGTAATTATTGCTAAAGTGAGTGTTGTTACCCCTGCTGACGGCCATGGTCTTTACCACCTCATGTATATGTACGTGGTCTGACAGGGGATGTAACTGTAACTCTTTAATAAGGCCCTGATGACCCACTCCGAGGGGAGCAGCGACTCCTCTTGATGTGCAGACTGCACGTGGGTCCATGGTGTGACTGGTTGGCTGGCTGGCTCTGTCACAGTGAGGAGCAACTCTCTGCAGCTCTCTCTCTGTTCTTTTAGCACTTCACACCATGAAGAATCAATCACGCTGATAGCAGTCAATTGAGCGTAGAATCTTAAGCGTATGCAAATTTTTTATTTATTTAATTCAGGACTTTCAAAATCTACTATTAAGGCAAAACTCTGTATGTTTATTTTGATGAATAATATTGCCTTTTTGATGTGCATTTTCATGCTTAATGGGAGGCAGGGAGAGAGAGGAAGTGAGACAGTGAGGCATATCTCTCTCTCTCTTTGATTCCACCCAGGATCACACTGCAGAGGTCCTCTCTCTGTGCTTTAACACTGTGGGAAATCAGCTTGTCACTGGCTCCTTTGACCACACAGTTGCCATATGGGACGTTGCTTCAGGAAGGTCGGACATCACTATTATTGCAATGCATGCATCGATCTGTGCATTCGTATGTGGCTTGTGCATGTGTGTCATCATTTATACCGTGCAGCACATGCTTAACATCCATAGATTCTGTATACATGAGTGGACAACTTTATACTGCTTTCTGTTTTCCTCAGACGTGTCCACACCCTGATCGGTCACAGAGGGGAAATCAGCAATGTTCAGTTCAACTGGGACTGTTCCCTTATAGTTTCAGGCTCCATGGACAAAACCTGCAAGGTGAGCTGTACCCAAAGACTTAAAAACCTGCACTTGTAAGTGTGTGTTATTTTGCCAAAAGTTCACTTTTTTCAGACTTGAAATGTATTCATTGCCCAGTGTAATAGTTTCATAGTGATAGTCATTCATTTAGCATGTTAAACTCTCGCAAGAGATGGGTATTTGAGATGGATGGCTCCTCTCATAATTTATATTCTCTCTCCTCCATTTCCCACTTTCCATCTCTTCCCACCTCCTGTCTCTAAGGTCTCCATCATTTAAAGGAGAAAAATTAAATCCTAATTCCTTAATTATGCCAAGATGAGTCATGCTCACAAGAAAGAATTATCCACCTCACTGCATTCCTCTGGAGGGCGATGGTTAAAATAAAGCCACTTAAGACAGCTAACAGCTGCATACAAGAATATTTTATGAGACTTTGTATGTGTCTGTTGACATGCATGTGTGTGTGCTCCAGTTTTGTGCTTATGTGTTTCCCGCCAGAGTGTATGTGTAATTATGTCACTTTTTTTGTTATTTTTATGTATTTGCAGTTGTGGGACGCAGTCCGTGGCAAGTGTGTTGCCACCCTAGTTGGACACAAAGAAGAGGTGCTAGATGTGTGTTTTGATTTAAGTGGTCAGCTCATTGCTACTGCCTCTGCAGATGGTGAGACTTAATTCATTTACTAAAAGTTTACATTACTAGTAAAGTTAAACACCTTAATACACCTTACACTTAATTTACACAAATTTCTTTCTTTTTTTCGGATGCCACAAGTCCTCCAGATTACAATATTCTGGTTCCCTGCAAGTAAACCAACATTTTGAGAAATAAAAACATTAACAACCATTCCTGTTACTGTCTCTGTCAGGTACAGCGCGGGTGTTCAGCGCAACCACACATCAGTGTCTCGTCACCCTAGAGGGCCACGATGGGGAGATCTCCAAGGTAAATCACTAGACCCAAAATGGCTGTTCAGCCATATCAAATGGAATGAAAAGTTATTTCATGTCACCATAGAGATATAAAATCTCTGTTGTTTAAGCAATAGCTTTTGCTTCACTAGGATCTGTTCTGAGTTTTGTTTTGAGGATTTTTTTTTTGTTAATCTTTTTAAAAAGCTTGACTTTTATGTGACAAGTTAAATTGGTATCTATTATTCTGACTTGCAACATTTAAACAGCCTCTTATTTTCACAAAGATATAACAATGGGGCTATTTTTAGCTTTCCACAAATGTGAATATATCCCACAAGATTAGTGCAGTTGTGTCTCTCTGAGGCACAACTAAGAGCTGTATGCTCATGTTTGTGGATGCATCAGGCAACTAACAGGTTTGAATGAGCCTGTGATTTTCATGTGTAACATTGACCATCAGTCTCCAGCTGCATCTCTCCTGGCCAGAGCTGTAAATAGGATATTGCCTCTGTTTGCCTTGTTAACACAGGATAAAGCGAGATGCTGAACTGGAGGGTCCAGGCTTCGGGCGGTTTGGTGCTTATTGTGTCACATGGTGTAGCTTAGCAAGTCTGAACAGAGAGGTTTTAGGTTTTTCATGGGATTATAATGAGGCTTCTGTTGATCTGACTAATTAAAATCTCAGTTTCAGACTAGATTTTCAATGTTTTCTTGGTACATATATGAACATACATGTATGTACCAAGAAAACCCTGGAAAGTGGGATGTATGATTGTGTGTGAATGTGGCATGTAGTGCCAAGCATTTTAAGTGGATGATAAGACTAGAGGAGTGCTATATAAGTGCAGCCCATGTACCATGTCATCTTTGACCATAAGTGAGCATGGTCTCACCTCGTGTCGTTAGTCTTAGACCGCCAACTGTTACAGCCATGCCATCACATATAATCATAGATCCTCATAAACACCCCATTGTAACATGGCCTGTCATTAGTAACGTCAGACAAACACACTGTGCCATAAAGTTTGTGTGTGTTTGACCCCGAATTGATCTTGTTCTTTAATGGGAGTAATTTTATCCGTTTACAGTTTGCCCAGTTTCTTGCTCTGCATGACTGTGTGTTTCCCGCAGGTTCTGGCTTAGATGGTTTCTGTGTATGAGAGACTGAGAAGCTACCTCTGTTTACTGAAACACATCAGGCAGTCAGTAATAAATAGGCTGGATGGAGGATGATTCCAGAGGATTATGACACTAATCTCTCCCTAACAGGACACTTTCCCCCTCCCGTCCATGCTTCTAAACCATGACCGTGTCTTTCCCTCTCTTTCAGTGCTCAGTGTCTTGCTCTGTATTGGGCCCTATTTTTTCCCCTCCATTTCATCATATCTCAATCTCTCCTGTTGTTTTTTCACCTTTTTCCTGTTTTAAATCCTGGAAATGCAAATGCTGGATGTTTCATGGAATAACTGATAACCTGAATGAATGTTTTTTTGTGGATTCTAAGTGGTATTTCTTGTCAGGAATTCTCAAGACCTTTTTTTTTTCATAATGTTTTCAAGCCGAAGCTTTACAAGAAAACACAGACTTCATGAGGCAAATGTACCAGAGAACATTGTACTTCAGGTTACATGGTGTTCATCGGCAGCACGCTCAAAAGAATAAGAAATTTTAGTATGTATGCTGACAACTTTGAGAAAACAGAATTTTGTAACTTTCGCAGTGTGAACCCACTATTTAGGAAATGAGGTTAGAATTAGTATGTTATATAGAACTGGGACACATCTTTAGTCTTGTTTGTTTATACCCTTTTCCTGTCCTTTTCTCTTTCCTTATGTTTTTTTTTCTTTCTCCATCCATTTCAGTCTATTTTCTTTCCATTTCTAGGCCTCTCTTAGCTTCCACTCATCTTCTCTCTCCGGTCTTCTATCTTTGTCAGCTTCTTCTCCAGTCAGTTTCCATTTCCTGTCAGGGGACGCTCCTTGGTGCTCAGTTTAGAGTTTTAATAAAAACATACTTTAGTTCATGGCCATCGAGAGCCAGCTTCATTTAATAATCTCTTCTTTTACCTCACTGTGGGGACATAAAACCATTCAGGGAACGATAAACCCAGGCTATAACACAATCGGCTTCAGCCATGATTTTCATAATACTCTACTGGAAAAACTCTTCACTAACTAACTGGTGCCTTTAACCTCCTTAAGTATTTAAAGTTGAATGACCTCTCTGGAATAATGCTGCTGACATGGTGAAAGTGTTCTAAATTTACTCTTTTTTGTCATTTTAACCACTTCTGGCATAATCTCTTATTCAGCACTCGCTCACTCTATCGCTCATGTAGCCTAACTCTCCTGACTGTAACTCTCTTGGTAGATCTGTTTCAGCCCCCAGGGTACCAGGGTCCTGACTGCCAGCTCAGACAAGACAGCTCGTCTGTGGGATGTTCAGTCTGGAGTCTGCCTACAAGTCCTGGAGGGGCACACCGACGAGATCTTCTCCTGCATCTTCAACTACGAGGGCGACACCATTATTACAGGTATGCGTGCCCCAACACACACTATATATCAGAGAGTTACACATCTATCTGACAACTACGTACTGTTAAAATGTAGCCTTGAGCAGTGAATGCACTTCTCCTCGCCCACCCTCACAAATGCTTGTATTGGAGCAGCCTTCTCAGATGGCAGCCATGGTGTTTCTTGTACTTAACTTTTATATTTACTCTTATTTATGGTTGTTTTATTCTGTTTTTATTCTGTTTGTCTTTCTCATTTGGCAAATAAAGCAATTCTGGTTCTGATGATTAATTGCACATTTTGGATGAAAAGCATGTAGCTGTGTCCTTCTGTGCAACCACCTGTTTGTGTATGTTCTTTCCTGCAGGCAGCAAGGATAACACATGCCGGATCTGGTACTGACACTGCCCTTGACCCATCTTTGGCTCAGGCGGGCATATACATGGACACAACAATCAATTTGTGTTTACCATGTACTGTATGACCCTCTGTGTGTCTTTCTAATTGTGGATTACCATCTGCAAAATCTGCACAGTGAGGTACAGTAAAAGCCAGATTTAGAGAATCTGTGTGAGGTTAAAGTGATACTGCTAATCATCATTTGATTACACAATTTGTCTCTCTAATGTTCCTCCTGTTACTTCTTTTTAATGCTTCACTGGTTCCCTGACTGTACTAACTTTTCATTTACTGTGGCGTTAACAGTATGGTTACTTTTCTCATGAAATGTCATCTCACGTAGTTTGAAATCTCCAACAGCATTTTTGGAAGAGCTTTGGGAATTAAGCTGTGGAGAGAATTTTAGCACATCTGAGCTGGACTCTGCTCTCTGAAATGTTGTTACTGTTCAGTGCAACATCCTGCAACACTCCATCCTTTATATTTTATTCAATCAAACATGAACATTACTGTAAAATTTTGCCTGTTCCATCTTCCTTTCTCAACAACAAAAATATTTTTGTTCCCACTGCCTTGTATGTTTCTGTGACGTCAACTAAGCAGCATTTTCTAAAAGCACAACACAGTGATGAATGTTTATTCAGTGTCTTCCTTGCTGGTATTCAGCTGTAATAAACTTCCCCAAAGATCATACTGCTGTCGTTTTACAGCCTCACTGCGTCTGGGAAAACCTGGCAACACAGTGTAATACTGCTGCAGATAAATGTGCTATTAACCAGTGTTCATTGCCTTCCTGTTGGGGTGATCAAGACTGCTTGTATTTCACATCACAGAAATTTATTGATGTCAAAAGATAAATACATTCAGTTCTACCGTGACAGAGTTTACAGCTGAATCATGTGCTTTTTTTTCCCAATGCTGATGTAACACTAGAGTACCACTAAGTAGAGAAATAAACAGACCAAATTCACTTACAAATTCAACATTACAAACCTCACTCTGTCTTTCTGACATAATAAAAGCTAAAGAGAGCAGTCCACTACTCCAAGGTGCAGCAGTTCCAAATCTACAGTATGTACAGTACAGCTATCCAAAATAATCAGTTCTCAAGTAACATGAACAAGATAACATACTTACTTAGAACTGAATTTCAAGGTCACAACAGAGGTGGTATGTTCGCTGATGAACACAATAAAGATATGGACATTTTGCTTATGTTAAGCAAATGTGCACTTCTAAGTGGCTATCAGAAGAAAGTGGGCTTACATTTCAACAGCCTCTTTTACAAAGTAGTTTTGATACAAAAGGTTTGAGCATGTCGAGTTGTGGGGAGAATTGAACCTGATTTTCCTGTCTTCTGTTGGTACTTTGCTTCACGTGTGTTCATTTGGAATAAATAAATAAACACATAATTTGGTTGTGAGAAACTGTAAACATATATATATTCATATATAATCTAGAGCAGTTAAAACCTGCTGACTGTAACCTCTTGAAGGCTAGGTCATTCCCAAGAGGAACGTCCAGCCATACACCTACAGTTTGGTCTGTCTTTGTGTTTCACACTAGAGAGGTAAATCTGAAAAAAAAAACAAAACAATGCTTTCATTAAAGGGAGACTAGTCCGTCAATGACTGCGAACAGACCAAAAAAAAAAAGCACAACCTCCAAGGAATGGGTGAGCAGTGTGAATTTCTCAAGTATGCTGATCGCGTTGTGCTTTCAGCTTGCAGTAGATGACACTTGGTGTTATGAGACAGGGTAGGGCAAACAGTTAGGAGAGATTTGAGTGAATGACTGAGCATTTTGTGAGTTTTTGTTTGCAGTACGAGGGAAGCTAGTCTGGTCTACAGGGTCTCCAAAAGCCAATCAAACAGGCTGGACAGAGACCTGCCCTCCTGTTCCTCTTTCTCGTGTAGCTTACAGAACTGAACCACAGCGCTGAACAAGTCCGCAATCCGCCATGCTTTCTGAGACATGAGATGGACCACCCTCTGGAACTGAGAGAACACACAATCAATCGAACAATGAATATAGGGTCATCAGCTTCATGTATGTATATATCTTTTCCAAAGAAGTTACCAATATGATTGCTAAAACGTCTAAAAGGCAGCGAACAAATTTATATACTACATAAAGTGAATTGAAAGTGGAATAGTCAGTTACATACGAAGTGATATAATCCGACGTTTCATCAAGCACTGGATCAACAAGGAGGTAAGGAAAAGGGACTGACCGACAGCAGGGGTGTAATCTTCAAATAACACAAGCCTACTTTTACGTTTTTTATTTGACTTGTTGTGCTTACCTTTGCAACCCTCTTCTCTTTGGACTTCATAAAGTAGAGCGCAGGAAGACCCAGCTCGGACGCAGCAATCCACTGTAGGGCCACCCTCAGCTCTGAGTCCACGCACTCTGGCTCGAGGTCGCAGTTTACCACCAACAGCTCCCTGAGGTTGCTACCGCCACCTGCTGTCCTCACTGAGCTGCTCTCTGAAAGATCAAAGGTAAGAGGACACACTGTGTTAAGACGGCATCCCTGCATAACACACCTTGAATGTTAGCTATGTTGTTTTCAAAGCACTGTAGGACTGCACAGACAATTCATTCTTTGCTTTACTCACACAGAGCCACTTACTATGTTCTGTTTCATAAAATAGAAATATCGTGAGCTCAGCTTTGCTTTGAGATAATCTCTGTTGCAGTGCAAGTCATTAAACAAATATGAACTTTGTGCTGAGACACTTCTGGAATTTTGGGCTCTTTTCAATTATTAATGACCTTCCTTAATTCAGAGAGGAGAATCGCCTCTACTCCAGTATTTGAGGAATTAATCACACACACCCAGCACATGCTGTACCTTGAGTCACTCAAGAGCTCTCAGTGAGTAGAAAGATGCTGAAGCTGAAGGAGGAGGTGAATAATTAACAAGCTGATAACATGGAGATGACATGAGAATCCATCACTGCACTTACCAAATACATTCTCCTTGGTTCCTGCCAGATGGCCTTTCTCTGTCTCCTCACTGCTAGGGGAAAAAGATACAAGCTGAAAGTTAAAGTAAAATACTGTATCACTTTATGGAACTGTTCAACATTTTGACATTCACTTCCTTGCCAAGGGTTGGATGAGAAATTTCATAACACTCTTACATCTGTACAGTAAATATGAAACTACTGACAATAGCAGCTTAGCTTAGCATAAAGACTGGAAACGGGGAGAAAACCTAGCTTGTCTCAGTCCAAAGGTAATAAAATCTGCCTACCAGCACCTCTAAAGTTGTTTAATCTTTACAAAATCCAAAAATATAAAAACGGTACATTGTGTTTTTATGGGGCTTTTTCACCTAACTTACACAAAAAAAGCACATAAGTGTACTTCCCAAAATGTTGAACTACTCCTTTAAGTATATCTCATAAACTATTAATCTATGTGTATTTTAAATTTTGCAGTTAAGATACAACAGAGGAAATGTGGCACAGTGGAGAGGCTTTTATGTCTGTTAAACTGAACTTTATTATCTGTGCTAGAATGACAGCCGAATATGTAATTAGCTATATTCTCATATCATGTGCATGAGTGTTAGTTCAGCAGCCTGCCACAGTCACATGTCACCTGACTGCTGAGCTCTGGGTGAGAACGTGAGAAAAAGCAATATACTTTCTGTCATATTAAAAAAAAATCTATTATTATGGGCATCAGAGAGAGACACATTAATGAGAAATATTTCAGCTCTGCCCTGTGACAGTTACCTGATTACTGTGCTCTGAGTGGGCACATCAGAAAAAGCATCCAGGTCTGCCAGGCCAAGGCTGGATGCGCTGCTGGTCCCGTTCCTGTAAGCCAATAAAAAAAAACAAGAGATAGCGTCATTCTCATGTTCTCTCAAGACATCCAGCGCAATCGCTGACTTGTGAAGAGAACAATAACCAGGCGCAGCGATGCAGGTCATGTTGTTCGTTAGCTGGTGATTAACATATAAATAGCAGCTGCAGCAGAATCAGACGCTCAAGGTGGGAGAGCTGGTGATTTTTGTCTGGCAGCAAGCTTGTTGGAGTATGAGGATGAGGAGAGTTGGAGGCAGTTAAGGGGGTTAGGGTGGACAGGCAGGGCTGGCAGCCGTGCCCTTGTGTCACAACACGGATCAGGAATGAGGTGGAGTTAAAGTAAGCAGGTAGATGGAGAGGTTGCAAGGAGCAGTAAGTGTTATGGTGGTGCAAACAACTACCCTTGCAGTTGATTAAGCAACAAGCTGGTATTTCACATCATTGCCACACTGGACACATGGAGCCCTCCAGCTTCCCCTTTCCCCTACACGTCAACGCATTTGGAAATTATTGCATTTGAACATGCAGTTTAAGATGCTTCGTATTAGTAAAAGAGAAAGCAGGGCGTCATCTACTATTACCTTATTTCAGCTACTGAGCAGGGACTCCACACTATTTGGTAGAAGTTAAAAAAGTTGGTCTAGTTGGGTAAAAGATGAGAATTTGATGAAGCAGAGAATGGTGTAGCAAATGTTCTGAACTAGAGGGCTTTTTCCACTGCATCTTACCACTGCAGGTAGTTGTGCGTGGGGTGCAGGCAGAGTCTAGCCCTGTATGCGAGCTATGGAGAGGGCTTTGTAGAGTGACATCTCTGCCATACACCGCCTTAGCAGGCGTGGATATTGCAGCAGCAGGGAGTAAAGTGGCATTGGCACAGGAGAGCGCAAGTGTCAGTAGCAATGGGCCAATGAGAGTGGGGTGAGGGTGGGAGTGGCAGCGTTTGGAGCAGTATCAAGGAGCAATGGTTACTGACCCCTCGCTCAGCTGGATAAAACTACTGGTCTCCTCGTGGGGGTCATCCTCGGGGGTTATATGGGACCAGCTCCCCATGCTCTCTTCACTGCTAGCACTCATAGAACGCTTGTCCCTCTTCACTACTGCAGCCACCGCCACAGCTGGCCTGTCCCTCTCACTGCTGGGGAAAGCAAACCGCAAGATGGTGCGAATGACTATCGACTAGATGTGCACAATGTCTGCTGTATTGTGTAGTTAACACTGGCTGTTTTTTTCCCATTGTTGTTCCAATGCTCCACCTCAGCAAAGATTAAGTTTTGTAAAAACTACAATACATTTTCAAAAGGGACAGTTTCTGCTGTAAAACCGTTAGATAGTATAGTAACTTCAGATAAATGACAAGCCTTTGTAATTTGAAATAACTATGCACACCATAAAAAGAAAACTAATTCATTTCAGTATCTTTAATGCATCAGCAAACTGCATTCCCCAGAGACATTGTTGGATTTTCTGTTTTTTTCAGGAAACTGATTAAATTAAGTCATAATCAGATGATTGAGGGCTGCCATCCTTGACAATTCCAGAGGGAAATCAGATTTTATTGACTAGGCGAGTGATTGAGTTCCACTCTCACACAAGGGATGAACAGATGCACTCTACTTGTTCCTGGATTACATGTATTGTCAAGTGAAAAGGAGTGTGTATTGTGACTCTCCTGTGGCCTGGTGGCCTTTCAGCTGTTTCCCTTTCATTCACTGTTGAACGTGTCTTATTTTCTGCATCTAAATTATTTTTTAAACACTCAAAAGACCACCAGATTGCAACTGATTCCTTACATCTTGTTATTATAGTTTCACTTTCCTCTACATACATCTCTTGCACATTAGCAACTCTTTCCACTTATACATTTTTAGCAGGTTCATTTGATTCCAGACTGAGACGCACCATGGACTGCTCCAGTCTTCATTACCCCCAGAATATCCACTAAAAATGTCTTTTGGGAGAGTCTACGCTCTGCTGCCTCCTCTGAAAGGCCACTCAGACACTTTGAGTTTTTAGAATCAGAGTGAATCTCACCTCCTTGCTGAGTCCTTGTCTCACTAAAATGTCAGTTTGGTTTGAATAAGATATGTAAGACTGACCAGGTCTAATAATGTAATAATCAGAAGGATTACATGCACAAATGGCCTGACTTAACATAAACACCATTCTTCAGCTACCCTGCTGCTAAAGCAACTCAATTAAGCTTTCATCTAATGCGACACACAAACTCCTTGTTATTTTAGTTGTACAATCTAAATACCTATGAGTGTCTAGTGATTTTAGTGTGTTAGCCAAGTGTAAGTGCAGCTTGTACTGATCAAGGTGAGTTCAACAGTCCCACAGTGGATAAAAGATGAATCCTCTAAAAGCTTTCAGCACACACAGTACATCACCCAGACAGCATGAGTCACAGCCTAGCCAAAGGTTTGTCAAACCTCACACACTGCTAAAATAGATTAGTTTTCCCCGTGAATGGATCCTCTGTGTGCCTGCCACTCTTTGATCAACGTCTAAAAATAGCTTTGGTAAGCTTGGACAGTTGTAGGGCCTGTGCAGATTTTTTTAGACTCTTGATGTTTATCTTAAAAATAACCATGTGATTCTTCATTTTCCTCTCTTACTCTTGTCAGATAGATTCATCTCTACTTTTCACATCTACAGTATGATAATTCTGCTGCTGGGCTATAAAAAGGGTTTCTGTCTAGAGGAGAGGCCTGACTCTCATACAGGACCGTGAGCGGTGTAATACCTGCTTCCGTTGGCTGCAGCTCTATCCGTACGCTTGGTAGCTGACATGTCTGAGGGGGTTTCCTGAGGTCCTCCTCCTGGCCTTCCAGCGTTTATAAGCATCTCTTCATCCTTCTGATCTCCCTCAATGTGGATCAGTGGTACATCTCTGGTGCCCCTCATGCGGGGTGCACAGCTGTCATTAGCCCCGGACCCTACTCCAGAAGCAGTTTGCTCCTGGCTAGACCTACTCCGACTACAACTTAGGTGAGATTGTTTAAACCCCCTCCTTCTTTCACCAACAGGCATGTGTGGTCGAGGGTGTGACCCAGGCATGCCCCCAGCTACATCTTGCTGGCCCCCAAGTGCAGACTTGCCAATATCTACTATATCAGCTGCCAGGCGATTGGCAAACTGCTGCACATGGGGCTGGGAGTCTCCTGCAGCTTCCAGCTCAATGCTGTCCTCTGGATCAGCAATGATTTTGTTCTTTCTCATCAAGGACTCAATGGAGCTCGACCAGGTCTCATGAATCAGCATATCAGTAATCTGGTCAGTCTTACCCCTTTGATAGAGGCAGGAGTCTGACTTACACAGTCCCATGGCTGACACTGAATTGGTGGGGTAGATATTCAGTGTGTCTCCATGCACATTGCGGGCAAATCCGTCAAAAGAGTTGGCTTTAATAGGTGAGTTGACAGTCAGCCGTGAGTCTGAGGAGCGCCGGTCTGGGACAGAAGACTGTCTTATGCAGAAGGGTGTCCTAGGAGATGGGGGAAATAGGCTGTTGCTCCATTCTTTAGTCTTGGCAATTCCATATTCTTTGTTTTCCTTATCCATGTCCCGAAGCATAAACCTGTAGAACTCCTCTGTGATGCTCTCTGTGCTAGACTGTTTGGACAGGCAGGATGAAGCCCTGACATTAAGGTGACCGTTTTTCTTTGATGCAGCCTGTTGCACAGCTGCAGCCAGAATGCTGCTGGCATTTTTCCCTGCGTAGTAGTCCAGCAGAAGGTCAAAGCCTCTGCCTTCAGTCTCCATCTGGTTTACCATGAACCGTGAGAACTCATCTGTGATGCTCTCACAGCTGGACTGCTTAGAGATTGAGCTACCACGACTCAAGTTCTGACCTAACCGACTGCCAGGTCCCAGGGTGTTGGGCGTGCCCGAGGGGTCTGCATCTTCTTCTGGAATGCTCTCATAACTAGATGCCTTCCCACGGCTCCACCTCTCGCACTGCAACCTGCTGCGTGGCTGGCCTGTTTTGGAAGTATCTACCACATTAAGTTCAGGGCAGTTCATGATCCTGGCTGTGACTTCTGAGGCGAAGAGGGCAAATGGGTCCTGCGGTTCATCGGGGTTGACTGACTCATCCACCACCCGGTTCACAAGCCGCTCCATCAGTTCTGGTTGCTCTTCAGTTTTTCTCTTGATCTCACTGAGACGCGGTGCCCGATGTTTCTTCGAGGCGGCGTTGCTGCTCTGACCCTCTTTCCTCCTCAGCACTGTGCGGCAAGCAGGAATCAAGTAGGATTCTGGCCCTTCATTAGACGTCCCTTTTAGGGCACAGAACCAGGGTTGTTTCCCGGTGGAGTTTTCCAGGCAGATGGCCGCTAGTTCTGTGGCCATAGACACCACTGTAGCAGCTAAATCATCAGCGTAGCAGGTAATAGGTGTCCTGGATTCTGAGTCCATTCTCAAGGAGAGCAGAGAACTGCAAGAGTTGAGGGATGACTGGGGGGTGAGGGAGGCCTGTCTGCTGTCACTTCCTGTCACTAGTCGTCCTCTTTTCTCTGTGCTGTGAACTGGGATTTCACTAAAAGGTTCTCTGATGCCACCGCCGCCCTGCTGGATCTGCTGGTGGTCAGAGAAGTCCTTAGCAGGCAAGAAGGTGGATTTAGACTGAATTTGTCTGCATGATGACTGCTGCTGTTTCTCTGTGCTGTGTGCTGGGGAGGAAGATGCATAGATATCACTTTCCTCAAGCACGTATTTCTCCTTCAGCCCAGGAACTATGGTAAGCTTATCTGTGCAGTGCACTGTACCACTGTGGTTGTCACTATTAGTGGGCTGGCTATGGCCAGCTAAGCATTGTAATGGCTCCTTGCTCTCCTTGGTGGAAGCAGGATCCTTAGCACAAGTATCGCCCTCGTGGGTCTCAACTGACCCTTGGTCATGTCTAGATATGTGACTAATTTTCTTCTGTGTCAGGCAAAGGATATCAAACAACAAATTGTTTACACTGTCCTGCAGACAGACCTGGAGGCTTGGTGCATCTTTTCCAGTCCCCTCCAGTTCTTTTTTCTTTTTTGCTTTCTCTAAAGCATGCCTAAATAGGCTGTCTGCAACCTCGTTTATTAAGTCATCCACCTCTCTTTCATCCATGTAGGATTTTTTTGGACAAGTAATACCATCTACTATCTTGTTATGTGTGGCCTCCAGCAAGTGAGCTACACTTCTGTAGCCTTGTGGCTGAGTCAGCACCTCCGCTGCTTCCCTGTGTAGGACCTCAGCAATGTTGGCTCGAAACGCTTCAACGCTGGTACCCTCTGCCACACTGCAGTGCAGCGTGAAGGCGGCAGAGGCCTCGGCAGCAGACATCAGACCCTGGGATGCTGTGTAGACTTCAGCAGAATCCGCATCAGACTCACCGCCCTCCCCTGACTCCTCTGTTATCTCCACTGCAGCTACAGCTCCAGCTACCTGAGCCATGGTACACATGGCTGAGGAGAGGGAGTAGTCACCTGTCTCCTCTGGGTCCTGCAGCTCCTCCTCTGTGTCCTCTTCTGAAGCAGATTCCATGGCAAGTTGTTCTGTCAGCTGTGGACTAGTAATGGTGCCAATGACACTGGCAGCACAGGCCAAAGCCACCTCTACATGTTTGGGTGAGTGTCCTCCACTGTGGTGGGGAACGTGAGCCTGCGCCCCATTTTCTGGCATCTCTCTGGCTTTGGCCGTGATATCCTGGTCAGGCACATGAGACACCTGGGTCTCGGGCCATTCTGCAGCTCCATCAGAGCTGTCTGGGCTTTGAACTATAACGATCTTGGGTAGTTCAAAAGAGCAGGTGCGCTGCTGGGAAGGCTCTTTGGTCTTTGAAGGACCAGTGGAGCTGGACGGACAACTTGCTAGGGATACACTGACAGCAGCCTCAGAGACAAAGGAGGTTTCATCTTGAGAGAGGCGTATGAAGGCATCTTGCAGAACTGACTCGGCCAGATTGGTGGCGTAGTGACCAGCGGATTCTTTAGTATGGAGGTTTGCTCGTTGATCCCTTTTCACCTCGGCATCCTCCCTGCTCTGATGATGGGCCAGCTGTCCCCTCTGACATGCAAGTCTGACACAGTGTTTCTGTGCAACCTCTACCAAGCTCTCTGCCAGATCACCACTCTCTGGCTCTGTGAAGAGAGAGAGGGGGGGGGCAGAAAGAGACAGGGAATGAAAAATGTCCACTCTGATTAGAAAGTAGCTCCATCAGGTCCCAAAGTGTCACAGCAGGAGTAGAATATTACCATTTTACCCTTCACTGAGCTCGGTTATGGCTTGTTTGTCCCATTCAATTTCCGCTTGGACAAAATTTCACATAATTATTTTTATCACCACTGGAGTAACACAATGGCAATGAATAAACAATTCTCTCTCATGTTACACTTTCTCAGTCACTATAGATAATTTTTCAGTTTTTGCTACACAACTGCCTTTGTAGTTACTGCAACCCCAGGCAGAAATACAGAATTAAAAAAAAAAAAAACATGACTAGAATAATGTTTACAAGATCACATAGTGAGTTCTAGTTTGTCAGAAATAATGTCAAAAAAGCTGATTTTTTAAAATTACTGTCAATGTGGCTTTTCACTGTTTCTTATTTTGCAATGAAAGTATTTTGCTGTCCTTAAAATTACAGTTTGTAGGTGAGAAAAATAGTGTAGTAAGATCACCATCACGTCCATTGTTATCACCATTCATGTGTCAACACTATAACCACTGCTGGCACTGACTTTTTGAAGTTTAAAATTTGTAGCTGGAACTTAATCTCAATCAAAATACAGAAAGAGACAGACAATCATGTGACACCTGTAATTTTTAAAAAAAAATTTTAGTCCAGTGGCTTAAGAGAAAATAGTTGATATACAAGTAGTGTGTCAAAATACTGAAAAGCTCCTTTGAGATATCTTGTCAACTCACACACAAACGCAGTTGAAAACAAAACCTCTATAGCGGTTGAACTGAGGCTCACCATTTCTGAGGCCATCATCCTCGCTGTCATCTCCAAGGTGTTCTGAAGCAGTCAGGAAGTCTTCTTCTATAGATGAGATGGAGCGATTGGTGTCGTCCTCGATTCGCTGCCCTGCTGCTCGGCCCTGCTGATGCTGTCGCTCCTTTCCCCACTGCAAACCGATCAGGAACTTGTTGATCTCAAAGATGATGCTGCCGGGTTGGGAGGAGCGTCTCTGCCCTGAACACTGAACCAGGCACACGCCTGTGCTTCTCTGCTGCCCGCCCTGAATGGAACATGTACAGATACCTATTATGCATGCACACACAGAAACACATAAATACACACACATCATGTATATACAAAATTCTTCCTGCATTCACACACAAAGGTACACGCAATCATGCATAAACACAACACACACACCGAGTCACAAATTATGATATTAAGTTATAAATGTCTATATAAAATGTTTGTGGGTTTATGTAGCTCCCATGCCTGTTTTTCTTCCTTTTATTCAATATAGTATTAACTCACTGGTCTTGCTCATGCAAGTTTAATTGTCTGTGCAGGCTCCTGAGGCTCTGTATTGATTCTAACAGTGGTTTTAAGCTGTGATGTATTTGGTGAGCTTCAAAAAGTGTATGCGATGGTTACAGTGGGTGTGTACTGAGTGTACTTAAAGGTAAAATACAATAAAAGCAGAAAGGTATATTAGTTAGCCAGAAAAATTTGTGGATTTTTATGTCTATTTAAAGTATTCTGAAATAAAAATGAAAAATGTTTTTCATGAAGCTGTATACTGTTTTGTATCTGCAAGCGTTATTTCCTGTACATGCAAATGTTGGTTTTCTGTGTAACTCGTGGCTCTATGCTACAGAAGACAAGGAGCTGTTTTTAGGAGTGAAAAAGGGGGGAACTAGATACAATGGATGTGCTTCCTTCTGTGGATTATTCCCAGCACAAAAGGTTCAGATCTAATCACACAAAATTGCCGTACAAAAGTAGAGAACAGCTTGCACTCTACCTCGTACTCCAAGCCTGTTAATTCAAAGGCTGAAAATGCTTGCAAGGGTTTGAAGACATCACTGTGAACTCACCTGAGAGGGGGAGTGTGGGTGTGTTTGGCAGACGTCTGAGGCTTCTAGGCCACCGAGCAGTAGGATCTCATTTTCTTTCGGTTGGTGGACAGTGAGTAATTCAACAAGCTTTGGCAGATCTGGAGACACTGATGCCAGTTTCTGCAGGAGACATGCCGAGAACAGAGACAATGCTGGGTGAAAGAAAAAAAAGCTTTTCTTCAACTGACTTCACAACTGAACATAATGTGTTCTCTGCGCTTTCAACACAGAGATGCATAATTATAAAATCCTTCCTGTAAGAAGTCTTGAACTATGTGGAATGATTATTGATCGCCCACCACTGCCATCACCAGCTGCAAAAGGCTGCAAAATCTGCATATTATCTGAACAAATCAACCCTCTAATTCTGGGTAATGATCCTGAATCCATGGCAACTGAGCCCATGTTTATATGTGAAATACAATGAACTCCTGGGAGATGAAAAGTGGGCAGGAAAGAAACGGGGAGCAGGGGGGAAGTGGAGTTGGGACAGGAGTTGGGAAACACTGAGCGTGGACGAGGAATCAGCTCACCTTGATGCTTTTGTCATCCCGACAGTCCGTTTTCTGAGGATCCAGATTTACAAAACAGATCTGAGAAAGGGAGAAAGAGAAACAGAGCGTTACAGTGACGGGCAGATTATACCACAAAAGCCAAGCAGGAGCAGACTAAAAAGTGCCATTGCTTTGGTACAAATCCTACAAACCAGGCAGAATGATAGCTTTCTTCTGAGTGACTCACCATTTAACAACTACAGCAGCTGCCTGTTGTGTCTGAATAACCACTGTAAGACACTGTCTCTCATTGGCAGAGCCCTTTCTAAGAAGACTCTCTTGTATCTCAGGGGCCCTAGCAGAAGGTTTAAACCAACGATTTTCTTTCCATTTCCTTCTTTTTCCTCTTGCCTCTTCCTCTGTATCCTCTTCTTCTCTGCCTCTATAACACTCAGTGCCCCTTTCTCTTCCCACCTCACCCACCTTCGCCTCTGGCTGGAGGTTTAATGGTCTGTGATGGAGTCCTCATGTCAGTGCAGGGAGTCTGGGACTCTCTGGGAACCGACGTCTGCTGTTTTGATTCTACAGCACACAGCTTCTGATCTAAGTTGGCATAGCCAAGTTAGTCCTGTGTGGCTAAAAGGATAAAGCATGGCACCAACAGCATTTGAAGGGGGGGGGGGTTAGTTCCCACTTGAGCATCCGTACTCAGTGTGCGTGCAGAGTACTGTGAAGTGCTTTCGGAGAAGTGACATTTTTGTGTCTCAGTCACGAACATATACTTTTCTATATATGTCTAACGTCTAAATGCCACCATGCTTGTCACTACTAATCAAACCCAGTCATAATGTGAGTCACTGAGGCAGTCTCAGTCTTTCCAATGCAAAACACGCACAGGGGGGATCCTGCTGTCTCCCCTTTACCTCTGCCACCTATATATCCGCTCTACCTGCTGCTATCTTCCCCCCTTCTCTCCTCTCTGGACCTGAGAAAAAAAACATCTATCTATCTATCTATACACACATCTTGACACGCATCGCTGTTTGAAATAATTTCCCTTGAACTACCTGAGGTGAGCTTGATTCATCCTGCCAGACTTCTAAACAGCCTCTGCCCTTGTGAGACAGAATGATTTTCATCTCTTTTTCATGCATCTGTGTTGCATTCAATGAAATCTATTCCCTGAAAGTCATGTCAAGGTATAGACAGCACAATAGTTCCCGCATCAAGGTCTATGTATATTCTTTACTATTTCCTTTTGTAAAAATCATGTCATGTTCTCTGTCTGTTTTCTAGCTGCAGGTTTGAAAGTAAAGCAAAAAACCTCTACAATAAATAGGTCAGTGCACTCATGAGTTTACATTTCAAAATGAGGCTGTAATTTTGCAGAACTTTGCATAATTTCCTTCCTTTAAAAGACAGTCTAGGCTTGAATCATCAAAGTAAAAGCTAAGATTAAGAAGGAACAATTACCAGGGAACAACAAAAACCATCTGCAAAGCCAGATCGTATGAGCCAAACTGTCCGTCAGCTGAAGCGTTAAAGCAGCACTTTCAGAACAGGCCAATTTCCCCCTCACCTCCACTCTGATATCCTCCAGTCAAAAACATAATATTTTCCAAACTTTTGCCTCAAATGTGATGGAAATTGGTGCATGAAAATGGAGTCAGTCAAGTATAAAAAATGTGAACTCAATGACAGGTGACAACGACAGAATACTTGAAAAGGTTTTCCTGTCTCAAACTGATCAAATGTGTGTGTGTGTGTTTTTCCTCCTCTGCCCTTCGTGGACTGCATATGTCACCTGTAACATTTATCTGAATACCAAGAGGCTTCCTGCTTTGTTACCTTTCCCTCAAAACAACAGCCTGAGGAGTGCAAACAGTTTGCTCATTTGCTTGTCTGTTGTTCCGATCAGTTTAGTGAGTGTGACGAGGACCGTTTTGTCAGAATAGCTGTTAAATGTCAATGACGTACACATTATTTATGAAGACAAAGACAATGGCCTGATTTTGCCACTTGATGACCCTAGTTTGAGAAAAATAGGGCCTTTAAATTCTAATTTTAGTCTTTCTACTCTGAATATACAAGCTATTCTTGGCATGGAAATATGGATTTTTGTTTTATTTTGTTCTGTTAGATGTTACTGTACTGCTTGTTTAATACACATCTTCAACTTCTATCCACACCACAACATAAGAACAGGAGGTACGGCGCCCTTGCTCAGGACAACCTCGGCAGTATTCACTTACACTGATATTGGAAATCATTTCAGAAAAAGCAGCGACGGCATCTTCCCCCTGCCAACGCCTCGCCTACAGATAACACAGAGTTTGAAGAAAAAGCGCGGCGAGTGAGCCACGATTTTGACCTTGAGAAGGTTTGAAGCAATTTAACCCCCATCAGACGGCAGAGAGCCATGAGGCAGTTGTTCTAAATTTGGGACGCAGAGGACCATCTAGTCATCTCTGTGTCCATGTGTGAGACGAGCCCAGGGACATGCTCTGATTCTATCACTTTTACACACGTATACTAGACGACACAAGCTTGCATCGGCCTGCCTCTGAAGGTCTGACCACATAAACATCAGCTGAGGAATATAAAGAGCGAGACAGGGAAAGATGTACAGAGAGAGAGGGTGAAAGTAATAGCTTGATGTGGGGGTAAATTAATACTGTGAAAGTAAACTGAGACACTCAAGGGCTTGAAAAATGCTTGGGATGACAGACAGAGGCAGTCATAACACTGTTAGGAGAAGTGGTGTTGCCTGGAAGTTTAGACAGCAAAAACTACACCCCCACTTGGGGGCAGTAGAAACAAGCTGTAAACAAAATACTGACACATAATTACCTTTTAAGGTGATATGTTGAACTGTGGTTATTTATTACTATTTATTATCCATACTTCCGCTGCAATAACATGTAAATATATAATCCCTGTAATCCCAGTTTACATTTAACCTGTCTGCGCTTTATCCACCCTGCTTTTGTACATATTTTGTATATATTGTGTTTTTCTCTATTTTGTGTCTCGTTTTCCACCTCATGCTGCTCAATGTACCTTAAATTGACCTCCGGGGACAAATAAAGTTCTCTGAATCTGAATTTATGAATGTTAAAGTCATCTGGAATTGTGAATCTGGTCACACTGAATCTAAGATCAAAATTCAAGTATCAATTTAAAAAACAAAAAACACATCTAGGTTCACCGTTCTTGACATAAACATCTGTATTTGCACCATGTTGTGTCCAAACTGTAGCTGCAGCAGAGCTCTTAGTGTCTGTCTAAGGTTTCTCGCTTCACTGGGTGCTCAACTCATGTAAATCTACAGCTGTGCTTGATGTAGGTCCAGTCAGCCAAAGTGAAACTCAAGGTGACTGCGACCACCTGTGATGATGGACCCAACTGGACAGCAGCAATGGGGATCTCAAAAGCAGACTCAGAGGCAAGTGGCACCAAAAGAGGCATGTTTTAGTTTCACCTTCAGTGAAGTGTGAATGCTTGAATAAATGTTTCTACAAGGTAACATGAAGGCCACCTCGAGGACTCTTTAGGTTGTTCTTAGTGTTTTTTTTCCTCCCAATACAATAAAACAAAAAGGTTACATGCTGTAGTTTTGTTTTTTAAGTGTTAGCGCTGCTTTTTTTTCATTCTTGACTTTGAAAATAGTAGTTTGACAAAATAATCCCAACTCAAGGCCAACTTAGAAGTTTCCACCGCACCATCCACTTTCTAGTTTACAAACTTTAAACCCATATCACATACGTCTCATCAGCGGGTGGAGTTTGCTCAGTTGTCATGAAGACAGATCAGTGGACATGTGAGCACAGTAGCTGCTATGTTGTTTCTCAGTTGTTCAGTTGGTGCGGATCCACAGACCTCACAGCCAGATTCAACCACAGTATGTTATCACTGGAGGTACAGTGTGTGCGCGTCTGAGACACTAACAATGGAGACACACACACACAAACAAATACAAGGGTTCAACTGTCCCAATTTATTTATGCATGAAATCCTATTTGGCCTTGGACATACAAAACTGTCAGGCTGGCAAATTTCTTTATTTCCCCTTCACACACACACACACACACACACACACACACACACACACACACACACACACACACACACACACACACACACACACACACACACACACACACACACAAACACAAACACACAAACTCACCTACAAATACAGCTCATGCAGATACTTAGCCACAGTTTCACTATAATATTACGTGCACAGATGTGGTCAATATAAGAAACCATTACAAACATTTTAGTCTCCTTGGTCCATCAAAGCTTCATTCCTCCTCAGCAGCCCTCCCTCTCTGCTCACTACTCTGATCCTCCCACACACAGCTGCTGCTCTCAGTCCTTCTGTCTCCCTTTTTTTCCTTAACTGTGGCTCTTTTTTTTTCCTTTTTGCTCTTTTGCACGATTTGAAACTCAAAACTATCATATTATTCTGCATATTTAGTGCTTCATTTTACTATGTGCATATTTTGTGTGTGTTTTCTTTTTTGCAAAAGCAATAATAGAATATGGCTACTTGAAAGAATTACTGAAATAATAATCAAAATCAATTTTGTTTATATAGCACCTTCCACAATTAAAACTGTCTCAAGGTGCTTTACAGAGACCCAGACCCTGACCCTCAGTGTAATAATGTGCTATTAATGGACAACAACGGAAATTAGTGCAGGACACAGTCCCTGGACTCACACAAAGACGTCTACTGACCATGCAATCATAGCTAGGTTCCTTTACCCCTGCATTAGTGCTGTTATTGTCTTCTGTGGTTGTCCTAAATTATCAAATTTGAGGTAAGTTGCCATTTTCCACACCCCTGTGAAGCCCTACTGATGCTGCATGGAAAATGTCCCTGATGCAAGGGTTCAATCACACTTTGATATCACAAAACTAAACACTGCTCCCACTGTTATAAAGTGCTTTGACTTATCTTGCTGGCCGGCAACTTCAATTATATCTCATTTTAAGTTTAATTTAATTCAAATGAAGTTTGGGGGGGAAACAGCTTTAAGGCTCAGTGACTCTGCCATATTAATTTTGTGTTGCGACCCACAAGCTACACAGTCCTGGTGTAGAAACCAGACAGGCGAGATGATCTCACATACTGGTGACTATACACAGCCTTATTTTTTTATTCACAAATTTAAGTACGTGCTAAGATCTTGTAGGATATACCATCCTTGAATACAGATGTGAAAACAGTGTGTACTTGATCAACACTACTGCTAAAAGAAATAGGATATGTGCAGTATTATTTGATTTGATTTTCAAACACACATGCAGTCATAGAATTAGTGTTTGGCTGTGAGTTGCTCAGCTTGGAGCCTCAGGCTAAAGAGAACATCAAGAAGCTGACGCTGTCCTGGTTGTTCTCACAGCATGAATAATATGGCTATGCTATGGAAAATGTTAAAAACAGAAGATGTGTAGGATCTCTGGGGGGTGTCTACACCCTCTGTGGGTCAGAAAACATGTACAAACACCAGAGGATCATACATGTATCAGTAAATATGGATAGAAACGTGTTAAAATGTTCATACATTCATTTTTAATTCTTTTATTTATTTATTCCTTGCTATCTATTGATTCTATGCTATTATTGTGTTGTGTGTAAACTGTTCACGTGCCTTGAATGGCCCTCCAAGGGACAAATAAAGTTCTTGATTGATTGATTGATTGATACAAGAGAACAAAAAAGCTGTAAAGGACTATGATGAAACTGGCAAACAGCTGGCTATGAGGACGATTAGTGGATGCTGAGATGCTGCTATCATCTTTGAAATGCATAAATTTGAATGTGTTCTCACATGATGTGTTTTCATGGCAATGGTTTGGGTTTTTTTTTGTTGTTTTTACAGTGTTTTTAATACTAGGTGTCACCATAAGAATTTATTTTTTCCAGGGAAATAAGGTGTTTTTGACTTCAGACTAAGCTGATTTTTCTGAGTCAGTAAATTGCATGTACAGTCACCTAATTATACTATCTGTTGATCTTTAGTGCCTATAGTGTCCAATACAACAGAACTTATTTCCTCAGTCCATAGATAATCCTTTAATTCATTTGACATTATTCTTGTACGGTGCATATTACTAAATAAGTTTGCCTGTGAAAAGGGGGTTGGGGGATTGGAATAGGGCCCCACACCTCACTTGTGCCCTGTGACCTCTAAGAAGATTACTCTGGGTCCAACTGCACTACAAACTCATCCATAGACTCCCAATTTTTTACACATTTTGTCCACAGATATTCACTTTTAAGGACACATGATAAGTAGTATTTAAAAAGAGGCCACACTTTAGACCTTCACCAAGGACTGTAGATTCTCATTGTGTCGTTCGGACAGTCTGAAGTAAAAGGTGCAGAGGAGAAGTTTAGGTTAAGAAAGAAGGAGAGGGTTTATCTTCCTGCTCTGATCCTGCTGTAAGTCAGTGCTCCTGCCGCGGTTGATGGCATATTTATTCTGTTCTCCCTCTCTCTGGGCTGGGAAAGCGACAGGTCAGGACACAACACACTCCCTGAGTGTGAAGTGTTTGAATCCGGTGATGAATGGATCACTCTCCTCCGGGGAGCACAGGTTCAAAGCAGGAAGACGGATAGCAGAGAGGAAAGGACAGTGCTGAGGTGGGACACTGCAAACTTACTTATACTTCACTGAATAAGTTTGGTTTAAAAAAAAATTCTACATAATATAAATGCTGACCTCTATTCTTCCCATTTTATTTTATCTGTAAGTACCACTTTACTGGTTTCCCCTGTTCTTTTGGTCTTTTTGTTCATCAAAGTAACTTTCACTGCTTCATTTTCTATTCTATTTTAACTTAAAGTGTACACTCACAGAAGCCAAATAAATGCAGCAACAAAGGGAAATACAAAATGGAAAGCAGATGCAGAGATTAGATAACCATTTGACTCAAAGAAAAAAAAAAATAAGGTGCCGTCTTCCTCCTCAAAAATGCTTGCCCTGTCAAATCTCTCTGGGGTGTGATGAAATTCAGTGTGACTATCACAGCAACATGACACTTCTCTGTGACTTCATGCATTAAAACATGAGTGAGTGATCAAAGGTGACAACATGATGCAGCCAGAGGTGGGTGATAGAGTGAAACGCAGAAAATCCAATTCCTTTATCTTTTATTTAGTTCACAGTTTTTTTGGCCTTCTGCACTCACTGTTTGGGACTATTCCTGTTCCTGAATACGTAAACACTGATTTTTTTTTTCTTTTTAACTCTCAAACAAAAGTTTCTTAGAAAACTCAACCCAACTGGCTAATTTGGGTTAATTTGGATTATCAGAAATAGATCTCTAAATAGTCGGCTTCCAGGAAAATGAGACTTGCTGGTTTTAGACCTTAAACCAAGCCCCAACAATTCCATTCAATACTGCAACTGCTTTGGTAAATTGAAGCTAAAAAAGGCCAAGTCAATAAAATGAAAACAAACAAGTCCTCTCTTCATTACCCTGTGGTCTGTGTCTTTTTGTATTACTCTCCATTAACAGTGTGTGTGGTTTTGTGGCTACTCCTCTCATTCTCTGTGGATCAGCGTTCATTGTCTCATCCGCTCTTTTTCTCTCTCTTTTCTTTTCTTTTTTTTTTTTTTTTGTTTTCCACTCTCGGCTGTCTTTCTGCCTCCCTGTACAGTTCAGGCCAGGGCAGAAGAATTTATTTCTCACACAGTGTCATCAGTTGTAAGCTCCCGTTTGATTGATTGACCGTGTAAACGAACGGAAAAGCCGAATGGAGAATTGAGAGTCAGCAGAGCAATTTGTCACGTCAAAGTCCGAGAGCGATGCTGCGGGAGGACGGGGGCTGCATCTGTTCGCACTCACATTAAAGCTGGTTCCCCCAGCCCGGTTCTTAGAAAGCAGACACAAACTAAAGAAAACAAATGACCATTGTCTCATTTAAACAAAAACTGTGAAGATGAAGCAGCTTTTGTTTTTACATTTCACAAAAGAACAATGAAGATAAAGCTGTTCGAGTAATCCCAAACCCAGGTAAGAGCTTGAGAGGCGGCCTGCTCTGCAGAGACAAGGACGGCACGAGTCATGTCTTTGTTTTCAAGTTGGCACTCGTCACAAACAGTGCTTCAAGTAAAGAATGATGTGGAGAAAAAGTGTTGAGATGCATAAACAATGCATAAATCTATTTTATGGGACTCTATCTGTGTGGTCTGTAAGGAATTTGGGCCGATGTACAGACCATCTGCCCTCCAAAAATCCTCTAAACTTTAATGAATGAGCACGGCACTTGCCAAAACCTGTACTGATGTATGAAATATTAAAAACCTTGGATAGAACCCACACACAGTTGTTAGAGTCTTGTGTACGTCTTGTTCTAGATAATATAGCCCCTGTCTGGTGGTTTCAGGAACATTCAATTCAGCATGTGGCTGCTCACACTTATGAAGTGCGACATGAGTGTGTGAGCATGGTGCTCTTTGCTAAATTACTGCTATTCCTGTTACCTTGGTAATGATTATCAAATACTTGAGGCATGTTTTAGGGAAGAGTATGGGGGAAAAAAATGTCAAAACACTTTGTGTGTTACTGGCATTTATTCTGCAGAAGACAGACCAGATAAAAAAAATATAAAAAAAGAAACTCTCGCTCGAGTAACGATTTTGCGTTGAGGGCAAACTCAACACAGTTTTGTTTGAATGGCATCATTTATGTAAAGCTTAAAAGCCATTATCTCTTCTGTAACACCCTTTTGTTATTTATAAACTGAAATGAAAGAGCTAGAGAAGTAGCACTAACAGCCATGCTAGGACTACTAATGTGCGAGGCTGTACTTGTACACTTGTACTGTACTTCAGCATCTCTCTGTGGGAAGATGTTTTTACAGACTAGACTTAATCCAGATCTGTGAGACTGACACTGACACTCTTGCAGTTAAACCTGGATCACTAAGCTGAGGCTCTGAGCAGTGAGGTGTGGGTCGTGGATCAGAGATGGTGCTGCCCTGAGTCTACAGGTGTGACTTCAGAAAAACCAAAGAAACAGCAAAGAGGGAAGCAGAAGGTGAGAAAACTGACTTCACCGCCGAGGGAGTGAAATTCAGACTTATCATTAGGCTGTCACTGAAGTGTGGATGAAAATTCTCATTGAGAAACGGCATTTCAGATGATCTTATTTGAGAGAAACGATTATGTATTTTCAGGTACGTTCTTTAATGAGGCCCAACAACAATAAAGACCCTGAGCCACATCTTATCTTCCATAAAAAATCCTGGGTTTGGTTGCTCATTTATTTAGAGCGTTGATCATTTCCATGTATCACACAACATTTACCACTCCTGTTGTAAAACCAAACTGATCGCCCGTTATTCCTCCTAACAAACAAGAAACTGTGTGCCTGTGTGATGTAAATCCTGAATGCAATTCATGCTTAACTTACTATTTAAAATGAATGAGTGATCAAAGGTGACACATCAGAATTGGGTGACAGAGAGGATTAAGCATGTGTGTCCTCTGCAGCTAAAAGCCTATCTCTTTTTAGCTTTCTCTCTCGATTTATTTTATAAATTCTCACATTCACCATGCCCAGAATACTCTTGCTAAATGTCAAATTCTACAAAAAAAAAAAAAAAAATTGCGGAACTATAGATGAGTAATTTGGTTTGACAATTGTCACCCCTCTTTTAAATTCTAATGTCATTTAAAAAAAAATGTTTTTAAAAGCCAGTTACGATGAATTATCTTCAATGTTGTGTCACTTGCTGCTTCTTGCCTCAAAATATCCCCCACCTCTGGCTACTGTGGTGATACATGACTACATGTAAAGAATGGAAACGTTAAAATGATGCTGCAGGCCTGGATGGAGTTTTAATGCAATGGTGTAAATCAGTGTTCATAAAGACTGAAAGCATTTATAGCATTTATAGTATAGATGTAAAAGTGTCGGCCTCTCTGTGTCCCCGCAAATAGCCATCATAATTTCATCATGATGTTTCAAGATTTGTGTTTCTGCTAAATCTATCCCAGCATGCACTGAACAGAAGGCAAAGAGAGCCTGAAAATGGCTCATTAACAACATGATGTACCAGGACACAAAATTAAAAGTGGGGTTTTAAATTCTACTTGTATGTACATAGTTCTCAGTCTGGGCATTTCAGTCTAAACTCTGTGCCAAAGACGACCACATAATTTGTTGAATTTGTGACTAATAAAAAGGCACAGCTATGGTATACTGATTGAATTCATGTACCGAGGTTGTTGTAGGTTGTATTGATGTCTGTATGTCTGGGTGTGCTGCTGATTGTGATTAATAATCTTGGTGTTGGTACACATGATTATGAAATAGGGGGTGATATTTACAGAGATTAAAACACTGTAAATACAGAATAAGAGTCAGAGTAAAGCAAACAATTTTTACATTAAGTAATCTAATGGCTTAAATAGCTCTTATCAAGTGAATGTTATTATGTTGAGAAGAAGCACTGCTTGACACACAGCTGATTACTATCTGTAGGTAACTGTATTCAACACATGCATAAAGACTGACATAACAAAATAAATTATTTAACAGATGTGTACAGCTGTGTACTATTCCTGTTAGTCAGTCAAACTCAATTCAATGGCATTAACTTGATTTTTCTTGTAAGGCCACCTGCAGTTGAGCTGGCTTGTCCAGAGAGTAGAAAGCAGTCCAGCAAGAGCATAGTTATCCTAATCCAAGGAGAGAGTTAAACTACTGAAACCCTCAAGACCTTGTGTTACAGCAGAGATGATCTATGAAGGCTATTTTCTGACAGCGTTTTTATTTTCAGTCACAGATTGTGAGAAAATTAACACAACAGAGATGCACCTACTACACAAAACCATTTTCCTTTAATTGTTTGATTACCAAGGACCTGCTGAGACTAAATTGAGCTTTTAACAATCTTTCTGCAGAATACAGCTGCACAGTTTATAGCATCTGCTCAAAGAAAATCTTCTGGTCTATTCAAAGCAGCAAAGTGCTTAGGAGAAATTATATTCCATTAGTAGAAGCAAAAATAAAATGTACTTTTCTAACCAATTTTCAAGAATGGAAAAAACAACAACAAAAAAACAAGCCAAATCATTCTTTTCATTCACAGAACTGGCAACGACGTGAGCAAGTCAAGTCACGTGAGCAAGTCAAGTCATTTAAGGTGATATTTCTCTTTCTTCATTTACATGACACCTATGAGCTTCACCTAACAGTGACATCACAGTGTACTGTCCCCCTAAAGTACGCCTCCACATCACTGCAGAAAGATAAGAACCTAAACTACTCTGGGGTCAGTAAAGACAGGATTTTGATCTGTTCTATTGTTGCTATTTAAACGGCAACTGCTTCCAGTACAGCTGCAGTATGGCCAGCTATGAAGGAGTGGAGCTACACTGGGAATATCACAGATGTTCAGGTGTATTTATGTGTAACGTCAGCTCCGCCTTCCCCACTAACTCCTCACACAAGCTTTTGCTACATAAAAAGTAAGAAAGAAAAAAAGAAAAAAAATACAGAACAAGTATTTCTCCATTGTTTGGGTTTTTTTCTAGAGACAGGGTAAAGGAAATATTTCACAGTTGTGCTTTTTAGTAATATCAGTTCAGCCCTTTTACTGGCCTAATTCAAATCTGTTCTGTCAACACGCCCTCTCAACACAATACAAGGGACGCATCGAACCTTGTGTGCAAAAACTGTCAGCTAAATATCACCAGTAAACCTGCTGCAAAGACATTTTTCTCACCATCTCCATGTACTGCTCGGAGGAAGCAGACTGAAGAGAGTGCAGCTTTTAGGTGTCATCTCACATCTCTTCCGCCTCAGAATCCAAACCGTTACCTCACCGTCACTTGAGGCCACAAAGGTACCTCCTGAAGCTTTAACTTGGTCCATCTTTGCTGCCAAAAGTGTGCGCATGTTTCATCATCAGTGCAGTGTGGTACTCACCATGGTGCAGCTGCCCTCCGTGTCGTCATCCAGCAGGCCCAGTCTGCACAGAGCTTTCTCATTCCTCAGCCAGTACTCGGACGAGTCCAGCACAGTGTTACTGCACAGCACCTGCAGCTCACAGATAAACCCTGCTCAGGTACAGTAGCACTGAAATCACACACACACACGCACACACCTTCTGAGTCACCCATCGACTTTCATCTGCCGGTCTGTTTTTCCCTCCTCAGGTTGATGGGATCAATTGACCTTTCTCCAGAACCTTTCCTTCAGGATAAGTGTCCACAACACGGGATCAATAATCTGTCAGCTAACCAGACACTGCACATTATATATACACCACAGTTATATTCTCCTCCCTGGAGGGACACTTTAATGAAGCCTTTTTGTATGTCACCTACGGTCATACAGCTGCTTTGGTCAATGACAAGCGAGCGTGTTTGTGACTGATACGCTCATTTAGACTTTGCTGCTTTAGAATTCCACCATATGGTAGATTTATATTTATTTATTTGGAAAACAGGAAGAAGGAAGTTTCCTGTGTATAAAAACAGTGTGTACTATTAAAACACAGCAGGTAAAAGATTAAAATCACACGCTATAAATAAAATAGTTCTTGTGCAGTTACTTTGACATGTGACAGATTCTACGTGTGCGTTGTTCTCTCATCTCACTTTGTATTTTTAGAGACAAATCTTGCCCCCTTATGCCTGCACCCCCAAGGAATAGGCCATCTGTGCAGGCCCTCGTCCAGGTAAAGGTGACGTAGACTCAGCTGATCTCACAGCAAGCGATCATATCAGAGGCTGCTGGCACAGGTCAGCGGAGCCCGAGGCCCAATTATAACAAAGCCGTCACCTTGTGTCTCTACAGGACACTGGAGTGGAAGTCAGTTAAGATCATGAGCAGTAGGCTAATTAGGAACACACACCAGCTAGTCCACCTGCACACATACACACATACAGTAAGGGACACACACATATAGACCCTACACACACTTTAAAAGGAAATTCAATCTAGCCTCCAACTCAGCCCACTGATCTGTACTATTTCCCCTCCTGTCTTTCTGGCACCGGGAGATGATAAATCTACTGGGCTGACCCGAGGGCCTGGCTGTTCCTCTTATTACACAACCCCTGGGTGTCACGGGCACCCCGGAGGAGGAAATGAAAATCTCTTGCACGGCTGGAAACACACAAACAGATAAAGTGACGAGGAGACAGATATGAAGGACAGGTGCACAGGCACAGACAAGACAGAAAAAAGAAAAACAAACAAAAATTGGTTGAAAAGTGGACATACAAGCAGACAAACAGAGGGACACACATAGACAGATGTAGACCTCCATCCAAACACAAAACACACAAGACCCAGCTTGGTTTTTTACCTTCTTACAGGCGCTGATGGACGAGGCCACTGTGCTGTCTGTGCTGCCTCCCTCCACCTCGACAGACTCTGAGCCTTCAAACATGGCAGACGACTGGAAGTTACTGCAAGGCAAAAAGGGCAGGGAGTTGACTTTGTCAGAGCAAGTTCTTGTCAAGCGCTCAACACCTCCCTTTGTAAGAAGTCTGGGATCAGTAAGGACGGGCTATCTCCGCTCTGACTGGAGCAGCCCATTGCCTGTCACATTTGTTCATACTGTACAGCATCTGGCACTTTTCCAATGAGTTAACCAGACAACTATTGACAGACAGGAAAATTATTTCAATATTCTGAGCTGAACACTTCATTGTTTCAACCTAGATCATTCCCAGGGTCAGGACAGCTTCTAAATGCCCCAGTTTAGCCAACCAAGGTGACATTTCCCACTATTTAATGAAGAAGGCAAAGGGTTTTAGGTGTTGGTCTTTGGATGTCAAGAACTTTTTATCACTTTATTATTCATGGGAGGACACTGTAGCTAATAAGTTTCTTTGGTGATGTCTGTGATGTCTTCTCTCTCTGCATGATCCACATAAATGTACTCATGACCCAAACTCTCCTTGGCATGGAGGCAAAGCCAACATCAGATTGGACCCATTAGTGAATTGCAGCCTTTTGCTGAAGGCTATCAGTGTCTCCAAGAGAGCCTGCAGCCAGTTTCTAATTTCTGCATGAGAAAATAAACTGATATCACACACGAATGCAACGAAGCATTGAAGTGTCAAAAATCCGTGGCCACTTTGCCAAATCACAAAATTTGACTTTGACAGCAATGGCGACAGAGGATTAAAACAGGACAAACAGGGAAACGCAACACGTGACATTCATTTGGTGCATAAGACAAAATTATTCAACAAACTGTAGGGATGAGGATGTCTCTCAGACTACAGCAAGCCTAAAAACACAAAATAGCAAACTCAAAAATCCCAGGAAGGTGTCATTATCCACCATGCATGCTTTCACTGAGATAAGCCAAATCGAAGCTTATCTGGGATGGCATTAATGAGGATCAATTTGGAAAATAAAGAGGCTGGGGATGCATATTTAAATAGGAGCAGCTGTTTTTTTTTTTTTTTTTTTCTGTAATCCACATATTTCAAAGCAAATTAAAAGCATTCCATTTTGAAAGCCCCTAGGGATCACGCCACTGTATCTATTTGCAGTTAATGAACATGTCTGATGTAAATATTTGTGTCACAGGAAAAGTGAGTTTGCTGTGAATGGCAGGACACGCTGAAAAAAAATGATGTGCCGGAGATAAGTGGATGTGATGTGCTTTAAATAGGCCGCTGTATCTGCAAGGCACACATCACCACACTCATCCAACACACACACACAGACACACACGAGCAATGATTCTGCGGTGAATATGTTGGATGCATGCAGAAAATTGGAAGCGAATAACCCTGTAAAAAATGGAGGTGAAAAAACACCGTAAAAAACACACTGTAGCCTGGTTTGTCTGAGGTGTTCGTGCAAATATTGAGTGATATTCTCAGAGAACTGAAGAAGACTAGCGGGACAGATTTGTCACGCACGACCTCCTTTCTAATCTTTCAGTTTAACGACCTTTTTTTTTTCTTTCATCGCGACACCGTGATGACTGACAGGTTGCTGCGCTCTTGTGCTCCCGGGGCCCCGAGTACCCAGCAGACATATAAGCCTGATGTAAGGACACAATTAACCCCTGAAATGTCTGGCTTTCAAGGACAGCCCCACGGTCCGCTGTTGTAATTTACAACAGCGGACCGGGGATTTTGCCAGATTTCAGAGTCCAGCAGGGCAGCTTAATGGTGCACAAACAGGCAACTTCGGATTTAGATGCTTTGGAAAGCTTTCATCCGGACTAAATAATCAGTGTGGAAAGTTTAGATAGTGAAAAAAAAAAAAAAACAAGCCTCTAACTTAGGACTGAAGCTTAATACTGATATGTGAAAACTGAACATTTCTAGTTGTCTGTTGCCCACTTCTCTTCCCTGACACACATTTCTATCAGTCAGCCCAGACAAGCTGAAATATCTTGTTTACTGCACAAACACTGAGAGTCCACTGTGAAAGCGGCTTTTCTGCAACGCTCTGCGTGGATTTTTGGTGCGCTCTTTCAACACTGAACACAAACTGACACACTTTGCACAGTCCAAAAAAATAAATAAAATAAATAAAAATCACTACACTTTGATTCAGTACCATCATAAACGACATTGTGCACTGAAATATAATATCACAGCTATTCCACATATGGAATATTGACGACAAATATTCAAGTGGCACCAAAGATGCAGCAAAAACTCCATAAAGTAGATGCTCACTAGTGAATATCAGACATACAATTTCAGTGCCAATCGAGACATCACGTTGATTTCGTTTGGAAATACACGACACTGCTCATCGATATTTCTTTTGTTAAATCCCGGGATAACAAGCACTCTCTTACCTCGGCGTTTTCAGAAGGCACTTTGCACCTGCCATTCTGTCAAAAAATTAAAAAGGCAAACTGTCCTTAACCGGTGCGATTAATTCCTATGAGGGGGGGCAGGGGTACAGGGAGAAGTGCAACGGAGCGCCTCTACGCGTAATTGTCCCTGGGACGCTCTCGGGTCCAGATGCGCATCCCCGACCGAACACTGAAGGAATCCCAGACTGTTTCACCGTGACAGGAGGAGGACTGTGAGGAACTGAGTCCCGCGGTATCAGCAGCAGCAGCATCAGCAGCAGCAGTACACCACTGCCTGCCCTGCGCGTCTGTCCGCCAAGTGCTGAGTGCAGGCGCAGGAGCCCCGCGTGGATCAAACGTAACGAGCTGCACGACGCAGGCAAAGGCTTGGATATGGGCAGTGCGCGCGCATGTAAAACGCACACGCACGTGTACAAACAGAGGCACGCGCACATGTACGTAGTTGTTTTGCTACCAATACACCACTTATGAACCCAAGTTAACTTACAGTACAGGGCTCTTTTCTTCAGATAGACTGAGGGCTAATACATGTATTGATCACTGAAGACTGGTAGGTATGTACCTGTGACAACGCTTTGGCTGCAATGGAGAAACAAGCCCTAACAGCATACACAGCAACAGTACTGAAGTATAGGGAATTGATATAGGCTAAGTAAATAGTATATAAAAAAAAAAAAACATGAGATGAGAGACTGTCCTGTTTTCACCAGCCCTGTCTAAATTTCTCCTGCATAGGAATTTGACTCTCATTGTTTCCTCTGTTCAGGCAGGTGCTCTACTTCCTGTTATAAGTGCAGTTTTTATGTTTGACCTGCCTTTTGCTCCTTTACCCTCAGTGAGCACGCACAAACATCCATCAACACATTTCAAGTGCTTATTTTCTAGCAAAGCAAAAACAGACCTGCCTACTGTTACTGTATGTGTGATCAATCTATATGTGATAAACTTAGACTCTGTGGTGGAGCAGTCTCCATGGAAATGTCAAAGTCTCCAGTGTGTCTTCTTTGGTTTGGAGTTACAGTGAGAGGATCTGAATACTCAGCCACATTGTCCTGTCTGTACAGTGACAGTGGCACTGGAGCATGATCATGTTATCAGCATACAACTTTCCCAAATATCCAAAAATCCCCCAAATTCTTTGATGTTTTAAAAATAGAACCTTACCCCCTTTACTGACAACCCTCTGAAATCCAGTGACCAGTGTAAAATATAAAGAATGCAAAAAAAAACAAAAAAAACAAAAACAAAAACATACACACACACAAACAAACACACACACACTGCTAGATTCTCAATTGCCACTTCATACTCTCATCTCCATCACCTTAAGCAATAAGTGAGCCTATAGAGAGTACTATCTACGTTCTCTGTATCTGATGGTTAGAGTAAAATTTCCCTCCTTGGTCCATTAGGGAAGTCACCAAAAAAATCAAGAAGGAGCTGTGACCTTCAGCTCTCTATTATCCCTCTGTGACTGTGTCGGGGGAACGGTGAAGTGGTGGGCAGAGAATGAGGAACATGGTGGATGTTCAAGGGAAGACGATATAGAGAAAGCAGGGGTCCTGATGAGAACTGAATGTGTGGTTGAATGTGTGAGTGTGCATGAGAGCGAGAGAGAGAGAGAGAGAGAGAGAAATGATGCTTTGTGGAAGACTATAGTGGCTAAAGTGTATGTCCTCACTCTGCTGAAAGGATCATTTCTGCCAAAGGAAATGCTTATTTCCAGCGTGCTCTCTGCCTCAAAGAAAATAGATTTTTACATGCCGTTATCATCTGCAGTGTGCTTTCACTCCCTCTAGATGCCATTTGCTTTCATTCGACTCCTAACAATATCAAAACCCAATTTCTGTGACAGCAATCTCTGCGTAGCAATGAAGCCCTCAGAGGACATGTGTTTACAAAACACTTGCCAGGCCTCACCTAATAAAATATTAAACATTTAAATATAATACCTTTCCCAATTCATTCATGTTTGAGCACTCTGAATTAATAAATACATTCACATGGTCCTCACTGAGTATATGAGCTTGACTATCTTGGCCAGTTTCACCCAGATCTCTTCTCACAGATTCTGATATAAATAGCCGACGTCTTGCATTAGCCAGCACTTCTCACAAACTGTTGATGCCCTCCATGGTGATGTTCTGTACCACCTAATTTCATGCTTCTTCTCTGAGAAAAACTGTCGTTTCAGTTGAATATTTTCTCAAAAAATTATTACAGTGAGGTGCTGAGAAAGCAAAACCTATTCTTTAACATGGACCTGCTGGTAAAATAAACACCTGTTTCAGTATTTAAAAAAAAAAAAAAAAAGTGTGGTAGCAGTGCAGATACAGGTCACCACACCAAAAGAAAATGAACAAAGAAAAAAAATCAGCAAGGAAAAAGAGCTTCAGACTCACCACAGCCAGACTTATTGTGTAAGCACAAGTGTAAACAACCAAAGCAGTATGTAACACGCTGAATCATCCAAGTTTTCTGTTTCTCAGAGGTTACTGTATGTCTGAGAACCCTTTTCAGACAAACTGAACAGAAATGACATCACCCTCCATCATCTGCTTTGCTCTGACTGTATGAGAGTGCAATGAGTGTAAATACTAAAACCACCTTAAATGAAAGAACATTGGTGGGATGTATATGACACGGCATGTGTGCACACTTTTACATACAGTATGTTTGCAGCATTTTGCAATGATGAAATAAACTGACAAGTTAAATGTCAGATTTTATGCATGGAAAATAAGTTGTTGTGAATACAGTTAGGAAAACTAACATGCACTGCATAAATAGTTGGAACAGTGGACCTGCTCTCTTTTTCTGTTAACAAGACTTAATCAAAACCTATTATATAACTGGACCGTGTATGGTCAACGTGCAAAACTGAGGATGTAGTTGAATCATTGTAAACAACTACTTTTGGTGGAAAGTAGCTAAAACCTGCTCAGAAAGTCTCTAAATGTCACTAGATGACGCAATAAATTCACTGTGTCTTCTTGCTATATTTGCATTGTGCCTTGTGCCAGCCCGTTTGAGCCCTTTATCTGTTTGTTTCTCTCTGTGTTCACATATACAAGAGTTTAATACAGCCGAGTTCCCATTAAAGCTGTTCTCATCTGTTTTTTCTGTTTCTCTTTTCAGAAAACGGAACAAGTGTGACACAGTGAGTGATTAAGACACATGTAAACCAGCAGTCACTTCCAAGCCATTTCCAAGCTGCTGCTCTGCTCAGCTAAAATCCTGAATTTATAAACGCAACATCATCTGGAAAAAAGAAATCACCACACACACATGAAGTAGGTCGGTAGGTTGCTGACTTTAATTAATCTGCAGTGTTGCTGGTTTTGCAGTTTTGATCAAGTAACTAGTAACTTTAGCAGAATCATGTACGAGACAGCAAAGAATATGAAGTATGAGGTACTGGAGCTGGAAAGTATTTTGGTTTTGGCAGAACAGAAACGCCCACATCATCTCTTGGACTTAGCTGTTTGGTAGTGTGCATGAGTGACCTTAAAAGGTGACCCAAATAGAATATCACCGCAATCCCCCTCTATCACCTGCACTGTCTAAATATAGATGTAGGATTACAGTTGAGAGCCTGATGTATAAAAGCATCACCACAAAGCCAGAGATTTTTTTTACGGGTTGTTGTGTTGGATATTATTTTTGCACCTTGTACAGTACAAGATTTAGCACTTTTAATCTCCACAACCTTCAAGAAAGATACTGATTTTACATTAGTTGCATTAGTTGCATGACACCGTAGAATAAATGAAAAAAATGAAATCATATTTCTGAGTTTTTTTTTTTTTTTAAATAGGCATGGTTCATGTGTGTAGACGTAAACTTAGCTTATAAATGATTTTGTTCAGAGTTTAAAAGTATTATAATCACTTCATTGATCATTATTCATTCTCCTGCTAAGCTAATATGATTTGTTCTTGTTGATACACACACACACACACACACACACACACACACACACACACACACACACACACACACATATATATATAGATAGATAGATAGATAGATAGATATAGATATAGATATAGGTATATATATATATATATATATATAGGTATATATATATATATATATATATATATATATATATATATATATATATATATATATATATATATATATATATATATATATATATATATATATATGTGATACACCTGACTATGTATCACAGGTGAATTATCTGGGCTATTCCTATGTAATTATTTGGCAAGTCAGTGTGTTTTCAGGATGAACTCAGACTTTCTTCTGAAGTGTAATATAACATGTATGACTAGGAGACTGAAACAGACAAGCATCCCAGTATAAGCACTATACTTCAGACCAAGCGCTTGTTTGATTGTCTAACAGTGATCGACTAGATATGCTGAGCTGTGACAATGGGCAGACTTTCAGCTTCTCTCTCTCTTTAGTCACTCTTTGGTCATGTTTGTGTGTACAACCGAGCACAACATCAGGAATGACCTTGAGGAGAGAAAGCGTGCATCATTATCCTCATTTGTACGATTCATTGTATTTCGCTGCTCTCTGTGACGGCAGGCTTATAGCCCCATCTTCGTGCGTGGCCATTCACAGCAAGTATGAACACTTGTCTTTAGAGGTGGTTGGATGTCGCGTTGCCTTACATTCACACCTCATAGTAATAAGCGTTGATGTCAACTTGATTCTGCCAGAATTGTGGTGTATTCTCAAAATGTAAATAGTTACACAGCGCTGGAGGATATGTCAACAAACATGGCACATCCCACAGGAAGGGAAGCAATGCCATGGATGGGTGTTATTCTTTAAATCACTTTTTGAGAGGAAAAACTTGCTAACTACTACTGTTTGTAGCTTGTACAGGGCTTGCTTAAGCTAGCAGGAAGAGGCAGAGTCAGTTGTCCTTTCAAAGTTGTTGGGTGGATTTGTTTTTTAAGAATGTGGTTATGCTGTACAAGTTTAATTATTATTAAACTTTTAAACCCCCCCACAGTTTTGTGTGGTATTCATGCATTTAACATTCAGACTCAGCATGCAGGATGCTGATGGTTTTTTAAATTTCAATACTGAATCATTCCAGCAAAAGATTGCAGGGCTTCAAGCTGGTTTGAAGCAGTTGTAAACAGTCGCATAGCAACAGTGAATTACTTTTTGTGTTTTTCAAAAGGAGCCGATAGACTGATAATAAACAACCAGTAACAGCAAGAAGAAATACATCACAAACTGTTGCACATGAAGCTGCACAGATGTTGAATACCCAAAACCCAACAGGAGTCAAACTTCAGTGACGTTTAGCCTGATGCACACACTCACACAGAAACACACACTAAATAGAATGCTCTCTTATCCTGGTTTGGCTCCTTCAGTGTTTTTACCCCCTTTTGCTTTCCACACCACTTCCTTTTATTGTCTTCTCCTCCATATCTTGTCTTCCTCTTTCTCCTTTTTCTACTCTCTTTCTTCTTCTCTGCCTCCTCTACCTCCCTCTTCTTCTTTTTCATCATCCTCTCTGTCGCCCTCCACACATCTTAATCCAAAGGCTTTTTCGTGGTGCGATGGGGGGAGGGGACACACTAATCCATTGCACACTTTCTTAAAATAAAAGATGGAAGGACAACTAAAGTGGAGATGAAAGCGCAGACTGCTCTCATCAGCAGAGAGGAGACATCTGACGGAGCTTGCAGTAAAAACCAAATGAAGAGAGAATGATCTGGAGTACAGGCTCCCTCACTTTAAAAAACCCTGTCACAGTGGGGCTATTTTTAATTTAGTTACTAACTACAAGACAGACACATGTCACGTGAGAAGAAGAAAGTGAGAGAGAAGAGAAGATATGATGATGAATCTGAGCAGCTTGTGATGTGAAAAGGTATTTATAGAACATCAGGAGGTCAAAGGGTTCAACCTTACGCTTGGGGGGGCATGAGGGTTCACAGTGAAGGTTCAGTCAGTAAAGGTCTTATCAAAATGAACAGAAGTCGGTAAGCTCAGAACCAGCGTGTAATTCCACCTGCTGTTAGCGTGCTCAGATCACGTACCTCTGCTTTGATGTCTGGATCACAGCGGTTCAAATACAGTAATCATCCCCGAAAATATAAACAGCCCTGGTTTACATTTTACACTCATTAGGTTGTGTTGTCGGTGGATTGTACTCTCATAAAATTATGGCAACAAATTAAATTAGGCTGCTTTTTAGAATGAATACATATATATATATATATATATATATATATATTTGCCATACAACAGACATCTACCTCAACATCTGAACATTACCTACTCTTGTTAACAAGGGATTTGTACTTTTCCATCCCCTCTTCCTCACTCCAAACTCAACTGCTGCACCCTCTTCCCTGCTTCCACCAATCACACTCTCCCCCAATTACAATTTTTGAGCTGGCTATCATCCTGTCAGTGTTGATTAGTTCAAGAACTGGCCCTGATGGGATCGTTGCTTGTATTTGAATATAAAAATTTTTTTAATTTTTTTGTAAGAAAGGAGGAGCAGCTATAGCCTATAGATGTCTATATGGAAAATATGCAGAGACAACAGTGGAAGAGGTAGCAGTTTCCCAGTTCTATATTGCTCACACACATGGCCGAGAAAGGCAGCAGAAGGGGTTAAAGCAAACCAGCATGAGTTGCCCGGTGCACTGAAGATGGGGAAAGAGGAACTGGCAGAGGCTGCACAGCTGTTTGGAAAGCTCTGGGTTGAGGAACCAAGTGAAGGTCTGGACGAACATGAGAGGGAATTAATCCATTCAAGTTTGAATTTTACAAGACGGAAGACGTGGAAGTTCTGTGAAAAAATAGCCAAGTGTACTTGTGGTTCTGTGAATGCCAAATGGGCAAATGAACTACAAATGACTAATTTAATTCGAGAAAGGCACTACTATTGTTGTGATATGCTGTGTTTGCTGAATAAAGAGCAACAGAATGTTTTTTTTTTCAGTTTGTGCATTTCGTGCTTGGGTTTTGTTTTTGTTTTTTATGAAGCACTTAATAATTCACTTTGATTATACTACAAAGAAAACAGAGCTGTGTAAGTGTATTTTGATATAAGTCTTCCCCCCAAAGTGGCTGATCATATGCTATGTAGATAAAATAGTCTAAATGAATATATATGCTACATTTAATTAATCATTAGTTTTCTCATTACAGTGTTGACTGATTCATTAAATATAGATAAATACAGGCAGTGTGTGTGGTGGGTGGTGGGAGTGTGGATAAACTCTGAAATAAGCCCAACTAAGGTCACATTTGACAAAAACTACTGAAAGAAGTCTGAAAAGTTCTCTGCATGAGGATAAAGCCAACAGAGTATTATAAAACGGTGAAGACAATCCTGTCTTCGAGCTGGCATTAAGTGAAGGTATCAGCTGGTTTGATGCTAAGCCACAATTTGCCTAAGTCAGGAAAAGGGGAGAAGTAGTAAGACCATGGCTCTCCCCGCTCCTATTTATATAGGAACGGGGAGTTGAATGAAAACATTTTGAATTCATTTTCAAGTTAAATTTAAACTGAATCAAAGCTGTAGTTAGATCAGGAAACTGGACGTGGACCCATTCTCGCCATCTGGACCAGGTCAGGATATTGTCTAGCCTTGCAGCCATTACATTACTTTAACAAAAAATAAATACATTAATAAATACAGCTGTTCTCCTTTAAAATGCAACAAGATGCAAAACAATGAACATTTTAACGCAAAACTCAAACACTTTTATACCACATACATACTTGACTAATGGACAGTGCAAGGTAGCTGTGAACATGAAACACAGTATTTACTAGCTGACAGTCAGTTCTTGGAAGCAATTAGAGGTAATGGCCTTGTTAATCAGAGTAATCACAGCCCCCACTCATCTCAGTCACTCCAGATTTATTTTTGTTTAACCTTTCCATCTATCTTCCTTTCCACCTGTGCTCTCATCATAATGGAAACTTATGATTACAGGAACTGATCATTATAAACGCATGAAAAGGTTAATAGTGGACAGAGTCTTTCAGGTTTGAATGAGTGCTGGCTATGCCAAACGGTTTGGCATAACCCTTTTCTCAATGTGTAGTTAGTGTAGATTTCAGCAGGTATAAAGGTAAATTATCCTTTATACCTGCTGAAATATACACTAATCCCCTGATATTGCTTGTGTGATTACTGTATGTATTTTTAAATCTTTTAATTAAAATACACAACATTATGTATTAGGCTATCAGTAAGGGTGCATACAACAAATCTGGCATTAACAGAGTTCTCCACCGATTTAGCATAGGCTATAGCACTCCTTTAACATTGCCCGACTCAAAATGGACAGTTCAAAAACACAAAGAAGGATCAAAATCAATGCAGCAGAACCACAAATATCAGCTTTTTTATTCCACACACTTGTCTTCCTTGTCAAAACCTTGTGCCTAGATTATCCACAATGCAACTTGACCACAGATACCTCTGGTCAGAGATTCAGGTGTGTGTTGCTAGCAGAGGCTAATGTAGTCTTGAGCTACTAGCTTCAAGCAAAGCTGCAGAGATCCGGTGTGCTCACTTTTCTCTAACTCCACCAACAACGCTGACTCAAGTGACATCATCTGAGGCAGCGATATCAGACCTTGTGCAGCTTCCTCTTTTATATAACTGTTTACACTTTAAGCCATATTTTTGTTGCCTCACACCTGGTAGCCACCAAATCGCTCCATAACCAATACAGAGCTGACATTATATGGTCATAAAGTTTAATAGCACTGAGAACTGGCATTTGCTGCAATCACACCCTAATATATCTTGAATTCTTCTGTGTTTTAATGTGTTATGAATGCATATCTAGACACAGTATCATTGTTTTCCATCTGTCGTGGCAATTTAATATCATATTATGGCTCAATAAAGCAGAGGAAGGAGGGTTTGTCTTCTGTTCTCACCCAATTTTCTCCCTAAAAATGTCTTGTTTTCTCCTTAGTCTTAACTCTTTTCCTTTCTCCTTTTCCTTTACTTTTAATGATCAAACTATGGCAACAAAACAACCTCTGACTTTTGCACTGCTGCTTTTAGTTGCCTGTAATTTCTTAATTATGTATTGTAAAGTAAATCTTAAGCTGCTGAATAGGTAGATGATGGATGAGGTAAAGGATGGCAGATGCGGTGTGGAGGACAGGGCATGGTATTAAGGAGACAGAATCAGGATGGATAGATGGTTTGAGCGCAGGATGGTGGAGCTGGAGCAGTAAAGGCTGAAAGAGGGACTGATACAGGCTGGTGAGAGATGGAGGATGGCAGGAGAGGTGATGGTAGAGGCGCAGAGCTGTACTGTACTACAGTAAGTGCTGGTGGTGGTGACAGATTGTGTTTCCGGTCTGCTGCTGGGAGGATGCCTGCAGGTTTGGACCTGCATGGCTTTGTTTGAGCCAAGTCAGTGACAAGCCTGCTGGGTAATGATATAATAAGTTGTATTTATGCTGATGAGAATATCAGTACATGCATATATGTGTACAGGGGAAATCTCCTTTGGGTGACCTTGATTTAGACTTGTGGAGACAATATTTGAACACAATGCCATGTTCAGAAGCTGGAAAAGATGACATGGTGTTTCCTTGTGGCTTTATAGGAAGTATTTGGCTGCAACATTGCTATTGTCTGAGTCAAGACTTCGACTATGAGTATGAGACTATGAGATCACTAAGCTGCCAAACGCATTGAACACCTGAGCAGCAGGTTGAATGGATTTCCTGAAGACTCAGTATAATCTCTCCCTCTCTATCTGAATATGTCTCCCGCCTTTTTATTTCCCTGTCGTTGTCCTCGCCCCACTCTTCCTCCCCTTCTCCTATTCTGAATATAAGCTCCTCTTTCATTCGGTCAGTCCATCACTTTGGTCTGCCTTAGCAGTTGATTAGCGTCTGTCCACCCTAATCTTCCCCACATCGCAGAAAAATGGCCTGAGTGGCCGTTTAATCTAGCAGGGAGAAAAACAAATGCTGACAAACAACACACACATGCAATTAATACACACTAGTGGCAAACTTATCAGTTGGGTGACATATTGGCCCTAGTTTGGCCTTATCATCTGCCAGTCGTGTGGATGTTAATAAGAATGAGGTCTGTTATTAATCATAACTACTAAAAAAGTCTGTAAAGCCTGCTCTAAATTGTTCATTCTTCATTTATTTTTTTTATCTGTTAAGTATCTATGGTACTTTTCATTTTCTAAGCATATACGTGCTGTTTCCTGTAGGCAAATTCTCTCTTCAGGATAAAAAGCAAGAACAAATACATTTAAAATATAATGTATAACTCAAAGCCACAGCAATGCAGTATATACTGACTTTATAAAACAGTGTGTTTCTGTTAGTTTGTCCACCTACGTACCTCAAAAACCCTCGTTCAAAACAGCATCACAAACACCACATCTGATTTTCTTTGTTAATTTGTAATTAGTCAGCATGAGGCGGCCACTGAGAGTGGAAACCTGTTTGGTCATTATTGGTCTGACTTCGCTGTAAGGCACATGCGTCAGCAGCCATTGGTTGTGTGGATACAAACAGAAGAGGAAACATTGCCAACATCAAGAGAGAACTTAATTAACATTCACAATTAACATAGAGAACAAATGGACTACCAGGTGCTTTGACTCCACAATTCAATTATTGCTTCTTACTGGCAGGAGACACAGTGAAGGTCAAGGACGTGCCGTAATTATGGAGCACTATGCACTGTAACAGCACCGAGGATTACCAAGAGGCAAAGGGCTCTCTTTAAAAGCTTAACTATGCCCTCTGTTGCAGTGTTTAATAATCACAGTAAAAGATGGCAGCGTTTGTCTAATTAAGAGAATGTTAAACGTCAGCTGCTAAACATGAGGGAAATGTGGCACTGATGGAGATAATTACTGTGGAGGACTGGATCTCTCTGAACTAATAGTATGAGAAACAAAAGTCCTTGTGATTCAAATGTCATGATACTGCTAGCGTAATAATGACACTGATTACATTCCCACCTTGTGTTTGGCGGTAATTAGCAAATGTTAGAATGCTAAAATGCTAAACCAAGATGTGATAAATATTATACCTGCTTGACGACAGCATATTAGCAATGTTATTGCAAGAAAGTTAGCATGCTAAGAATGTTAGCAATCTTACAGACCCACTGAATAAAAAAAAACTTGCATAACAGGTAAACATCCTGTAACAGACAGCTCAAATTTATTTATCAACTGCAAACAGCACTGATTTGTAATTGTGCAGTAGCAGTCAAAAATCAGGGCATGCTTGATGATGACTTTTTAATTAAAATAATAATAATAATAATTTATAAATAAGATCATTTGAGCTGTGGTCTGTTCCTTTAGAAATTAACAATTAGCAGCTAACGCTGACAAAAAGACATTTCCATTGTATTTCCGTATTGTATGTTAAACTGTGCTGCAATGCTGAAAAAACCCATTGCTAACCTTATTCTACATAGGTTAGCTAAACAACTTTACACCGACAGATCGTGAGTAACATCTGAATTCATGAACTTAGACAAATGATCATTGCACTATGTATTTGTTCTGGGTTTAATGGAGGATTATGCCTCATTTGATGCCTTACTGCCACCTATACAATCATACAATATAATGGGTCTGGCCCTCCTCAAACCTGCTCCACTCATGCTCAGTGGGTCATTTACTTGACCACAAAATGATCATGATTGGCTGCTCCACTGTGATTTGTTGTTGCACACACTGGTGTTCCTTGGCTTAAAAATCTCAAATTTTACATTGCTGTGAACCAAGACAAAACATTATGTGAGATGTGTGCCAACTGCATGAGTCTCACGCTCAGTGTGTGAGAGCTGGCAGGCCTGTGTTTATGCTTTAACTTTGTATAATATACAGACATAGAGCACATCAGTGTGAATAAATTTCAAGGTGTTTTTTTGCCTGAACGTCTCTTAAATGTCTTTGTATCACTCACTTTCTCAGTGTAAAATCATCCAAATACTGTTGCTAAAACCGTTGCCTTTGATTGATGCCGATGTCCTTGGCACTGATGTTAAATTGCAGTTCATTTTCTCCAGACTAGAAGGCACTCAATAAAAATAGCACCAGAACGCAATGCCATTCAGCAGCCAACTTAGAAATCCCAAATAAAAGACTTAACCACCTTCACATGTGAAAGAAATTTTAACGAATGTGTCATGGCAAACTTCCCAGACTTGAATCACCTGTTCCTTGGGTAAAATACGTCACATTTAAGCCACATCCATTTGTAATAGTTTCACGCACTTCGCTAGGAAAGAGACAAATGACAACAAAGTCTTTCACCTTTGTTAGAAGAGGTAATGAGGTGAAATTAAAACCTCAACCTCAGTGAAAACAGAGGTTGATAGAATACAAACTTTGGGAGGTAAGGGAATTAAATGAAGCATCAGATGGCACAAAACAAAGGATTTGTCGGTGAAGCTCGGGCAGGGTGAAGGTGGGAGCAAGAACTGGATCTGGATTTACAAGATAATTATCAGACGCAAGTTAATCCATTCGTGTCTGAAGATTTCATGGTCCAGTCTCAAAGGACAATGGCTAGAGATTGAACTGCGCTCGCCCTTTCTTACTTTTCCACACGCACACGCACACAGACGTAAACATAGAGTAGGTGTGCACACAGTCACACGTCTGAAATTTGATCAGCCATTGTCAGGCTAAGAAATGAGCTCCAGCAGATCAATAACACAGACTCACACCACTCAATTACCTGTGGACTGAGAAAAAAGGACACAGAGCTCCACCTTCAAACGTCGGTGGAAACAGCGATTCATAATTCATTGCAACCTATCAAATCCGTGATCAATTAAGACCACAGTGAATGGGGGCAGCTGTAATGACTGGTTGCTGCTGCCTTTAGTACAGAACAACCTGCCCACAACGGGCCATGATTGAATTATGAGTGGTATACAAGAGGCGTTAGTGGTACAGATTTCCACAGTTTAAAAAATTCATGAAGAAATGGAAAAGCCATGAATGGCGCAGGATGAGCGTAAACAGCGTGGATCAATGCTCGCTCTTTTTGTGGGCTAAATTTAGCCCTGCCTTACACACCGTCTCCCACAAGCCTGGCTTATCAACATAATTCATTAAAATCTGTGACAGGTCGGACATCGCGACTGCAGGAAAAAGGGCCTTTCTGGCTGCTCAGAAGGCATGAAATCACCTGGTGAGGGTGGGGATAACACAGATGAATAAACTCTGAGGGGGAATATTAATCTTGGGGAAACATCTGTCTTTAGAGAGGTAGAACGCGAAAGCTGCTGCTGACTCATTCTCTCTTTCTGTCCCCGTCCTCACTGCTTCATCACACATCCACACTCTCTCCTCAGCTGTATTTGTTTTTGCCCCTTTGGTTGTTTTTATTTTCTTGTTCCCATCTGATCTGGCTGGGTAATGTGCTTTCGTGTTTCAGTAAACACTTACTGGGTATACAATATTCTTCATCCCTGACATAGAAGTGGGACGAGGGCAAACCTTAGAGGCCTATTTTTTTTTATTATGATAGCATTCTTCATGCTTTGCTTTGTGTACTCATAACTTGTGAATGAGAGTGGTCGTCCATCAACAATCAAACATAGTGAATATCAGTGATTAACTGTTTCATGCTCCTACTACAATTTTTTAGTAGACACATAGGTTACACATCTTCTTTGATTTGCCTTTAACTCAGATGCATTCCCTAGCCCCTTACCCAAACCTTACCCATGAAAACTGAATGCCTAACTCTAACCCTGACCCTTACCCTAACCAAAACCCAATTCTAGCAGGTGAGCACCGACCAAAATGTCTTCACTTTCCGAAAATGTCCTCACTCTGTAAGGTCTCAAATAGGTCCTCACAAAGATAGATCTAGAAGTACACGCACAGTTCTGCAAAGTCCTTTATCAAAGGAAATTATTTTCTCATATTTTTTCAATGTTTTATGAATTTCAGTTTTAAACTTTAAAACCGACTTTTGCATTAGGTACTGCCACGTTAACACATGGACACTGGAAGTCATCTAATCTGGAGAGACAAGTACTAACACTGAAAACCTTGAATACGAGTTAAAACCTACTGTACACCTTCGTGTTTTCTGCTGGTGGCTTTCAAACATGTTCCATTCAACATTTTGGTCCCAGTGACCTTCATGTATATGAGCAAGCATCACACAAGACGCCACATAGATTATGCAACCATGGAGATCCATGTTGGATAAGAGTGAAACCCTCAATAATTCAGGAGGCCAGAATATACAGCTGTGGCCCTGCATGATCATGCTTTCAGTGACTTTTGTTCTGCACTGCACAAAAACATCTTAACACAATTCCACCTTCACACTTCACATAATTCTAACTTCCCCCCTAAAATTACATTTATATAGTACTTAGTTTGCAGTAGCAACTACATTTGAAAACTGATTCAAGCACCCACATTTTTTTAATCAAGAAGGATTTCTATAAAACATCACTGAAGTTGCAACATGTGCCAAATGAACGCATCCCAAATATATTCACAATCAAATTATTTTTTCTGACGACATCTGTGTGTGTCGAGTAAAGCCATGTTACGCTTGGGGACATGAGACATCCCAGTATCAGTAACCAAACCACAATCGACACATTGTCAGTAACCACAATCCATACAGCAATTATGTTTACCTCCGAAACATTTAATTATTCAGTGGTGTATGAATAAAATTCCATATTTATAAACACACAGACGACTGGTCTGCTCTGCATTTCACTAAAATAGATGCTTTCAAAAGAAAAAACAACTTGCAACTCAAAGTCAAAGTCAACTTTATTGTCAAAACCATATGTACAGGTCCTACACAGGTTTTGAAGTTGCAGTGCTCCCTAGGCCCACAGTGTTACACTATACAAAAATAGTAAGATAAATAAATAAAGACAGTATAAACATAACATTAACAATAGAGAAAAGACCTAGTTGAGAACTCAACTCTTGGTGTGTCGGAAAGTTCTACAGACAATATATCAAACTGATGTATGTAATACTAAATAAACTGTCTAAAATTCGATATGGTCATTTTTTCATGATATTGCAGTGTGAAAACCCTGACAGTGTCAGTGTTTGCTGAAGAAACAATTTAACTGAGTGACTGATGCTTTTCCGTCAGAAGGCTCTGTGTTCAGCCCAGTGGAAAGACTGCAAACACTGAATGAAAATACTCACAGCACACACTGCTGTTTAGATAGGATGGCCCGCCTCCACCTCTCCCCTGCTCTCCCTGCTTCCCTTTTTCTTCTCGCTGGAGGCGGCTGAGTGCTCCTAATCAGCAATCATTTGAAAGGTCATGAATGAGACGCTTGTGGGAGAGGCCACGGGCTGTAAGCTGAGAGTTTGTCTCAGTCAACTGGTGCACAGAGCTGGCACCTCCTGAGCTATAGTTTAACTAAATTGGCTGGCAAGCCCCCACCCTCTCTTCACTGTACTATTTTTTTCCTTGTGACTTTGTCATGGCCATTTTTGAAGCTTTTATTATAAATATAAGAGGGAAAAACATCAGTCTATTTTTTTCATCACAGCAACACCTCTTAATTATTATCCAAAGGAACTTTAACAAGGCCTTTTCCCTGATGATATTTTGACAAGTCACAGCAGCAAAAGCACAGGCGTAAGTAATAAAACTAATGACAGCTGAATTCCATTTAGCTGCTTCGGTTTCAGGGTCCTGGTATTGTTCATGCTTGTTCACTGTCACACTGTCATGACTTACTGCGACACTCGAATAGAACAGAGCCACTGTTATTGTTATTCGTGATACCTGTAACTTTCCTCCTGTGACAAGTCAAAATGTCTGCTGTGAAAAAGGCCTGTGGCTCACATGTTATGAATTTTTGATGCTGCTAAAATTAGCCAAATCAGCTCCACATATTACAGGTCTAGATGCTCTTAAGGCAATGGTTGGACAGTTCTGGAAATATGCACATTCGCTGTCTTGCTGAAAGGCAAAAGAGAAGATTGGTACCAATCTACTGCTAAATATGAAGCTGAAACCCTATAGCCGGTTAGGTTAGCTTAGCACAAAGACTGGAAACAAGGGGAAACAGCTAGCCTGGCTTTGTCCAAAGGAAAAAAAAAAGCTTGTTTTATTTGATTTCTTTTATTTCTACACAACCGCTTCCTCGCTGTAGCTTCATGTTTATTAATGTTTCGTACAGACCTGAGAGTAATATCAATCTCCTTGTCTAACTCTTCAGCTCCAATGAAGCAGCTTTGTTTGTTTGATCACTCTAAACCCTTTAAACAATTCACAGATTTTGCTGACGCTGCATTTTTCAGAGTGCTCTAAACTTGTATAATCAAAAAGCCTACATAACTAAGTGCTGAGCAGTCTCAGAGCCAGTCTGTGCACAGAGATGCCAGGACAGATGGCTGAAACCACATTTACTCAGGAGTCCCACTGTCTGCCACCACAACTCTGTCTCCTTCAGTACATATACAACAGTGTCCATCTGATCCCTGCAACCACACAGCATCTGCTGAAGCATTCTGGGCTGTGTGTTGTTGTGTGTGGGTGCATGTATATACACTCACACACACACACACACACACACACACACACACACACACACATGCGTCTATATATTTATTCAATGTGTCCTCAGATGTTCCTCCCTACTCTCCCATTTAAAAGCCTTTTTCTATCGCCAGCAGGGGCCTCACATACAGATAAACTTTACCACAGAGACGTTAAAATCTCCGACCAGTGACAGTGCACACATTTTTACAAACTGTCAAACTTCCAGAGAGAGAGACAGTCAAGTGAAAGAGTGACAAGTGATAAGAGGAAAGGATATGACACCAGAGAGAGTCAGCTGCAAGTGCGATAACAAGAGCAGTGGATGAATGAAGCTTATAAAATGTGTTTCAAAACAGCACTACAACCACTCACTGAACTCAATGAACTTACTACAATATTTAAAAAAAACAATACCCGTCCCCCCATTCACCCCTTCATACACACACAAACACACACACATTTATAAGCAAACTCTTCAGGCAGCCACCAGTATGAAAAGGACACATTCTGCCTCTAATGACCCTCAGTCCTGCTTCCCATTATTCCTGCTCTTCCATGTGGCAAACCTGGCCTGGCCTGCAGCTCAGCAGACAGTCCTTCATATGCTACTGTCCTCCCATTCTCCTTTTGCAACATAATGAGGTTCACATCTGTAGTTTTTAGCGAAATGTCTCAACAGCTATTGGAAAGTTTGATCTGAAATTTGTTCAGACATTCAGGTTCCTCGCTGTCATTTAAGTGATCCCTTAAGGTTTCATCTAGAGCTTTCATCAGGTCCAAATTTTGATTTGTACAATGCTAATGATGTTCCCATCAGCTTCAACTGTATATGGTGTTTGGTTCTACTCAGCAAATGTCCTCTGGCAACTCAAGGAGGCTGTTTTTCATGCAGAGCTGAAGTCGGTCTGAACATGGACTAAGCACAGCCAGCAGAGTGTGGGCAGCGTGGAGTTTCTTTCCAGAACAATTTTATTGTGAGAAAAAATAATAATAAAAATATTGAGCCGTTCTAGTGCCTAGTTAAAAAAAAAAACACTCTGCAAAGCTTATTCCAAGGCAAACACAAAATGTTTCCTCATTTTAAAAACAAAATCTACAGGTCTCAACAAAATATAATACAATTTTTTTTTAAAAATTGAAGAAAGAAATTGTATCATGTCCTTTGCCATAAAAAGGGTCAAGCAGCAGTGTATATGATGTACTACTTCTGCTTCATCTCTGCTTTTCTTACAGTTGGAAACTATGTGGACTGAGAGAGTCAAAGATAAAAAAAAAAAAATGCTCCCTCTCATCACATAAATAGTGTTACCCTTAATATAATTAAGCACAGACCCTTTTCCACAAGTTCTGTCCTTTTGTCTTTTTTTGTCACATTCTCACTGTGGTGACCATTGCTTCCCTCAAACTAGTGCCCAAACCGGTAATTTGTTACAGTGTGCTAGGTGGGCGATGACTGTGAAATGAGGGCACTTGCTGCAGCCTGACAGGACCCCTGGTAATACTAAATGTAATACAATCTCAACTTTCTTCACGCTCTCCTGTGAAAAGGTTGCCGACTCTCGTTTTGAGCCTTGCAAGACACCGTATCACGGCTTTTCTAAGGGCAAACAAATCACACTCAATGCATCTGATCTGCTGCTCCAGTTTGCAGACTGTTTCCTTGACCCTGGTGGCAAACTGAGAGGTGTGATGTTGGCACAACACTCATAACAGAGCCTTTCTCACCTCCCACCATTGGCTTGAAAAGTCAAAGTCACTCTTTTTGTCCCTCTCCTGAAAATCAATATATTTTTTTCCATTACAGAAGAGGGTAGACATGAGTGTGGAAATATGGTCTATAAAACCAAGAGCTAAAAGAAAACTGCCCTCTGCCTACAGAAAAACGCAGCCTGTCCAACCATCTTGCACTGATCCTTTGTTTGACAATATAATCCAGCTATACAGCTAAATATCTAAGAATGGAACCCATCATGCATGTACGTTACGGAAAGCGAGAGACAGGATTGGAGATGGAGAAAGGACATGGAAGCTGAGAGCAAAGGAGTCAGATAAAGCTGTAACCCAGCGAGGCCAGCATGGTTGGAAGGCACAGGGCCATTAGCATTGTTCTGCTTAATGGTGAGCTCATTCATCCACAGAGAGAAACAGAGAGAGGAGGAGAAAGAGAAGAGAAACAGACAGAGAGAAAATCATTGCTGATTTACACCTGCTGTTACAAGACCCATCTTCCCTCTGATTAGTCTACTTCAGACGTAGCCCCCTGAGCACTGATTACATGCTTACAACACCAGACACCTGCACACCAAGCAACAACTACAGCCCTGCCTGCCATACGTGCATGAAGAGCTCTTGATTTCAGGCTGTTTCATGTTTCCGGGGAGGAAAGGCAAGCTCACGCTGCCTTTAATACTGGTAGCCATTTCCCCAAACAATTTTGACAGATCTTAGAACACCAAGCGGCAGTGTCATTCAATATGGGATCACTGTAGAGTGGCAGTGTACAGTTCAGCTTAAAGCTAGACTGTGTAGATTGCTGTGAATATGCTCAAGGATTATGTGCCAAATGCTTGACTCAGGATTTCAGGCTGCATAGATGCAAAAAGACTGCTGACTCTAGTCTAGCCGGTGGTAGTACACCAGACACTGCTCATGTTTTACTAGGGGAATATCGGCTTGTGTTGTCTGTTGGACAGTTTAAGGACAGGTTAGACTTTAACAGGCTATAAATGATGGGCTCAAGGTAAGCTAAGGGCAATATGTAGTTAATGGTTGAAATGTTTATTGTCTATTTCTATAATGTCTTGTTAGATCTGAATTTATTGTGTGTTTTTAGCCCTGCTAGCAGCGTGGCTGTAGGGATGGCAATGTTGGTCGGTCCACTTCCTTGGTGAAAACTGAAATACCTCAACAACTGTTGGATGGATTATCATGAAACTTAACACAGACATTCATGTTCCCCTTAGAAAGAATTATAATAACATGGATGATCCCTTAGCTTTTCATCTAGCGCCATCATCAGGAATGTATCTGTTCCATCACACGAGTGAGACAGATGCCTAAAAAAAAAAAGTTAATTGCTTCTTTTGTAGACATGCCGTAATCTTCCTCCCTCTGATAATACTTGACAATCAGAAAGAATTTCCATTTTGTGTGACTTCATTCATTCATTATGGTTATCACTATATGGTTATCACTATTCACTACTGTACTTCAGTCATTGGAGAGATCGGACACTTGATTTCAGATGTGTGGAAGCAGGTTACAAAGAACAAGATGGAGAAAAGAAGATTAAAAAATTACTTGCTATTTCCTGAAAAACAAAACAAAAATATTTAAATATCAGCATTCATGATGTTTTAGCGCAGGAAGCAGTGTCACATGCTAGATTTTCTTTTGTGCTTTTGCCAGTACACTACCACTGATTGCAGCCTGTAACAGTACTGTGTATGCACTCAGCCCTTGTCCACACACACAACGACCAGTGATGACAAATGAACCACAGTCAAGCACCTGTGCACCCGTACACATCCAAGTTGTTCTCCTCCCAAAGTACATTTTGACCTACGATTATCTTCTGCCCTACTTCATTCTGTCCCGGGTGATTCAGCCAGATTAATCTCAGAGCATCTAAAGCAGGTGTTTCTGATGCCCTTCAGCATTTATCACCTCTGTCCTTCACGGCACTCCCCTGATGTTTGATCTCAACATCTGCATGATGCTGCTGTTCGTGCTGATGTTCATATTTTCGAAAGAGACTTAAAGGTTGTTGTTGGTCAAGTGTTGTTTTTCTTCAATATTATCTTTATTGTCAACTTAAATTGGAACCAATACAAGTACCGGTAATGCATCTTATGATTTGGTAGAGTTGAAGGGATTTCATGTCTTGTATATCCATGGGTGTATTACCAGCTACAGCATTCATGAAAGCTGTTTAGTCAGTGCTCACTGAAAAAGTTTATATTGCCCTTTTCTTTACTATCGCTTGTATTCATTGTGATCTTCTTCTGGCTTGTCCTATCCATCTGCTGGCTCACATGAATGACACAAAAAAAACGAATACTGCCATTTCCCCACAAAGTGAAAACAAATCACCAACAGCAGCACAACCCACAACACATTATTTCAACCTCAGCTGCTGCCAATGTTAAGTTACAGACAACAAAATACCCCTTCCTGCTCCTCCACCTTCCCACTAATATTACATAAAAACACACAATGCTCTCGGCTCTTTTCACCATCCATCCCATTTATTTTCCTTTCTGACTCGGGGCTTGTGGCACCTGTTATGGCGGCCGTGCTGCTGAGATATCGGTGCTGTTTGCTGACGATGAGGTGTCTCTCAGAGGCCTGTGTGCTCTCAGCAGCCTGGCATCCATTAGTGCTTTATGACCAGCTCACTGCCTCAGCAGTCCCAGTGCATGCACAAGTGCTTGGCTTTTCATTTTTCTCTCTCTCTTTTTCTCTCCCTAACTCGAGTCCCTAGGGGAGACACCAGCTCAGGCCCTGATGATAAATTGTGGCAATTAAGCACTGTAATCACCCCCAGACTGGAGACAGATGTTAATGGGGTGGAGCAACAAAGAGTGCCCCCATGTGGTGGGGAGAGAAATCCTTTAGTGACGCTAGGCATCGCTATTTTATCATGGTGGGCTCGGACAATTTAATCTGAAACATAATGATCCCTATGAGGAGAGTGTGTAGTAGAAAACAGTGCCACAGAAAAGCAACAAAAATGGAAAAATGAAAAAGCAGAGTGAACAGGATCTCGCAGATATTTGGGTAACTCAACTGAAAATTTGAGCACCAAAAACTGTGGAGAAGAAGAGAGGAATAAAGTCAATCCCACTGCATTGTTAGTCTTTGTATAATAACAGCTGCCACAATACCCACTAACTACATAACATTTCTTTATTCATGTTTTTCCCTGCCCCATGACACCTTGACTTCCTGCTATTCCTTTCGCTGAACCAGGGATGGTGAGAGTTAGTATTGTGATATAGGTGTCCTCCCTTAGATTTGAGTTAGACTATCACGAGGCTAGGAAGCAGGTGACACATTTTGTAGCTCTTTAAAAAAAAATCTTGCCAAAGTGATGATAATATAACGTTTGCTCTAAGTTTTATAATTGTTCCCAGTGGTATCTGATCAATACAGCAGACAACAGAAGGAAGAGTTAGTCTTACAGCTCAGTGAAGGTCCGCAGCACAGAGAACAGTGATGACAGCATCTTCAGTCTGATTCTTCGCCTACGATCCTAATTTATTGGTTCCAGGTTCCTCACCTGAAACACAGGAAAACAGCTGAATGGATAAGAGAGTTTATAAAACACACATACAGTACATACACACACTTTATTAGAGTCAGAAAGTAGGAACAGATGGCTCCTTTTCTTTCAGGCAGTCTCTGTCCAGCAGAGTCCTCCACATCATCTGGCAGGTGTTGTGCTGTGGAATTGTGGATGTAAGCAATTTAAAGCACAGCAGTGTGTCTTCACCTCTCCAACACATGCTTTACAGACACACACATGCAAGCATGTATGTTCACGTACACCCACAAGGAAGTAAGGCATGAGCAAGCACACACACAGCTGTTCAAAAAGGAATTCACACTGTGTGACACAGCTCGGGTGAAAACGTCAACAGATCCTGCTTGTTGTGGCTGAGAACAGAACTGCACTATTTTGCATTTTAAATTCACACTGTGATCCACACAAGCAAGGGAGGGTAAAACTTGAATAATGAATATTTTCAATAACCACGGCCAAATTAGAGTTACATCATCATTATTATAAAAAAGCTGTGAATACAAGAAAGAGGACATAACTGTCCTTCAGGTTCAACAGGAAGCTCCATACAGAAAACACTATTAAATATTTTACTTTATGATGTGAAACTTGTAGCTTCATGCTGTTTGAAAGCCAACTGACAAGTTTCCATCTACAACTCAACAACACTGGAAAGATTTTCACTTCAAAAGACTTACACTAGATATTGTGTGTTTTTGTAAGTCTTTCCTGACACTCTTAAAAGGATTCCACATTATCACTGTTTTTATTAGATGAATGATTAAATATATTCATTCATCAGTCCCAGACTTTCCAAGCACTTTAAATATTCAACTTAAATCTGCACCCCAAGTACTTCTCCTACAATTACATGTTCACCGGAAGCCTTATAATTTGCATCATCATTTATTATGTAAATATGCTTTCTACAGTGTATATTTAGCATCCATATGGCTTCTGTACCATATGGTCATCCCACACTGGGTATGGCGTCTGTGCTGGCATACACCATGGCCCAAACATTTTCTGTAGGTTTTGCTGAATGAAATGTGACAGGAAAGTTTTTATTGTGAGTAATGAAACAATGGGTCTGCTCTTTTTAGTCATTAACTGTGTCAAGAGTATGTTTATTTGTAATTTAGCAGTAAGTTTATTACACTGAAGTGAATAGTAAAAGGCTGTTTTTTAATTATTTAGGAGAGATACTTGTGAAAGTTAGTCCCAATCTGCATAAAATAGTATTAAGTGAATATGATTAACATTTTCATCCACTACTGTGTGTACTTGTGGGTGGCCAAGAATCACAGTGCATAAATCTGGCCTGGAGTCAATGCTGTAGAAAGCCTTTGGCAGTGTTTCCATGTCTGTGTGTAAAGCAAATGGGCTCTTGGACATAACAGCTACTGCTCAAAATCAGTAAATGTTTAAGGCCCCATTGCACTTAAGCTAGGAAGAATAATACCTTACAGTGACTGTGGCAGTGGTCAACAGTGATTTGCTGCACAGAGATAGTGAACGCAGACATTCAAATGCTTGTGTGGTTTACTCAAACCCCCGTAACACGAGGGAGGGTTTTGCTGTTTATAGTGCTATATAAACAGGTAAACTTCAGTGTGATTACAGACTGTATAGTCACCCAGCTTGGTTGTCACTGTGCTATGATGAGGTCATGGAGAATTGTAATGAGGTTGCCTCACACATTAATTAAGTTATTGGGCATTTTAATGAGGTCAGAGCACACAATGATGAAGTCATTAAACTCATATACACACACACATTAACTGCTTCCTGTAACACAATAAGGACATATCCTCTTGATGACTGCTGATGATGGACTCAAACTTGATTAATTCTCATTAATGCATTTTATGCAACAGCAAAGTGTATTAGTATAACACACGCCGAGATGTGAACTGAGTCCGAACAAATCAGTTCAGTCATTTACGATAAGTGAAGGAGAGGTTAAGATAAGCAGTCATCAGTTAGTACTCTGCTGTTCTTATGTACCTGCTGGTATTGCATGTTGGAGGCGACAAAACATGAGGCTTTGCCTTAGGACACAACTGTTTAGTGTTTCCTACCAACTGGCAACTTTGGTTTATTTTACCCATGACCATGATAATTCTCTAACCTTAGAGTGGTTATTATTGCAACTATGAGGATGAATATCCCTTAACCTAAACCAAGTAGAAATTTATATCCAAGCAAAAATATTTTTCTAACCTTAACTATTTATTTAAACTAAAAATATCATGTTTCCATAACTTAAAACAAGTCATTGCTGTGACTAAACCTAAACAATAAAAAACAGATCCTACAGTGGTTTGAAATGATTGTGGAGGGCACAGACAAATGATGCTGTCCTGCTGATAGGGTCAACAGATCAGAAAACACCTCTGTGTCATCACAGAGGACAGTTACTGGCCATATATACAGTACACTACATCTTGAATTGAGTATCTTAACTTATGTCATCTCACTGCCATCTTTCCACCTCACTGGTGTGGAAAATAAAAAATGCACAGAGAGCAGCATATACATGAAACACTTTCAAAACACAACAAAATAAATCAAAGCCATTTTAATTTCAACCATTAAGATGACATACAGTAGAATATCTTTTCATTTGGAATAAAAGTTACATTATTGTGGCACTTAAACCTTAAATTTCTAAATTTGATTATCAACCATGCAAAACATGAAACTGCCCCGAGGGGACTGCAGAAGCCCTGCAGTAAGCTCTAAGCTTTCTTTGCGCCCAATGAACTGTGCTAATTTAATTGAAAATTTGTTTGGTAAAGCATAATATTGACTGACTGAATGATTTAATACTGTCTTGAAGAAGGCTGCTGTGTCAAAATTTATTTTTAAATGTATAGAAAAAGAGACTAATAGGGGCCCAGCAGCTCATTTAGGCCTGGGATCCTTAGAAGTTATCACGACCCAGGTTAAAACAGGATGCCTTCAAGCTCTGAACAGACATAAAACATACATGTTACATCATCAGAGTCTGTTCCTCCAAAAGGATATTACTGAAAACACAGTATTGCATTCTTTAACATCACCATCAGCAGTGAAGGTACAAACTGAACAAACTTTTTCTTTTCTAGAGAATATGCCTTATTTCTACTCAAACAGCACCAGATAATGGCTTCACAATGCATCGGCACGCTCTCAGTAGCAAATCGCCACTGCTGCACCACATCGCAATCGTAACAAACATCTCAGCCTCATCAGACAAGACAATCAGCACACAGACAGGCAGGCGGGCCCTGACTGGCCCCTTCAGCCGCTCTCTTCAAGCAGATCTACATCACAGACAAAAGACAGATTTGATTGCTATCTCCATGTGCAGCTAGAAAGGAAAGAAGAATTGACTTGTGTTGCTGTATTGATCCCAGCAGGAGACTGTTCACTTTGTAGCATCTTGCTCAAGAACTCTTCAGAAGAACACAGCTCCCACTGTGAATGTGACCACTTGTGCAATGCTACGTCAGCCGATGTCAATCCAGTAGCACTGCAGTACCATATTTTTTTTAATCTATTTATTCTGTCTGTTTCACCTCTGCACTCCATCTCGACCATTAAATAATGCAAATTAGGGCATAAGGGATGCTGCTTTTACAGAGGAACACATGAAGCAGGTTGCTCTCGGCGACAGTTCTGATGTCTTGTTGATTTTAAAGATTAAATCTGTATTACCACCAACTCTCAGCCTGACATCACCTCCTTGACTGCAGCCTTTCTTCTTCTATTGATGGAAATGAAGTGGTAAGCTCCTAATGAAACTACAAATGGATCAAAGCAGTAGCATAGACAGAGAGAGCGAGAGAGAGACTTTCTTATAAGAGGTGTATGAGGTCCCAAGGCAGAGGGTTTTGGGTAATTTGAAATGTTTCATGTGAGGGTGAAGATAAACATCAAGAGAAGCGATCTTGCTTTGATGGCAACTCTTTGATCTTATCCAGTGTCCAAAAGCACTTAAAAGGTTTGGGGAGAAAGGTAGAGGAACATTTAAAAAAGAAAAACAAATTTCAAGACCATTTCATTATCCTGTGTTCTCTCTATTTCCTCCTGTCAGTCTGTTCATTCATCTCATGGATGGACAAAGACTGATGAAACAAGCAGGCGAACAACTGCAGTGTGACGGAAAGTGAGTGGTGGCACAGGCTCTCCATGATGGCTGATAATCCTTGCTGACTGACCACATTTAATCAGCACAGAGTAACAAGGTGTGTGTATGTAATGTGCGTGTTTTCAGGCATCTCTCTGACGGGGTCATCAGAGGCAGAAAGGCAGAGGGGTCAGTGGGACTTAAGTAAAATACAAAGAGCAAACAAATTTAACTTCACACCTGACAGTAAATACAACTGACATCTTTACTTTAGCAGCATTAAGGATGTTCTCTGTTAGACAGTGTACTCCAGTAGCTAGACAGCCCTATAGTATAATTTTGCTCTCTGAACGATACCAGCGCCATGTTCCAGCATACAAAAACATTTTCTGCTGAGCCATTAGAGAATAGAGCTTCATCCTGTTTTCTGCAACAGTGGAGACAAGCTTATGTTGCATTAGGAATTCCTGGTCAAATGTTTCCAAATTCAATTTTTTTACTCTAAAACTTAAAGGCATGGACTGAGGTGCCATTGGGAACGCTGTGATATGAATCTATAATGTCTGCTCTGCTCCAGTGGTTTTACTGACTTCATTAGATATTGAGGACACCCTGCTCTCCTCCCTTCCCACCCAGCCCCCCACCTTTTTTTTCTCTCCTTATATTATTGCTGTCGTGTCTGTTGTGTTTGGTAGTTGAGTGAAAATCTCAATGAATAATTTATGACATTTTAAAAAAAATTGTTCAAGTGATGCAACATCAACAACATTTAAAGGGTAATTCTGGATTTGGCCACCATTTCCATCAGTTAACACTGTTAAGACAGATTATCTGGCAGGTCAATACTGTTGATTAAAATTCCTCATTTGTACAGGACTGAACTGTACTCCATGTACGTGCACAACTAGCAATAACCCAGCCTAACCTGGGGTTAGGCTGGGTTATTCCACAATAGTAAAATTTAAAAACTTTATTATTGGCTGACTGCTCATACTTCATGGCCCACTTTTTAGCAGTGAAGCCAAATTCCCATCTCAATCAATTGTAACCTGAGGTACAATGTTTTTATTATTGCTTAGAAAGACCCAGTTTGTAATAAAACTGTATTGATCAGTGAGTCACTATATTTTTGCATACTATTAATTGGCATTAGGGCAAGTTTGTTCTACTACTTTCCTTCAAGCCATTATACAGTACAGATTGTTTCTCTCTGCTGAATCGCTGCCTGCTAAGTGCTGTGTGCATTCTCACACACAAGTATGTTTCAGATTCGATTTTGCCAGTGGAAATATATAGTAGGGTTTTGAGACCTATCATATTGGCCTTGTCAATAGAAAAAAAACGATTTTAAAGGAGATAGAATATTCATGAGACACAGATTATAGATTCCACTTGCTTGTCATGATGCCTATATTATATGTCTTTTTCATTGTATGTTTTTGATTACACAGCAAAAGCAAATAACAAGGTGAAAAAAGGTTAATGAGCTGTTCCACTGTCTGAAGCCATCTCCCACAACACTGACGCATGTTCTAATTCACGTCATGAGTTTTCACACATCACAGCTGTGACAAAGCTCAGTGTGTCTCAGGTGTTATATCGCACAGGCGCAACAGGACGTCTACACCATGCCGAGAACAAAAGGAATTGCAGATAGCACTTAGCATTTGCATTAACATGCTTGGAGAGACATATGGGTGGGATTTGCTACATGGGACAATTCAATGCAAAGTTTAACAGTAGATGTTAATGTTGTTAGACAAAATTCATTGCAGTTGAATGTGTTGAGACTGATGACTATCAAATAATCAGAATTATCTTTAAAAGGTGAATACAACAGATGTAAATCCAAAACTAACATTTAAGTCAGATCGGAGGAGGATGAAGGAGAGGACTTGAGGTAAGTGGGGCCAGGGGAACAGTGACTTGGGTGAGCATCACTTGTTCCGCTTTTTCATTAGGTGAAGGGAAATCAGAATGGCAGCTCAGCATCACTGAATCAGCCACGCAGCCTTTCTGGCTGTTTATGTTTTAGCTGGGCTTCTCAATGGCGCCAGGTCTCTCTGCAGTGCCTGCCAGAAAGCTTCTCTTCTAATTGATGAAACCAAGGAAAACAAGAAGAGAAAGGGGAAGAGGAGAAAATGGGAAAGGAAAATAGGAACAGGGAATTGTGCTGGCGTGTGTGTGTGTGTGTGTTAGAGTGCCAATCACTGACAGTACACCGGCAGCAGGGATTGAAACTCATCTCTCGTTGAGTAACCTCTGCTGACTCAACTACTCCATCTTGATGAGGTTTGATAACCTTCATTCCTCCATTCTCCCTCCTTTCTTCCCCTTGCATATGCACCTCCATCTGTGTGCTGTCGCATTTGTTCACATCTGACTTTACTTACGTGCTGCATAGCTGCTTTTTCTTTTTTTTAGTTGCTTATACTTTAATAAAACCCCAATCATACTGCACGTCTCTACAAACAGAGAGAGGATATTTGAATATCTTTAACAAGACAGCACGGTCAGTGGAAACAGCCTTCACTCTGCACTTACTGTGATATTTTCTGCTTGATTAATATTGAAGTCTCTTTAAACTCTGCATGTGCACAATACTAAGAGCAAATTCAGTCATTACACTAAAAGGTACTTTGTTCACTACTGCTATTTGTAATAATTACTGTGCTTTAATCACTGTAGCCCCTAACTCCTATTTTACAAATCAACAGTGCTTATATAAGCAATTATCTGTGGTTGCATTCATTTAATGCAGAATTATAAAATAATGAAATTATTATAAAATTTCATATGATGAATTACACTTAAATCAGTAACTGATTAATAGCTTATCCCTGTTTTACTTTTTAAAAAAAAAAAAGAAAAAAGAATAAAAATTAAATTAAGGTTTAGTTCAAAGCCCGTCCTCACTTTCACACACAAAATATTCCACATTTCTCTGGTTGTGCTCCTACATGGGGTAAATAAATAAATACTTGTGATGCCAGATGTGTATATGTTTTGTGAACACCATTAACTGTTTACAATTGCAGACATTCAAGATTTAATACTGCATAAAAACCCCCAAATATCTACAGATCAGAAATGTAATTTTAGATGCACAGAAGCAGTCCATAGCAACACCATCCATATCCATCCTTGAAAAATCAGTTTTCGACCTCTGGACCCAGGCATTTAAATCAGTGACCTTCTGGGAACCAGCCTCTCATATGAATGTCTGTAATACACGTTCAGGTGGCAGCCCTCGAGCTGTCTTTAACCACTTGCTTAGCAGGATCATCTGTGGATCACATGCTAAAATCAGCTCTGTAGGTTCTCAGGTTGTCAGGGAGTGACAAAGTGGCTTCAGGATGGAGGGATGGGAATGTGGAGGGGGAGGTGAGATGGTGACAGGCAAATGAGTCATCAAGAGGAATAACCTGCACGGGGCGCCTTAGAGCCTGTCAGTTTGGAAGAGTGCACCAGTGTGTGTGCGTCGTCACGGTTTGGTGTGCAACTGTGTGAGCGACAAAGCAACAGAGAGAGAGAGATGAAGGGTCTCTGTTGGTTCTGTAAAAAGCTGCTTTTTGTTGTTGCTTAGACTCGGGGAGCACCAGGTACAGTCTCCCCTTTATGTTTTGTTAATGGCTCATTATTGGCTCCAAGCTGCAGTGTGACTGTGGAAGTCTTATCAGAGTGAGACACTGGCTAAGGTGACAGACTGGATCCACTACACTGCTTTTCATTACTGCTGTATACAAGACAACAATGCAAAGGAATAGAGAGACCACTGGCTTTCCACTGCAGCCAGTGGAAAAACGATGTGGGAGGTTAAATGAAAATGTTATTGTTCAGGCTCATGGATTGCTTCTGCAGCTGCATAAAAATGGCAGGTAAATTAAAAAAGACAATAAAAATCCATGCTCATATAAAAACTTAGACACATATGTAAAGATAACATCCTATTATGATTGGAAAAAGCAAAACAACAGTACTGGTTTGTGATTTCATCTTCGGTGCGAGCGAATGGCTCCAACAGCCACCAAAAGCCCCACGGAGAAGCAAAAAGGAAAGGAGGAGGTAAAATGACGCTGGAGGGAAGGGAAGGTAGAGGGCACGGACAGATGCACTGACATTTCCCACCCATTACCATGGTCCACAGAGTGCGTGCTCACTCAGCCCGCAGACACTGCTGCTCCTGGCTGCTGTGTGCATCGGTGTGGAATATGGACAGGCTGTAAATGGGCACATGTTTGCAGAGCAACTTTACAAGACCCAGACAAAGTTTTGAAGAAATGGAAGATTCGCTTGAAGCTATTTTTAGTTGCTGCGACTGGCACCACATCATGGGTGACAGTTGGTGTTTCAATAAAGAAAAGCTCTGACAAAATAAACCATAAACCACAAAATAAATCATGTGGTAAATTTATTTATGTAAATTCACCAGGAGTGAGGAGCAGGCTGTGTAAATGCTCCACATGTTGAGCCACTGTCATCTCACCGTACATTAAAACTACAGCTTTGGTAAAATTGTTGTGTGGTAAAACTTATCCACACTTCACACTGTTCAATAAAACAGCTGAGGGGATGAGTCGGAGCTAGTTTCTTCTCAGACTAGAGGTTTTATAGGCACAATGACAAAAGTCAGTGTTTCAGAGTTAGTCAGTCCCAAAAGTCTTGCCGTTAGCCAAGTTCAACCTGCAGGAGTTTCTGAAGGCTGGCGTCATGGAGGGAATAAATTAATGACAACTTTACTGCAGAAATGGAGCAGGCCGAGCAGCCAAGAATTACAGCTGTCACGGAAGATGAGCTCAGTCTGCATGACAGACAAACTATCACCCACAACACACGGTGGCAAATGTGAGCAAAATGATTTATTTATCATTTGCCCAAGAGGTTCCTTGTTCAAATCCTCAAACCAGCAGAGGTATGAGTGTGGGAACTGAGCAGGGCTGGGCGATGTCTGCAGTAAATCATTATAATGGATGATGACATGGAGCATGGGTGTCATCTTATGGGCTACTCCTATAAAGGTACTCTATAATTTGTATTTATAAGCATTTTGTATGTATGATTAATTGTATAATTTCAATCGATTGACATCGGCTGAAATACAACAGATCAAAATCACATCCTTCCATTATTTTCCTCTGCTGTGGTTTATCCACCTCTACCTGATCGTGTTGCAGCTCCTCCCCTTTCAGACATTCGGCCCCTACTGTGCAACAACCCGCTGCATAAACCAGTGAAAATTAGTGTTTATGAATGTGAAAAATTATTTGGGCACAGCAGTGAGTGACTCTGAGTTCAGATTCAATAAGCTCTGATGCTAATAATCACTAAAGCAGTATAGGAAACATTCAGATGCTGCTGCTGCTTCTCATTTTTAGCCGGTGCAGAGCGTCGTGTTCAATAGTTAAAGACGACAAATGTCCCCGGTGGTACGTCATGTCAGCTGTCACTAATTAATGATAATTCTGTGACAGGCCTAAATTAGACTTGGCTGTTGTCAGTTTGTGCGCTCTCTGCGGGCCCCTGGCAGTCTAAGATAGTTTGTGAAGGAAGAACCTGCACTGTTGAACACTACTGTACAACAGTAAATGATCAAATGTACGGTTTCAGCAGATGCCCAGTATTAAAGGACTTGGATCAAGATTGGGGGAAAATAAACTGATCAGGATATCACTTGAAATAGATAAGAAATAAATAATAAATATATGGCTGTGAGTGAGACACTGGAATCAGAGTATGTGAATCACGATGGACCAAACTTAAAACTGAATGAATAACACTTAATCCTCCTTCAAGCACAGCTCTTCTGACAAGTGCCAGGGCACTTGCCAATCCCAATCCCAATCTCAGCCTGGCCTTTTGAGCTGCTCAGTATCATTGACTTCTTGATTACATCCTCTGTGGATGGTCCGTCTATAAATGACGATCTATAAACATCTCTTTATGGCAGCGATGTGAAAGCTGTACCGCAGGTGAGACGCCGTATGTTTTAACAGCGCCAACACGAGATTAGCATTCGAAGGGTGATATAATTGAAACCGTAGCCATCTGAGAAATGATTCTGTCTTTAGCAGCGACAGATTCTCTTTGCTTGAATTGCCTCCTGAGCCTCAGTTGCTCCTTATGGCTGCCTGTCATTTTTTTTTCCACTATCTCTCTCTCTTTCCGCACTCTTCAGTGACATACCCCCCCCCCCCCCCCCCCTCTCTGCAGCATGCTCACTGCATATTTGATAACTTAGTGTGTGTTTGATTCCACGTGCCCAGCCTGTCTGTCCTGCACTGTACTGTACTGTACTGAATAAAGAGATTTCTAAATTGGCCTATTGATTTTTGACTCCTTGAAGGTTTTCTGTATGTGGGTCCAGCTTTTCTGAGTAAAACATTACACCCAGAATGTTTGTTTTTCTCTGTATTATTTAGTCATGCTGTGTGCTCCTTTAGGAGAATTTAACTTCTTTGAATATGGATGTGAGTATGTACCTTTCAGTGTCGGTTGAGGAGGCAGAAAAGAAAAAATAAATTAGACACAGTGTAGACAGGCTAATTGTAACTGGAAGGACCTGTGTGTTTTTCAATGATCAAACTATCAGTGAGTCAGTTAATAAACAAACCCATAAATTAGTGCGGGTTTCATTTGAAGCAAGAACAAAAAACGGTTAAACATGGCTCAGTGCTTGCTGGAGGGCGACGCAACATGCAATTGCGCATTACTGATAGAATATCTAATAGTGTAAATGCTGTAATTTGCGACTGAGGATAAAATGAAAGTCACAGCGATAACTTTCCAGAGTGTATCACAGCTGGTTATTGTATTCCAAACAGCTGTGAAGTGTTTTGGTGTCTGATAAGCCTTAAAACTCATCTCATCTCATCACTTTCACTTACAATTCTTGTTGTATGCTGACACTCTGATCCCACTGAACATCGAAAGACAAAATTATCTTTGAGCTGAGGGCTGATTATATGGGCTTCAAATATGCCTGTTACTGTATTGTGTCTCTCTCTTGCCATAAGCTCAAGAAAGGCCTGAAAAAGGCCTTCAAACTTAATTTAAAGAAGAGAAAGAAAAGGAGGTAGAAAGGTAGCAAAGGAGAACTTATTTTCTATTATAGCAAAAATGAATTACCAGCTGCCCCTTGTATTTTCCAAATTGCGCTACATTGTCAGGGAGACTGCTCAAGGATCAGATTGAGGTGTGTTCTCACATCACCAAGGGTCCACTACTCAAAAAAAGATTGAGAACCACTGTTTCAAGGAACGTCCAGCAGCAGCTGAACTGAACTGATACACCACCTAATAAAGCTGGTGGTCTTTTAGCTTGTGTCTGACACTGTTATACAGTCATGCCGTCCTCTGTATCAGGGACACAAATGCTAACTGAATGACAAATCGTTCTTTTGGAGCTCTGACTCACACAAGCCCGGTGTTTGGTTCTTTGTCTATTTTTCTGTGCTCCTCTGCTTCTTTATCTCCTCTCCCACTTGTGTTTCGCTCCCAGCCCACTCTCTCAGTGGGGAGGAGGGACAGACACTGCTTAGCTAATGCTCCTGCTGGCTCGGTGTTAGTTTTAGTGTCAGTTTTTAACTTGTAACTGCAAGTTGAGTAACAAAGGGTCTTTATGAAAGAAGCAACCAGCACATCACTGGCTCACAGTGGGATATCTGGAGAACTTGACATACTGTAGCTTAACAGTTGGTCTGGAAAGGATTTGTCATCATTCAAACAAGTCAGGTTTTGCTTGAAAGGAGCTTAGCACTACTTTACTTCCATGCACTGAAGCTGCTTATGACCAGAAACTTTCTTTTGAGACGATATGGTTCCATCAGGGACAGAAAACTTCCCCTGGGTTTGAAATTTGCAAGTGCTGTTCGAGAAAACAAGTGAGAGGTGCCTCTTGCAGAAGATTGTTCAAGAAGAAAAGTTCTTGAAAACAAGAAGCCAATCAACTTATGACTTTCCTCTTTGTTAAGTTTCCTTGCCGACATGAGACGACGACAGAAGCTTAAGAAAAACTCTGCTTAAATTGCAAACTCTGCAAACAACTCAAAATAACTTACTCCTGCCAGTGAAATAAGAGGAAGAGGAAACACAGTTTTGTTTACATACCATTTTACACCACACTGCGCTGTGCATATCTTTAGGATTTAGCTAAGATGTTGAAAGCATTTTTCTACCTCATAAAACATTTGCAAAGACTTCATTGCCTTGGGGGCCTTACTGTTGCGGCGCTCCTTCTTACGGTACATTACCACCGAGTGGTGTCGATATGCGTAACTGCCCTCTGCAGTCAGCAGAAACATACACACTCACGCTCATGGTGTGCATGTGTGTCCTTGTGCACATTTCCTCTCTCCGCTGTGTGTAAAAAGAGCTGACGGGGTGAAAGTGGATATGGATGTTGTAACTGGTCTTTATCAACAAATACCTCACACAGACACACATAACACCGGGCAGACCCTTTAGATGTGCCACGCTGTTACAGTGTCTCCTTCAAAGTATAGACATTGCAGGTGCAGCATGTTATTTCTTAAGTGTTTGAACTTATGCATCTACATTTCCTGTACATTATGTGTATCCACTGTGTGTGTCTTAGTGTGAGTCTATATATCACCAAGCAAGGTGACTGTCAGTCACCTTGCTTCTCCCCTTTGAGGCTTGCATCCTTCACACCAGTGTGTCCTTTAATACGACACAAGTGCATTTCCCTTCTCAGCAGGATTCTGACCTTTCGAATAGTATTTAGACCTTCCAGCACATCACTGGTCTTAGTGAAAAGGGAAAGTGGCCAAACAGGGTGTGTGCACGAGGTGAATTTACTTAAATCATGCCACATTTTACATTTGAGACGAGACACAATAAAGCAGTAGAGGTTCGTCTGAATCTGTCTCAATCTGTGAATGGTAAACAGTGATGTTTCTGCCCATCTGCTATAGTCTATGTGGTCTGTGTTACAACTGTGACGAAAAAGTGACAATTACACTTTATACTGATCATGAACCGGGGCTTTAAGAACACCTCCTGCTAAATGAATGGTGGCGAATCGATCTGTTCAGCCAGAGTTTGACTGGGATGAACTCCCTGTCCAAGCGGGCACAGATCTGACAGAGATGGATGCATGGGTCTCATCACTGAATAAGAGTATTCAGACAGACATAATGGCCTCACATTTAGTTGAATGAGTATTTTACTCTATCTACAAATATTGAAAATAAAGTGCTTTCTTTGGTGGCCATCTCTGTGGACCAGGCTTTGAGTCTCGACCTGCATGTAGCTTGTTTAGTTCATTCCTGTTTCTGCCAGCAGAGGAACATTGCTAAACTCAAGCCCACTGTGTTCTTAACTGAGATGGAGATGACTATTCATGTATTCATTTCATCATCTCTTGAGTACTGTAAATCCTTTTTCACCTGCCTCAGCAAGACCTCCATGGATTTGCTGCCAAGCATTTGACCAAGTCCTCCAAAAAATTTCACATGACAGTTATTCTTTACACTGACATTCAGAATCCAGTTCAGGATTCTTGTGATTACATGTAGAGCCTTGCACAGCAAATGTAGGAGCTACTGCATTCCTACATCACCATTAGGAAAGGAGCAGACAAAAGGAGCCTGTGCTTTTTGAGGCTGTAGCTCCTAAACATTGGAACGCTCTCTCCCACTGGATGCACCCACTTGTTTAGATGTTTAAAAGGCGCTTTTGTTTGGTTTCACGGGCAAAGCTAAAAATAGAAAACTTGTAATTTTCATGCTGCGTTTTAAATATTTTAAACGTTTTGAATTCACCTTAGCTGATCTGGGTCCAACTGTCTGAGTCACCTCAGTTCACCAGACACATGTATGCATACACATGAACTCTTGATATGTCACACACAGACACACATTAGTTTGTTTGTAAAGATATGGTCAAATGGTTGTGTGTATATGTGTGTGTGTGTGGATGAATGGGTGGGTGAGTGTCTCTCAGTCTGATGTGGCCTGTCAGGTGCAACCATGCAGTGCCCAGTGGGAGACGACTGAGGTGACTCAGACGGACACAGTGGTCTTGTTTCTACCTCTGGAAAAGAGCGGGGTGTGGACTAGAGAGAGAGCATGAGAGACAGATGACCGAAATGGTTTGTGCGTGTGTTAGTGTGTGCGGAGAACCTGAGGGTCTCCATGCACACACTCACTCGAACGGTTCCTCTGGCTGTTGTGCTGCTGTGTCCACATTAATACAAATGCACTTCACACTTGGCTGGGCTGTTTGTTGTGTGTATCTGCTGGCAGGAGAAAAGAAAACATAACTTTGTGTTTGGCATTTGGTGTGTCTGCCCACGCCACCCGGAGCTGCAACTGTAATTAATGCGTTTTACTCCAGCTGTTAGGTGATATATTTATGTGTAAAGAGTAAGCTTATTTTTCCCCATAGTGTGGGGAAACTGTTAGCACACGTGTTTCTTTGTATATGTGTTGCAAGGCAGCAGTGGGTCTATTTTTAGCACAACCTGGTGATGTATTTATCTGCCGGTTATGGTCATGGGGCTCAAGCAGCACAGGTCCGTGAGGCACCTAGGAATAAACAAAGCCTCAGCACAATGCTCCAATCAGGGGAGAAATTGAGAACAAAAACAAAATCATCAAGGGGCATTTCTCTGCGTCGCTTTCACCTCGTCATTACACCTTGTCGATGCAGGACATGTATCAGAGGTACATTTTAGTTTTCTGTTTCATGTCCATCTGACAGAGCAGAGACATTCTTACTTTAACCAATGTATCCGCTGTTATCCATCTGTCTACGCCAGCTGCATAACAGCAGGTAGCACAAGAGTAACTTTGACCTATAGCATCTTTTTATTCTATTTTTAAAGTCTATTTTCTTCCGATTTACGCATGTAAGTATGTGATTGTGCATTGGGCTGTGACTGCTGTCAGATGCTTTGGAGCACACAGCAGTACTGCAGCTGTATGGATACAGCGTGGACACAGACAGCAGCTGTTGTGCTGATGACATGCTGCTGCTTTTGTTTTTTTTTTTGGAATGACAAACGTTTTTAGTGAGGGTCTTCCGGATCAATGAAAATAAAAATGCAATACTGTACTCAAAGCAAAGTGACCTTCACAACATGAAGCAGAATCTGCATGTCAGTGTAAATGACTACAATATTTGGGCCAGTTTAGATCAGCCAGTGTAGCCCTGCTAAGATTAATCATGTTCTTAGTTCAGCCTTACTGGACTGGATACCCAGTCTCTTTTTTGTGGTAAATGACTGACCAAAAAAAACAAGGTTAAATTCCTTTAGAAATATTACAAGTGAGAATGACTGTTGGCAGAAGAGCAAATGGCAGTTTTTAATTACTTTGCTTTGCATTATGCAAAGCTAACTAAGGGAGTCTGTCATGAGACCCCCTAGTTGGCTGCTATAAACATTAAATCATGCTTGAAAAGGCCAATGAGAGCCGTGGCAGATTTAAGGTAGCCAGATTCTGCTGCATGTTATGTTTTGGACCTAAGATGCAGCAGTGAGCGCAAACCCTACACATACATAATTATCAAATTTGCACTGATAACAACAAACAACGACAAAAGGCAGCATCTCAGTGTGGTACCAGTGTTTTGACCAAAAGGGAACATGATTTTTTTGGATACACCCATCGTCCCCTGAAGGAAGGACACCCGTAGTTTGCCCTTTTCCAGCCTGTCCTGTTCTCAGTGAACAGCAGCTGTTAAAATGAACCCCAGCAGGTCTGAGCCTCCATAAACCTGCCAGCGGTCATCAGTGTCTTCAGGCGTGACCAAAATTATCTTAATGATGAGTCAGGGACCTGTAGTTATTGCTGTAACCTTATGTCTTATGTTGTATTGAGATGTAATTGTCAAGTTGTTCTTTCAAATGTACTACAAGGTCTATAATAAAATATTTAAAATGAAAACCTTTACATTTTTTAAAAACTTTTTATACAATGTCTGATCCATTCAGATAGAGACAAACACAAACTACTCACACTAACATTTCCCCCCAATTTTTATTCATCTACACCTTCATCTCACCATTGATCCTGCCTCCCTCCTCTCTCCTGTTTGTTTTAGCCTTCTTTAATGGCCTCTCTGCATTATTTACATCTCAGAGCTATTTTCAGACACCCCGAATTATGTACATACAGCGTCTAAATGAGGCCTGCAAGCAACCAGGAAGTGTTTGATAGCTTTACTGACTCCTTGCATGTGCGTTCAATTCCATAGAGAGTACATACTTTGACAGCACAGTGTGTTTCCCGTTTGTTCTTTCTCTGGACAGATGTGTGGGGCTGGATGCATGAATAAATAGTGTGTGTAGAGTAGAGTTGATGTGTATATGCATCCAGTGTATTTCTATGTAGAGTATGTATATGTATATTTTTGTACATCTGTGTGTGTGTGTGAGTGTGTGTGTGTGTCAGTGTGCCTGGCAGCCTAATGCCATGTGTTCCAGTAATACTGTAGAGATCAATTCTCTCTGTGTCCATTAGTGAAGCAGTCTGACCCTTTGGGATAACCATGGAACCGGATGCCAGCACTATAGCGGCCTGGCATAGCATGTGTTGTCATCCATTTAATCCCTGTCTGCCCCTTTGTCTCTCTCACTCCTTCCTTCTGTTTCACCCTTTCCTCACCCTCTTACAATCTATATCACAGTGCATTTATTAAGTTGCCCCCCACCCCCTCCCGATCTCCCTCATGTGGGTACACTTCAGCCTTTTTAACTTACACATGAAAACAGTGCAATGCACAATCAATGAACAGATAAGAGTAAAAGGTCTCGCTCGTCACTTCCTAACAGGATTCAAAAAGCATGAATCACATCACTGGCACATCTGCTGTGTCAGTGAGGTTGATAAACTGAACTGAGATGCGCTGTGACACCGTGCAGCTGAAGTGGGCTATTTTTGTAACGATACAGTACATGTGCTATGTATCTTGGATTCAGCTTTGTTCAATACTTACAGAGCACAAATAAGGTTCTCTCTAAAACAAAGCTCACACGATTACTGCTGTCACATTTAAAAAAAAAATATGTAATGATACTTTGAGTAATTCTGATGAGCTTGTATCTCATATGTACATGCTTGATGTGTTGGTTTAGGTGCACTAACTCTGTCAAATAGTGGTGACACGTGTCGAGGGACATGACAAAAACCTGTGATGATTTTTTTTTTTTGGCCATAGCACAAAAAGCTGTTAACACAACACTGACACAGTATCATCTTATAAAGTTGTTACTGTGCTATTAGCAAACAGCCAACATGGAGCAACATTATCATGTATTTAGGTCAAATGCAATGCTTCTATTTATTCTCCTTTTAGCTCTCATTTTGTCTCCACCGACTCCTGAGGGAAACATCTTTAGCTGCTAAACGCTCCACTATGTTCACCAGCTAATCGCTAACTAGTCTTTTCACTGAAAACAGCAGCCTGCTGTGACTGGAAACAAGGTTGGTGAAAGCACAGAGACTAAACTAAAACAATAAAATGTCAGGTTAGAAAACCAAAACAATGACCTTGAAGACACTAAAACTCTAAAAAAAATTATTAAAGCAGCTTTAAGTAAAATGGTAACGCAGAAATTTATTTGTGATTGACAATTTTTTATTTGGGTTAGGGTTAGGTTTGTTAACACGTCGGCTTGAAAGATGGGAAGTTTGATTCCCAACTGACAAATGCAGTTGAAGGATACAGTTTTCAACTATATCCTTCAGTTGTTTTAGTGTTAGAGTGAAAAAACAAATTATTACTAGCTGCGACAGAATGGCTGATGTGATCCCATCGCAAGATGGTTTCCAGTATTTTTGTAGCTGTAGGAAACGGAGAAAGATCTAATTCAGCCTCAACTATCTTGTGCTGCATTTGCCAACATCTGCACATTCAAAGTCTCTTGAGCTTAAATGAGGTGAATACGACGACCACTTCACATGAAATCATGGTGCATTAAATTGGCTGAGTGATGAAAAGGAGACGTGTCCTGCGAGAATGTATTTTGATAATGACTGTTATTAGGTGAGAGTGAGGTACAGAGACAGGAAACGACAGACAGCATTCATTACTTGCGAGCCAAAAAGCAGCTCACAGCTGACTAACAGCTGAAACTAATCCGTACTAATGTTTAATATCACTTAAAAGCCTGTTGAGGAAAGGAAAAGTGAAAGAGAAAGATAGAGTAGGGGAGCAAAGGAGAGAATACAAATGATTAGATAGAGACAGTGATCGGAGTTGGTCCAACCCAACTGTTATTTCTGTTCTTTCCCACAAAAATTAAGCCACTGATAATGCTAAATGCCATGTGTGGAGACATACATGTAAAACTGCTGTTGAACTGAATTCATTTATTAAGGTCCGACATGACATTAAAAGCGATATGTTACAACAGACACATGCTACTAAACGTGACTGTCGTCCTCATTAGGTTCAGTCACTTTGAGCGAAAGAAGCCAACCTGTTTTTGAGTTCTGTACGGCTGCCAGAGGAAAAAATAAACATGATCATGAGCCCAACTCAACATCACATGAACCCCCCCCCCCAAATAAAAAAAAAAAATCAGTCTTTGCTCTCATTTCCCATTTCCAGCTCTTTCAAAAGCCACGTCTCCCTTTTTCTGTACCCTCGTCAAAGAGATTAATTGATTACATACTGTAGATTTGGCTCATTAGCGGGCTACTTGCCCACACATGAGGCTTAACGAGCTCTGCAGCAGGGGAGCTCAGCCAAGAGCTCGTTAAGGTTTGTCAAGGCCTGTGTTAATTGCTCCAGCACGCTGTTTGTCCAGTTTCTGTGGTGACGTGCTCCTTCATTGACTCAGCCAGGTATCACGTTGGACACTGCCTCTGTGATTTAGCTCTTTCTCTCTGTCTCTGGCCATATTCACTAAAAACATATAGGCACACATCTGCTGTATATATCTCATATATAAGATATATACATATATAGAAAGATTTATACATACATTTGAATTTATGTGCTGTGATGCACATGCATGCACACTTAAATGCACACTTTTGCAGTCATGTCACAATCACAAAGGTAACAAACAGAGCCAGCAATTAAAAGGAAGACTTGTCGGGTACAAGTTATACTTGGCTAGAAAAAGTGTTACAGGCCAAGCTAAATCAAATTCAAGCCAAAACACAAAGAACTCAGTCATACGCAAATATCTACCAATGCATAGCACACAGGTTAACATGTAACTGATGGTATGTTTATTTAAGTTGAGTCTTACAGATGTGTTTACCCTAAAAACAGCATGTGAATGCAGTGGGGTTTAGCTGGCAACTTGGATGCCCTGAACTTTGGACCTTCCAAGCAAGTGAATGCAGCAGAAGAACTCTGCCTGAAAACAAACAAACAAACAGAAAAAAACAAAAAAACAAAAACAAAACATCCAGTGGCAGAAAGCCCAGGACTGGCTCACCATCAACATCTAATCAATGATGGGATTTTTTGGCCAATGGCTATCTGTCAACTGAATTTCAGCCAGGGTTGTTGGTAGGCCTAACTTTGTAAGACAGACAATTAGGCAGGAACAAATCAGCTTCCTTTTTGAGTAACTGGTTCTTTAAAGTGACATGATGCGACCTTTTACTGAACAGCAGCCACTGTGGTTGCAAGTGGTAATTACAGGTTAATGCATGTTGAATTTCCCTACATTTCCCAAGATTCTTAAGTCAGGTGCTAAAATCACAGAAGCTCTTTTCACTGCAGGTTTTGATTTGTCATAGTTGGAAAGTCACAGGTTATTAATGTTATTAATAACATAAATAGCGACTCTGTTCAGTTCAAGTGTCCCAGTCAGTTATGACACTGTGACAATGAGCAAGCATGCACAGTACCTTGACCCTGAAACTGAAGAAGCTAAATGGAATTCAGCCATCATTAATGTATGAGGAATCCCATTTCTTCATTCAAAAGGTGCATCAGCGCTTTCACTCTAAATGTACAGCCTACTAAAATATACTGAAATGTCAAAACAAGTTTATGTTTTTTGTTCCATTTATGTGTTCAGGGAGTCAGCCGGCTCAGCCAGAGTCAGACTATGATGCGTATGTGCTTTGGGACCAAAAACATTGGCGTGAGAAGAACTTTTTTGATATATGCATCCGCTGAGCAATTTTCATGGGAATGAACGAAATGCCATCACAGAACATGGTTCTCATACAAAAACACATCCGCTACATTGTTAGTTAACCAGGAAAGGGTCTCAGTGAGATTGAAAATCAGTTTTACATGAGTGTTTGGACTTGAACTCTTGAACTGTTGGTCTGACGACTCAGTTAAGAGCAGGTTAAGCAGGCTGCAGATTGGTGATGGTGACACTGATGGTGTCTGTTGGAAGAGTATCAGCTCTACGGTCTATGTAAAATGTTGCTGTGGGGCTGAGGGATTAATCGTATTAAAACTGTGATTTTGATTCATACCTCTCAACCGTCTCATTTGTAAATGACGATTCTGCCACATTTGCATTAGTGGGGAGATCAGATGAATCAAAGCAAGCGCAGCTAATTTACGCCCAAAGCTGCATCATGACAAAATCCCACATGAGGAACTGAGGACTAATACTGTGAAAGAAGCAGCTTCAGACAAACAACTATGTCTATAAACCTGTTTTTTCTATAATTATGCAACTTGCTGTTAAACTACACAACATGTGAGCAAGGCTTTAATGTACTACATCCCTCTGGAAATTATTAAGGAGGACTACAAATTAGGGAAACATAAAATAATAAAAGGGTAAACACTTCCCAAAGTGTAGCGTATGGGCGCGGACGTGTGTGTTTTTCTAAGACAGAGTGTGGTGTGTGTGTGTGCGCGCGCACACATGTGTGTGGTTGTGCTGCAGGAAGCGAAGAGAAAACACTGGGGAGGAAGAGAGTGGAATTAAGGCTTCAGAAATGTGACATCCCTTATTACATACAAATCAGTAAGACACAAAAGCACACACAGGCGTGCACATATACACACACGCAGTCAGAGTGATAAACAGTCTAAATCCATAGATTTGCAAGTTAATTTTATGTGTATAAAAAAAAACAAAAAAAAGCAGACACAGTGGATGCCTCGAGGCTTAAGTTACTCCACTGACAGGCCAAAACACCCACAACAGCAAAGATTTGTGCAAAGCTCAGTTTGTGTGATGATACAACCACAGGTTATCAAAAAAATAAATAAATAAATAAAATAAAATAAAATCAAAACTGATGATTTCCTGCTTAAATGGGAATAATGTAACTATACATTTTCATGGTTCATCAGCTCTGAATATATTCAATACTCTGACAAATCTTTGGGGAATTTTACCCATAATTCTCAGGACATACTATCCAAATCCTAGCTTTAATACCTCAGTTACCCAATACAGGCTACAAAGGTTTGTTACTAGACATATTTCCACACAATACAAGAATAAATGTGCTGACTTTAAGCAACTGAAACCAGCTTTAAAGAGCAGTTTATGAATAAAGCAGTTTATGGCCTAAGAGAAATAAAGTTCATTTATTACATCTCCTGAGTGCAAACATTAAACATCAAGTTTCCTTTGAAAACGAGGCTTCTGGTATAAAATAACAACTTTTTTAAGACCAAAGGGGGAAGGAAAACCCAGAGGCTGATTATTAGGAGGCTGACTGTACAGCAGAGGAACAAAACCACACGTTTAATCACTGCAAACTAGAGTAAAGGCAGCATCGCTTTCTTCTAACACACCAGCACAGTGGAGGGATATCATCACACACAGGCACACACACACTGTGGAGAACACTGTTCATAGAGAAAGGGAAAAGAGCTAAATTGATTGGCCATGTTTGAAGACAGGCCCACCTATTGAAAATGTCCTGCTTCTTTTTCCCAACTGTATCAGTCTTGCCATGGTCTCTGGCCGATGAAAATAACAGTTCATTGCCACATCTTGAGCAAGTGCACCCTACAGCCATTATTCACATAACCACAATCTGAAATAAAACAGTACTTTGATATAATTTGCCCTTTCGCCACATACAGTTTCTTGGCTATAGCCCAGTGCATATGGAGGTCAAAGCATATGGTCAGCTGCACTCTAAATACTAGTATGGTCCAGGTTCTCCCTGCTCACTACACAAACCTGCTCCACCTAATTATGTTTTGGACATCTCCAGTAATGTGCTTTTGATAGTGCGCACCACACTGCGCCTTGGTCTTGGTATTAGAGCTCTAATTTGATATAGCACACTCGCCATCACCCAAAATTGCCATTTAACAGCCTTCTAGCTCTGAGCTTTTGATCTGCCACTTGATCAATTTTCTGCCCTGTCAAAAGCCATTAGCCAGTCACAGCCTCTTACATGGGCGTCAGAAACCAGAGAGGGACACTGACAGTATCACTGAACACAGATCATACGCCAGTGTAAACACATGGACAAGACAGACGCGGCATGACCAACACAGAGCCACAGACAGAGAGCAGCACAGAGGAACTCAATCTTTTTCTTTTTCTGCGTGCTGGGTATTTGAATTTTTTTTCTCTCCAATATTTGACAAAATATTTAAAAACATACTACAGTGTGGGATCTAGAAATCTTACTGCCAAAGGACCTCACATTCCCCACGATGAATGCTGGAACAGAAGGCATGAACAAGAAAATAATAAAGTAGATAAAGTGATAAAAAAGATCAAAAAAATAAAAAATCAAACACACTCTGGGAGCTGCTGCAACAGGCTGCCACGCAGCAAGGTGCCATCTCTGAATGGAAATGTCTGTTAGTTATTTCCTTAGTTGTCTGACCTAGTTTTTAACTCATGTCTGGGATTTTATTGCTTATGTTGGCTTCAGTTTATTATTGCTTTATTGCCTACAAAATATATAAATTGAGTGTAACTCTAGAAATAAAGCTGCACTTGTTAAATTTCTTGACAGTAACCCATAAAGGCAGCAGAGAGCACAGTCATTAGTTATCTTTAGATTTTGTTTATTTGGATTTAAAGTTTCTCTGATACTCCCGTGCTGAGTGACTTTTATGGGTGTAAATCCATGAAAACTATTGCATATAAACAACAAACTCAGCCACCTTGACTTTCTGTGTATATGGACACAATGCAGATAAAGTGTTGGGCATGATGCTGCATCTAACTTGTGCTGTTTCAATGGACTGTTTTCTTCAGTTTAATCTGAACCTCTTAAAGCAACACAGCTGAGCTCTGGGGGGGCTGCTCCCTTCCAGACAATGCTAGCAGTAATTGCACCCACTCTGGGTACCTAGAGTGGGTGCAATTTGTTGCGTGTTGCACTTAAGACCTTTAAGCTCTGGGCATCCTGGTGGTCTAGTGGTTAAGACGCATGCTGTGACTGCAGCGTCCATTGTTTGATTCTAGCCACAGACTTTTGTGTCATATCATTCTTCTTTTCTCTCTTCCTTTGGTTCCTGACCAAGCTTTGCTCTTCTGATGAATGAAATGTTTTAACCAAGATGATGTTGGGTATTTGTGATCATAAAAGGGGAAACTACTCAATATCAATACATTTTGAGGGGAAAAGGTGTTTAAATGATGCAAGCATCCATATTCCATGTCTTCCCACTGCCACATCTATAGGGAAATTGTTCTAGCTGTGGCAGCAAGATGAAAATTTGAATGTCACTTTGCAAAAATACACACAAAGTAAACAGTCCCTTTATGTTGGGCCTTTATACAACAGGAGCTGAAATCCTTTTCTGTGGGAGGAACACATGATAATGACAGTGTACCTAATGACGTACCTTTTCAGAGTAATGAGCAGAGAATGCTTAAGCTTTAATCAGATGGCAGTTTAATTGTCCAGTCGACCTGAAAAGACATGCGATGGAGTAACTTAATGACTCTGATGAAGACTTATTGAAGCATTAAGTGTTATCACCAACGAGGTTAGAGGACTAAAGTGGAAGGAAGTGTCACTTCTCTCTTTTTGGAACTTACCTAATTTGGTGTCATCCTTTGCTTTATTACACAAACATGAACTACTTAATGCAGATTTACTTTGCAATAAATCTAATCTGGTTGAGTTCCTCTGCGCCACATGCATGGTTAAGTCTTCTTTTTTGGTTATCCAAACACTTCAGTTTGATCATACGCTGTAACAAGGACTGAATTTAATAGCCTCACTGCAGTTTACTGCAGAGGTCACATTGGTAAAAAGTTACTAGGCTTCATCCAGACATTGAACCATTTCCTCTGCTTTCTCTCTCACTGCTAAAACCTGAGCAGCTTCAGTCCTCCTCTCTGCCTCATTATACATTCATCAGATCATTCACTCTGTCTCAAGGCAGAATGACTCTTTAATGCACAAGGCCCAAATTCTCATCAAATTTTTTGCTTCAGTAATCTTAACACTCCTATTTGATGTCACTTGTGTTGTGAATAAGCAGGTCAGATGGTCACATCATCAGCAGGCTGACGTCATAGCTTCAGGCACTTCGCCAGCTTTCTTCTTGAATTTCTTTTGTTGGTTAGTCTTTGATAATTGATTGGGTAATAGAGGGCAGAGATGTAATTTGAGAATAGTACAATCAAAGAGGTGAGCCTGAAATTAATAAGCAAGAAATAGTAGATCTCACTGATTGGTGCCTTAAATAGCCTTTTACACAGAGCTTCACAAACTTTGTGTGATGTATGGTAGCCAATGCTCACAACTTAAGATGATGATTCCTGACAGTCAACACTGGTCAACACCAAACTAACAATGAGATCACATGAGTGGAGACCACAGACCAAACTAAAGTTTCTAGTCTTCAAGACCATGTTTTAGTTTTGGCCATTAGATTTATTAATTGTAAATCTGGCTGAGGCCAGCATCAGTGCTGGACCTTTTAATGCTCTGTTGTCGCATCATGTGCAGACAATCTCGTATCTTGTTTCATGAGAAAGAAAGGAAACGTGGCACCAGCACTGTTACTTGTCAGATAATGGATCTGTAAATGATTCAGTTGCGGTACGGTATATAGGTCAGTGCATACATGTTTGTGTTTGTGTGTGTGTGTGTGTGTGTGTGTGTGTGTGTATGGTAAATCAGACGGGAGCCAGCCAAAGCCACACATTTGCATTACCCACAAATCAATAGACCTCTGTCTCCTGCTGCGAAGGTGAATGAAGTACTGATATTACTGATAGCAGAGTCTCCCCTGGATACTGACCACTGTGGTGCATATCTGTGATTTTACATGTATAAGAAACCTACACACACACACACACACACAAAGGAAATAAGTGTGTGTGTATCTGTTTTGTACCTGCGTGTCTTGTCATCTCAGTGCGTGTTAGTCAGGCTTATGGGGGTTCTGCAGAGATTGTGCATATATTCTGTATTCAGAGATGTTACAAAGGGACCTTCTCTGTCTAGCTGTTGGCTGATTATATCTGTATTGATGTTCCAGCCTCACGTGATTCCCTCTGATTCTGTTTGCATGTAGATAGCAGTAAATCATGTCAGCCTGAATTATGCCTGACTGCGAGTGAATATGGCAAATAGCTATGGCTATATTTGTACTCAGGCTGCATTATGTATGTATGTATATGTAAGTGTCTGTTTACAGAGCTGTGTGCGATGTCACGTTCATAAGTTTAAATGTACAAGAAGCAGATGGATCTCTGAGGCAGAAAAAGGCAGAAAAACTGCAGCGGGCCAGCACAGAAAACGGATTTTCCCCTTATGGCTTTTGACGCAAATAATGCGAGGTCAGTGCAGATCAAATCCATTTGGTCTCTGGAAATACTGTGTAATTAACTGCCGTAATTAGGGATGGCACAGATGACAGGTTGTAAGATGAAAGGGAAGAAGGGCAATGTGGGCGTATGGGGAGAAAGAGCCACTTAGAGAAACAACATATAGAAAAGAGTACAAGCGAGTGAAAGCAAGAAAGGAAGACAAAGACACATCTGAATAGTCGTAACATCTGATAATTATAGTGGTACATCATTTATGCTGCTTTTGTCTAAAAGCTTTAACAGTTAGATATAAATATCCATCTATATTTTATAAGTATTGCAAAATTCATGAATTTTCAAGCAGGCACATTAGAAAATGGACGTATTTAGGTGTCTCTCCCTCGCTCTCTTTCTCTCTCGCTTCCTCAACTGTTATTTGATGCCAGAGTCCCATCAATATAGGCTAGGTGATGTGGGAAAGGTGACCCTAATGGAGAAATCAAAATGTTGCCTCTGTCTGTGGAAAACAGTCATCTGACCCCTTAATGTAATTAGTCCTATCTGGCCTTGATGATTGATGGGTTGTGTAATCCGTGTTTATTTTTTCACTCTAATAATTTTATTAGAATAACTGAGTGATACATAAAGGAGAGGAAATATAAAGAAATTAGATACATAAGCATAATTTTGGGGAAAAATAAAGCAAACTTCTGGAGGAGCTTTTTATCTCCGGATCTTAGGTTTTGCCATCATGATAATCGCAACTATTATGCTCACTATATCATGCAATACTCTGCACCTGTTTCCCATAGCAGCCCATTAAACTCAGCTCAGATATTCAGATATGTGTTTCATTAAATCTGCATGGTTACATCACACTAATGCAAAGACACTGCAGTACATGCCGTGACAAGGCTCTGTGATAGGCCGGCCTATTTTCTCCACCTCAGTTTGTACATTACAGGACTTTGGTTTTGTGTTACTTTTTCATAGTGAGCCAAGACAGAAACCGTGACAAGACGCTGAAGGTTTGGAAATGCACATTTTAATTGGGTTTTAGTTTTTATGAAAAAGATATTGAAAATTAGCACGTATTTAAACAAACAGGCAAACTCTATGAGGGGAAATCTGATTATACAGTTACCATTTGCAACCCAAGCATCTATATTGTAACTGTCATGCTAATTATAAAGTAACATATAATTACTTTGAGAAATTGTGGCTGTTAGAGGAAGTTATTGTTGTGACATAAGATGATGTATAGCACACCCTGAGAATCTGTCAGATATTCGAGATTTTTCCATTCCATTTTACACTGCAATATCTATCCCTTTAACATCCCTGGATGTACTGAAGCAAGTATTATCGGTGGATGTTTTGCAATTTCTTTTATAATTAACTGATTATCAAAATCGTGGGTCAATTTAGTGGCTACAGTGTTGCACTGTACAGACAGGTATCTCTATTATTTTGTCCACACCAGTTATATCAATCAGGGTAGGCTAAATAACAGCAAGAAACAACTCTCAGTATGATGTGATATAGTTGACAAACTGCATCTACCAAAATGACTTCAAAGTTGAACCACATTGCCTCCTCCGAGCAGAGATATATATGCATAAATGGGCTGTCCTCCTTAAAGAAAGAGTCCTCTCTTCAATAAACTGGAGTGAGGTGGTGCTCCCACCAGTTAATATCCACTATAAGCTTTATTTTTATAACAACCCAGACATCAGTATGTACAGACTACTGTCATTGTTCTTCTCTCCATCAGCAGCTCCATCTGCACCACACAATAGCGTGTTATCCCAGCTAAATTACACTCTATTTACAGCTGAGAATTGTAGAGGCCTGATTACAAATACCACTGAAGCTATAAACACAAGGCTGTCGTGATTTAACTAATTTATATAAGGGTTAATAAAGCCTCCACGTTCTCTATTGTGATGACAGTGGCTCAGTTTGTGTGTCGCTTGCAAAAATGCAGAGCATGTATCCAAGATGTGTGACACAAAGAGGGAGAAAAAAAAAATGTGAAAAATGCCCTATTTCTGTATCATGGCTGACTCATCAATTGTGTGAGCCTCTAGCTAGGGAACAAAAACTGTCACTGAGATCTCCAGTGAATTTGTGCTCCACGAGGCGGGCTGACTTGAAGTGTACTTTGTGTGTATGTGCACAGTATATACTGTATGTGTGTGCATGGAAACATCAGTGTTTCTCTGCGCAGTGTGTAAGCCTGTCTCCTTTTTTCTAATCCAGGAAGTGTGATGGTCCTAGGCCACAAACAAATTGTAGGGAAGAGATCAGGAGGGATGGTCGGGCATACCAATGGCAAGACTCTGACAACAGAAATGCAGGTCTGTGATCTGAATCCCAGGTGTTCTGTTTACACTAATAAAACACTTTCTGGAAGGTTAAAAAAAAAATCATTGCTTGGTTAACGCAATACTTTTATATTTTGGGTAATATGCTATTTGCTTTCTTGGCAAGAGTTGGGATGAAGATCGATACCACTCTCAAATCTGTCGGGTAAATATGAAGCCACAGTCAGCAGTCAGTTAGCTTAGCTTTGCATAAAGACTGGAAAGACGCTTCAAAAAGTGACTGTCCCCGACCACGGGTTGAAACTTTGTTGTGACTGGCAGCACGCTCTCTTGCGCACCCCAAATGACAGGCATGCAGAGAGAGTTAAAACTATAGATATTGTGATGGTGCACCAGCCCGCTGAAGCGGCAGTGCACCGGGATTTGTCCAGCCTGACTGTGGTGGACAGACCTCAGAGAGTTGAGTTGAAAGGCATGAAGACGGATGCTGAGGTCGCTCTGTTTCTGCTTGACAGATGGATAATGTTAGCTGTAGAAGCAGGAGAGTTGTGAGTATCCCTGTCTGGAGCTGGTTTGCTGGCTCTGGGAAACTGTCTCCTCCTCTCTTCATGTTAGCTTTGCAGCAGCACCTGTAGCCACAGTTTGATGTCACATTGTTTGTTCTATTTCATGGTGTCTGTCCGTAAAACATGTGAAGGGTTTTGTAGCCACAGAGACCTAACAACACAAGTTTGCTGACACAGTAGATTGATTTGGCTGGATTCATAACTCAACATGCCAGGTGGTGTTACCTTAAGCTTAGCTACAAATCTACGGTCCTCTCTTCTGTTATTGCAGTCTTTGCTTTGCCTCAGCTGTGAGAAAGAGGATCCACTTCCATGTCTCATGAGACACTCTGGATTCCTCTGTTTGTGTCGTTGCCTTGGCAATGCGCATCCATGAATTTGGGGAGCGGAGCTTCTGAAGGAGACATGAGGACAGCAGCTATATTTGTTTGTCTGTTGAGTTCAAATATCAACAGTATTTCTCCAGAATCACTTACTCCTGCTTTAATCTCATAGTTTGACAAATGGTTTCCTTCATAGACTTGATTTTCACCACTGGTTCCAGCACAGTCTATGACTTGCTCCATTTACTATCTTCATGCACTAAAGAATGATTAGCTTTGCAAGACTGAGAACGGAGAGAGACAGACAGACAGACAGGAAGGGATCACAGACAGCAGAGAGCAGCAGATGCAGAGGGAGAAAAAGACCGAGAGCATCTGTCGACTTTGCTCCCGGCGGAAGAATGTTTGTTACCTCAAGCTGCTCAATATGAAACTAGGAGTCAATTACAGTTAATGGCAAAATGAAGCATATGCTTAGATTACATTGCTGTTCAATTCCTCCCTCAGAGGCAGAGACAGAAGCAGGGGGCGGAAATGATACTAATTTACGGTCCAGCCTGACCCATCCACACATGGCTCTGAAAGTTTACCTGCGCTGCATGGGTCACTCGGTACACTTCCCCTTTTTGGCTTGAAAAATACTCAGTAGAGCCATGAAGCATAATAATTAAGACTACTGCTGCCTGCAGGAGGAAGTACATTGACTGAATTTATGTAACTCATCAATAGCTGAAAAGCATTCAATTTTCATTTTGTATTGTCTAAGTCACACGTTTATTTGACTACAACAAGTCAGGTACTCAAGGTGGTTTGCTGTGTACTGTATGTCAACTGTTCGTTTAGAGTACAAGACAATTAGTCTAATTAATAGATTGTCAGCCTGCATATAAATACAGCAACTGCTGATTAACCTATTTACAAAACACTAATTCCCCATCAGTTACAGCCACGACAAAGTGAGCGTGAGAAGCACTACAAGACGACCAACAACCACAAGACAACGAATACATGAGCTATGCAGGCAGTCATGGAAATTATGAAGACCCCGGGTTATTAGACATTCAGACGGAGAAATTATGTAAACGCGTGCTGAGACCTCTGGTATTTCATGCATTCATAGTGTCACTTTTTCCACAGTTATGAAGTTAAACTTTTGACTCCTTAAAAAATGCCTGTTAAGGCTGTGGATGACTGTGACAGAGGGTGAATACGGTACATTTATCTTGTAGAGGTTTCAGTGTGTTGCTTTCTGTTAAAAAGGAGACCAAGTGTTGGCTGCTTCTTTTATTTTACATATCTGGATATTCAGGGTTTTAGAATCAGATGCAAAATCAAATCAAGTGTTTAATTTTTTCTGACATTCATAGAATTAGTTTGAACTTCAAGAAAAAAGTAATAGCCCTAGTACCCATACAAAACAGACATGACAGACAGGATTTGAGATTCTATCAACATCAATAGAATCCGCCATGCTAACGGCTCTCTGCAGACAGCAACGTCGGCTGGTTGATCCACCACTTTGGTCCAAACTGAAATATCTGAACAACTATCAGATGCAATGCCATGAAATTTTGTACAGACATTAACGATCAACACAGGATGTTCCTCAAGCGCCACCATACAGTTGACATTTGTGGTTTTGAGTGAAACGTCCTAACAGCCACTGGATGGTTTGCCATGAAATTTTGTACACACACGCACACACACATACACTCTCGGGATGGACTGTAATAACTCTGGTGATCCTTTACTTTTCATCCAAAGGCTTCAGGTCAAAATTTTAATTTGACTTATGACTAACTTGCAAAAAATAATCATATTCTCATCAGCCTTAGCTGTACTGATGAAGAAATGACAAACTCCATTTTACTGTCAGTCACCAAGCAGCAATGAAGCAAATGACACTACCTGTCCGTTTTGAAGACACATAGATCAGCAAACAGGATTTACACATGCTAGATGTATTAAAATGGTTGTAAATTGGTTTAACTTATTAGTGTGAATGATGAAGATATGTTTAGTGGGTCTGTTTAGAAGCACTACCATCTTGTAAAGTTATCTTGTCCAAAAAACATGTTTTAATCATGAAATTTTTTTAAAGAAAGGCAGCCTGCAATCATCTCATGGCCAGCTGACATTGTTTCACACTGAGTCTGATGATTCTTGACAGATTCTCAACACCTCACACTGCAATTTGTCACGATGAGTTGTCCAATTAAAGTCTGAACGAGGTTAAAAGAGCATAAAGAACAATTACAATCAAGAGAGTAATTTTGGTTTTGAAATGGCTGCTGATGAGAGACTGATACTGAGGCTGGTTGATGTGAAGGGGACGGTGTGACAAACAGCTATAATAGCACTGACCTTTAACTACGTAAAAAAAAAAGAAAAAAGCTGTCTTTGATGGGGAAAATTCTTATTTACAGAATTAAATTCACATAAATTAAAAACGAAAACACTTTCCAGTGACAACAGACAAATGTAATGGAGTTGATTTTTCTCTCTGCTGTGCTTTGTTTACAACCTGCAGAACAGAAACATTGTCACTTAAAGGCTTCCTGTTCAGAAAAAATGATCCATTTAGTCATGTATTACTACTGTTGGCTGTGCTGGGTTTGATTTTTGCTCCTCTTTCTCGTTCCCTCGTTCTTAATCAGAACCTCTTTATTCTCTCTTTGAGCTTCCTGTCTTCACACCAATCTTCTCCTGCTTCTCTCATCTACTGTTTTTTCTCACCTAATCATGTTTGCACTCCTCTCACCCTTCCTTCCTTATCTCCTCTTTATTATTATTATTATTATTTTTTTAAACGACTATTGTGTTTGTCACTTAAATATTGCATTTACTGTCTTCACCTGTGTGTCCTCCTCCAGCCACATACCCTCTGCTCCAGTGTGTGTGGATGTGTGCGTGTGTGTGTGTGTTGGTGCAACCCTCAACAGTACTAAGATGAATTCACACTTATTTCGCGAGTAAAAACTCTCACTTTACTTGCAATGCCATGTTTAATCCTCACAACATCCTGTGCTGCTCTTTAACATTTTTCTCTCACTACTCTCTGCTTCCAGTCATTTCACACTCACAGCTCCAGTTTTAATGCTGGATGCACAGTTTAACCCTGTGAGCCCGTACGTATCATATATGATACCCACATTTCTGGGACTCATTGCATCACCATCAAGCATAAACTTTGCATTTAACCCTTTTAGATGAACTCTTATGCTCGTATACTGACTCCTGGTGGACCCCCCTCACTTTTCCAAATGTTTTGACATGTGTGATACAAACAAAAAATATAATTAGAATTTATTTTTTTAATTATTTTTTTTTTACATTTTGTCAAAGGGACAAATAAAGAGTTCATATTTGAAAAATTAGAATTTTCTGACCATTCTTTCATAGTTCAGGTCTCACAGGGTTAAATGTTTGCAATTTTGTGGCTACATACTGCAATACCCATACTGCCTCTATGTCAGCGGTCCATCTTTATGTCTATTTTAGATTTAAGATAAGCCATTTTAAGGATATGTCAAAGTGTTGTCACTGAATATGAATTGACTTTATTACTGCAGTTTGTTTGAGCCTGCTCTTGCACACTAATCTGAGACAGGCTCAAAATAACTTCAGAGCCATTTTTTTTCCTACTTTCTTCTTTTTCCCCCAAAAATGCATAAGCTCTGTATGTGTGAGTAGGTGAGCGCTTTGAATCTCTTCCGTTTTAGTTTTTTATTTTTTTTTTTAAATTGAGCTAAAGCTTTTGATTCCAGTTAACCGTTAACTGTTTGAGCTATTAATAGTGTGTGTCTCTGGGTTATGTTAAGGGAAAGGATGGAGGCAGAGAATGGGAAGCATTAGCTGAGGATGGAGTAGCCAGATGCATTTAACATTAGAGCTTCCTCTCCCGAGGGGCCTCAGTGAAATCATACACATGGGCCGTGAAATAAGCAATCTGCAGGGGATCTTTGGAGGCTTCCAAAAAAAGATGCACCGTTTTGAGGCTGGGGTCATCCATTTTGGACCAGAAGCCAGGATAGGCTTAGATGATAACTCGTTGTTTTATGTAGCGGCTCCCCTACACAGTTACCAATCATTCGGTGTATCTGCTGTCACCCCACTTAGCCTCCCCATATGGGCCCCTCTTAGAAGTAATGAAGAAAGATAAAAAGATTCCTGTGCTGCTATTATAGCGACACAATGCTGTCTCCCTTTTTAAAGAATGCATTTTAGTGAAGAAATGAAGGTAAACAGCAGGGTTTCCACGGAGTGGATAAATATTACCCATACGCTGTATCTGTAGCTCCCTTCACTCGCGCTAGATGATGGTCTCACCTCAGGACATTCAAGACAATGTCCCCGATCTGCAGGGAGATAGCACCATTACTTGCCTACTGGGGAGAGGGAGAGGAGGAAAGAGGGGGGAAAAACAGGAATTTAATCTCCTTTTAAAGCCTGGTGAGTCACCCTCGCAAGAGTGTTTTCTTTATTCCTGAGTGAGATGCAGAATCCACTGGGAGCAAGAAAAGCCCATTCTGACCTTTCACTAAAAAGACATGCCTTTTGGTTTGCTTTCCCCTCTGGTGGACTCACACAGGCAAAATAGACCATATCCCCCAAGTCAACCCCCTCCTTCTTCTAAGGAAAAGAAATGTTTCAGAAAAAAGGACAATAAAGAAAAAGCATTTCCTTTGCCAGCTGACTGCTGTGACAGGTGGTAATTTTTTTTTTTTCTTTGCTGCCGCATGCTAATATTAGACAGGATGGGAAAACATGAAAGCTAAAGGGCTGGTGGTTAGACAGGTTGCACAAATATACATATTTAAAAAGGTAGCTAACAAATTTTACAGTCTAGAAAATATCTCAAAGTAAAAGGGAACGGATAAAAGACAATTTACGGAGGACTAAAATTAAGTCTGTCATTTGTTGCTTTCAAGTAACCGAACAATGTCCTATCACACAGCACTGATTATTTATCATTCACCAAGTGCCGCAGCCAAGCAAAGCAGAGACTTGGCAAAGGATGTAATTACCAAAATTCTCTTTCCTGTTTAGTACTTCATTCTTCACTTCCCTCAGCCACGTGTATGCCTGAAAATCCATGTGTTAAGCTCATTTATGGCAACATCCCATAAAACTGCACAAAGAAAGAGACAGGATTTAAGAGTGTGTGGTTGTGTGAGTGTGTGTGTGTGTGTGTTTGTGATGGATTAAGACTACATAAGTCAACCTCTGCTCTTGACCTGTGTTGCAGGCAAGGTAGCTTATCACCAGCAGGAAGAGCAGCTCCGGTGATCTATTGCATTGTTCACTCACCATATCAGTTTAATTAAATGCCATTGATTCCACAGACTCACCCTCTCCAGCTTTCCTTTGTGTTCAGGTCCCAGCTAAGTCCTTTTCAAACCGCACCCAGATCAAGAAGCTTCTCACCATCGGAGTCAGGGTCCTTTAGCCATTTATCCTCTACAGTTCTCTGCAATAGAACAATCAAGAGTGGGCTGGTTTAGACCTTTAGCTTAGAGCAGGACACTCTAAGGAATGATGAGGGAAAGAACTGTAAACTAGATTTAGAAGATGATTACATCTCAAACATGGTCTGACTGGCATGAAATTAGTTGTGGATAACAACGCTCCCATAAAGAAAGCTGTAGATTTTGATCATCTTTGTGATTTTGGTGCCCTTTGATGACCTTTCCCATGAAGCTACCATAACCACACACTTACATAACTGCTCCGTCTGCAACATAGCGTAATGCTGACCAAGAAGGTAAAGTATTAACTGGTGAGGATTTTAGGCATTGGCTCGGGTCTGCAGCCGATTGAGTGTTGTCTTGCTGATAAGCTGAATCTTTTACGTGTCTGAATAAGGCTACTGAAAGGAACAGGCCAAAACTTTGTGAGTGAGTCGTTTGGAGTCTTACTGGGAGTTAGACGAGAAGATCAATATTAATATTAATATCAAACACTGACTCCTTTTAACATTTGGCTTATTTATATGCAGTGTTCATCCTTTTATTCGGTAAGCCAGTCCCCAGTACATCCAAGGATCAACTGGTTTTTGTTCAGTAAAAGACAAAGTCAGTGACTCTACAATGAGTGGAAGACTTCTGAGGAGCTGGATGCAAACACCTGGCACAGCTGCTCTTGGTCAGAAAGCTGCTCACTGAAGGAACAGTTTGACATTTAAGGAAATGCTTCATTTGATTTGTACGACTGATTTGATCAGTACATACGTCAGATTTGGAGTTGTTGAAAGTCATCTTTGGCAGACTCAGGCTAGTGGTTTTTTCTCCTCCAAGAATAAACACTGGAAGTGGTTTATGCATGTTGTTACACTGTAAATAAAAGCACATTTCCTACAATGACAGGCTATAAAAGAAGATTTTGATTTATCCTCCTAGACACCCCACAAAAGTTCATTCTAAGGTTTGTAAAAGAGACAATCTCTCTCTGCTTCTTCTAAAAAGAAAACCACGAACCTTATTTCAGTCCATATCAGCAGCAGCACTCACTAACCATCTAAGCAGCACATCTGCTTAGTGAACAGGCAACAAGTGGAGCCAGTGTTGTGAAACACTTGTTCTAGCCTCCATGACCGATGCCAGAGGCGGGACGATGTCCTCCATCGAAGGGAGAGATTGAGCCGTGGTTTACAGAGATTGAGTGCACACTAGAGGCGAAATCATATATTCATGACATTTTATATTTTCCGTGTTGCCGTGTCATTTCTGCCTTTTAAACTGGTGGCAAGTCAGAAATGTTTTTTTTTTCTTCTCTCTCCTCAATCACACCGCTTTCTCCCTCCAAATGCAATTCAGACTGAGTCGTGGTTGGAGGGCATTTGAAATGAACTCCTCAGAGGCCCTGCTTAGGAAATGAAATTGCCTTGGCTATGGCCTTTTGTCACGTAGCTCCACAGTGCATATTAATGATCAGTGGCACGTGGCATAGCACTGCGCTGCAGGACTCACACAGCAGCACAAGTCTAATCAGACTCTCCACACATTTACCGTCACTGTCTGTCATTTGGCACCTCTGTCTCTTTCTTGCTTGTTTTCTTATTGGCCTGCCCTAATTCTTTTTTATTGTAAAGATCCTACAAGAGCCAGTAGCTATTAATATGGCTTTTACATTCACTTTTCCAAGAGTATGCGAATGGCACAATTATTAGAAATGTTCTACCTTTAGAAATAACATAATTTACATTTGGTGGCAACTTCACTGAAACATGCCTCCTCAAGGTTTCTTTAAATCAGCTCTACTGTGGATTAAGAGGCTTCAACATTTGCAAAATTTTATGTAAAAACAGCAAATAACCAGTGCCAAAATATCAGTGGTTGAAAGTTGCAACTCTAAAAGCTTATAAAGTAGAATATTTGCACTGACTATGGATGATGTGGGTGTTGATTCACTACTAACAGGGCCTAAAACAGTCCACATTACAGCAGCAATCAACACACCATGTTGACGTATTGCTCATATTTCATGTCATCACTACTGAGCACACCAGTAAGTAAAGCAATTTGTCAGCGTTGAAGTACACTGCAGGCAGCGAATGCAAAGCAAGCTACCTGATGTGTAACATTAAATTACCTGCCATGAGTGCACAAATAGTGAAACATAATCATCTCATTTACCAAAACTGATTTTAATAACATGACTTTAAAAAAGTAAGAAGATGACCATTATATCTGAAGCAGTCAAAATTGGTGCTGTAACTTGTCATTAGGACTACAAGTAATTACTGCTGCCAACAATGATTAATATGGTTTTTTTTTTGTTTTTGTTTGTTTGGTTTTTAAGTTAATCAATGATATAAAACAGAAAAAAAACTAATCCACACATATGAGAGGCTGGTGCAAATGTTTGGAAGTAAAACGTTAATTGATGATCAAAATTGCTGCAGATGATGAATTTTCTGTTAATTAACTTATTGGTTAATCGACTCTAATTGTCTCAGAACTGCGTGTCCCTGCACAGAGTGAAGACAAACTGTGCTGAAGTTCAGTTCTTTTCAATAATTTAAAACATGTAAAACATCCTAAAATGCCTCAATGCACAAACTAATGTCTGCATACATTAAAACTTCCAATGTTTTCTAAAATACCTGCTTTCTTGAGACTTGACAAAAAGATTCCTCCTTGCTTGACCAAACACAATCTGAGGTAAACCTCCACTGTGAGAGAACATTATTTCACCGTGCTCTCCATCCTAATGCTCCTTCGCTCCACTTAGTGTGCATGCCTCTCACAGGAGGCAGGGGAACTACACAGAGAGAGAGAGAGCACTGTGAAAAAAAAGAGTAAAAAATGAAGGGTAAATTACTGTAAACCTCAGTGTGAAATATGAAAATGATAGTATCTCTGCCTCTCTCAGTCCCACTGTGCAGGGACAGCAGCACCAAAGCTGAAGAGAAACACAAATGTTAACACACACATATAAACCATACTTTTTTTTTTAAAGTCCTCAGTGTCTTAAAAGACATAAAAAGACTACTGCATTGCATATCTGTCTCTTTTATTGCCTTTTAGAGGCTGTCTCTTAGCTAAAATGTATTATCTAGCAGATCCACGTAGGACATCAGAGCCAAGGAGAAAGTAAAAGAAGTGAACAGACCCTTAATGATGCTAATAATCCCTCACCACTCTGGAAAACCATGACTGCGTACAAGTACAGCAAGCTACAGTTGAACCAGAGAGCTGGGCTGTAAGCTCTGATGGTTTGGGTTATAAAATACTGTTCGCCTTTGATAAGTTTGACTAACCTGGGGGTTTGTTTACAGCCCGTATGATTATCTGGCTGCCTGTGTTTGCTTCCCCTGTTTGAACTTATTCTCAGAAATAGATAAATACAAAAACCCAAGTTGCAATAAAACATATTTTTTGAGTGTTTCATGTTGTTCTTGGTCTGACACGATGCTTTTTTTCTCTTAAATCATCAAAGAAAGGGCAAAGAGAAAAAAACGAAAGAAAGGGAAATTGTTTATTTTATAGTTAATGGCTCCTGCGAGGGTAACTTGTGTGTCCCTGTGGAATAACAATGACCACACATCAGTCTGTCTTGTCATCAGTCTGTCACTCTGGACAATCTCTCCTATCGTCCTGTCAGTGAAATCCGAGGCAGCTTCGGCACTGTTGACCTATGAAGCTGGCAATCACGGCAATCACTCCCCCACCCCACGTGCACACGGATACACGCACATCATGTTACACACTCACTCAATAATGTGCACATGTCCTCAAAACCCTAGAATGTGGATCCTTTGAGGTCTCGAAGCATATCGGAAGTACACAATTATATCTGACAGAAATAAATGAATTCCTTTGCTGCTATTTCACATGCAGGAGCAGCGTTACTGTTCTGCTGCTGATACATGGTTATATTCATGCCTGAGCATCACCTTTGTAACCACAACGTTGTGTCCATTGTTAGAGCTTTTCTGGTATCAACCCATGGAGCTGAGTGTTGCATACAAAGTGTGCACGCTGACAGTACCAGGGATCAGAATAACAGCTGATGTTTCTCTCCAACCAATCTGCTGCCCAGTGTGGTCTAATCAGCCTGAATCAAGCGTCCAGTGCATATTTCTACTGGCGAGTACGATATGGTTTGCACACATGGCAAAAGACAGAAAAACAGAACTGATGTCAAAATAGAAGTTATTAATTATGATACAACTTATGGTGTATTAAGATGCTCTTTCAATGTGAGAATGTAGGAAAGAATGATTGACTTAAACGACAGTTGGTAGCAAAGTAAGTAGTTTAATGGTCACAAAAACTGGTTTTCTCCATCAGCTTCTTTACTCTGAGTGATAGAGTCCTACATTAACACAAAATATTCTGCTCAGGTTGAAACAGCTTTGCTTATTTCACATGTGAGATTTCTGTCTGTGCTGTGCTCTCACTGGTGTGATGTGGGCAGGGCGCTGTTAGAAAAAGGTGAGATCATTTATTTCCATGCCAGTTATGGAGGTTTGTTGTTTTTTTTTTGTTGTTTTTTTTTTTTTTGTAATACTGCCATTATTGTCAATCAAATCTGATCAAACCACACTCACACAGTTCATAAATGAAGCAGATTAGATAAGTTTTTTTATTCTTAACAATCCCTAGCAATGGTTTTTTTAATACCTTAACCTTGATAGTTGTGCATTTGGTAATGAATATTTATGTTGTAGAAAAAATACTTAAAATCACATTTTCAAAAGCTTTGAGTGTTGATCAAGCAACACTAAACATTTGCTGCTTTTGAATTTCATATTATGATGAATCGAATGGGTTTGCTTTTGTTTTGGGATCAAACTGGAATCTTGAACTTAGTGATGGAAATAATTCACCATTTTCTTGGATTCTTCAGAATAAACAATAAAACAGATTAAACTGATGATGAAATTCATAGTAGTTACTAATCAAAGTATAAGAAAAGAGTTTAGGGAAAACAATGTTTGTGGTGCTCCTTGTATATTTGAGGTAATGTAAAACAAACGGTGCAGATTCGATGCAACTGTGGAGGGTAGACCTTAGAGGATCAGTCAATTAATTGATTATTCAAATTATAGAAATTAATCAACAACTATTTTGATTGTTTCATCTATATTCCAGTTTCTCCAGTGTGAGGATTTGCTGCTTTACTCTGTTTTATATTATTATGAACTGTATATTATTAGATTTTTAACTGCTGGTCTGATTTAAAAAAAAAAAAACAAGCAAGTCACTTTGGGAAATTAAAACATTTTACACTATTTTCTGACATTTTATGGATTAAACAGCATATGGAATGATCAGTAAAAAAAATTGAGAGATGGTTCAGTTTAGTTCGGGTTAGTTGCAGCCCTTGTGGATAGAAATAACTTTAACACATTTGCTTTCTTGGTCAGTTTCAAGCTGAGGCGACTGGTTCAGTTAAAAGTGGCTGTTTAAATAATCACTGAGCCAAAGTTACAAAGGTAACATTAGGTAAACAAGGCAGGGCCACGGACATGTCAGTAAGAAAAGAATATTTATTCCCTCTGACAGACAGGTGTCTCCTAGGTATAAGAGAGGAAAGTAAAAAGCGGGAGACAAGGTGACAGTGTGAGTGCTTTAGAGGGTCCGGTGGTGACAGAGAGAAGAGTGAGAACAGCAAAGAGTTGTGGCATGAGAAACCCCACCCACAACAATTTGGTGTCAACCTAGAGGCCGTGACCTTTCCTCATGCAATATATTTGGAAGCAGCCAGCCATGAGCAGACAGACCCCACTCTATAGCAAAAGATTAAAAATCCAATTCCATACTGCTGAAAAAGAGAGAGGCACAGAGGTAAAGACTGTGGGTGTGGGAGAGGGAGAGAAAGAAAGACGGAGTAGTGGAATAAGAGAATAAAGTGTTTCATTTATCACCAAGTGAGAAATAAAGCCCATTCATCTATAATCCATTAATCTAGGACACTTGTGAGAGCCTCGTTCGCATCTTTCTCTCACTGTCTTATGACAAACGGAGCTAATCACTGAGAGCAGAGAGGAGAAGCACAGGCAGCTCAGCCCACACTGTAAAAAATACTGTCTGCTCTCAGCTCGGACATTCAGGAGTGCAGCGTGCTCTGAAAAATGCACCATCACACGTTCCCAGAGCATACGACGATGTTTCAAATGTTTAGTTGACCCAAAACATGAAGTTAACTGAGACATAAAACTGTTAAAAACTGCAAATCCCCACATTTGAGTAGCTGAGCCCTGTAAATGGCCATGTAAATTATGGCTTTTTTTGTCATGTGGCATGAATTACAATGTTGTAAAGCAGCAAAACCACTTATGAAGGAGGTCAGGGTAGATGGATGGGTTAACAAAGCATTATGATCTGGTATAGACACCATTATTCGAATCCCATGCCATATAAATGGTGGATTCTTTTAACCATAGCCACAACCTTCATCTAAACCTGATTATACTTCTTCTTTCAAATTTTTTTTTTTTTTTTTTACCCCAAACTGCAACTACTTAACCATGAAGTTTTTGTTCCTAAACCCAACCAAACCTTTACCATCACTATCATCTACTATCATCATATTCAGAAGACGCTGACAATGTTATCTTCCCAGTGATGCCAAATCAGAAAGTTTATGCAGAAAGGCTCATCACATCCTGTCAAAACAATTCACATTTACAGAATGACACTCCTCCCTCTCCACAGATATACAAAATTTACTATCCTGTAGGAAACCACTGCACCCTATATTTGCCACATATATTCAACAACTATTCAATTGTCAAACACATCTAAAGTTTACTGGCTTTATGAATTTTGTTGTAGGTCTATTTCAGGCCAAGATGCAACTACACTAATCATGAAAATATATATTGGGACTTGTTAATGGCAGATCCTCAACATTAAATGGCACGAACAGAAGAGGGGACGTGAAAACTCTGATTTGCAGCTGGGACATCCCTAATAGGTCATTCAAAAAAGGACATCTTTAAATAAAAGCAGCATACTGTATTAATCTACATAATGAAAACTGTTTTCTTTAACCATCCCCTCACAGGGAGGTTACAGGGCACGCAGGGTTGCCCCTGGTGTTCCAGTGTCTAATTCAGGGCAGGCACCTGGCACCTTTAGTTACTGACCAGCCTCCCAACAAATTACTCAACTCCTAGCCTTTTACAACCTTACAGTATATTCCTGTTAAATACGTTTTAAAGTGAGCTCAAATTTCCATCACTTTTATCAGTGCTGGCTCCTCTGTGTGATGTAAAAAGAAAAAAATAAAAGAGATTCGGGGGAAGGTAATCGGCTGCTGGGTGATGAGCCAGGGGATCCAGGGGCTCCTTGGCCAGCTATGATAAGGCCACACTCATCCCACAACACCCACTGCTGCAGTTCAGGCTCATGCATTGGCTGCCATGTGAAAATACATTTGTTTCCACACTGAGGGACACTGCCAACTCACAAAAATCATCATTTTCACAGAAACATTCCTCTCGCCAGAGAACTGCACACACGCGCGCACACACACACACGTCCATTAGCACAGAGAGAGAAACAGAAAACTGAGACTGAAACCCAGCTCTACAACAAAGTGTCACAACATCCATTGACTGCAAAATCACATAAAGTCATATCTCTAAAGAACACTTAAAAGAAAACATGTTTCTAAGCACATTTCTGTTGAGTTTACGCTGGTGTTGAATGAGGTGGTGTGGTGTGTGTGTGTGTGTGTGGTGAGGGATCTGGTTCATGTGTAAGGCCTGGTCATTTTATATATCTTCTCCCACTGCCGCTATCAGACCCTTAAGAGGGCAAGCATCTTCTGTTTTCCTATTCTAGTGAAAAACCCACAAACAACATACATACAGTGACATCACTGTTTAGTAGTCCAACATAGGCTGTCCACGAGGCTGGTCAGTTCTCTCAGGAGAGCTGGCATTCAGCAGTAAGTTAGACCTAACTATTTCTCCTAATGGAAAGTCTTTTACTGGGCTAATTTCTTTGGCAAAGGAAGTAGACACGTAACAAGGTCCAGAACTGAGTTAAACAAAGTGAACTCTTCCAAATTTTCTCAGTGACGTGATTATTACAAGCCAAGCCAATTGGTTACCAGTTCATCCTGTTAGACATAAACACTGTTGCATAAACACTGTGCCGCAATATACACACATTTCACATTAATTACTTAGCGGGTCATGTAATTAAACAGATGATTACTGACGTGTGTGGGTAATACTACCAAACATTGTGTAAACATTGCTCCTCCGGATTAAGACTATTTAAATACATTTGCGTTACTAATTACTAACACACGCAAAAAAACTGTGCTTGAGCACTTTGAGAAATTAAATATTGAAATTTTAAGCATAGGCCTGTTGTGTCAGAACCCCATTAATGCTCATGTGACCCCAAGGTTGTCTCATTTGTTTGTGTAGGTTTGTGCACACATCTGTGCTTCATTATTATCAAGTTATCAGTTTATACATCTGATGTGCAACGCTCACAGCTTGAGCATCTTTTGTGCACAAACAACATGCAAACACTGAGTCACCACTTTGGAGTCATTTGGATGTTAATGGGCTGCTGAGGCCTTTCTGCCTTTACCTCTCTGTCGAGGGACAAATCATTTAACCAGTTAACTGTTCCAGCAAAAAAAAGACACGGCCAAATATTAAAATTACCCTTGAAAGTGGTGTGTATGCATACACACACACACACACACACACACACACACACACACACACACACACACACACACACACACACACACACACACACACACACACACACACACACACACACACACACACACACACACACACACACACACACAACACAAACACAGTGTGTCCTCTACCAAGAGCAACAGGAGATTAGCTCAGAAAACACCTGCTTATAAGGAGCAGGCTAATAGTGACACTGCAGAGGGATTTAATTAAAGGAAATCTATGGCATGTTGTAACATTTTTCAAAGGCCAGAGAAGAAAATCTCTTCAGAGTGACAGCAACAAACTGCCAACCCGAGCTCCCCCCTCTAATAGGATTACTAAATGGACACCACTCCTCCTCCACCCTCTCCCCACTCCTGTTTCTTTATGCCTCCACATCTCTTTCCTGCTTCCTCAGACACTTTCAGACTCCTTTCCTCCTTCTTATTACCCTCTCTTATCACCCTCTCTCCCAGACAACTTCTCTTTCCCTTTCCTCCGCTCCATTTCCACTTCTCCCTCCATCCCCCTCTTTTTCTCACTCTGACACACTCTCATTCTTGTCAACATGTTTCCTGTCACCTCCTGAGAGCTGATATAAAGTCACAGGCAGACAAAGGGACAGGAGCAATGACCCAGGATGAATCACCCCCATTTATGCAACAGAAATGCACAAGAGGAAATAGCAAAACCAGCGTCTACATATTGACCACATTTCTATGATGTCCTGGGTGTGGAAGGATCCCCTGAGGATTTAGGGTGTAGCAAATCCTAGAAATGCAGACAGAAAACAGGCATTTATCCCTCACTCATGTGCATTTGTTAAATTGCAAAATATAAACACAAGCCAGGCTCACGAAGTACGAGGAAACACTTTTGGTGGGTCAAACACTATATCCTTAAAATTTGTTCCTTGTAGGGCCTTTAATTTGAAAAACCTGTATATGAAATACTTTATTTTTGAATTATTGTTTGCTTCCAAACCCACCTACAGTATTACACACACACACACACACACACACACACACACAGACACAGACATAACATCCAGCTCCCTCATCGTTACTGCAAACTATCTTTGACTGACACAGGCATTAACACTGCACATTGTCGATTTAAACAAAATTAAGGCTCATGCCTCATTAGCATGCCTGGGCTGGTATCCTGTTTATTCCTGCCTGTCCAGGCGGCTGCACTCTGGAGAATGTCAGCTGTCAAACTGGTGCTCATACTGGTGAATCCCCATCACTGTCCTGACAGCATCCTGCACAACCCTAGTCCCCTCTGTACACTGTGGTGTCCCCCGGCAGGCGCACATATATTCACACACTGACACATACACAGCAAAAAACACACACAAACATATGCTGCTGACATACATGCAAGAAGGTGAAAACATGCTGTCTGCCTATCTGTAGTTGGGCATATGATGGATGGTCCCGTGAGGGACCATTTCACCTCTGAACGCTCTCTTGTCTCCACCCATGTTGCCAGGATACTGTGTTCACATTCAGACCAGATTATTGGGTTAGAAATAACACCAACCTCAGAGGATAGGTGACATATGACATTAATAACAATTTTCCTTGCACTGTGGAGATTTTGGTCAAATTCAATGAGCTGGAGTAACCTGGAATCTTATTTGTTTGCTTGCGCAGTAGGCGAGTATAGATTAACTGATACATAATAAGAAAATCAATACAGTACTCAGGGTTTCAGTCCTTCAACCATACACTGGGATCAAATTCAGGAAGAAATTTGTCAAAAAAAATCAATATGGCTCTCAAAAAATTAGCCCCTGTGCTCCTGTGACTCATGTGTGTAGATAAGTGAGACTCACTAGTCTTCCGATCACACACACCTATACTGAGCCCTTCTACCGAAAAGCTTCCACATCGATAAACAAAAAATATTTTAAAAATATATATCTACGTAGTGCACAAAAGATGCTGGACACATTGCTTATGTCAGCTTTTAATCACACCCTCCATCTTTGCCAAGGTGTTCTTGGAGCTTTCTCCTCAGCATTAAAACTCATCAAAAACTTTCTATCTACACTGTGAAAATGGACAGGAAAGGATCATGGTCTTTGTACTGCCCCGTAAAGTCTATAAATAAACACTTGTGAATGGAGGCTCGTAAGTTTTGGGTTCATTGATGGTGACACTTTCTGCCAGGAGTCTGAATAATTTAATACCAAACGTTCCCTCCTCGTGTCCAGGCTTGTGTGTGTGTGTGTGTGTTTGAGAGAGAGAGAGAGAGTGTGTGTGTGTTTGAGAGAGAGAGAGAGAGAGAGAGAGAGAGAGAGAGAGAGAGAGAGTTTGCAGTTGTAGTTCTGAGGGACAGAAGGGGAAAGAGATAAGTAAACAGAAAGAGGTGAGAGAGAAATCAGATGAGAGCATCAGTGAGTGGTAGATACACGAAAACAGTGAGAGACAAAGGCGGACAGAGATGAAAAGAGTCCTCTGTTGTTGTGCTCTGTTGTCATTATCCTCCATTGTTGAGAAAAATATGAGAGCGCTGCAGCAGGGAGCAGAAATTGGCCAGAGAGGGTGGACTGGTGATGTAGATGCCATTGTTTCCTAACTATTATTAACTCATTGTTCCTGAGATCTGCAAAGGACATTATATTACTCTGTACAGTAGCATATTATTGGCCTACTTAGTAATTTCCCTACTCTGTAATTGTGCCAGGGTGTTCATTAAGCTACTTGCACATTAGTACTTCATGTGAAGATTAGAGCAACAACTTGTTATTTAGAGAGACTGAGAGATAAAGAAAAGAAAAAACAGAGAGAGAGAGAGAGAGAGAGAGAGAGAGAGAGAGAGAGAGACAGAGCAGTTGGACAGCGAAGTAGAGATGGATTTATGAAACTGTGGGAATTACTGTGAGAATGCCTGTAACTAGGTTACACATTGTCTTCATCACTGTGTGTTGATAAAATCACCGGAAATCATTTAATATAACGTTCAATATATATTGTTTTAAATAAACGCAAAACAACAACAACAAAAAAAATTGCAAAGTCCTTTCTCCTTTTATTTAATCTGCAAGCAAAAGTGCAAAGCATTCACTAGTTCCAGCCTCATTGTGGAATAGATTTGCTGCTTTTCTTTGTCTTATCTGATAGTAAACTTAGCAACAGATACATTCAAACAAAAACAATCAATGATCACGTCAGCCTTAGTAGACTGGGGTGTGCATTTTTCACAATTTTCTTTCAGAATAGTCGATAAAGCTTTCTTTACATATGAGCAAACTTAAAGTTTTCATCCTTGTAATTTTCATGAAACAAAACCCAATTTTTAAAAATACAATTCATAAGCATGTTTTTTTAGCAAGAGTTGCAGACTACAAGCTGCACACCTCCTTAATATCACTGTTTGCTGTAGTATTAAACTGCACCTACTGTTTCCAACAATAACCACAGAACCTTAACCAACTGAAAATAACCCAGCTACAGTAGCTACAGTAACTGAGGTTACAAACTCACTGCAGCTTTCAGGTTGAGAAAGTTGCTGGCTGTTTGTTTTTTTTGTTTTTTTTTTTCCAGATCAGTACAAACAGACATTTTGCCTCTCAGTGAAACCGGGGAATTCATCCTTTCTTCAGCATTTTGACAGCCATAGATTAAGAGACGCAAGCATGAATTTTGACAGCACAAACAGCAGAGTTGAAGCCACGCACTGACAGTGATGGCTGACATACACATTAACTCGCTCAACCCCTGAGGTGAAGCATCTTTTTATCTAATAAACAAGATCATCATGTTTAAAAGCCCACATTCAGCACTCCTCCAGTGAAAGTGAAGCATTGTCACAGGAGAGCAAAAGATTTTTCAACTAATTATATAGTTGAATACAAAGTGTGACAATTCGTAGCAAAGCACATGTATTGGAAATACTGGATGTGGAAAAACCTCCTAAATTATAACGTTACTTCCCAAAACAAGAACCAGTTTGACTGTGACAAAAGTCAAAACCTGGATTTTGAGAGCAGTGCCACTTTTCTCCAGTACTGAATCAGTAGGACACAACAGGACATGCGTCTTGGGTAATAAAACTTAGTTCAACTATGAGCAGCAAATTTCAGGTTGTTGTTTAGCTGTGAGGACCATAAAGTTACAGTTTTGGTTCACTCTCACCGCTCTCATAGCATTAAGCACAAGTGAAATTTTAAGGATCTATCCGAAAGTGGATAGATGTTTTTGCATAAATGTAAATGTGAGTGTGATTTTTTTCAGACATGCATCAGACATGCAGATTTCAGACATGCATCATCACCTTGGGCTTTATTCAATCTTCCTCTGTGGACTCGGTTTCTGTGTGCACAAGCTGAAGCACTGAAGTTTTGCTAAAGCAGCAGTGAGGCAGCAAATTAAGCAATCCCCGCTTGGATAAAGATCAAAGGAACAATATTGGCAATCTGAAGTGAACAAGCTGAACCTTTGGCCTTTGGAGCTTAAATTAGAGGAACTCTTTCTCCACTTCATTTTCCCATGTTCTTGATATGTTGTGGGTGGCAAAGAAAGTTGAGTAAAGGCCAATCACAATCTTTTTCTTGCTTTCCCTCAGAAATTTCTCTCTTACTCCTTTGAGGAGAGTGAAAATATAATACTGCAAATATAATGACCTCTGTTCTCATGCGTGTGTGCTTTGTTTTGATGTAGCCCTGTTCTCTCTAATTATGCCTAATTATGCCTCTTAAGCTTGCATGATATGAGGCTGTGTAATATGACCAAAGTCTCATATCCTGATATAGGTCATTTAATATCCAGATAACAATACAAATCATTATATAGCACATTTTCTGTAAATTGCATTAATAAATAATTGTAAAATAAATAAATGTGGATTTCCTCCTTTGACTTGATACTTACAATATAAGTGTGGCAACTTGACTTGAGAGGAGAGTTTTCGACTTGGCATTGCGTGCCTTGGGTCAAGTGTTAGCACCAAATCATTTTTTGAAGTGAAAAAAAAAGAACAGACAAAAAAGGGGACTGTGTCAGTGTTTCCTCCTCTGAAGCTGCAGGAAGCCAGCTAAACCGCCTTACACTAATCCAGTTAGCTCCACCATAATTCCTCTTTGTGTTAAACAGTTACAGCAGTCATCAGCCATACAAACATTCAATCCACTCTCTGCTCAGGTTATACATCTACACTGCCAAGGTCTCTGGAAACAGGAGAGACATATTCTATGCTGTGTCCCAGTTCTATACAACATGACGACAGTATATGTAATAATTGTCATAGCAGACTGCACTTGTCTGTACTCGTAAGTAAGCTTGCACAAGCAGGAAATTATGCACTGTTATGCATTGTGCACTGATCGACATCAGTCAAATTACGACTCAGGAATGCCACTACCAATTAAAGACAAACAAAAACACTGCTCCAAACACTGACTCTACTTTTTAGCTAGCAGTGTGGCTATAGGGATGACAGTGTCGATAAGCTGTTGCTTTGGTCCAGACTGAAATAGTTCAACATGTCGTTGGTAAATTGCTATGTCATTTCATACAGACCGGCTGCCCGATTAGCTCAGTTGGTAGAGCGTGAGACTCAATCTCTCAGGGTTGTGGGTTTGAACCCCACTCCGGGTGGCACCACCCCACTCCGGGTGGCACCACCTCCCATGGGCCCACTGTCCATGGGAGGTGCTATAGGATTTCGGTGCATTGTGGACTGGGCGGCAGTCACCCCCGCGACCTGGGCCCGGACCTAGATACGCAGCAGATGGTGACATGCTACTTCCTGTGTCTTGATGCTCAAGTCTGTAACATGGAAGATTAAATAATTTCTCCCGGGCATGGTGGAAAGTGTTGTGTCGTGCAATTTGGGTGCAGAGCACAAGTGTCAATCCATCTTTTGACTACTGCCACATGCCAGCATTCATCAGTTAGAAAGAGAGACAGAAGGTGAGAGAGAGAGCACGAGTATTCAGCGTGACTGATAGCTGCTCGCATGTCTGCCGAGCTCTGAGTCAGCAAACTTAACTTGGCACTCTGCTGTGCACAGAAGCCAGAGTACTGTTAGACAACATTACAAGCGCACAGATGAAGCCCAAATATAATTTCTGACAAACAAATAAAGAGTGACTGAAAATCCATCATGGCAGGTGTACAGTGCTGGGTTAAACCTGTGCTGTGTTTTGATGTTTTTGATGTTGAGACCTTCTGAATACAGACAACAATTTATGTGTCTATGCAACCATGTAGAACCATGAGATTTGTTGTAACATATGCCAACACAGCACTCTTGTTGTGCAATAGGGATGTCAGTGAATTCAAGCTGAACATAATTGGGTTTGCCTGAATATTTTAAATTAAACCGCTGGGGTGCGAGGAGCCACTGTTGCAAGAAGAAATAAGTAATTGCAGCATTGTTCACAAAAGACCTTTGATATACACACACACACACACACAATACAAACACACAAAATAAAAAAAATGAAAGGCATATGTGCCCACCCACCATCCACATATTGTTGACATCCACAGAGGAGGTACATCAAACAGCAACAGGTATTATTACAACATGGCCAAAAGCACTCACCACACTCATGAGGGTCGATCACATCGCCTTTGTAGAGAGAGGTTACACTGCTCTCTCTCTCTTTCCTTCTTTGTAAGTGGTACGTTTTTTAAAAATCAGTCCTTTCTCTCCCGTTGTTTCTATCGCTTCAACCTCTCATTGAGGATCAGGATAGAGGGTATTTGGCTTGTGTGTGTGTGTGTGTCTTAGTGTGCCTAATCCCTGCTGAGTAGAGTGGGTGCTAGGCAGCAAATGTTCACTGGAGAGTTAGACACACAACAGGGGTTAAATTAGGATTTGTTATGTGGTGGGGGACCTGTTTTATCATGCTGGCTCCAAGGGTCCTCATTGCTTGTTAGCATTACAGAGTCATTGTGTTTTACATGTACATGTTAGGTCATTTACATAATCAAGAAATACCCCAATCTGTAGCTGTATATCCCACATTCACCACAGTCAAATTCCCTATAGGTTGATGTTACATAATTTATTTCTCTGTATGTGAGTGCAAACTTTCTAGTGAGTACTGATAATCAATAATCAATAATCACAGTATCACACAAATTTGAGAGGCAAACGTGCCCACACTTGATCATACACATTGATCACATAACTCTGTGCTTAAACTGAGCAGAGTAGGTGGCGAGGGCTGACTTATTTGAACATAAATGCAGTCTAGACGAGTGTGCATCAATTTTCATGTTACCGTGCAAGTAATGCTCCTGCAGTCTCAATAGAAAGATATGAGTTCAGTTTAGTTAGGTAATTTAATAACTGAATGTAAATATGTTAGGGCCTGGTTCTGCCTAATGACATTTTAGTTTGTGTGTATGTGCTGGACCCTAGGTAACCCTGGTCCAATTTAACCCAGCGTGTCTGTTCTGAGGACTCTAACTAGCAAATGTCAGTCAGAAACCTAAGTGATGTAAATGAGCAGTTGTTTAGAGATACAACCTGCGATTAGCCCATAGTCATTTCTAAGTGGCACTTCATGACACTTCAACAACACAACGTATTTTTTTCATTTTCTTAGACAGCCCTGAAACCTCACTTTAGCCAAAATACAATGGCAGAAGCAACAGACCTTATGGAATACATACCAAGCACATGGTTAGACAGTAGAGTAGGCCACCATGAGGTCAGACACATTATGGTAATGAAGCTAGCTGAATAAGGATGGAGCTGATTAGATGTATTTACATTTTTCACTAACAAGCTGTCTGCTGTCGGCAGTCTATCATTAACAGCCACACTTATTCTACACGTGTAAAGGACATCAACCTACAGGATGTAACCATTACTTTATTCCTTTGTCCGGTTCTCCAGGTCAAGCCATTCCTAATTAACACAAAATCTCACACTCATCCACACAGGCACACCTTAAATGTTAAAGTAGATTAGTGGGCCATATGATGAGCTCTTAACAGGAGAAGTCCTTGACACAGAGGCCAGAGGACAAGAAGCCCAAACCTTGACAAGGTGCCACACGCTACTAATGCATTTAGGGATGGTGACCTGCAGCAGCGCTGCCTTCTATACTCTACTGCCTTTAATCTGTCCTTGAATAAGGTATTTGACCTCTACATGCTTCAGCAAAATTGAACAGCAAACTGCAGCAACACTGGGGCTGAAAAAAATCCCACTTTAAAACAAAACAAAAAAAAAAAAAAACCCAAACAGGTCCAAATATGAACTGTTTTCAAAACGGTAATAACAAAATTATATGGATTGTTTTCTTTTGTCATATTTTGTTTGTATGTTTTCCCTCTGTGGGTGGACATGTAGACCTGAGGCGTTAATCAACCAATCATACTTCCCAAGAGAGTAAAGCCAGGAACTATTTCAACCCGTGTTCAACCAGGTCTGTTGACTAAGGGAAAATTCATATCAACAGCAACAACAGACTGTGAGAGCATTTGCAGTGACTGAAATGCATACACACACACAAATATCTGGGGGCTACACACTACCATCAGATAGTGTGTGATTGGCCTATGAGCAGCTGGGTTTTCAGGGCATCAGACAACTTCAGCTGCTGCCTTAAAACCCAACTTAATTTACTAGACTCACGAACGCAATCAAAACTATAGCTTCTCATTCAATTTCACCTCCTCGGGGTCTCAATATTTTCCATTCTAGAGGAGCACAAAAATTGATTGCACCTGAATGGGAGCCTGCAACCTCTCTTGCTAATGCTAATTACCGGGTCAATCAAGCAGAATGTGCTCTGCAACTTCAAACTGACCGAAGGTCAAAAAATATTCAAATAGTTATGTCAATCTGGATGTGCAGCTTGGAGTCTAGCCCTCATCTTCATAAAGCTATGCAGACATAAATCTTTCATACAGACAGAGATGTACACACACAAACACATGATATATAACCAGAGGTCGGGAAAAAGATAAATGCAGTTTCTTTTGCTGGTTTAATGGGAGTATGGCATCCAGCAATCAAGCATGAATAAATTTAGGGGCATAAAGTGTAAACACTCGACTTTGTCTATGTATTGAAGGAAACCAAAGATACTGTAAGCTCTCAGTTCTTTTTGATGTAGGCGTACATATGAAAATTCCTCCTTTCGTGGCTGAGTCAGACGATGTGCAAGTAGACTTTTCCAGTCAGCTTCTTTGCCTTGGAGGAGACATAACGACGTGTTTTCCATGTCTCAGTTCAGAGCCTAAATTCCCCTGCATCCTCTAAAATACACACAGATGTGGGTTGACTAATTGGGGATAAATGTACCTTATGTTTGTTTGTTTTATGTACCCCTTGTTTGACCAAAGAGACTGCTCTCTACACCTCTTGACTGACAATTAAATCATCGCCTGGGCCACTAGCTCACAATGGGCCCACAACGGATTATGGTACACTGGGATCTTAAAAGATACACTGGTTTTGTCTCAGTATTAAAACAAAACTTGAACAAAACAAGCCCTTTCAGACACATGTAACAAATGATGGTGGAGTTTTGTACAGTGTTTTGCATGTCTGAAGCCCTCATCTGGCAATTTGAACATGATTTGGTCACAACAAACTCTGGACGAGGACTTCCAATTTCTTCTACAAGGATATTTGCAAATTACTAAGGCAATTAGTTAAAGAGCTTGGCTAATATAAGGCATTGGCATTGCTTTTAATTTTGATAAAGATCAAAGATCAAACAAAACCCAGGTGATTCTGGGTGGATTAATGACAGCATTATCTTTACTGGCAATAGTGACTTAAGACAATAGATCATCTTTCTGAAATCTGGCTTCATCCAAAACTACAGGGACCTTCAGTCAGAGAGCCGTGTTTTTCCAAAAAGAATATAGCTAAGGGCGTTCTTATCTTATCTGGCAATCCAAATAGGAGCATGTGTCAACACAAAAGGACGTGTTGTTCTGTTTTCTGTTTTTATTCAACCTTTATCTAACCAGACAGAACAATTAAGATTTTTTTTGATATGTAATTGATCCATTCACACCAGAGACAAGCGAGTTCAAAGATGGGCTCTTTATCTCCTTTATTTGCTATAAAATAAACATGACTTTTGTCAGTCTAGGGAAGAGGAAACAGCCACACTCTGACCAAAACACTCCTTGACCCCATCATCTAATTCATCTGCCGCAGCCCTCGCCGGCAGTCTTTTTCTGTTAAAAGAACCTATCAGACATCTGTCTTCTTCTGCCTGGAGGGATGAAACACACACACACACACACAAACACACACACACACACACAGCAAGAAAAGTTAAGGGAAGGAGGGAGAAAGGCTGAGGAGAGAGAGACAATTGAATACTGAGGGAAGACGATCAGCAACACAGCAAGGCGGCTGGGCGTACAAACACATTATGCATAGTGCGCAGTAAATTAGCAGGTAGAAGCAAAGATGAAAATTAGGAACACGGTTCTCTGAACGTACTTTTTTCTGATTTTTGCGGTGCATCACGTTAACAACAATCATTTTCGGTGCTGTGGTGAAGATGAATTTTCTTCATCTGTTCAACCAGCTATAGCAAACTTGCATTTCTGATCAATTTGCCTTTCCATTTATTCCCAGCAAATCCTTATTGCATGTAGGATTTCTTGGCAAGAAAATACATAGCAGTGTACATGTGATTCGAAAAGCTTTACAAATAAGGCAAGAAATTATTCTTTTCACACAGTTTCTCAAGAAAATTCTCATACTTTAAAACTTTGTAAGGAACATGCAGATCTTAACAGTGTTATATATATATATATATATATATATTTTTTTTTTTTACAGACGTATTGTATGAAACTAAAATGTAAGGCTTTTTTTTTTAACTGCTTCATCCACAGCAGGTATATTAATTGCCTGGTTTATTGTGCATTTTCAGCCACACATTTTTAAGCGCAATTTCAGTTTGATCAATAAAAACACATCAGAAATTCAAATGAGAAGTTGCAATATTGCAAAAACATTTTACACTTGGCTGAGGGGGAAAAGTTGGAGTGAATACATCAAGATGTACATGAAGCATGAGAATTTAAAACAGCAGATTTGTATGGACTGTAATACTCCTCAGATTAATACATGAAGCAAACAAATGCTGTATTTCCATCATCGTTTGAGGTTTGATTAACTCTTTTTAAAATATGTGATCTTGTTCTGCCCTCTTCCTCTGAAGAATTAACATTAGCAACTGTTTCTTGATGTTCCCAACATGTAAACACACACCCGATGACCCATATGGTCTCAAAGTCTGCAACACCTGCCTTCCCCTCTAATTTACATTCAGCATTTAGGAGATGAAAGCAGCGTGCTACAGGTGAAGCTAATTGGATAGATAAATGGGATGGTGACTAGTGAATGGCTCCTGTGTGGGTAAATGAGAAGAGTGTTAGCCTTAGACTTAATTGTTTGGATAAGGTGAACCAGAAAGGAGGTAATTTTCAAATTTAAAACAGAAAGGATAATTTTGGAAGGCATGGTGATTTATAAAAGGGAAACTAGCATGTAGATAAGATAGGTTTTAAAGATTGGAATTTTTTTTCAGCATATCCTTTTATTTTATTTTATTTTTTTTTTATGTTTGCCCCACATCCTGGTAGCCAGTAGCAGTCACTAGTGAAGCGACATGGACCCCCATCAGCAATTGTTTTTGATGAAACACTGAGCCAAGCCCATAACACTGCAGCCAAAAACTGAAACTGGATCTCCGCCGTGGTGGACAAGTGTTTTTTTTTTTCTCCTGCACCATCCAAGCACCCCCGGTTTTAGCCCTTTTTTGTGTGCAGAAACTCTCATGCACAATTTACACTGGATATTATGAGAGCCCAGGCAAAGGGTTTGATAAATTGCTTTTTCACTCATTCACTATTATGCAAAACATCTCTTGATTGTAGGAAAATTGTGGACTTTTATCCAAATTGGACAGTTTTGGCAAAACAGGGCTCAAGGGACGTGGGCACACAGATAAAGATACAGGGAAAGAAAGAAATGCCATCAAAGTAGAGAGGCAAAGAGCAGAGGGGGAGGGAAGGAAAGACAAAAGAGGCAAAAGTGAGTGACTCACGGCAGCATCTCTGAAAATGGGGGTGAAAGAAAGGTAAACAGACCAACAGAAAGTCTATGAAATGAATCGGGGGAGAAAGAGTGAGTAACAAAGAGAAAGGTCATGGCCATAATTGGGGCCATTCATCATGGGACAGCTTTAGGAGTAGGTGTTATGTGCCATCTATCCATTGAGCTACCAGCTCTCTGAGTGGCTATTGATAAGACTGTCTGGAGCCAGGCCAGCCAGCTAATGGCGTCCGTCCATTAACTGCTGCATAAAATTTCAAAAGCGGCTCATATATTCTCACAGTAAGGACGTTTTAGCATGTGCAGCATTAGACCCCATTAACGCTTGTTATTTCAAGTGTCTCATATCCAGCTCAAAATGAGATTTAAGACACGCTTGTTTATGCTTTGCCACATATATGCGTCTCTGTAGGGCAGATCACAAACCTGACTGCAACCTACATTCGTTGTGAATATGCAAGTCTACTATGGTCTACTAATCATTTTCCAAAACTGACAATATGAAAACCATAGTATGAAAGCTGGTGCTATACAGCATGTTAAAGGTGTGAATTTGAGTAGAACATAGATATATAAGGTGTAAAGCTGAAAGCCATAACAGTTGAATATCTCTTAAAGAAGCAGAGATTTAATTAGGTACATCATTTTAATATCAGTAAAGCCTTTATCAGCAAAGGGAATGACAGGGGATGACTACAGCCAAAAACAAAAAAAAGGAAAAAACATTTTTTTTCTTTTTTAAAAAACAAACAAACAAATATCTATAAAATCTATAAAATCCGGAAGTGTGATCACTCCTTCCCTTTCTTTGTAGAACCTGAAGGCCACACTGGCAGGGTTGAGAACAGAGGGAGCTGAAGCTACTGCTGTGTCCTGTGGTGGGGCAGGTTAATAGATGAAGCTCTGAAATCCAAACGCCACATCAATCCTCCATCCCTGTTCGATGCCGCTAAGGAAACAGTGGTGAATTTTCCTCCACCGCAGACTCATACAGTAAAATAGGAGCCTCTGGAGAGACCAAGCCAAAAGGCAAATGAAGCCAGAGTATTGCTTTGGAGAGAGAAAAAGTGGATGAGAGGAGGAGGAAAAAACTGGAAAGAGAAAAAGGAAAAGAGCAGAAGGCTTTAGACAGAGGAAGGGAAGAGAAAGAGGGGGAAAAAATGGGAGTGACGAGATACAGAAGCAGAGAGATGGGAGAGAGACTGAAGCTAGAGAGTACAGGTTTTAAAAAATGTAACAGCCATTTTCTGTGTAAAATAGAGATATATAGTGTAGCAGTCGTCTTATGGGATGCTCTTTTTCCTGTTGCACTTTTTTTAGTGACAATAAGAAACTACCAGAATATTTACTTTCACAATGTACTTTGGATGTTAGATAATGGTCACACAGTGTTTCTATAACCAATGTAATTTGACAACATATTAGTATAAATTACTAATATGAATAAATAAATTATAAATAAATTACTAATACTAATATGTCATGTGACAAACTGTGTACAGGGCCATGGTAAATACCTCACAAATAACCTTGGAGGATATGATGCTGGTCAGTACAGAAACATCTGGACATAATACACTTTTAAACACACTTGTATACAGTGTAATGCAGTTTGTCTGCTCATATGGTTTAACCATGTAAGTTAAGAGTTTATATAAGGTGCCAACCTTCCTCTCCTGTTATATATAATATATTGTAATATATTATTAACAAAAATCAACACTGTGTAGCCACAGATAGCTACCTTCCTAATAACCCTAAGATTAATTAGCTCGATGGTTTACCTCAGACTGAGAGAGTAGCAGCACGAGTCTCTCGAGAAGTGATCCCCTGCAAGAAGCTTGCTGCATATGAAACAAGGTCATATGAAAGTCTATCCAGGGTATCATATAAGAGGTGGTGCATTCTATTGTAAGTACTTTACAGCAGCGTTTCCATACATTGGCTCTTCTCAGGTAGCCTGCGCAGGTAGATAAAAATCATTCAGCTTCAGCTTAAGTAGATCTCACATTAGAATGCCTTATTTTCCCCTTTTAAAACGAACTAATTTTTCGACACACGTCTGAGTTGAGCGTGCTGCAGCAACTGAGTAAAAGAGGCTTCTATTTGCATACCCGCCAGAGAGGTGTTTAGGGGATGTGTAAATTGGAGCAACAGAAAATAACCTGGGTTACACCCTCCCCCTCTAAACTGAATGAGTCTCTGCATGCATATTGGTCACACGCCATGCCACCACAAGTATATTCACAACCTGTGGGAGACACTGTTAAAGTGTATATGCATTGTGTTAGTCTACTAATGATTTAGTCACAGCCTCAAATTCCTTCATAAACTCTTCTGCAGAAAATTTGTTTTTGCTTCACAAAATTTTTGACCAGATGCAAAATCACAGATGTAAGGAGACAATTTTTCACAAGTGCATACAAACACAAAACACAAAAAGTCACATGTGTGTTTCTTTACTTTACTCAGAGAGTAAAGTACACACAGAAAATACATCAGAAAAAAAAGCCAAATCCTCTGTGGCTACTCACACGGTAAGAAAAAAGCAAAGGCAAGAGTCGATGCCAGCTGAGCATACGGTGGCGTTTGACCTTGGCAGTGGCCCTGAGTGAGTTCATGCGTGTGTAGTTTAGGCCTCCACAGTTAGGTGATGTGTCACACCCTTGAGAAAAGTGATATAGCTAACATGATAATGGGAGGGCCGTGGAGGTCATGTTAGAAACGATCCATTATGGAGGAAAACAGACACAGTGAAAGCTTACACATCATTCATGTAACTTCATCCACCCAAAAAACCCAAATATGTGAAATAGTTTTGGTTTTTCTTTCCCCTTCTCCTTACAGAAAATATTATCTGTCAACTTCTCTAATTTGTGATGCCAGTTCAGTGTTCTGTAACCGTTCTGAGTTGTCCTTGGACCTTGTAAGGCCCCTCTTAACCTTGCTGTCAGCATTCCCTGTGGCGCTGCAGTTCCAGAGGCCTTTTCACAGCAAGCCCACACTGGTCTCAGTAGAGCCAACCCAATAAAGTTTTATAACATGGGCTCAGACAAACCACTGGTGTGCACAGCATGGAGGGCAGGACTGGTCCTGCTGTTTTTGTCCTTTTAGTTCCTTTTTATTTTTGAAGCATGGAGTGGTATTGCTAAAAGTGACAAACCATAAGTAAAGTTAATTCTGTCCAAAGGGCAATTATAACTCATCAAATCAGTATTGTCACTATATGCAGGCTGCCCAGGCCTGGCAACACTCTGAAAACATTAGTTCCCCTCAACCGCACTGATACAAGTCAAAAAAACCCCACTCTGTATGTCCTACGGTCCTACAGTAGTTACTACGGCAGAAATGTCCAGTCCAATTCTTCTCATGTTAAATGAGTAGTCTGAACACACAGACAAAATGTTCCTTACACCTCTTGAAGAAGCATTTAAAGCAAACACAACATTTTCACCCACCCACCACAAAACTGATAGCGTCTTTAGGAAACTGTAAAAACAGTCAGACTCCAAAAGCAGAACTGTGACAGTCTTCTTTCTCTACTTTTGAACCCTGCAGTACATAAAGTAAGGTCTTTGTAACCTGGTGAACCGGCGTTAAATCCTTGTCAGAGCACCTGACCTCAAAGAGCAAGACATATAACACTACACTGTAACTCAGCTTTCTACCTCTAATATAATAGAGCTGTACCAGCTTGGACATGGCCCAGATTAACAAAATTCAGGTCAGATGTTAGACAACCAAGGCTATCTGAGGTACTACACGCTTGGGGAAAACAACAAAATCACAGACCAGTCAGCTTGTAAACTTAGGACAAAGCCCAGTGAGACTGTGACTGTGTATGAGACATCCTGCAAATATACAGCAATGACATCAGGAAGACATCAAGACCACAAAAGTTTAAGCAAATGCTGGCAAAGACGGCCACTTGATAAACATTGCATCAACATCCAGATTCCTCCAAACAAACTAAAGTGTCAGTTTAATAAAAAAAGAACGAGATCCCAGCGACATCAACACGCACGGCCGATCATCAGACATCCAGCTGGTAGACTAAGCTGGCTAAGAGACCAAAGGCAGGCTCTTGATATCAAGACTCTGGATCTCCTCACAATGCAAGCAGGATTTTTCATCACAAATCCAGCGCCATGAGACTCTACACCAGCCAGAAAAAAAAGGGGAACTGGAGCTTAGTGAGTGTGATGGCTGCAGTCCTGAATGAAACACAAAGCATGCAGCAGTTAAATGGCTTGAATGCTGGTTTAACTACTATACCACTAATGCTATTTCCAACAAGAATGGTCTCTTGAGACCAAGAATCTCTTTTGAGAAAGAGCTCTGGCAAAAAAAAATATCATGTATCATGAACCAACACAGAGCCAACATACAGTACAGGGAGAATTATGGAAGGAGGGAAGCATAAAAGGCACTGAGACACATTTAAAAAAGGGTGGGGGGAATGAGGAACAAAAGTAAAGCTAGGTGTATGTCACAGTTCAAAATCCCCTGAAATTAGTTTTTAAAAATTGATTTCTTCCCCTCCTGCTTCTGAAATGCTCAGGCCCTTCCTGGGGAAGCTCTCATGTATAGAGTTCCTCCCCTGCTGCTCAGCCCATGCTTATGAAAACATACAACTTTTAAAAAATTTCATACTTCCAAAATATCACTCGTAATATAAATATTTTATGTGTTCAATATTATGCAAAAAATCCATTTTGACAGTAGCAGAGCTGCATACCCATTAAATAAGCATTTCATACTGAAGCTCTTTTGCTTCAAGCTGTGGAAAGAGGGAAGGAAAATGTATTTTCTATCAAGCCAAAACAAGGCCAGGGATCTTGGGGCAAACCTACAAAGTGTACAACATAATCCCACTAAGCTATTTCTACTGTATGTATTCAATGAATTACACATTACAGGTGTTGTACAATGACATATGAATGAACAAATAATTTGCATTCATGTTTGGTTGTGTTCATTTTCTTTTTATTTCCTTCCTATGAAAACATCAAGAAGGAAAGGCGAATGAGAGAAGGGTCTCCCTGTGTGAAGGACGCACCAAAACCCCCTTTTCATTTGTGAGTGAAAATATTTAAAAATTTTTAGGTCAAGGGCGAGGTGGAATTTTGCATTTCTCTGGTGGTAACACACTGTGCCATTTTTGGAGTTTGCTTTGTGCAGTGCACAGTTATAGCAACAAAGGAATAATCTTGATTCCACACTGAGGAACACCTGTTTGTTGCTTTAAATAAATAAATACCGATCATGCTCCATTATGCATGTTTCTCTCTCTTCCTTTCTTTTATCTAAAGCAATACCAGGCAAGATTTCTAAAAATGCCTCTGGCTTAAAACCCTGAACTACAAAGTAAAGATGGGATTTAAAAAGAGTTTCCCTACCCAGCGATTTGATGCTGCGGATTTGTTCTGTTTACCAAAGGTAAATTCTAGTGGATCTTTGTAGAAGGTGAATAGGCCTTTTTAGAAGGAAATATAATAATAGCAAGACTAACAACTTATTTTTGGACTGAAAAAGCTGTCTACTTATTTCAAGGACCTTGCAGAACATGGCAGTCATCATTAAACTTTTAATTGTCAGAAACAATTAAAAAAATTCAAAACAAAAACATAAAAAAAACACGAAACAACAATTGTTTCATCTTACAAACGGAACTATTTATGTTTGTATAACCTGAACCTACAAAAGCAAAAAAATGCACAAGTGATGCAACAAAATCCAACTTGCTCTCAAAATAGAGCAGCAGCAAATAGTCTTACTGTACATGTGACGTGGATGACCTCTGCTGAGAAACCACACCGTAAAAAGCAGCCAGCAGAATTTGTTCATGTCTGATCTTTTACAGTATCATAACAAAATACAACAGTTTAACACATTTATCATTATTTTGTGTGTGAATGTTTAGAATGAGTGTTTGTGTCTTTCACTTAGAGAATTTCAGTAAACAGATTAATTATAAGGATTTAGAATATGCGTAGAGATTAAATTTGCTGTCTAGGCTCTGACCCCGTGAGAGGAGGCACCAAGCTCAGCACAGCAGAGTTGGTCATATTAGATACAGAGTGCGCAGCCAGCTATTATGTATAATCTACTATGTCTGGGGCTGGGCTCCTGCCACCATGTGGCCATTTCCAGTCTATCCATCTCCAACCATTGTGGGGAACATCCAGAGAATTAAGATCTAAAAAAAAAAAAAAAAAAAAAAAAAAAGAGGCAATCCAACTGATGTGCAAAAGCAGATTACAGCACACTTAATCGCTATTAAGCATATTAAAATCCTCAAAGTGTTATATGGCAGATGACCGTCAGCACAGCAGTGTGATTTTAAGGTTGCAGTGAGTGAGTGTAGTGTAGCCGCAGTGTAATGTTACACAGTAAAATAGGAGCTCAGCAACTTAGATGTAATTATGATACAGGTACATCAAGCAAGCTGTCACAAAAACCTGCTGATTATGAGTGAAATATTTCTCTAATGCTGTGGGGGAAATAGGAGTATGATGTCCTATGAGAGAGAAAAGCCAAGCTGACTTTCCCATGAGGACTTTTTTTTTAAGGAAACCTTTTCACAGCAGATATTTTGACATGTTATATGTCACAACTGGCTCACAAAGATTGAAAAATTGGGGAGGCCCCACATAGTCTCAACCATTTTTACCATTTTTATTGAGGAGGAATAGGTAGGTGAACACCAACAACTACCAGGCCAGCAATGTCTAGGGCAAATGCATAGGCATGGCTGCAGCAGAGCCTAGCTGCAGTCTAAGAAGGCCAGGAGGAGAGAGAGCGAGGCAAGCCTGCTGGGCCCTTATAAACCTTCTCCAACTTGCCAGCTCGGGTGTGCTGCATAAGTGCAGGATCAGCTCCACCCAGCAATCACCTGCACACACAAAGCAAAGGAAAACAGCAGCAACACAACTCCCTGAAAGGCCAACACACAGGGCCGTAACACATAGCAGAAAAAGCACAGGTGTAATCTACATTACTGATGGCTGCATCCCATTTAGGAGGAGGTCCTAGTACTGATTAGGACACCACATGGGGACTGAGGCATTGTTGACAAAATTATTTCCACCTGTGCAGCTATGATAAGTAAAAATGTCTGTTATGTGAATGGGCAGCGTGTAGAACAATACTCATGTTTACATCTGTACAAGCCAACAACATGACCTGGTAACAATACTAGAGACCTGCTAGCAATGAGTCAACAAAACAATTGGAATAGCCTAAAACCAATGAAGCCAATAATACTCATGATACTCAGCATGAAAGCATAATAATGCACATGTCAGCCAACGGAGTGCAAAGCAGACAGGAAACAAGCAGAACAATTAGCAGCCACAAACAGTAGCTTAGCCTGCAGCTGCTGGGCTACCTAGCTTGCTAACATAAACAAAGCACACAAACACAACATAACAGAGCTAAGATATTCACTCACTACGTGCATGTTAGCACAAGCAGCAGACACTTACTCTGTGTGAGTGTAGCAGTGGTCCCTTGGTATCTCATGAGTGAGTAAATCCTTAGGGAGCAGAAAAACTCCAGCTTCTGGTTTGAAGTGACTGTTTGAAGCCCACATTTGACATAAAAAAAAAAAAAAAAATAAGTAAATAAAAACCAAGAGGAGCTGGGAAGAAGGTGTGAAAACAAAATTATTCCACTGCAAAGCCACTGGAAGCAACATAATCTGCTGGAAACAGGAACTCATCAGATGCCACATGAACAGCAGAAGCTGTAACCACCATGACAGGGCGGGTCACTAAGATTTTAAATAGCCCGCCTCACTGCAAAGGGAGCGCTTGATATATATTCTCTTACGCCCTGGAGCGTAACCATAGGTGTATATATAAAGCCCTTAACTCCATTTAGTGACAAAATAAATCACTATGAATGTCACTATTAAAATTATTAGCAAAATATTTAAAATGAAATATAAAAAAAACTACTGTATTTGTTTTTATCTCAATGCTGCTGTATTTTTACCATCTTTATTTTAAATTTACAATTATATACTGTGGCTTTATCATAAAATGAGATAAAAACGTGATCTAAAAACAGGTACAGCACATTGCCATATGATTCATAGGTTTTACTTGACCTATAAAAGGAACCCAAATCATGGCAAGTAGAGATTCAGGGCTGAGCACAAAAATGGTCATACACCTCTCCACTTTCTTCAAAGTTAATCGAAAACTGTGTTATACCTAAAGGAAGTGTGGCCTTGAAAGACTTTGTCACATCAAGCTTTGATCTACATATTCTCGCCACATATTTCGGAGCTTTCTCTGAGTCTCTGGCTGCCTGAGTTTCCAGACTTTCCTTATGCACGTGGAGTTTGACAAAATGCAGAAAGACTGGTGACCTGGGGCTGTAAACTCACAAACAGTAATCAGTTGTGAGTGGTGGTAGTGAGAGTCAACAGGAGAGGGGGATGGTGACAGAGGGGTGGCGTGGGTGACGGTGCGAGCTCGTTAAAAGATGAGTAATCTGCCCTCAAGGATTGCTGGCCTTCATTAACCCTTCAGCTGAGGTCTCTCCTCTCCTGTTTTCTCTCTCTCTGTTTTCTCTCTTTCTCCGCCTCGCTCTCCATCTCCGTGTGCCTCTCTAGCTCTCAGCCTCTCTCTCTAACCATGTGGATGACTGGCCTGTCAGAAGGCTAACTGCACCACTCAGATGGAAAATGAATGGCTTTTCATGTGGTGTGCTCACTATAGTCAGGGAGGCACGCTGGCTCATTCAAACATCCCCAACAGGAAGATTCCAGCCGACAGTGGAAAGTCCACCTATGTCTCTGCTGAATGGTGGAATAAGTATAAGCCTAAAGCCAGAAACATATATTTCTAAGTGGTAGGGATAGTGTCAGGCAACATTACAACAGTCTCTTTATTTTTCTGCCCAAAGGTAATCAGAACATTAAATTAGGCCTTACCTCTCCCCACATTTATCTTGTTTTCAGCAAAAATATAACCTCTAGCAAGTTGAGGAGAAGTCTCACACCAGTATTTAACCGTGTTCAGACAGAACCAGAGCTAATTTTGGAGGCAGGGCAGTTGCCTACAGAGTCGATGTAAAGACACAAAAACATGAATTCCCCAGAGGTGATGCAAACCTATGCAAAGATGCAGCCGCCTGAGTTGAAAATGTTTGGCTTGAGTGAAAAATGGTGTCCCAGGGCTTTACGAATCTGTTTCACAAATGCACATAGACGAGAGGAACACGGAGAGAGGCTAGAGGAAAATAAATGGAGTTTCTGGTGAGCTCTGAGTTCAGTCAGAGGTTGAGCTCAACAAAAACACACAGGCAAGATCCCACAGTGAAGGTCGGTGCATCCTTTGCTAGCCAGCTTACAGCTAATGTACATTGGCTGTTCGGGGTGAATAAACACCGACAGGTCAAATTCACACAAAGTTATAGAGACAAATCAGACATGAAAATGTTCAGTCGTATCTGACTCTGTACCTTGATGTGTTTGTGTGTGCTTAATGCAACAGTGACACAGATTCACTTTAATATTGCTTTGGCTGCAGCACCTCTTCACCTGATCTGACTGATTTCTTGGACCAACTGTGTGTTTCTTGTACCTCCACATAGATGATGTGCATTAAATTATCCAGCTAGTGTCCTCACAGGAACACCTCTGCATTTATTAAATTTTATGATTTATGCTCTTACGTAAAGTAGCTTTATGCTCTTGGCTCTTTCAGTATGTCTCCTCCTTATCACCAAGCGTACCAATCTTTTCATTATGAGCGAGCAGCTGTGGATGATTTCTCTCCGGTCTATCATAGAGGATGAGTGAATGACCCTTGACACCAAGACACTGACGACAATTCAGGCACTTTAGAGTCTGATGTTCTCAGGATAGTACGACTGCGCTCAAACGTGTGTTTTTTGGATTTGTGTGAGTGAGTGTGTGTGTGAGGGAAGGATAGAGACTCACACAAAGAGAGATAGAGAAAGAGGAGTGTGAGTGATTTTTAGAGCTCGTGTTTTTCTCTGCAGACATGCCTCATATCCCATCAGCGCTTCCATTTCTTACTCTTATCAGGACCTCATAGGGCATAAAATATAAGTCTGGCCTCTGGTTCTGTAGATTTGGTACCCAGACTTTGCACAAAAACCACTAAGCATTAAAAATAAACAGAGGGAATTTTTTCTTGTGCACAGATTCAAAGTGCATGTGAGGGTAGTGACAGCCTGAGGACACTGTGAATAAAATACTTACCTGTTCATTTACATTGTCAAATCATCAGCACATTCATATTTAGAGATTGTAGTGAAATATAATGTTTTTGTATTAAACATTAAACAAACACCCTACTTCATCTATCTTTATTTAGCAATTGTTTTATGCTTGCGAGTATTCTTTTACACCTGTGTAATGTTTTCACTTTGATTGATTGATGTTAATGATATAGATCACAGACATCCTTTAGGCAGTGTGATCAGATGTAACCCTGTGACATTTTCACATTTGCTGATTTAAAGTATCTGAAAATTACTCAGTTAAGATCATCAGTAAGGTCAAATGGCTATGTGATGTTAAGATGTTAAGACGACAAATACTACATATTCTCATCTGGGGCTCAGAGGGCATACACACACACATGGTTCTGTCTAAATTTAATAGAGACCTAAGATCAGTGAAACAGCTTTTCGAGGCTTTTTGCAAGCAGTTCAGCCCTTTTAATTCCTTTTGATTGTTTCCTCATTTCATAAACGTCTAGGATAGAAGCACTTTTGTAAACTTAGACTAGACGTGATGATTTTAAGGACTGGACAGGATTTTGCATGAAACACTCTCTATATGGACTCTCTATATAAACACTCTATAGTGTTTTATATGACTATACAGTAATATTTTACTTAGCTTGACTTACTGTATTACTTTGAATATGTCAGGGACAGGGTCACGGAAGAAAAGATGAGAGTGAATAAAGCCCTGCAGCTTTAGTAGAAAATAAAAAGCTATCATGATCACATAAGACAAATGCGTCATCAAAAATACATTTGCAATTCAGCTGGAAAGCAGCCTGCCCTTCTTGTAACATATCAAAAAAAAAAAAAAAAAAACTCTCATCAGCTAGGTGTTATATCATCACTTCTCCACCAGCACTTCCTCCTGATTCAAACTGTCAACATCTTCATGTGATTTTTATTTTGCTGCTATATGAGAGTGACCTTGAGTGGTGCTGTGCTTTCGGTTCTGTAGTTTACAGAGTCTGAAAGTAAATAGCTTTACTGAAGGAGTTACAGTGCAACCTGTGTGGAGCCATTCTCAGATGAGTAATAAAATAGATAGATACTGTGAGATCCTCACTCAAAAGGCCCACACTTTTGTGATTAGACCCCCACCCCGCCCAGACACTGCATCATTTCAGGTTAACCGCCTGAAATCCATCAGTCACACTAGCTCAGTGTGAGTCAAGCAATGAATAAAACGCTGCCAGTGAAGATCAGAGATGTTGTAACTCTTAAGAATTTTTCAATGCCAGTATGCACAATGTCTTTTTTAATTTAGTTGCTAGTATATCCATCAGTGTGCTACGGTATTGTAAAACACTCAAATCATCATTTAACTCTGGGTGGACAACACTGAACTGTACAAATGAAAAGAAATTGGTTTGTTGTGGCTTGTCCTGTTTCAACAATGCTGATGTTGATGATGCTGTTTTTTAATATAGTGGTCTTTGCCTGTCTCGCTGTCATCCTGTGTTCTCCCGTCCACTGAGGACATGGACATCACAGAGTTTCTCAGACCCATGAAAACCAAACGGATTTTCCCCCGTCCTTCACCGGTGCCACCACCGTTTGAACGTGGGCCAACCGCCTGTTTTGGCCTCTGAACTCCCCAGTCTTGTTGTTTGCTCCCGCGAGGCCTGTAATGAACACAGAGGATAGGCAAGGAAATGTCAGAGCACTGATGGGGAATTGTGATGTAATCACAGAGAAAGGTCAGGATGAAGGAGGAGGGAAGCAAGGAATCCAATATTATTAAATAAGTGTAGTGAGACTGAGGAGTGGAGATTGGCTGTCAACCAAAGTAAAACTAAGGAGGGAATCACACAGACATTCTAGTCAAAGGTTATGTGATTATATTTGGCTGGGACTGCAGCCTGTCCACATTTCACCCTGTGACACCACACATTTACATACACATCCTTTTTTTTCCATAGTCATAGACTGATTTGACTTGTATCTATCATTACAGTTAACAGTTTACAGTTATCTCTATCACCATAAAATATATATTTATAGAAATTTGTTTCTTTTGTGTGAGTCCATCTGATAATACAGTGCGATTCCTAATGCTGGATTAGCTTCCCTTGAAGCTGCTGAAACCTCTCATTACCACCAGAGGTGAACAAGGTTTCCCTATTTGATGGGAGATTTGTCTTTGCCTGTACACCCTAAATTATCCACAAAGACATATTATTATTCATGAGAAAAGTCCATTTGCTTCAAGTGCTACCTCTATATTTTCCTGTCATTGTCTACTGCCCTAAAGCGGTTTCCATGCCTTATTTATTCATGTGTTGAGCGAGCTGTGGCACCTGGGGACGAATCCAAGGACAATGTCTCGTTAAATAGTCATATGTAATGTCAAGAAGACCAACTGCAACTCCTCAAGGACTCCTGCAGTTTTAGGGGTAAGAGTCTAACAATGCAATCTGTTGATCCATGACAGAGGTGTAAGAAGTGTGAAATTGTGTGTTTGAAGATACATGTTTTAGTAGATAGAGGTGGACTTAACACAGTGTCCTGACCCAGTCTGATTTCTCTGTTGGTCTTTACAGTGGGTCAAGGAACAGCAGATACTGTTACTGTCCTCAAAGTGCCCTTTAAACCACTGTTTTCAGCATGTTGGTGCAGCGTAGACGCAGCAGCACAGCGCTTTAGTGTAGGATACGTGCATATATCTCAATTTGTATATTAGAGGCTGGGATTTGAATGTATTTGCACTACTGCATGTGTTATGTACATTTTACATTTGTCATTTCTGACAAATGCGAAGGATATTTTTAAGATTCCAGTTTCACACATGCACATATGCAAAAACATACACCTCTGAAAGCTCATCCTTTAACACCAGCCCTGCCTCCCCAAGAACAGAGCTGTGGTGGGATGTGACATGTTGACAGGAAAGACTAGAAAACCCAGAGGGGGATGGAAACTAGGAACTATTTAGGCACATGCAAGCAGAACACACACAATACACATGCACACACAGATGTCCTTTAATAAAGGATAAAGATAACTGACAAGGAGTCTTGTTACAGACCCACTTGTCCTTTCTCGTGATGGAAACAGTCTTAAACTCTCCTGTTCTCCTTGGTGACTTTGACTTTGAGTTTTACCCTCCTCCTTTGAGATTTATACTTTTTAGAAAAAGTTAGAATTCACAAGAAATTAATTACCAAGTTCATTTTTATCTGCACAATAGTATTTATTGGTGTTGGGACTTCGGAAAAGGACCTATTGTAGCTCTGATGGTGGAGAATATTGCAGATCTTGAGGTTGGAGGAAATTCACCATTCAACTGCAACATTAAAACCAGTTACCAGTTTCAGTGTTGTCACAGATTGGTATGTACAGCTGGTCGGCTTAGGATGAGCCACGACCACTGAGGCTGATTAAGTGAGTCAGTGCTTCTTGGCGAGCAGCAGATGTTGCTCAAGTATGGAAAAACTGACCAAGGAAATTTTGAGATGCTCATCTGGACATGCTGAGAATAAGAGAGGAGGCCAAACAAGGCAGCCACATGGCAGGTTAACAGAGGGACTAAATGTGATGGATGAGGGTTACAAACTCAGAGCTTACTTCTTTAGTTAGAATTATGAGTTCAATTTTTATAAAACATTTATTCTAAGACAGTAAAAGTGGTAATTACTACACAGGAACTCAGCTTCTGAAAACACATCCCATTCATTTTTAAGGCTCATTGAAGGAAAAGAAGGTTTGACTGACCTAAAAAAAAAATTTAAAAAAGCCTAAATCAATAAGTATACCAGTAACAAATGAATGAAATTAATCAGTGTCATTACAATACTCTATTTGCCTTCATTAAATAAAATGAATTCTCATTTGAGTAAAATAGTATAAAATCCCATCATTAAACATCATTAAAATGATTTATGATATGAGATGTAGTGCCTACAGCAGAAAGTATATATTATAACTGTGATAAGATTATTATTATTAGTATGAGCAAACATTACATCTGCAGAGGTAAAAGGTATTTTACGATTAGATTTTGCCGTTTAACATGCCTTGTGCTAAAACTGCCATGAAGTTTGACTCAACCTTTCAAACCCAATGTGTAGAAATATTTAAACAGAAATATTTCAAATATTTCATGTCTCATTTCAAGGATCAGACATCTGATTTTATCAGTGCCACCTCAGTAATTGGAATATAGTAGATGATGAACTGAAACCATTAACATGACCAGCACCATTACACATGCATAACATATATTCAGTTTGAGATTGTCTCAAATGTCTTAGTCTTACGTGATGATCTTTATTTTGGGCCGAGGACCTTGCTCTGCCTGGTTAAGTGTCTCTCTGTTACTGGCAAATGTTCTTGAGAACCAAGTGCACACAGTTTTTAGCACAAATACAGAGAGTTTGCTGCCACAGCAATGTCAGAGATCTTCACATTTAAGTGTTTAGTTTCGCCTTTATGATGGTTTAAAGTTTAAAGACAAAGATGTTTTTAGAAAGCGAAGGTCTACAAGATAGATCAACTCCTGACTCTCTGAAACCATCACAAATGGGGCTGTTTCTCTGAATTCTCCAGTCGGTTTACAGTAAGAGCAGTAATAGGTCGAAGGAAGTAAATCAGATAGCAGATGTTGTTAAAACAGCTTGAAGGATTTTCACAGCGTTGCCTCATCAGTGTGCAGCCTGACCACTGACCTTTGATCATCTTCTCCCAGTGAGTACATACTTCTGCATCGTGTTTCTCTGGTTCAGACTGTGGCTCCAACTAAATCTACTTAGGTTTTCAAAACACAGGGCAGGGTATTTTATTTACTGCAAGTGGACATCTATTGTGTCTTTGAAGGGAGAATCCAAAGGACATGGGCATGTCTGAGTACACCAAAGCCGCTGATACTGTGAGCTATATCCTTCTGAGCCACATGGATTGCAGTTGTGTGAGCCTCAGTTCAGCTCCCAGTGTTTTGTGAGTCTTTTCAGAGACTGCAACTCTTCAGTTTTCATAGGGCATCTCTCTGTGAGGCGATCCTGTGCTTTGTGCCACTGAAACTGTGAATGTTCAGTGTGGAGCTTTAACATGAGATCGCCTACCCAAGAACTCCTGCCACCTGAGGATATGATGCGGGAAAGACGTAACATAATATCCCAGACCGCAGACTTGCTCTGTTGAGTGTGTTCATTAAGATTTTTGCAGACACCAGACAACGTCATTTCAGAATGTATTACATTAGCTAACCATAACAGAGAAAAACAGGTTTATTAAAGCCCTCTCTGGTATAACTTCATCATGCTGATGCTCAAACCAGACAAAACAGGAATTGCAGGCAGGTCTCTAATGTCTAAGAGCGAAGAATTTCCTTGGTTGTTTATTTATTTATTTCTTCTTTGGGTGAACTGCAAATGACCTCACTGAAAATACCAGTTAGCATCTATTCAATTCAATTCAATTTTATTAATATCTTTATTTATATCATCTGACAAAAACATAACTGGGACAGGGGCTCCCACATTGTCATAGTGTTGATAAAACTATAAGTGGTAACAGACCCCAGCATTGGTGAGGTGAGAAGAAGAAAAAATGATTTTGTTCATTTATATTTACTAAAGTACTGTACCTAGATACAATTTTAACCTTTCACCTTACTTTATACTTTTACTCACCAACATTACAAAAGGAATACTTTTATGTTTGATTATTTTTCATTTTTGATACTTACAGTGCATTTTGCTGCTGCTTCAAATAAATCTTTATTTTTCAAATATCCACAGTTATTCTCCAAAAGAAAAAAACAAAACAAAACAATGCCGCCATATGTGAAGCTAATAAGAGACTTCAACAGTAAGATTTGTTCAGGATTTGTAACCCTAGGACTGAAAGGGTTAGAGTGAGACTGTAATGCTCTTAAAAAAAGAAACGACACATTCTCCCTCCTCCAAAGTAAAAAATAATGTTAGCTAACATGAGCGAGCTTTGATAGATATTGCTAAATAACTGACTTTACGGAGACACTTGAAATGCTTTGTCCACTTCTGTAGATTAAACCAAAACTTACGGACTCAGTTCTGTCAGTATAGCGTAACATATGTAAGGTTTCACATGCATACCAAATCACATATTGTAAACCATCTTTAGTGTGTAACACTAATGTAGTTATGTAACTAGCAATCACAGAAAAGACCTGAGATCAGACTGCAGAGTACATTGAGAATGACAGGAGTGAGGGTCCTGAGGTTGTAAATCAAGGCTGATTTTTCTTTCAGTAGACCCCCCTCATCTAGAAAGAGTGACCTATGACCTTTTCATTCCCCATGTAGCAAAGTGAAGAGACAGGGTAATTATCCTCCATAAAGTGTGCAGACAGACGATGAGTAAGGTTATTACATCTGACTGCACTTTGCTGCTCAGCCTTGTGTTCTGACAGCAGACATCCTGTACCTGATTACAGAGGAGTCAGTGCGCATTTTGTTGTACTCTGGTTTGCTCTGGGCCAGATGGCTGTAAAATAAATGGCTGCGATGCTCCCACACAGGACCCTGTATGGCCTGTGATGCTTACAATAGCGTGTCGGCTGTATTCAGTCTTGAGTGTACGCTTGGAAGTAAACTGACCGATCACCTGAATTGTTTTCAGTGTCAGTGGACCACTCAGAAGACAGTCAAAAATAGTCAAACAATCATCGCTCACAGTGAAAGAGAAGAGGAAAGAGTTGGCGGGCCTGCTCGGTCAGACAGAGTCTTCATCAATTTCACTCACTGCTATCACCAGGGAATCTTGTCAGCACCTTATCACCTTGTTCCTTCTGAGACTTCTGAGCCAACGCCTATTTATGCACCACAGCCCTAATTGAAAATGGCATGACAGATCTTGTTGTGCAGATAATTTGAATTCAGTGGCACAACGGACAGTGAGAAGCATGAAGATGAAACCCTTTCTGACTTTGCAATCAAATGTATTGGCAATCAGATATTTTCTAAAGAGTCAAATTACTGTAATTACACTAACTTATCTGAAACCACTGATCAGAGGAAGGTTTTAAGATCCCAACCAAGTGCTGCCCAGTGAAGGCACTTCTAAACAACACACTCACCGAGCACCTAATTGGGAACACCATACTAATACTGAATAGTTCCTCCCTTTGCTGCCACACAGCTTCAGTTCTTAGTGGCTTGGATTCCACAAGATGTTGAAAAGTTTCCTTTGAGATGTTCCATGTTGACATGACTGTGTCCCATCATTTCTGCAGATTTGTCAGCGGCACATTCATGGTAACAATCGCTATCACATCCCAAAGGTGATTCATTGGATTCAGACCTGGTGACTGGGGAGGCAGCTGAACTAAACAATACTCAGATACTGCAGACTGTGTGAAACCACTGGTTTGTATTAACAGGCCCAAGGTGTGCCAAGAAAACATTTCCCACACCATTACACCACCACAAAGACTCTGAACTGTTGGCACAAGACAGGTTAGCTCCATGGATTCCAACCAGTCTGGCCTTTCTCCTCTGATCTCTCTCATCAACAAAGCATTTCCATCCATAAACCGTAGAGACTGCCATGGTTAAAGTCATATTACAGTTTTTCTCCACTCTGCTGTTTGATGTGGACAATAAGTGAAGCTGACCTGACCTGTTTCTGCATGATTTCATGCATTGCACTACTGCTACATGATAGGCTTGGACAATTGCATGAATAAGTTCAGCATGTAAGCCAGTCTATTTGCATGTGTACACACATTTTGGCAAGCTGTTGGTATATACTGTTCTTGCTGCTAACAATGAGTGTGGGTGTACATTTGTGGTATGATAATATCTTACAAGTCACACGACAGGAGGAGAGGAAATTCATGAGATAAAATGGTATCCCTGGTATCTACTGCTGTGCTGGACAGTATTTCAGTATCATATAATTTTAATTGGAAGAAAAGAATGATTATTTTGTTGGCGTGCAAACAACTAAAATAAATGTTGACTCCTTAAAACATTCTGTGTTATAATGATGACAGTTTTGTATGAATGCATGAGCCAACATTCACAGCAACCAAAACAATTGGCACTTGATACAGTACCAGAGTGCCAGTAATTTGTAAATCCTATTTTTTTCTGGTCTGATTATGATAATCACACAGTTGTTCAGTTTTGTTCCACAATTCTTCAAACAAAATTTAGTTCACTTGTATTGGATTTCTGCCTTATGTTTTGTGAGGGTTTCAAAACATATGTATTTCTTATTCAGCTGTAGGCCCATTACCCATTATTATGAAAGCAGCAGACACTGAAAACAGATCCGCTAGGACACAAAATTCAAAGGATCTCTTACATGACAGTAAATGACAACCTGGTTCCCAGTTGGTTTTTGTATAATTTCTCATTGTGACATTAGTTCTTTGTTTTATTTAATAAGCAAGTCAGCTCAAAACACTATGAATGAGATCTTCCAAAGGAAGAAATATTCAGCTGCTCTGTGCTTCATTCTTCATTCTTGCTTGATTCTGCCTTCAACATTCTGCTTCATTCAACATGCACAGGATTTCAAGTCATGGAGCATTCAGAAAACACATAAAGCCAACAGCGTAATCTCAGTTAACGTGGTCAGCTCTGCTCTAAGTCCTCCTTTCTTTGACACACAGTAGTGTGTGCATACAGTAATGCACACACTACTGTAGGCATTTAATATGCTGATCCTATCACTAATCCTTTTCTCTCTCTCTCTCTCTCTCTCACACACACACACACACACACCGTCAGATGAACCAATAACACGGTGCTGTGAGATCGACTCTGTGTTCAGAGATGTTTTGAAAAATAATCTCAATCTCCCTCTTTCCCAACAACCTTCAGAGCTTCTGGGATTCAGGATCAGACCACAAAGCCACACAGGTGGGCCGCTACTTCAGAAAGCAGAGATAAATGTCATGGCTGAAAAAGTCATTCTGCACTTTAGGGAGCCGCAGAGGCTCATGTCACTGCTTACACATGAATCTAATCTTTTTAACTTCACTTCACAACATGGCCTAAAAACTTAAGTTTATTTACATCTTTGTACATAAGTGACAGTGTTTATAATCTGGCTCCGTGCTGAATTCTGGGTTAAAAACAGGATCATGTGTAGAATTCTGACCTGCCACCATGATACGCGTTCAATGCTCAGTGATCTCATCTTTGTGCTCCTCTCAAAGGCTCTGACATGTGGGAAGGGAAGCAAATGTGAAGGGGCATCCATCCAGAAATCACGACATTTCCAATAAAGAAACCCTGTGGTGACTGAGAAGAGACTGAAACATTTCAAATATCCTCTTGGCACCTCTGTCACTTAGAGCAATTCCAAGGGATGCTATTCACACAGGCCACATTTGTGACTTTTATTAATGTCATTTTTAAAACACCCTAGTTTGAGGAAACATAAAGAGGTCACATTGTAATGAGGGATGAGGGGAACAAAGAGAAATGCTTCTGTTTCACTCTAATCTCCCATTAAAGGTCAGGTTGCCAACTATAACCAGTTCAACAATTAATACTTTTGCAAATGCTGCCATCGGAAAAAATGTAATATTCAGCATTTGTGCAGTTCAATTACTGCTATCTCGCTGAAGGCACTCCCTTCTTCAAACAGTGTGCAAGCCAGTTTGTTTTCTAAATCCTGATCTATGGTGACACCAAGTGGACAAAGTAGGTAACATTAGCTGCGTGTCCTCAAGTCTTGAGCTTTATTTAGACCTTTTTCACATAGTTGCAAAGGAAAAAGTGCTGTTTTTTTTTCAGTCATCTGTCTATTTGTGTCTGTGATCTCATTCACAACCAATGAAACTGTTTGGTCGGTTGTTTATTTTTTGAGCTGTTATTCTGGCCAAAGCTGCAGGATGTGATAGAGCTGGATTATCCAGCTCTTCCCTCAACATCTGGGTGCAAGATGCCCAACCAGATGAGCCATGTCCTCACCCCTGTCACCTATTCAGCCTGTGTCTCTACGCATGCATTCCTTTCCACTTTCTCCTACTATCCTCTACCTCTGCTCGCTGCTTCTTTCCCGCTCCTCCCATCCTCCTTTGCCAATAAATTGTCCAAATCTGTTTTTGTCTACATGCAGAATGTAGTTCTACAAAAAAGCAGACAAAGACAAGAATCTGCTGCTCACCAACACAAAGGAGTGAGACGAACTGCATAAAGCATAAGAGAATAACTGAAACTGCCTAGTTTAGTATAGCAACATAGAAAAAATTACTATGTCCGCATGCTGGTTAGCTTAGCTTAATTAGCATAAAGCTACGCCTGACAGAAACAGTCACGTAGTGAATAGGTGTTTACCAAAATGTCAAACTATTATTTTGATGTGAGAAAAACCCAACACAAAACCTTAAAATATGTGTATTTGTTGTCAGATCTCAATTCATTAGTGAAGCATTTCACTACATTTTTTTTCTTTACTTTACCCTTAATTCAGTTTCTATCTGAAACTCTAATTTTAAATGTGAAGATACAGTTATTAATTGATAAAATACACACACACACACACACACACACACACATATATATATACTATATATAATGTGGGATTTTTTTACATGTAAAACATATAAGGTAATTTACTTTAACAAAAATCCAATTAGTTGATTGTTTTTCAGTAATGTTACTTGTATCAAACAGTAACAGGTATTTAAGTAACATCAAAACAGCGCACAGTAGGACTTGAAAGACAGAGCCACTGACATTTTTCCAGGATCTGTTTTAGTTTGTTGTTCTCTCAGACTCTTATCCCTTGTTCCTGACAAACCAGCGCCTCCTGGATCACAATCCAGACATTTCCTGTCCCCCAGGGATTCAGGGCCGCCTCCCGTCTGTATTTGACTGTAGGTGCATTACAATAGCAATGTGCTTTGAATCCTTAGGGCTTAGGTTAACAGATGAGATGAGAGAGTCAGGAGTCTTAGTCTGTGATGGACGGGCGCAGAACCCCCTCCCCACCTCCCTCTTCATTCCAGTCCACATTTCATTATGACAGGAATCTTAAATCATATGAAAGCTTCGGGGACCAGTCCAACAGGAGCGATGAGAGGGATCTGGACATGATCAGAGGAAATGCTTTGTATGTCAGAAAGAATGAATCTAACTGAGGCTGTCCTCTTCATCAGTCATCCTCAGGTCTGGAAGACACATTACCCTCAATACTTCAGATTTTCAACTACTTTTCTTTCCATTATGGTAATGTTTTATTTTATGGCCCTGTAACAATTTCCCAATAGTTTCCTCTTAAGTTTCCTGGAAAAAACAAAGTCTTTTTTCAACTACAGGGAAACAGGCAGACACAAATGTGGAATTTCTGTACAAGCAAACATACAATTTAACATTTCTAAAGAATAATGTTTTCAATGATAAATCCGTACTGAATGAATATTTTCTTGGATTTCGATGGAGCAGTTGTTGCAAAGAAGTTCCTATTTATCCCATAACTAGTACAATATTGCGAAATTCTTTCCAGGAAATTATTGTGAAATTATTACAAAAATAAGGGACCCATTAAATAAAGCGTCACCCATAGTATTTCTCAATTTTGTTTTCTTTCTTAACAAATTGGTTTTGTCATCTTTCAGCAAAATGACATGTTGACTCAAGTTTTCTGTCAAGCTAAGTTTATGATTTCATTCAAAACAGTGGCATAAAGTTTTCAGAAGTTTCCTAACGTCATGATGACAGAGGTCTCATGCTAGAGTACTTTTGTGCACAAAATTGAATGTAATGGCTGTACCAAATTAGCAGTTGTTAAATATATATCTATATCAATCACTGCTAATAGAAAACGTATGCTTACTCTCACCACAAATGATTTTTGAATGTCTGAAACCTTGAATATTGTTTCACCATGTTGAACTATTTGCCTCTTTTGCAATGTAAAGCGCACTTTATCAGTCAAGCCAGGGGCAGAAAGAATGTGTACAGTTCCTGGTCCATTTCCCACATATGTTGCACACATATGTTTACAGTACTCCACCACGCTCTCTCTCCAAGAGGCCCGGGCCCCCTGCTTGGGGAGCAGCAGCAGAGGAAAACAAAAAGAGAGTAAGGCAGAGATAGTGAGTGAATACGAAGAGCCTGATCAGAAGCCAGTATTGGCACTGCTCCCCCTCCCCAGCCGAACCTCAAGCGTGTGGGCCCTTAGCGGGTGGATAGACAGGCGGTTCAGGGACTTCGAGGAGGAAGAGCAGCCAGCTGGAGCAGTAACAGAGTGGTATTATGAGCTGACTGACTGACTGACGCCTCAGTGGAGCAGAGACGCAGGCTGCCCGGGTGGCCTCTTTCTGGGCCCCACAGGGCCCCTCTGTGCTGATGCACTGCTGGAAGTGGGTCAGACAGACACAAGAGAACTGTGGAGAGCAAATCGAGAGTGTACGCTCAGAGGAGATCCAAGACAAAGAGGCATCTAAACAGTGAAGCTTGTGTACAGTGAGCTGGAAGAGAGCGGGGCAGAGGGTGTTACAAAACTTCAAGTGAAGAGATGCTTATCAGTTTTGTGGTAAAATTATCTCACATGAATGTGGTTGATGGTGGGAATAACAGAAAATGCTGCCTCTGTTCAATTTAACCATGTGTATAAAATATAGACAAAAATGAAACCTTCTCAATATACATTCATGTGTAGCACTATTTGTAGAAAATTCATCAGATTGCACAAATTCAGCCACTGCTTCCTTTTATTTTTTGAAGCCTAGATCAGCCAATGATCTAACAGCAAAACAATCTGTTTCCTTCCTGCCTTATACAAAGTAATGATTAGCATTATGAGGATTTGATTAGTCTTTGAAAAAAAAAAAAAAAGTTCAGAGCAGAAGCTGTAGCTCCTCTTGCCAGAGGGAGGCAGTGTTCTCATTCAACGCACATTAACATTCTTCACAGCATCCATTTTGCCTCCAATTCTCTGCAGCTCTTAAACTGCAAAATGATCGCCAGGCATAGAAGCAGAGAGCAGCTAGTTATCTTGTTATTGATGTGGGCACTTTGAAGAGAAAGGGGTTTGCCACAATCTGGCAGACAAGAGGCCGGAGCACAACAACACAATAAAAAAAAAAAAAAAAAAGATCTGAGGAAGTCAGAGGAATGTGAGGAATGGGAGAGTAAAAACCTCCTTCAGAAGATGGACAAAGCTGTGGCTGTGTCACACTTAAACCTGAAACATGCCTGGAAATACCATAAAGTTTATGTTTATGAGTGTTTCATGGCTTTGTGACCACACGCAGAGGAGGAGTGATTGTAGTAGAAGTGCTAAAATGCTCAAACCTGGTCACAATGCAGCATGAAAGACGCTTCAAGTATTTCAACCCCACCTACACTCAGCAATTATGATCCTATGAAAACAGAGAAAGAATAGCTTTTGTGCTATATTGTGGCTTTAAGTCGCATCCAAACATTTCTTTAAGCACACAAGACACACCAAAACAGATTTTATACCTCGAATAGTTTGCGGCAACATGTGTGTGTGTGTGTGTGGAGGATAAACCGACAGTGTGGTTACGCTTTACATCTGTCCTGGCACCCTGTCAGAGCATCATCTGGTTACCCATTCTGTTTGTTCTGAAACTGAACATGCTTTATATTTATCCTCCCACACACAGCCACAGCAGGGACTCCAGCGAGTTAAAATCAAGCAGCAGAGTTTAAAGAATAAAAACTTCTTTCAGCCAGGATCTGGTGACAGTGGGGAATCAATGACGGAGGCGACAGGAGATGTGGATTTGAAACAAAAACAGACCACACCATCACACGCTTGGTCCTGGTAAATACTTTATATGCAATTGTTTCTTGATCTTTGCAAACACTGTATAGAAAACACTTAAGTAACATTTTTCGAACATTTAAAGCGCGTCTGAGCTTTCAGACAGACATGACACAGTAATCTACAGCTTTATAAACATTCTCCCCCCCTCCCCGCCCCCTCTGTCCTGTCCACACACACCCCTCACCACACTTCTCACCACATACAATCCCTTCCAAACACACACACACACACACACACACACACACACACACACACACACACACACACACACACACAGACACACTCGCACACACATGCTCACACAGCCGCAGCTATCAGGCTCTCCACTTATTATTCACAGTAGGCTTTATAACACTGTTTCTGTATCGTATGATGTTCTCAAAGTTTGTTTTTTTTATTATTTAAAATAGCTATCAACATTTATGCTGTAATATTTGGAAAGTGATACATTTGTATTTACATAAGCTTATTGAGCGAGATTCAAATACAATGTGTGTGTACATATGTGTAGTTGTATGTAGGTGCGTATATGTGAGAGTGTGTGCTGATCAGAGCCATCTGATCGCTTTTTTTTTTTCCACTGACAGCATCCAGTCTGTTCAACACAGTCCAGTTAGAAAAGAAGACAGTGGCGAGTTTTTGCCCCACAATGATGCCTCAGTCGCTCAGGGAGCAGCAGAGGAAACTCATCACCGGCTCGCTCTGTTACAGCTGTCTGTGAGAGCATGAGGAGATTATGAGAGACTGAAGTGACTGAAGCGAGATGGCATGAGGTGCTCATAGCACGTCGGACTCATCATACATTCAGCAGAGGCCAGGACGTGCCAGTCGTGTTCTTGGACGGCTGTGATTTAAGGTTCTACAACCTCAGTGACCGGCACATTCAGACTCTCACGCTCATATTTTCATTTCACACAAGATTAAAGTAAGAAAACGTGGCAAATGGTCACAGTACCATGTCTGATTTTAAAACGCCTCCTTAAGCATCAAAAATGGATGCTTCCGGGGCGATGAGAAGTCCCCCCCTCCCCCCACCCCTTTAATCGTACTCTCTTACTATTTCTCTCTCACACACAGAGATGCAAGCACTCACGTGTACATTCATATACACAAAGTACAGAAGTAAGCAATTACACCTACACACAGAGAAACACATACACACACACACACACACACACACACACACACACACACACAAAAAGGCCAGCACACACACACATGGCCACACATACACACTGGGACCTGGGTGAGAGACCAAACTAATGTGAGAGGAAAGTGAGGCACATAATCTGACAGGCAAAATCCAGCCTGAATTTTGGTATACTCAGAACAAAAGTCAGATGTGGATGATTAAGGTGTCTGAGACAGGCCCAGGCTTTCAGCCTGGAGAGAACTTCTAAAATGTAGAATCATTTAGCACCTTTATCCTCCCAGGTGCCTTTAACATACTCAGGATCTTTAAGTACCTATTAAACGGAGACAGAGACAGAAGCTCTGGCTCCATCGCCCACATGAGAACCAGCCGTTCCGGCGAATAATTTTGGGGTTAGACTAAGGTACTATAGAGATGATGCGAGTAGTGCTTAAAGGCTGAGCTTTTCTTTCACATCCTCATTTGCTATTACCAGGGTTGAAGGCATTGTAACAGAGATCCACATAATTAAAACATTTAAAGAATTTATGTGCTTCAACAGTCTCATAAACTCTGGGTTGGGACCCAAAATAGGTCACAGGCCTATTTCTGCTGGGTCCCTACATGGCAAGAGTAGCAATAGGTTTTCATGAGATGGGGTCAGAAGAGCAGGGACTAAACTTTGTTGTTTTCCTAGATGAAAAAGCTTAAGAACCACAAACAGTGTTTCTGCTGGGTGCAGGAGTGACAGTGGTTGAAAACGGAAATGCTGAGTCAATCTCTTGAGGGCGTTTACAGAGGTGCTTAAAAGGCCCCTGCGGGTCTTGGAGGACCATTTATTCAAAGTGGCAGCACTTTGCTATCCCTGTATGTAAGTGTAGGTCTTCAGTAACTCCTTTTCCATCTACCTTCCCTTTACAGTATTTAAAAGCTACTTCATTATCCTGGGTGTGTCGGTTCACAGGGTCAGTTAATTTTATTCCAAATTGATAACAGAAAGAGAGATAGTGGGGGAGAATGAGAGAAAGCAGGTAATCTGTCCATCCTTCCAGTCACCCCTCGCTTTGTTAGGATGGGGATCAGGAGCTTAGGTGAGTTTCAGTTCAACCGTCGTCTGGGGTCGAGTCTTCAGGGGTGGATGAGTCCTCAGCAAAGTCGTCCGATGAGCCACTCTTGTGGATGCGACCATCGCTGCGCATGCTGTGGAAAGTCTTGCGGAAAGCCTCCATCATTGAGTGTGCCAGCTTCTTGGCCTCCAGCTTGCTCTCGCACTCCACGGCGTGGCAGTCCATCTGGAAGGACAGGTCGTCATTGATCTCCCTGTAGATCCAGGCAAATACGTTGGGCCTGATGCTATGGTCGGCTGTGCAGTAGGCGATCCGCGCCACCTGGTAGGTGTCCATGGTTACTGAGGCCTCGCCGTGCTCGTCCAGGTGGTGAAGGCGCACCTGGAAGGGCCGAATCTCCAGCAGAGAGTTGTCCGCGGGGCAGGTGCCCTGCTGCTGGGCCAGAGCACGACGTTCCACCAGACCGACCACTGCTGACTCTGTGCAGCCAGAAAGAAACTGGGTCCCAGAGATAGTCACCTTACCCAGGTAGGTCACCTGCAGGAAAGGAGACACACACAGTTACTATTAGACTCATCTTTTCCACAGTAACAACAAATGTAAATATGCGGTAGGCTATAAATACGCCACAGCATTTTCAGCTGCAGTTTTTCACCAGATGTAAAGAAGCTGCAAATGGAAAAACAACCGGGTGCCATCCAAAACACCTTAAAAATGCCAAAAGATCATATGTCTGCTTAAATATACACTGAGTGACTGGAATAACAGAATCACTATATGTCATACTGTCATGCTGAAAGAATCCTATTATTATGATTTATTTAAAGCCCCTTTTTTATTTTTACAAAGTGACAGAAAAACCAAGATTAAAAATCAAGTAACAACAAAAAATGTAATCATAAGAAACAGAAATAATAAAGTGCTGTGAAAAGAGCGATAAAACCAGATGAAACCTATTAAATATCCACCCAGGTTTTCTTGGACAAAAGCATTTTAAGAAGTGATTTAAGAGATGTTACAGACATAGACTGTCTACTCTCAATAGGAAAAGTGTTCCAAAGTCTGGAGGCTTTTACTATGAACATGTTGTAACAGGTTAGCAAATCAGTGAGATTTTTTCATGCGAGGCCACTGAATGCCCTAAAAGTTAGAAGTAGACTTTACGAATCAGTGCAGAATCTAACACAGAGTGTTAATCCAAGTTGTCTGGGACAGAGACAATACATTCAAATCTCTCGGTGCCAGTAAAGATCTGAGCAGCAGCGTTGTCCACCAACTGGAGCTGCTGGAGGGAAAACTGACTGATTTCACCATAAAGTGCATTACATCAGTCCAGGCAGGAAAAAATAAAAGCATGAAAACCTTTATGTAAGTCAGCAATAGGACAAGTATGGATTTTGTCGTCATTAAATTTGACATTATTGAGACAAGCAAGACGATGGTTTGACAGCTAAATTTGTTGGACAACAGCGGAACAAATAACGGTGTGCCAAGGTTTTGTCTTATCTAACTGAGGGGAAGCAGATAAATTGAAAAAAATGGTGGGACCAGAACAGACACGTGGGGAACACACAATTAAAAAAACAAAGGTCAGGAATATTTAGGTGAAATGATTTAGTGAGTGTTTAGTGATATTTTAGAATATATAGCAAAAAGCATCCACCTATTCATCTTGGAAAATTCTGCAAAGAACTGATGTCTGCATGGTCAAGTTTAACATCAAGATACTACAGGTCCCTTGTTATCAGGGTCCAACTCACGACTTAACAGGTCTTTACGTTTTTCTGATGGAGTTTATTGTCAGTGTCAACCTGAGGTAACTGAAAAACAACAGTGGACCCATTTCCATTTCAAATCACCTCAGGCGGTTTTCACTATTAAAAACATTACTACATGAAAAGTACTGAGAGCTAATCAATGTGGAGCAAATTAAAAAATAATGTTTCACTGTGAACTAATTAATTCTGTGTTCGGTTTATATCTTTAGGTTAATTAACATCAATAAAAGGGGAGCTTAAATCGCTGTATTGAGAAAGATGTTTTAAGAACCAAGAGCGGTGATGAGAGGCTTCTCTAATTTTGTGGTAAGTGCGTTGACATGCTGAAGACTGTGTATGTGTGTTATTTCACAAAGAGAAGCTGTGGTTGCAACAAGGACCATAGAATACCATAGTAATGACACTGCATACCAGGAGAGCGATAGACTGAGGAGATGGAGAGGGATAAGGGGAGAGAGAGAGTTAAGAAGTGAACAAAGCTGGAGATTTCTATGGGAATGTGGCCAATTGGAGTGCGGTCCAGGAATAATGGCTGACTTGTGTGCTTTCTCTACATGGTGTTCTTTATGGCTTTATAAAAATACACAGAGGAGGAGCCTGCTACGAGTCAAACACTCAAAGAGTTTTCACTCCTGTCTGTGTTTATACTGGGGCAGGGGGAATACTCTGCGCTCTCAAGAGTTCATTACAGCTGGCGTACATGCAGCACACATTCGACACACGGCTGCGGATAACATGAGCGCAATGATAAGTGTGAATACTAAAGGAAAGATGTGTATCATTTAACAGTCTGGAGCATTTACAGAAGGTGTGGCCTGCATTCATGGCTCAATGCACATCTGCCCAATATCAAGCCAGGCTGTGGTCTCGATAACACTACTCCCTTCAGAAATTTAAGCGAACTATTCTCTGTAAAGTCTTCTCAATTCTGAAAATGATAAGTCCATTCAGCAACAAATACCAATGCATAAAGCACGACTGACTGGCTCACATAAAGGAGCTGAAAATGATACAAAGCAGAGGCCCTGTTTTATTCATCACTTGATCTGTTTCTCTTTTTTCCACAAGTTTTGATTAGTGTGCAACCATCAAGTCTGCCTGCCCTCATTCTCTGCTGTGATTTTGACGGAACTGGATCTTTCAGAGTAAGCATGTAGAGCAGTCAGCCAGTCACTAGCCTCTCGGTTAGACAGGCAATTAGTCTTATGTAGGGTAGGTGCAGCATTTACCATAAAGGTACAAAAATGACAAAACCCACACAGCCACCAGTATCTTTGATAAGGATGCACTCAAGTTGAATAACATGAAGTGCCTTGCCAAATTCCTTTGTAAATATCACATACTTTTTTGTAATCCCAAAGCTGTGGAGCCCACAGCTGTTCTTTTCATCTAAAACATGCAAAACCCTTAATTATACACAAACACAAATATAAAAGAATTAGAAGATCCTTAAAAAAAAGAGAGGAGGAAATGGAAGTGAAAGAGACATGGAGCAGCAACAGGAGGCAGAGAAAGAGGAAGCTAGTGAGAAAATAGAAAATAATGTAATACAGAGAATGTTAAAGGATGTTTGCCATACAATTTCCTTTAATAAGAAAAGGCCAACTTATGAAAAATAATACATACAATACAAACAACTCCAAGGGTGATTTGCAGTGAACTTTATCCACATATACACAAGCAATACGATCCCACCACTCTGGTGTACTGGCCCCTGCAATACCCTGATTGCAGCGCGACACGACACTGATTTCACAGTTTCCTATAGGCAACAGTAAGAGATCCGGGCAGTGAAATCAGCTGCCTCCTCATGAATGGTTTTCATTAGCGGTGACCACAGGGTGGGACATAACAGCCTTTGCACCGGATCCATCATTCAGCTGAGTGCCACAGGTCTGCAGGAGCAGCCTGGAGTCTGGGCGGTTTGCGAGTCAACCACACTGACACCCTCTCGCAGCCAAAAGGCGGTCAGTCACTCAGCCAGCCAACAAATCCAAAGACTGAGCCAAGATACATCAACCATCCAGTGTGCTGGTTGTATGTCAAACATCAATAAAGAGTTATTTTGGACTTCTTTTCTCTGATGCTCCTATTTGGATCTTAAGTTACTTGTTTAAATTGTGATCGTTTCTACTGATTGCTTGCTTCCTAGCTGAATGGAGGCTGACTGCATTCAATTCTCTGACAGAAGTTGGGGGTAGGTCAGTGTTTACTCTTAATCTCCAGATGTCTCTGTTCTGCTTATGTGTTCGAAAATTAGGAAGTGATATAGTTAATGTGCCTAGATAAATAATGTTGGCTTGGTGAAGAGTTGCAGCTGCCTGATATTCAGACTGAATGACAAGAATGATCTATCCAGTCTGACATTCCCTTCATTTCTCCAAGGGTAAGATTTGATTTTGCCCTGACTGATCATTAGTGACTGTCGTGTCCACTACAGTTAGCTGGCTTTAAACTGTTCAATAAACACAGAAAGGTAAAAACCCTCCTCTGATAACCCAGAGGTGTTACGGAAGGAGGAAATGAGCAAGAGACTAGCATAGCAGAGAGGTCAAGAAAGGGGGAAAAGATGGAAGCCGGTTAGAGGAGAATGAGTAACTAAAGGAAAACAATCATCTTCAGTGGCAGTAGTTTAGGAGTTGAGTCCAAAAACACATTGGATTATCAGAGCAGCAACTTCACGGTCTGCATATCTGGCCAGTTTGAACAGTTTTTGCCTGAATATTAAATTTCCCTCCGCAAAGCTTATACCAGACATGAAGAGATGAATAAAAATGATATAAACATGTATAATACAACAAGTGTGTGTGTGTGTGTGAGGTGAGGAGGTCACCAGACTGAGCAAACGTTAGACTTCGTGTCTTTAAAGTCCAACCCAAACATGCAGCTGAAGAGGAAATTGTTACAGTGCAATGAGGGATAGATAGAAATAGAGAAAAATGCTGCTTAAAAAGCCGTGTTCATAAAAAAACAAATACACACTAACATTTTGGATGCACATGAATTTTTTTGGTTTGCAGTGCATGAATCACCTACTTCAACCGTGCTCACATTTTTTTCCTTCAGGCCTAAGACGACACTGAGTCCATTTACAGCGGGTATTAAAATGTGGTCTGTAGGTGAATTTAGCATCTATAGAGGGAGAGTTGAGCGTTCATTTATGTGAACTAAAGTATATTAGGTTTGCCTCCTGACAAATGGCAATGGATAGACAATATTTAAATTATTGGGTTACAACCAAAACTAAAAACAAAAAAGCCAAACAAGCACAGGTAGATTTTTGATTGAATATACAGACACCGTTCCAGCAACATATGCTCAAATTTATTTATGACTGTTGTATAAATTCAGATACAAAAAACATCTGTGGCTCATGGTTATTGTGTCACTGTGTGCATTTCGCTGAAAAATACTCTGGCAGCCAAACTTAGTGTGAAGCTTTGTGAGACTTGTGAGATTTAGCTATGGGGCAGAAACAGTATTACCTTAGGTATGAGTACCTCTGTCAGAATAATGTACATATAACAGATAATTGTGCTCCCTGGAACCAGCAATTGGAGAGAGCAGTGTAGAGTGACAGAGCTGGAAAAACTCGACAGGTGCCACTGAAACAGACACATTTATCACCACCAATATCCGTTGCCTCCAAGTTATGAATCATGGAAGACGAGATCTGCTGAAGCTGTGCGCTCACAATGCGATTCCACTTCATCCTTGACATCATCCAGTCTGTTGGACCACATGAGTACAATAAACTTTTAATTTTTTTTTTACTGTCAGTATCTGACTCAACAGGTGACAGTGATCCAGTGGAAAGTCCTGACTATCGTAAGCCCGCTTTGCAGCAATTAATCAAAATTATATGTTGCAGTATTAAAGGAAAACATTTGTTTTTCCAGTCAAAGACGCTGGAGGCAAATGACTCAACCTTTCGCAATCAAGCAGGAATTTGAGTCACGAACAATGTGATGCACTGGAGGGTAAAAGCAGCACTGCCTGCACTGCGAGTGTACTGTGCCTGTATCCTGTCATTGACAGTCAAACTGTCAATGACAGGATACAGTCACTGGTTATATAATGTATAAGAGAAATAGATAAGTTACAAATTACATTTTGTCAATGTAATCACTTCATTTAATTTCATTTTCTAGTTTTAGTTAATGCAGAAAGACAATTAGTATCTATACTTTGTTTTTTACCTTGATTACATCAAATATTTTAGCATTTTGAATTTGCAGAGAACACACATGTAAACTTTACAAATAAGCTTCCACTACCTCAAAAAAAAACTCATTTCAGGCTGAGCCATAAACTTATAAAGACAGATAATCTTGCAGACAACAACAGAAGTATGTAGCAGCCAAGATACCGGATAATAATAAATCTGTTTTAAAATGGAGAAGTTGCTTTGATACTTCCTTCTACAAATTCCATCCTTTCTTAAAAATAAGGTTCAGGCTTGAAACTACAAGCTCTGATAGAATAATACTGAACATCATTACAGCCTGAGATGCACATTGTCTGAGTCTTATGCGGGCTAAAATTAGCTGGACAGAGATCTGGATGATCAACCTAAAAATTAAAAGCACAAATTTTTATCTAACATCTGACACCAGCTGAATCCCTGAATTAAATATGAGACCTTAAAGCAACAGCATGAGGTGGTTCTGTGCACAATGTGTCTGGAAGCAAACTGCAGAGGTGGACCTGAGACAAGTTAGTGGGTGACTTTTAACAGCTAGAGTGTGTGTGTCTTTGTGAGAGTGTGCATCAGGAGAGTTTCCAAAGGTACAAATCACGGGTTATGATTGGAACAATGAAGAGACACACTGACTCAAATGATCGTAAAATTCATGGAGACGGAGGAGAGACATGAATCAGGTTGGACTCCCTGACGGAGCAGAAACGAGCTGCTTTCAGAATCTCCAAGCCAAACCATAAACGCCTGCATGAGGACTCTGTCAGTGTTTGTGCAGTGCATGAAGCAAACTACTTTAGCTTTCTACGCATCAAGCTCAGGGCAAAATTGATACGTCAGTCTGTCTGTCCTAGACCAGTGCACATCTGCTGTCCTGTGCTCTGGCAGCCTGCTCACCAGTCGTCTTTGCGCTGGCGAAGTCAGGCAGGCAGCTTAAATCATTCCAGAGATCTACAGAGTCCTCCCCTTTGTTTCAACTTTCCATGTGTTTCTCCTCTGTCTCCTCCACTCCGAAACTCTGTTGTCTCTTCTTCCTTCCACTCTCGCTTCTCTTTTTCACCCGTTTCTTCCCTGAACTCCCATCATCTGTCCCCCATTTCATCTCTCCTCTATCCTCACATCCCCTCTATTGTTCTGCACTCCCTTCTCTGGCTAATTGTTAACAGTTCTATACCGTCAAGCTAAAAATATTGATTCCATGTGAAGTAATACAGAGACAGAAATAAAGATCAGTTTCAGGAACGAAGGCCTTGGGGCTGCAGAAAAGGAATGCTACAAAGCAAACACTGACAGAAAAACAGACAGACAGCAGACGTGCAGGCTGAGGGAAGAAAGAGAAAAAAAAAATCAGGGTTTGGGAAACTATATTGATGTCAAAATGAAATTTAAAGTATCTGCTGGATTGCTGCACCAGAAAAGAAACTATATGTGTTTGTATACCTGCTTCATAGGAGAGAGATAAAAACAATGAAGTGCAGTGAGAGTGTTTGTGAGTGTGAGGGGGGAGGAGTGTGGTTAAACATTTGCATGTGTGGTGAGACATGTGGCCACCATTACTGACTCTTGGTTTATGGAGGTTATTGTCCTTTTCTATTCTTTCTCTCTCCTATGTAGAAAGACTCCTGACGAACTGCGAGACCTGCAAGCAACAGGTCAAAAGACATTCCAGAGACAGCTGAAGTCATCAGTAAGCTAGAAGTTAAAAGAATAGTTTACATTTTGGGAAATATGCTTATTCACTTCTTTGCCCAGTGTTAGATGCGAAGATTGTTACCATTCTCACATCTGTACGCTAGATATGAAGCTACAGCCAGCAGCTGGTTAGCTTAGCTTAGCCTGGAGAATGGCAGACAGGGGCAAACTGCTGGCCTGGCTATGTCCAAAGGTAAAAAAAAAAAGTTATCTACCTATCAGAGCTACTAAAGCTCAGTGATTAATACTTTATATCTTGTTAATTAGTTGACCCTGCCTAGGGGCCCATTGTGAGTCTCCCCTCTCACATTCACATCACACATATGCAGACGCGCATTAATCAGTATGCACAATCCTCCATGTGGTACCAAGATAAACTTAACTGGTCAGAAGAAGAAAGAAACGAAGAAGAAAGAACGTACATGTACAACGAGGTCCAAAAGTCTGAAACCACTTTGCCATTTACTTGAATGGGAAAGTGGTCCCAGACGTTTGGACTCTGCGGTATATATGTATGTGTGCGTATACAGGTCCATCTGTGCTAAGAGTAAAGTACAGTAATCATCAGGGAGGTTGTGCAAATGCTGGCTTATCAACTTTATCTGCATGTTTACAAAACTGCACAAGATTCTTCAGCTATTACTCATTAAAAACATACAGTATATTATAGTACATGCATGCCACCACAGTGACTCTGCCACTGCTACATGAAAGCAACAATCCTGTCTGAGTTTAAAAATGAATAAGAAAAACAGATTTTAACATTTAACACTTTTTGATGAATCACTGGATGCAAACCCAGCAATGCTTGAAAAACCACAATTATGGAGCAACAAAGGAGAAACAGACAGACATGCAGAGAGAAATTTATTGTTGTAAACAGATGGGGAGAAAAGACAAAGAAGCTGACAGAAAGTAACTGAATGCAAAGAAAGACAGGAGAAATTGAGGGATACACAGAGGGAGACAGGAAAAACATCCGCAGCCCAGCAAGCGAGCCGGTGGGAAGGAAGACAGTAACATCCTGGTCCACTCACGCACAACACACTGTCTGTGTGTGTCTGTTTCGGTCAGTGTGAGTTTGTATCTACGTGTAAGCACCCAGGCATGCATGTGTGTATGAGAGGAGCAGAGCGAAGGCAGCTGCTGCTGCTGGGGCCACAGCTGGTTCGGCTATCAGCAGAAGAAGAGGAGGAGGAGGTATGGGAAAAGGAGGAGGAGTAGGAAGGGGAAGAGAGACTTAGAGGAATCAATGAGGAGATACCTGTCCCAAAGGAGAAGCTTTGGGAACATGGAGACAGAAGAAGAAAGGGGCTGAGATGACAGGAAGAGGGGCTGAGAGCAGAACAAGGAGGCAGTTGTTGAGGAAAGCAGTTTGGTCCTGTTGGATCAGGTCTGGGAACTGGCTGTGATGTGAAGATACAAACAGTCAGCAACACTTGTGGAACTTGTCGTTTCAGCATTATTCACTTTCCCAGACACTGGTCCAAGGATAAACAGGTGCCGCAGACAAAAAACCCATCCAAATTTTTGTATTCTTTTCCTAATGGCATGAGATGAGAATGTGAAAATACAGGCATCTCATCTCATGCCAAATTTATTTTTGTTCAAACCTCACAGCTGACTATTTGGAATCATATTCGGTTTGTATGGCAGTGGTGATTTGATGTTGGCTGCCCAAAGTAAGGAAAATACCCGTTATAATAAGTGTTCAAAAGGAAGCTTGTAACTGTCAAAAAAACTGACCTTTCAGGTAAATTAGAAAAGATGGCGACAACAGGAGTATTGACATATTTTATATGTCTGCTAACGTTAGTGAGAATAAACTGCAGTATCACCAAAAACATATTTTAGGTACAGTATAGCATTAGTGAGAAAGTGAGTTTGACACAGTAATCTTAACATAAAATTTTCTAATGTAGTTAAAATGTCAAAAAAAAAATGGTAGTAAGTGGACCTTTAGTTAAGATTATTTTGTCATACTGCAAGGTATTTTTTTTTTTTTTTTAGGTAAATTAGAAATGTCAATAATAGGAAAGAAAAACAAATACTGACTATACATCGTTGTAATTTATATATTGGGCTCCAGTATCGATCAGGTTATAATCAGTACCTTGATGCTGGGACAAACACAGTTACAGAGTCACATACAGAAATGATACAGCATGTTATAAAGGTAAAACACCCCCCCCCCCCACCCCCGACTGTCGGAGACGAAGGTTACCCTGGAGTTCTCCCTCAGTAGGCCCCTGCGTCTGTTGGATCCCCCAACATAACTGGAAATCCACTGCTTGGGAACGCAGCATTCCTGAGGAGGTTGTTAACATTCCTCTAAACTTATTGAATCAGCAGAGTACAGCTGGCTCCGCTTGCCACGGCATGCAAAGATGGATGAGTTTTTTTTTTTTTTTTTTTTTGTAAAAAATGCTGTGTGTATTTGCTTGCTTGTGTTGTGTAGTCAGAAGAAGGTGCTGCTGTGTGTATATGTGTGTGTCAGTGCAAAACAGAGCCTGAGTGTTTCAATGTAAGTCAAGACAGGAGCACCTCAGTGTATATGAAAGAAGCTTTCACATTCACAGCCCCTGCCATACAGCCTACTATAGGGTAAAATTCTCCATGCTCCAATGACGGTAATAAAACTTGTCTAAGTTTTTCACTCTAGTGACACTGGAGCCAGTTACTTTTTCACTTCCTGGCCACAAAATACGGTCTCACCCACACACATTTGCAATGCAAATGCAAAACGGTATTTTGTGAACGTTTTTTCCATTTACAAACACGTGCTATTTTCTGTAACTGTAACTGTTCTGTACATGAGCCTCACACTGGGTGCATCAGGACCAGCCTACAGAGCACGCTGTGGTTCATCTAGTCCAGATTTTTGGACAAAGAGTGATTTGTACAATGCTACACAAATGTTATAGGCGGCAGAGTGTACTTTACATACGCCCAGCAGAGATATTTATCAGGTCATCATGATTCAAGTCACAACATGGTTAGCGGAGCATTTTGGTGGAAATGGTACGATTTTAATTTGCATACAGTATGTAAGAAAAATGGTTGCACCCTGGAGTGAAAATGAAGTTTCCTTTAAACAAAACAAGTGGTTCAGCCACACCCTTTAACCCAGGTTGATTTGTTTTCATGTCAATTTAAGTCCCTGACCGGAACTGATTATGGTGACTGTAACCTGTAATCAAATATCACAATATTTTTTACCTACTTGAAACTGATATGTAACAAAATGAGAAATTTATCAGTATAAGGGATATAATAACAGGTACAAGCTCTGACACCAACATTGAGGTTAATCATATGCAAGTAACCAAAATCCTAGATTATATTTAGTCTCTTATCATCCATCCATGCAAGGTCAGGGGGCAGCTGATGCATATCCCAGCTGACACTGGGCCAAAGGCAGTGTACACCATATAAATATTACAGTATATGAAGGTATAGGTCTTATATTAACAGAAAGTTTGTTTTTCCAACTGTCAGCTTAAAAACAGTCAAAGTGAGTGAGACAAAGAAAAAGATGACAACTAAATTTTTGGTCTGACTATCCAGACTTTTATCTGAGAGGAGCCAAACAGCCGGGGTCAATCAGTGGATCTGTCCTGAACTGCAGCCCAGTCTGGCTCCCCACCGGTGAGCAGCAGTGCCAGGAGAGACAACACACTAGTTAACCTGAACCAGAATCCATTCAGAGCACCTCTCTGCTCCAGTTTCTTGCACACAAACAAATAAAAAAAAAACATGCAGTGCAATACTTTAAGTGATGCTTACAACACATAAAAATGACCAACATAAACAGTGCACTGTCCAAATTCTGTTTGATCATCCCGTCATGCTTCCAGAAGATCGGCTAAGCCCTACTTAAGATCACGGGTAGCAATGACTACTCCAAATATGGTGACTGCAATAAAACTATAGACATAGAAAGGTACTGTGCAAGTTCTTTAGTTGTCGTAGTTCTCCAGCCATCTGCCCTTTTATCCATCTGCACCCCTAGAAAGATGCACACAAATATTCTGCAACCATAACCAAACTCCAACAGTAAACTGGCACTGTACTTTACACACTCTGTGAGGAGCATCGTCCTGCTGACTGTGGTCAAAGGTAGAATCCACCTCTACACAGAAACGTGCCTGCTTGCTCCCATTAGCTGAGAGATTCGGCTGCAAAATCACTGTCACTGTTAATACTGGGAGGTAAGACACAGCCCAGGAATGTTTGCACATTATGGCAGAAGACAAAGCAAGCTAATGTCCGAAAACACAAATACAGACATACACATTCATACATTCAGCAGGGAACTGGCAACCCTGGAGGTTGCTAATCATCTAAATGTCATCACTGTGCGTTCTGTTCTCTGTTCACTGGAGGAGAAGTGACGGTACATCGGCACGCTGACTGACATCAGCATAACAATTACAGAGAGACAAAAAGCCTCTCTGCCTGACAGATAAGATGAAGACATCGTAGGACCAGTCTGCCCTGGGCTGCTGGTGTGAATAACGTCAGTGTAGGAGACACACACTATCACTGGTTTGGTTTAAATAAACATAAGTGAGATTTTGCCGAGCAGAAGGAGACGAAACAGTGATAACTTGGGCTGCAATTGAAAATAGGCCCCATTTCACAGCAGACATTTTGACTTGTCATAGCAGGAAAAGCACACGTTACTGATAATGTTAACAATGGCTCTGTTTTCTTCAAGTGTCCCCATTAAATAAACAGTTTGACATTTTGGGAAATACACTCATTTCCTTTCCGAGAGTTAGATGAGAAGACTGTTGCCGCTCTCATACCTGCACGCTAAACATAGCCAGCACATGAAGCTGGTTAGCTTCGCTTATAAGAAAAGAGGTTACTGCTCCCGCCGAAGAAATAGTGTAGTTAATAAGCCCTGAGAAAGTTTAACTTCTCGTTTCTACACTTTGGTTTTTGTACAGATTAAACAAACAAAATATAACGTGCTAATTATTGAGATTTAGCGGTGTTGTCGGGAGATTTTGTTACCTTTGGACAGAGCGAGGCTAGCTGTTTCCCCCCTGTTTCCAGTGTTTGTGCTAAGCTAACTGGGTGCAGCCGTATATTTCCCAGACAGGATATGAGTGTGGTAACAATCTTCTCATCTTATTCTGGGCATGACAGTGAAAATACATATTTCCCAAAACGACTTCAGAGCACACAACATAAGACAAAGAAAAGCAGCCAATTTTCACAACTGAGAAGCTGGACCTAGAAAATACTTGGCATATTTCCTTAAAGAATGAAAAAGATTGATTAGAGAGCAATAAATAATCCAAATATTGTTGACCAGCTAATTGATTCATTGTTGCAGCTCCAGTATTAACAACTTCAACATAAATGTGATCTTTTAGCAGCACTTTGGTGGAGGAGTTTTCACTCTGCATCCACAGTAACACTTCTACAGTCTACACACTGTCTCACCACTGGGCTGTTACAAATGAAAGGCAGACCTGAACCACATACTTGTGTGCACATTTACCATAAGCAAGTCATACAAGCATAGCCAAGGGGCAGAATGGAAAAGTACACCTTTATAAAGCCTAAACTGACTGGTTAGTGTTCTGGCCTGAAAACACAGAGAGAGAAACACAGAGAGTTAAAGGTGAATACCAACTCTAACCAAACTGCATATTCCTTAGGGTGAATGTCTTGATAACTCTCTTTTTTGCTCTTTGAAAATAGGGAACAGATTAAATTCAAACACAACAAAGTCATGAGTAGGGAGCAGAGATGTATTTTGAGCGGCCTCCAAAGAAATTTCACCATTGTTGTGGAGTATGACTGTGGATCTGGCATGGCTGCAAAGTGCATTGAACTCGTTTTCTCAATGGACGTGAAGTGGACTGCTTTGACAGCAGCAGGCCAGGCAGGGCAATGAGAGGTGGCCTTTCATCCTTGCTAGCTGTTAGCTTTGGCAGGGGCACAGCAGCCCTCTGCCAGCCTCCCTGCCTGGCTGTAAACTGGGAGAGCACACCTGGGGGAGGGGTGGAGAGAGAGAGAGCGGAGTGAAGGAGAGAAGGGTGGGAAATGAAAGAGAGGGAATATAAAACAGTCCATGAGGATAATAAATTGTATCATATTGTATTGTAGCATGTAAAAGCCAAGCAGGAAGGAGGGCAGGGATTGCAAAAAAGATCACTGTTTCCTTGGTTTTCTCCCTTGAAAAGAACATAATGTCTCTTTGAGGTCTGACAGTGGAAGCAGAGGTGCTGAAGCAGGTGGGCAGACAGATATGCAGACAGGCAGGTAGTGACTCAGACAGGAAGTTACACAAGCCAATGCACAGGCCAACAGATGCAGGCGGAGAGGCAGACAGACTTGCAAATAAGGAGTTCGCAGACAGATGAGGGAAATACATTTTTTTTTTCGTGCTTGGTATTCTGCAGAATAGCTGTAGTGGTATCCATGGCAACATGGCTTTGGCATTCTCGGCAGCGCTGGAAAGATCAGCGGGTACAGACAGAGAAGCGGGCAGCGAGTGGACGCTGGTATTCACACTAGACAGAGAGGGATACCAAGTCCAGCTACGCGCAGCGCTCACCTAGGCGATATATCAATATTTATGTCCTATCACAGCAGCGATCGCCAGTTGGATGATACGAGAGGCTGCGGTGTGTCACTGTTACCCTGATTCCCACAGAAAAACTATGCATCATTACACTGCAGAGCAGTGATAAACATCTCGTCAGATCTGGACACTTCTTAATGCCATCTGACAATCAAAGCATTTTCCAAGGTCTAAGTTTAGGTTTGACATGCCAAAAAAAAAAAACATTGCCAGTGCCAATTAAGTATGACACACTGAAGCCTGGGATGCTGATGAGTCAGAAACCCGTGACACATTACCTCACTGAGTTTAGTATGGAGTAAAAAGTCTTAAAGACACAGAGAAACACAAACTACATTATCCATGCTCTTGTGTTTCTGTGTTGTGTCACATTACACGTAAGAGTATTTATAGGCAAATACTTAAAGGTCACTAAACCCCTGTTTGACACTACAGTGTTTGATGATGCATCCTGTATTTGGGGGAATATACACACATTTATCCAATCAAATGTAATTTGGAGTGACCAGCTAACCCCCAGCCATCATAAATAACCACATCAGCTTGCTACAACAACCCATATCTGTTAGCTAATGTAGCTAAAAGAGCAATATCATGGGTTTGTAAGTGTGCGTGTTATTTGGAGCAACTTGTTGTGGTCTACTTCTCCCATGTAACAACACAGATGGCTGGAGCATCTTCAAGCTAAAGATGCTGCCATTTCACTTTCAGCACAAACTGTTACGCTGCTGTGCCAACACTTAACACCTGTACATCCACTGCAGTCAGTCATCTTCAGCCTTTGTTTGTATTATGGAGAAGTATCATAAAGAGGAAGGTTGTTGGTTTTATTTCCAGTCAGGACACTGAATGTTGACCAGTTTCCATGGAGACCCAAAATTTGAAGTGAAACTGGACTGTAAGAAACTGGGCATTAACAAGAGGACAAAGTCTTGCTCGATTGGATCGGAACTGGCAGGATAACAGCTGTCTTTAAGATACATGGAGACGAGCAAGAAGCACAGTGTAACAGGTAAAAGGATTTATAGTAAATAATGCATCAGCTAACAATGTCACATCATCAAGAAAGTTTTTTTTTAAACAAAATAGATATATGTCAGCTCTCATCACAGACCTCTCATCATCTTAACTTACTCCATGAATTCTTTAATACCTCAGCCTTATTTCCACTTTTATGAGTCATGTTGTTATGTAAGATTTTATAATTCCTACAACAAAGCTCAGTGCGCGCCAAAAGGGGGTACAGGGCAATTTTTGCCACTTTTACTTGTTTATGAATCAATGAAAACCCTGCAGATTAACATGTTTTTTTTGCCATGTCTGCGTGTGTGTATCTCTAGACCAAACTTCTCTGCTCTGCCAGTAACAGCCGTCTTCCAGACTTTCACTTCATGTTCACATTTGAACTTCAGGAGCTTTTGGGAAGTGCTGATGAGGACTCAGCACTTTTGGCCTCTTAGCTGCCTCTGGAATGTTTTTTTTTTCAAGACATATATGCATAAATGCATAAAAATATATCTACAGTATATGTCTCTATGTGTTTCTATTAGCTCTTCTGTACAGGGGTCCAAGAAACACAGACAAATATCAACAGCAAACGTGGAGACTGTGTGTTCCATGTGTGTGTTTCTTGGCAATAAGTTCAAGAGGGAATTACGTTTTTACTCCACATTTTAAAGGCAATTGCCAGATATGAAATGTTTGTTTTAGTAAAGTTGGAAAATCTTCAACTCCTTATCCGACATGCTTGTAAACGGTACAGCACGGGTGACCAAACACAACATTTAAAATACAAAAACTAAATCCTCATACCTACACAGCCGCTTGAAGCTACCTCACATGTGCCCACAGTCATCTCACTTTATTTGTTATGCTTACAATGCTGTGGTACAAGGCAGGCAAATACACAAAGACGCACTCAGTTACTTGGTTGGAAGTGTTATGTGTAATAACAGAGCGTGGCTGCTATTTTAATCTGTAGCCATGTTTGTTTTCTGTTTTGAGGACAGAGAGGAGAGAATAGGCTGCGAGTCCAGCAGCTCATTGGATCAAACCCTACATCTGACACTTAGCGGAGCCAGGGAGAGGAGGAAAACAAACACACCCGTGCCAGAGCACACACACATACACGTGTGGCCACATACACACATTTAATATTGATTATTCAAAGATGTGATTCAGATGCAAAAACTTCAAAAAGTGCGTTGGGGGTGGTGCACACGGAAATGAATTTAACTCGTGTGTCCAAAAAGAAAAGGAAAAACAGTTGGATTATGATTCTATTAATGCTATTATGGTTGGATTTAGGGATTATTAGGCTCATGTGATCCTACCTTGTATCCAGCATGGGTCCTGTTCTTTGCGAGCGGTGTGGTGGAGCACAGCTCAATGGCCTCAGGCTCATGAAAGATCACCGTGGGCAACGGTTCCTTCCTCAGCGTCAGCACATTTAGCTTGGTCTTCAGCATGGTCTGAAAGTGCTGATGGAGAAAGAGAGAAGCACATTATGCTTTAGGCAAACTTACAATCAGTACCAGACAAGTGCATACTTGGGTCAACATTTGTAGTTTCCCTGTCAACACTGCTGGAAGCTCAAAAAATTGCAATCCTGACAACACAGGATTTTTTGTGTTTTTGTCATTGTCAACAGCATAATAAAGTGTAAGTCCAGAAATATACGATAAGATTTATAGCCTACTACAGCAGGAAATAAAGAAAAATGCTACTTGGTGCTACATCAAACTTTAATGAGGTTCAAAGTGTTAAAATTCTGACAAAAAAGGCATCATGATATTATTTTTTATTTATTTATTTTTTAATGCATATCAAAAAGAAAGCAGTGCAAAATTTAAGGCACATGTATTCCAATTTTATCCACAAACACACACACACATACACAACTGGAAAACTGGAGATGAAGACTGAAAGTGAGATGGTGCGAGAGGTTTATTCTGCAGAAAGTGGAATGTGAGGGGCAGAAGACGGGAGCACTGCCTTTCGCTGCCTCCGTCAAAACAAGAGTAGAGAGCTGCCTGCTCTCATACTACAGTCCACGGCCAGTGTTTCCTGAAGCGAAGCAGAGCCACATGGCCAATCTGGCCCCTGTGCTTTCCACCCTGTGGAATTTCTGGGCTTCCTCGAAACAGTCAAAGACAAAACTGAGCAGCTAATGAGATCAGGACTTTCGTAACTAAGGCAGAAAAGGCCGCCCTATGGCACGCCTGCGGGGCTGGGTGTCTGCAGTCTAACCTCTGTTATTTAACGTTGTCTAGCTCTGGCAATCTATCAGCTTAATCCTGAAGAAGCAATTCTTGTACAACATTTGAGAGGTCCACCTGCAGGTGTTTTGAATCTACTACTATTGCTATTTGTTACTTGTGTGTTTCTTTGCAGCTTCTCTGTCATGCTGCTAGAGTGGTTAAAAACCAGCAACAGAAAAGGGGCAGAGACAGATCACACTGGCACCCCCCCTACAGAAATAATGAGCCAGAAGATCACAGTGGTCCTGAACCACGTCTACACTCCCTGGACCTGTTCATCTTAGAGGCAACAAACTAAATATATCTCAAAATCATAGCTATTTTGTTACAGTTGTGGAAGGAAGGAAAGATGTTTTTTTCACACAATACTGTTGTAAAGATCTGCTGTAATATAGCATAATACACAAAAAAGAATCCTTGTGATTATGTGTGTTCCTGTACAGATTACTTTTACAAATGCTCCCATTCACATTTTCCCTTTTCTCTTTGGTGCTTCAAAATTGTGTTCCATGTTGGACCTGCACAATGTCCATTTTTTACGCAACAGATGGTCCACATTTTCAGGCGATGAAAACATTCAATCCTGCCAACACAGGCTATCATCAGTCTTCACTGTTCTGTTGGTTTGGTAAAGCCAAGTAGACCATCCTCAATCAATTTCAAGAAACAGGTTTGGTGTCCAGTTTCTAAATTCCACCAGCACCACTACATCAAATGTTAGGTGCATATATTACACATATTCAATTCTACATATGTTAGAGTATTCTAATGTATTTCCAAACATTTCCTTCCAAACACCTGTCATTTGTCTGGAAAATAATAGTATTTTTACTACATTATATTACCATTATCCTGTTAATCATAATACCGCGAGCTGCTCTTGAAAATGTTATCATCGTCGGCTTAAAGCAAATAAAATTTGGGGGTTGGCAAGCGTTGATAAAATGTTCAGAAATAATGTATGTACAAATGACACCAAAGGCCAATTTAGTGCCACTCAACTACCAGGCCTGATACTATGACTCTGTGCCCTACAGTGCAACCTGTAGGAGCAGAAACAAGACCACTGGGATCCTAGGTAGGCACACTCACCGTAACGGACCTTCATGTGGAGAAAAGAATAATAAAGAGGTGGAGGGGAGCAAAGACAAAGATAAGGCGAGAAAAGAAACACGGAGCAGATGAAGGAGAAAAGGAGAAAACGCTAGATGAAGTTGTGAAAGTAAAGCCACATGTGTGTAAACGCTCGCTGACCTCCGCGTCAGCACTTTACAGCTTCCTGACAGCGGCTCACATTCCTGTGGTTGGCCCCAGTACGGAGAGTGGTGGGGGGGCTGTGGTGGGCTCCCCAACTCCTCCGCCCCCCACCAGGAGCAAAAAGCCTGAGCTGAGGGCCGCTTGTGGAGTAAAGCTGGAATTCTATTCATAATATTTTCTCTGAATTTTAATGTTTTTTTTATTTCTCAATTCCCAACAGTGTCCTCATCAAGTTACTGCTGTTATTGATTCTATTTCGGACCAGAACTTGGATCCAAGCAGGTTTTCTGTCTCCTCCGTCAGGCCACTGTGGGTTAGACTGGTTTAAAGCTGGTTACAAGACAAAGGTCCTGTCTACACTTAAGATCTAAATGCTAAACAATGGCTGCTGTCACAAGAAAACCTATAATCTCTAAGTAATGGTCCTCTTAAGGATTATGAAAAACAGCCTTGTTTTAAGGCTCCATATGTACGAAAACCTCTATGTCAACTATTTATCTGATTGGCACACTCAAGTGAATTTTGATGTCAGACTACTAATCAGCTATTTGGCCATTAATTTAGCTATAACTCACGAGTTTAGTGGTAGCAGGTTCATCTTTGCAACAACCGACAAAAGTCACTGAGGGATCTGGAGGGGTTGCCAAAGTCCACACATATCAAACATGCAATGGTAGGGTCCTTAAAAATTTCACAACTCTTCCAGAATTTATAAGTGACACCCAACACACTGATTGGCTTTAGGTCCTCAACACCACCCCCTGTGCACTTAGGGTCCTCTCTGCAAAAGCCACCAACATCCTTGGATGACTTTCATAGTTTCATTGTGGCATGTCTCTGAAAGGTGCCCAACGATTCCCCGTCAGTGCTGATCTGCATTTTATACCTTTGTGAATTACGTACATGACCTCTGATCTCCAGTTTGATTGATTGTATTGATTGGAGCATTCGAAACAACTACTGAGATGTGACTAAGCCAATTTTAAAGCAGAAAGAGAAACACTATTTGGTTTTCACTCTACAGTCACAGTAATGCGTACTGCATTAAGAAGAGGCTGGGCTACATAGTATAAAACATGTCAGCAATGTACGCATTCATTCCTAGCTTGTAGATTTCCATTATTTATGAAAAAATATATAATATTCTATAAAGTGCATGCACATTTAAAGGTTGAATGATTTATTATGACCAGTGATTGACGAAAAAAAAAATCCATGCTTATGCTTAAAGCATCCACACTGACTCACTGCTGACTGTGCCCATGTGATTAATTTGTATTTATAGTGCAAAGAAGTTACAATAAAAAGGAACCGGACCCAACATTGCCAAAACTCAAACAGTGTGACTTTTACAATATTTCAGCTATTTATATTTTATGGCTCTCGAGGCCCATTTAATGTGTACTTGCCTAAAATCAGTACTTCTAATAAACTACATCCCACAATATTTGACATAGGCCTAACTTCTTTTTCTGAGGGAACTACTTATATTTAAGCTTTGGCGGACGACCAAGGTCAAATCTGGATCTTAGCGCCGCACAGACCCAGTGTTGCCAGCTAATTCTGAATGACTGCTCTCCAAGTATGTGGCTGATTACTGCCGGAAATCACAAGTGTCATCAGGACAAGTACACATGCTAATTTCTCGAAGAGCCTCCACGAGCAAATATCCAGGAAAAATACTTGAACAATCACGTCCATGAGAAATCAAGCAGACAGGCCTTGGAGAGTGTCTTGTGCAGTTTGCCTCCTGCAGTGATGAGCTTAACAGATCACAGATGGTAAGTTAAACTTTTGGCCCTGAGGGAGCATTCTTACAGGAAAGAGGTTCTCAGGTCAATCTCATGGTAAGACACTGCTCAACAGGGTAAAAACAGACCTCTGCCACACCCACTGAGACACACAAAATAGGGGTTGTAGGGATGTGATCACGACAACACTGCAGAAAACAGCTGGAAATGATGTTAAGAAGCCAGCAGAAGGAAAAGGGTAGATGTTCTGTGTCTAAAAAGCATGATAATCTGAAAAAATACAGCCCTTGGATACACAAATGGCTACTGGTTCATCCCAAAAACTCAAAACGTGGTCAGTGATATAAGGTATGGTTGGGAGCGTAACACAGACCTCAAGACCAAAACAGTTTGTCAACAACATTAGCTTGTCTGAGACACATCTGCACACACCAGCCCAGACGCACTTGATGAGAGAGTGTGTAGAACTCTGTACCAGATGTTGTACGTCTGTCTGGTGCTGGCACAGAGCATGACAGTAGGACATGACTGTTATCTGGTCATCTGTTCTGCATCTCGTCTTTTCATTTTCAAAGGAGAATCACCAGCCTGACATTCAAGTGTAGAGCCACACATGGTCCAGGTTCAGAATCATTTCAGTGTGCATTTACATGAGCAACAGAAAAGGCCTAGAACTGCGATATTTGGCTTTAGAATATCGCCATAAAACTGTAGGGAATCAATAAATAGTCACTAGGTTCATAAATACAGCTGTTTTGTGGTAGGAACAAATATTTGGTACATAGATTAAATTCTGTATCACTGTCACAACCCTGGCGTGTCAGTCTCAGGGTGATAACTGCAATCAGTGTTGCCCCTCATGACTCATGCCTCTCACTGCTTGTCTCAATGATAAAGTGGGACAAGGCCACTATGGAGAGAAACAACTGAAGTAGTAAGAGCATCAGGAATCTTACGTTGAACTGCACACTGATCCTCCTAAATTAGCTGACAAAACATAAAGGTGTCCTGTGGCGTTTTCTTGTAGGCAGAGTCCTGTTTACATCTAGTATTACTCCCCAAAATGAATTGTGTGTATGCTTGAGGCCTAACAAACATGCTGAATGCATTTCCTTCCTCAGGAAACATCTGAAAAGCCACATCTTTTTTTAAATATTTTGGAACCTGTGTTGTTTACATCGATCGTTTGCTTGCTAGCAGTCTTCTTCTTCCCTGCCTTTTGGTGGTGTATTCCTACATTTCTTGGCCTGTTATTCCCACCTGTTGCTCAGCAGGATACTGGGAAACCATTGGCAGGAATGTGTATTATCTCATGCATCCGTGAGTGTGTGCATGAGACACTAACCACACGGGGACAAAATTATAAAAACATTGCCCAACTGCTTTTCTGGTCCAAAACTCCCCGGGTACCTTTAAAGCAGTACCAAAATATTTTTTCTTCGAAAACAACAGACATTAAACCGACATCACCACGTCCCACACAGAAATATTTTGTCAATGGGTGAGGGTAAAATGGTTCCTTCCTTCAAATGTGCCATTTGCCAATGAGTAAACAGCACAGGAGCTAGAGTTACATGTCGAACTGTGCATGAATTTGCTCCTCAAAACAGAGCAGAGTTTAACCAACAAAACATGTCTTTCTAAACCATGACTTTACTTTGAGGCCTAACAAACCTTGAGTCATTTTCTGCTGGCAACCAGTTCTATCCTACCCTTGTTTGTACCTCAGACCCCAGTTGTACACACAAACATATCCTTCCTTCTGTAACCATACAGAAGGAATACACACTATGGTCTACAGGTAGGGCAGGAGGAGGTCCACCCAGCATGTGGTGGCAATTACTTCCTAAAGCCAGAAGGAGGATGCACCCCTCCAGTTCCCTGCATGGTAAAGGACTGGGCAGTGTAACTTTCTAAGCTGTCCCTCCATGTGTTTACAGCCTCCCCCTCTGATCCTGGCAGAGTTTATGAGAGGAAATATGTCTGAATGGGCTCAACCCTGAGAGGACTGTGGGAGGTCCCTATGTAGAGAAAACCTGTTTTTCTCAACCGTGATTGGAGCACTGGGGCGTGTAGGCGGGAGAAGGTCAATGATCGGATGTTATGACTGGTGGGTTACTTCTGCAGGAGGAAGCGGGTATTAAAGTACCCAAACCTCAGAGCCTGGGGGTGGCAATCTCCGTCTGGCAGTAAAAACATCAACAACTGTTTGACGTAAACAATGAACCCACCATAACATCTTAAATTGTCTACACAGATTCAAGGCATGTGAAAAAGACCTGCTAATGACAAAAGACATGGTCCGCTGTCAAACTCATGGTCTGGGGAGTCTAAACTTTCTCAGTCTGCCTTCTGTCCATTCATTCATCCAAACCAGACAATCTCAGACAGCATTAACTGGTTTTGGTAAGCCTTATAGTCAATCAAGAACTTTTTAAAATTGCATGTGGATACTACATCTTCGCTTCATTCACGCCACATCTAGTAGGTTATCTTAACAACACTGATCAGATTATTTTTTTGTACCAATAACTAAGGCTGTAGCTGACAATTAATGAGCTCATTACTTGTTTAAATATCAGTCTGGATAAAGTGAAAAATACTTCTATACTACTAGAATCTCACAGAGCCCAAGGTGACATTTTCCAGTTACTTATTTTATCCAACCAATGTGACAAAACTCAAAGACATTCAATTAATAATTATGAATGGTGAAGAAAAGCATCAAATTCTCAGAGCTGAAAGCTGGAACCATAAGATGTTCAATATTTCTGCTTGAAAAAGGACTCAAACTATTGATCTATTATCAAATTAGTTGCTAATTTATTGTCTGTTAATTGACATAATCGATTATTGGACTAAAATTTTGGAACTTGCTACACTTAGGCGAATGTGTACAGGGGTTGCTCTGAGACACCCCCGTGGCTTGTTCCTTTAACATGTGGATGGATTTTGAGCTTAACATTCATGTTTTTTTTCCTTACTAGATCAAATAATCAGCTTGTTTAACACTCAGGTCCACATGACACGTTGCTGAGAGTTGGGAGATGTGAGAGAGGCTCTGTAACCTATGGTTAACCATAACACACTGTGTGGACATGCAGAGATGTTTATGTGCACCGTTGCAGTGCCATAATTCCAGCCTTAGGTCTAATCTAGCAAAGACAGATCTGAACCATGCAAAAAAAATCAAGACTTTACAGGAAAAGGAAAGCAAGGCCTCAGAGTACAATCTATGGAAGTGTTCTGTATGAAACACAAATGAAAGCTAAAGAACAAAATACTAAATTATGCAGCTGAGACAGTTCCATTTTGATCAATGAAAAGGATAAAACTCTCTGTCAAATGCAAACCTAGAAAAATTATAACTCCCGGAAGCAGATCATGCCCATTCATCAAATACAAAGAGCCACACCAGTGAGCCACCAGTCATTTGTTCACAAGAGGCAAATGTGTGCTGGCTGCAAGAAAAAAAAAACTCAACCAGTTGAGGAACCATGGGAATTTTGTGCCAGTCTGCTTGTGATTTCCTGATGCCACAGTCTCAACAACATAGCTGTGGCTACAAAGCAACCTCAGACAGACAAAGAGACAGACAGACATGCAAACAAATACAGGGAGATGGATATTGAGCCACAGAAACAAATGAAGATGAACTGACAGTGGCTTCTTTTGACCATGTTTAACCTCAGTCAGCTATTTCAGCCCTGTCAGGTCCACATCTTTTTCTCTGCTCAGTCCTGTTTGTCAGTGTCATACACATTAAAGTGTCAAAAGTGGAAACCATGGCTAAATAAAGAGATGCTGACGGAGGAAAAAAATTGGTAGCTCTAAAGACATTCAAAAAGGAATTTGTGTATGTGTGTGTATGTGTGCTTAACCTGCTTGCCTTTGCATTTGAGTGTATATGCATATGTGCATTTGTGCCCAGACCACTGCATGTTGTGCAATCTGTCGTTGAACTAACGTGGCCTCTGCCTGGGGAGGAAGGGCTCCCGAAACTGACTGAGGGATGAGGTCAGCAAGAAGTTTGAGGGATGGGGAAATAGACAGAGAGAGAAGGATGGACAGAGGGAGAGGAAAACAGAGAGGCATAATGCAGCACCAATACACAGCCTTCGCAACACACACTTTGTTTCCAAAACACTTATTTTCCATGTAAACGCAGCTGGTACCGCTGGTACTGCGGAACTCCAACGCCACGACCTGCATCTCTTCACCCCCACCGCCTCCATCCATCCCCCCCCCCCCCCCTTCCAGCCTGAGCGGGAGACAAAAATGCAGCAAGACATCAGGTGTTGCTATGGCAACAGAGGACAGTACAAGTGTGGACGGATGCCATAGTGAATGAAAACAACAAAACAGAAGATAATAAACACTTAGTATATTCTACAGCAGCTACCTAACAGATTCAGCTCCAGAAAACCCCACTGTTCCCGATTCAAAAGAGGTGAAAGATACCAGCTGAATGGCCGTCGCCATGGTTACAAAGCAGGGAATAGCCAGGTATTGATATCGTTCTATAACCACTTTTAAGGGTCGTTCATTCTTTTTTATAGTGTTATTTGAAACTATAACTTTTATTTACTGATCCGAACGATCCTAGCAGCTCATGTGAACCATGACTAATTCATTATGGCTTCTGCTGTTTACCCCAAGAACAGAACAACCTGGGTACACTTTGTTAATCCCATTTCTCCTCCAAAGTCATCCATCAAGTTAAATATTGCCATTCAATGTTTCATAATTTTGAAGTGGACAGCAGAACCATGCCAAACTCCTTATCAAATCTGGGCCACAGCTGTTCTCCAGGAGGTAAGCTGACGTGAGCCAAGAGCTGCTTATCAAAACTAAGTTTTCTTTAAACACAGACTCCTACATTTTCCCTCCACCACCACTTCCAAAAAGCATGTCCCATAATGCAACTCAGAGGCATCTGTCATTCAACCGTCCCTACGTGGTAACTGTGTTCCCATCATACGGGATGGATAGGAGACATGGGACCGATTCCCATGTTAACGATTTACGAGTGCACACGTCAGCTCCTGATAGCTGAATGAATACAGAGTTGGTAAAGACAAGGCTACAGTGCACCGGCAATAAAACACAATATCCATTAAATTTGAAGTTAATCATCTTGAACAACAGCCTTTGGTTGACATGACACATCCCTGTTAGCTTAACTTTCAGGCACTTCTGCATTAGGAAACTCCAAGTCTGATTTACCAAAAAGTTTTCCAAAAAGTCTGAGTTTCCAAGTCATAATTACAATTTGGATGTTGAATGCGTGAATGCTATTTGCAAATCAGAATCTCACACAATTCCGATAACTCCTAAATGATATGAATGCAGCATGATAACATCATCATCTGAGTTGCACTCCCCAAGATGGGTAAACTAAGCCTTATGTATAAAATTGGCGAAATGCCTCTTTAGAGAATACCTCTGCCTTCTGTTTTATATGTGAATAGGTTCCATTATCTAAATCAATTCACTCTAATATGCCCACTTTACTGCTCACATTTGTCACTCTGTTTTGAGCACTAAGTATGTGGAAGCGCTGGGATGAATATGGCAGCATAAATGTCAATGTCCACTGAAGAAACAGAGGATAACTCATTGGACTGGGACATTGTGCTGGAAGCAAGTATGACTGTTACTGTCCAACACATGAGATATGTAGACTACAACCTGCATATGAACTTACATAAATTACACTTTGTGTCATTTATCATTGTGATAGAAACATAAAATAATAACTTTACCATTTCAACCTTTCACCGCATGTCTGTTCATGTGGCTGCTTTTCATATGGCGTAGTTGGCCAAGCACGCGCGTCGCATGCACTAAACCCAAATTAACTTAAGCGACAAGTCAGGGAAAATATGAGATCTATGGCGACTTTATGACACTTGTTGAGCCTGACACTGAAGCCCAGTGGCCCCGCAACAGTCTCGGTTTATCCAAGGAAAAAAAAAAACTACAGCGCAGTGTTCAATGAAGCTTTACCGACATCAGCTCATTTATAAGTTATAAAATGTCGCGTTACTAGGTGATAGCACTGAATGTGTTGCTGGGCAAGTATCACCGGCGGTCGTAACCAGTACAGTATGGATGTTTAAATTAAGTTTGTGGGGGGGTCCGTGCAGACGTGTGTTTATGGGATCATTTACAGCGGCCCCTAAGTCCACGTCTGACTGGAGGACAAACACCGGAACTCTCGGTTTTTAATAATAATTCGTGATTCCATCTTCTTGACGCCTGGGCAGAAGAGGGGATTGTGCAAGTTCACTTGGCAGGCAGTCCACAGGCCCGACATCTGGAGAGCATTACGTCTGCAGGAGACGTGAAGCCAGGCTCGGTGCGCGGCTTGCCCCTGGATATCAAACTACGTGTCATTAACGGTGTGTGTGTGTGTGTGTTTCCATTTCTTAACAGGTTACAGGCGGCAGGTTACTGGCCAGAGCCTGCTTTTTATTTCTTGGCAATTTCACACAAAAACGAGGATGAAAACGGGGTGTACGCATCCTGATGTGGCAACATGAAGGCAAAACAGTGTCAACAGGAGGAGAAAGGCCTCCAGTTGCACTCAGGTTGGATGTGAAGGTGGTGTGTTGGATCACACAGGCCTGTGGGCCAAAATAGCCATTTCATGCACTGCTGGAACAAGCTGGTCACTGACATTTTAAGAAAAATCTGGAGCGGTGGATCTGCGCAGGAATGAGGTGGAGGTTTAAATTGTTGCACGGTACCCCCGGCTTGCGTAACGTGAATATAGGTGCGTTTAAACGCAGCACCGAGAGGGAATCACACAGAGACAGAAACTGGCAGAAAACGATTTGTTTGAATGTCTAGGGCTGATTCCCGTCATTTAAAAGACGACTGCCGACAGCCAAGTGAAAGACTGTGCACACGAAACATCTGTAGATGCCCACAAATCGTAAGCAAGTCTCTCCAGGCTGGAGCCATGCACAGCCCGGCGGGTTTCTGTAACTGTTAACGCGGCTCAATCGTTTATTTACTGCTGCCCTGTCGACAATAAGCGTTTCACACACACACACACACACGCGCGCGCGTATCTTACCTGCAATCGCTCCGACGCAGGTTGCCACATATTAGCAGAATCAAAGGTTCGTCTTTAACTACAGCTTGTTCTCTTTTCGTAGTCCGGTTCACATCTGTTCGCTTTCACGGCTTGACTCCGTCCTCCTTCGATCTGGACTGGTCGGCAATGAAGGATGTGTTTGCTCCGCCTGGCTGTAGTTGTGAATCTGTCCAGCAGGTGGCGGTACGTGCCCTCTGTGTCTGCTCGGCTCCTGGTGCCGCGTTCAGGTGCTGTCGGGAAACGAGGCGCCAGGTAGACGGTGACGAGGTAGATTTGAGCAGAAACAAGCAGACATCTGTAGCTATGTTAAGATAAGCATGTTTGTCTGTTGCGGTGGAATTTAAGATTTTTGTAATGTTTGTATAATAAATGTATTTTATCAGACAATCACATTTATAATTTTCAAGTTTTCTTATAATTTTCTTAAATAAAAAAAAAATATTAAAGCTGCACTAATCAATGTGTTTATGGTAACAGTGGGCAAATGACTACAGTGTGAAAGAGTTGCACATGAACCCACAGAAAATTGCAATAGAACTCTGCAACTTGCTTTCCCCATGCACAGCAATTTAGCTCCTTTCAGCTAATTGTTTTGGTTTTATGGGTCACAAGCAGCTAGCTGGTGATTACAGTGGACCATTTAGGACTGTCTTCTCTAGTGATAGCACCCTGTCTACTGTGGCAGAAAATTCACCGCTAACATTAGCTGCTGATAATTTCTAATAAAAACATATACAAGTACACAATCTTCATATTCATCCAATGTAATGATCAGCATAAAAATGAATGATTTTTCTGCTTGACACCAAAAGGCGCCCATAATGCTATTTAGCACCATTAAAAAGAGGACTTCAAGGCCTCAGAAGATTAGCCATCCAGACCAGGGTAACCAGCCAGCACAGGAATGTAGTTAAAATGGAAATGATGATATAAAAACCAAACATAAATGGCCCGAAAGACAATTATTTCAGTGGCTGGTGGCAATAAAAATGTGGTTGGTTTAAATGTTCTGTTCTCATAATTCCTAAGTTTCACTAAGGCAGCTAAAGACAAAGTTTATGGAGGATTGTCTCATTTAGTCATGCCCACACATTTTGATCTTCTTAAGCTTCTCAAAAACAAGTTGTAACAAAAACATTCAGTCCCTCAGACTGTTTTGAATTGTGATTGGGTTGGTATGACCTTGTTATTCTCAAAGTGAGGTCTGGGAATCCACAAAAGTACCATCCATTATTTTGTGGAAACTGTTGAGTGCATTGTTTTTACTGCTGGGTAATAATTAAGTATTTATTCTTTCAAAGGGTACAGTTTTGTAATGAAACCACCGCACAACTACTGAGAGAATCTCAGTTTATTAAGGTGGAGGCTTTGAAAGCCAACAACAGCGAGTTGTGGGACCTATGTGTAGCAAAACAGCAAACAGACTGACCCTCCTGGGTCCACAGAGGGCAAAGGCCAAGCACAAGGCCTCCAAAGCAGACCATAAGCCAAGGTGAGAGCCATCAATAACATCTGGTGCTCTTGCAATGTGTGTGTATGTTTGTGTACACATGTAATATGTGTAGGTGTGTTGAGCGACATGACTCTGCAGTCCCAGTCTGTATTTAGAGATGTTTACATGGGGAACATCTGGATAAAGCCTGAGGTCACTGAGGGTGTTCGTATTACCAACACTCCATAAAAGGGATTTCCCACGGTTGACGGTTCAGTCTGGTGGGTATGACCTTGGGACATTGCAGAAAAACAGACACTCCAGGGAATTTGCTGTTTTGTTTTTCACACTTTAAAAAAAAAAACAGGATCCATGTCTCCAAAACAATTTAATCATTTCAGCCCAAATCCTATTGTGCCAGCACACTATTGTGTCATCTCATCATAGCATAAATTAAGGTAGCTACTCACTTGGTTTAAGTGGAACTGCTGTACATCCTTCCTCATCATGCTAAAATTTAAGAAACAGTCAGCGGTACCACCCAATAAATAAATAAACGGTGACTTAAATTTTCTGATATTGTCTTGTCATTTATCAATTTAAACTGATGTTGGTGTTTTAACAAGTATGACTGAAGCTGGATATCAAACCCAAATACTTTTTTCCTTAGCAACAGGAGTTGAAAACTGTCAATCAAAGGTTGCAATCCACTGTCTAGTCAGATTTTTATTATTACCAACTTAATACTGATAAGTCTAGATACTTTTTTTATGTTTTTATCTGTTTTTTTTTTAAATCTTTTTTAATGTTCAAATGCCTCAAAGGAAAAACTCTAGTTTTAGTATGAGTACTGAAGCCCAGTTATTGAGTAGTAACTTTAAAGCACCCAGCCACATATTTTACGCATGCAGTACAATCCAAATGTGCCACACAGACACTGAGAAGAAAAACAGTCCCTGGAGCTTTAGATAGTTTGCTGCACCCAACTACAGCCGAGGTCAGGAAAATCCTGCTTGCAGCTGTGATAGATTGATTGCTGATAGTTCTGCACACATGATTGGAAAAAGAACCAGATCCAGTTGTCACTGCAGGAAACAGGTTTTAGCCAGAACTCACACAAGGCACCAAAGGAGTACTGTAGATTATATTCACTTGAATCTTTATTGTTTACATCATTCAACATAGATAATAGGTAATCATGTGGTTGCTGTGTTTAAAATGAGAGAAAAAAAATCTGAGGATTAGCTGAGCTTATTGATAAAACACTGCTTGACCTCGAGCGGAACAATACAGCTGCACAGACAGAGAGTTTTCCATTGGCAGGACACACAAGCACATATATTCTGGAGTAGATACCGTCCCTCTTCCTCCTCCTGCTCCTCCTCTTCCTCCCTCTTCTCCACCCTAAAGCCAGCAAGAGGCTGCACTCTCATCCAGAAACTATTCAACACTGTCAATACTAGAGGTGAATTTGTACACTGGGATAAGCAGGTACACTGAGTAAAACCAACTATGTTGCTGTGCATTGAGAAATATACCTACCTATTATCTTAAATATCACTGAAATACATACAGTAGCATGGTAGGGTCACAGTACTCCAGTAAACCCACTTTCTTTACTATTCGTACACTTGCATGTAAAGAACAGGACGATATGTATTTTAAAAGGAAACTCCTGTGACTAGTATTTCATACATGTTTTTGATCTACCAACCACAAATTTACCCAAAGAAAATATTTGGCACAATCTTGACAGAGAGAAATACAATGCAATGAAAAAAACAAAACAAAAAAACAACCAACAACCAAATACAAAAGATTTTAAAATAATGCAGAGAGAACATCAAATCTAACCATGCACGAAGTAAGGCAACCTACTGCAGAATTTATTTTTTTTTTTGATATAGAAAAAGATACAGTGTATGCACCATGAGGAGTGCACCTATTTCTACAACACCTGTAAGAACTGTTTTTAGCACTGTCAGAGTTTACACTTAGAAATTAGGGCTCCTGGGTTGTTGGCCCCACCTACAGACAAAGGGTATTAGTAGTGTCGCCCATCTTTAATAACTTAAAATAATGCAAAGTATGCTCTTATGCTACAATAAAGCCTTATCATGGACTTTGACAGGAAAATAGATGTATCAAATTCCAGATTTGTTCTTTTTAAACTACAGCGTATGTTTTGGATTTTTTTTTTCCACTTTACATTCAGTTTTGTTTTGCTGTTTTTATTTTTTTCTTAAGAAATACTTAAAGATTTATACTGACTTTCTCTATGCATGTGTGTGTGTATGCACATGTGTACATGTGCAGTTGTACATGTGCCGCTTGCGACGGTTGTGTTTTTACAAATCCTTCGTCTTGATGAGGGTAACCAAAGGCTTGTCATCAGGGCTGTAGTCTTCATAGGCGATGGGAGTGGCATCGTACATGGCAGGCCTGGACTTCTTGCCAAATCTAATAAGAAAGCATAAACACCAGCTGTGCATCAACAGTTCATCAGAGGCAAATTTGCAATGGATCCTATCCTTTGTTGGTAGTTTTATTAGTCCAGTAATTCAGTGCTGAATTCAGTAATTCAGTGCTGAGTGCTTAAGTTAAGTGGACTCCCAAAGACAGAATATAGTAAAATAAAGACCAAATTAAAATGGACAAAATTTGTCCAGCAGAGGCCAAGATATCCTGGCTTTTAACTTGAAAAACACTGAATCCTACTCCTTCCATAATGCAGCTCAGTAGCATCTTATTGTCAGACAGTCTTGCCACACAGTCCTCACACTAAAGAACAAACGAGTACGTTGAGATTGTTTTACCAACTTAGTAAGCTGACCTTTATGTGCACAATCAGAGATCCTCTTTAAAAAAGTGCAGTGTTTAGTGAATGTAAAGCAATCATGAAATCACTTCATTTAAATACAGCCAAATAAACAACACATAATAAACGCATAAATTAAGCTTTTTAGTGGCAATTAATGTCAAACTATAATATCTGAAGTGTGACACTGCATAAGTAAACTACTCCTTAACAACAGTTTGTTAAATAGGGTTTGTGTACAAGTCACTGACCTGGCGTGGCGGATGGAGGCGATGGCGTTGCTGAACTCGCTGTCGATGCTGCGGCAGTTGTAGAACTCCTGGTATGCGTGGCGTGACGAGCCCTGGTACTCGATGCGGCTGATGCGGCAGATGCCCACGATGAGGATGATGAGCATGAGGACGAAGGCCACACACAGCGCTCCGATGATGATGTAGAGGGAGTGGCGTGGCATGTTGGTCAGGGTGTCCTCAGTGTGTGCCGGCTTCCACTGCAGGTCTGAAACACACACATACATAGAAAGGCAGAAAGCTTTCCACACGTCTCAGCTCAGATTAATAGCTGGACAGATCTTTTCTGAAAGGCGGACTTACGGATCTCACAGCTGGGCCCCACCCACCCAGGTGGGCAGTGACAGGTGAAGCCATTTGATTGGTCAATGCAAGTGCCTCCGTGGTGACAGGGGTTGCTCTCGCACTCGTTGATGTCGACTTCGCACTTCTCACCTGAGTGGACAGGTGAAGTTATATTAAGTAACAACAAGGGCAGCAAAGCAAGGAGCAGAAACTGAGGCTGACAGGTAAGAGCAACCAGAAACAGTAAAGTCTGATCTTTCTATTTTAAGGTAGTTTATTAAATGCATCATTTTCTATATAGTGACAGTGCCTTTACCATGAGTCATGAAAGTCACATTAACAGGCAGCTTGCCTACTGGTTGCCAGGCTGATTATGGTAGCGACGCTCACCCAGGTATCCAGGTGGGCAGGCACAGGAAGCGTTGAGTCCTGCACTCTCACAGCGGCCTCCGTTCTGGCAACGCAGCTTCAGACATGGATCCTTGTAGATTTCACAGTGTCTGCCTGCACACACATTTACACACATGGAGAGCAAACACGTATCTTGATGCATGTTTACTATCTACAATGAAACATGTGCCTGAAATTAAAAATGATCACACGCTTATTCACATACACAAGCACATACCTTCAAACTGTGGTGTGCAGACACACTCGTAAGCATTGATGAGATCCCTACAGGTGGCGTAGTTCTGGCAGGGGGCAGACAGACACTCGTTGTACTCCTCCTCACAGTACAAGCCATGGTAGCCTTAATCAGACACACAGATACATATGGTGTATTATAATGTTAGTGTCTTCAAAGAATGTGATTCTGCTGCATTGCCGATGCACCCCATCTGAGGATGTTTCAACCTTTTTTTGTCAAGGAGGGGTTTTGCTGAAAGTGCATATGCATTTTTAGCTGTAGTCAGCAGTTGGTATTACTCATTCTGATTCTGATGGTCAGCTGGACCCAAAAAATTCAAATAAGTTTGCTGTAGATGGGGCAATGCAGGACAAAGCTACAAAGACTGTGCAGGTTAATTTAATTAGAGACAAGCTGTAGGTTTGTAATGACAGGATTTCAGCTGTGTGATCTTGAGTGACTATTTAATGCTAACATTCATTTTTGCGCCTTCAGTCTAAGTCTCAAATCTACTTGTGGTATTGAAAACACGTTGCACCTCTCTCTCTCTCTCTCTCTCTCTCTCTCTCTCTCTCTCTGTAGATGTGTATGTAGCTTTCCGTTCATGCATAAGAAACAGAGGGAAAGTGTGTGTATTTGTGTAATGTAGCACATTATTGGCAAACACTATTAGTAGTACTGCAGCAGCAGAAGCAGCAGCAGCAAGCAGTAAACTTGGTGAATGTGGTCATAACTGAGAAGACGTTCCTAGTACTGTATAAGCACTGCAGTGTTTTATCCTCTCATTCACAATTCATACCACCACGTCACAACAGCGCAACCATAGCATGAATGTGTTGCACTAAGGAGCAAACAGTGTAGCCTCACAGTTAGTGCCTTCCTCATTTATTGTTCTTGCTCAGAGTGTCTCTAGAAGATTAAGAGATTTCAATCAGTGACCTTTTAGTCACACTTTACACTTTGTGTTACCTGTGCCTGATCTTTTATTTCCTGTACACCATACATTCAAAGAGGAATTATTTGATAGCCTGTACAGTACATAAAAATATTATATTGTGATGGAGCTCCTACGTCCATGTTTGATTCACTTCATTTGATCCACTGGAAGAAAATCAGGCAAAAATGCACAAAACAAAACACTGGCCAACAGTCAGCAACACCAAGAAACAAGTGAGTGACTGAGCTTCGATGGGACTGGGCAAAAATGGGACTGGGGTCAAATGACATGCAGTGCACTGTGTTTTCCATAGGATGGCAGCTGTGTACTGAGGCAGAATAAGCCTGCAGCATCTGAAGACATGGACAGTGCATGAGTTACAGACAATCATGCCTCTTCTCCTCCTCTTCAATAATAGAGGTTAAAAAACAAAGTGTAGAGAATGTGGTTTAGCTGATTGTATCTGTTTCACTTGCACGGCTACAGTATGTGCAGATACAGCTTTAGGAACACGGGTAAAGGACTGGAAGATGAAGTGAGTGGCAGTGTTTTTAAGTCTGTGTATGTTTTTAATACTCTCCTACAATAAAACTGGCTTTGCTGTGGATTTAAATCAGCAGTAATTAGTGTGACAAGCAGCTGTAATGTTTGTATATGGACTGATTGGATGTTTGATGTACCTTCATACCTGCTCGTGCTCCCAACTGAAGTACTGCACTTCAGAGAAATGTTCCACCATCTACAACTGAGGAACCCAAAATCACCAGAGGACCAATGTCTCTTGAGTCCTTCCATGACTAGTGTAGCAATCTGTTTTCATTAGCTCCGCTCCCACTCTGACTGACTGAATTTCTCAGCTGGGTCCCGGTGCTGACAAAATTTCAACAAACCCTCGCTGGGCCACAGCTAACGTGTGTTTGGGGAAGTAGAGAGGGGAAATTAATGAGGAGCCCAGTTAGAGCCTCTAGGGTCCTCTCTGTGAAATGCCAGTGAAATGTCAAGTGCCTTTCCAAGACTGTGTCTGCTTTCTGTGGGCTGGCAGCCTCTCATGTGAGCTGGATTACAGGAAACTGGAGGACGGATCCTTCTACATATCAGCTCCCCAGCAGCTTTCTTTCAGACAGCCAGCAGGCATTTACGCAACCCTTACACACATCCACACACGTATATAAAGCAGACCAGCAGACAAACTACATTCGTACACACACAGTGAGTTGCAAATGTTCATACCCAGCATACACACACACACACACACGTACACTCACACCTCAGACACCAGCTGGCATTCTGATGAGGTGTAGAAAAGGTCAGTTCTGGTCCAAAATGTTGAATATGTGCGTGAATATGTGTGTTCACTGTAATGTCTGGGATGCTAATTACAAATCACCAATTTCACCAATCCCATTAGACAGGGTCCTCTGAGTAGAGACATTTGATTGGATGGCAGCATCTGCCCAACCAGCATAGTCATAGACACAGACAATGGATTGGGAGCCATACGCACACACACACACACACACACACACACACACAGCTTCACCATGGCAACCAGACAACAGAAGATGAGAGGGAAATGAGGTGAGGTAAACGGCAGGAAGATAAAGACGAGGAAGGACAAAAGGACATGCAGAAGAACAAAAAAAAAGAAAGAAATGCAAAACAGAAACAAAATAAGACTGAGGATGTGGTGAAGAAAATGTAAGATATCTGAATAATTGGAAAAAAAAAAGTGGACGTCTGCTGTTTGACAGGACACTTCAAGTGAAAGCATCTGAATAAACATGAGGAATCTGAAGTATGGAGAGATTATCAACTCAAGCAATAACTCTTGTCAGTTCAGATATTTAGGAACCTGTTTGTTTCCAAGTTTGGAAAAACAAAATTTCAATGCTCAAATGTCATTCCAAATCCAAACCAATAAATGAAAGACCATCTGTGTAGCAGTTCATTTCAGTCCTGCAAGAGACTAAACTATCAAGAAATGTCAATAACATAAGCAAACAAACACAATTTCATTTCTGGATATTTTCCCGGTTAGAGCCACATAGTCATAGAAGTAGCCACACATGCTCCTGATGCAGGAGAACGAACGTAAACATCAGCTAAGAGATAAAGACTGGCTTACACATTCGACTGACAGATGGTATAAAGAGAGAGCAGCAGGGGCGGAGAGTTTGTGGACCAGTGGGACAGTCATCTACCTCACTGTCCCAGCAAGGTAATTGCAAGACAATGGATAATGATAAGTCATCATTCCACTCAATTGATTTCATCACAGAGGCATCAGCACAAGCGGCACGAACACCCAGCCTAAAAATAACTCATCATTCAGCCAGAGCATATTTACTGCTCCTCTGAGCCTGAGTCGATGCTACAAGTCCCCGTGCCTTTAGTTATCATTAACTTTTAAATGTAAGGTCAGATTTAGAGTGATGATAGAGGTGGTGTAAAGATTCAGCAGGTTTCTAATGGAAATGACATTTTTTGTACTATTTTGTGTAGTAGAGAAGAAATTTGCTGGTAAAGCACAAGGATTCATAGATGATTTTAAATTTGACATCTAACACATTCTCTTTTTAAAACTAAAATGAGGTGAGTTGTCCCACCTCTGTCTGACTTTGGCTAATATTGGCTCTGTGATGTCCACAGCGCACTGACATCAGAGGTAAGCAGCACCCCAAGTCTTTGTTAAAAGCATCCGTCCTGAGATGTCTGACACCACAACTCACCTGGGACACACAAACACCTGTAGCTGTTGCCTATGCTGCGGCAGACCCCATGGGCGCAGGGGTTGAGGGCACAGAAATCCACCAGCTGAGCACATGTAGGGCCGGTGAATCCTGCAGTGCAGCTACAGCCGAACCCGAGGGGGCCGGGGCCCTGGGCGTAGCATGTCCCGTTATTGTGGCAGGGGCTGGAGGCACACGGGTCCACCTTCTGCTCACATGTAGCACCCTGATAGCCTGTAAGAGGGGGTAAGGCAGAGTTGAGATCAGGAAACTGTAGGGCAGTGAAAGGAAATGAAAGAAGCTCTGGAAATATGGAAATGCCGCCAGTACCCTTGACGTTATTTACAACTGTTTCTCAAAATCTCATATTGTACAAGTGTCCTTATCTACAGGACAACTCTTAGAGCACAAAGCTGAGGTGTAAGTGCAGGCAGATTGCCAATTCTGCAGGCAAAAGTCAGATGGAACTCTCCTCCAGATTGGTTTCAAATGAACCCACTGGCAACGGGGGAGACGGAGGGCAGAGTGGCACAGCAGGGGTTGTGTTTATGCAAATCGGGTGTTGCAGTGTGATATGTGACATCCATTATGGCATGGAATTGCATCCACTCCTCATCCCACTAAGACCACCTCTTAATGCAAAAAAGACCACAGAGGTTTTTTTTTTTTGTGGGTTTAGTTACACACAGAGACTTCTACCTAATATATATAGTGAGTTGTGAAAGCAAATAAGCCTCTTTCTCCAAATCTTGAACTGTTACTATTACCTCATGAGTGCCCAGTTTTGTAAAAGCAGACGCTGGTAGAGTAACACCTGTGATTAAAGATAATATACTGAGTGAAAGACAGCAAGTGGTTCGAATGTGTCATCATCTACCACACAAAATCACCACCTCAAGCAGTTTCTTTCATCCTTTCCTCTTTGCTGTTAAAGACAAAGACAAACAGAGTGAAAGTCTGAACGTCTAACTATTGTGTTACACCAGTGTCTCTGGCAGAGGGAGAATGTGTTTCTGTCATGCTTTGTGTGTGATAATGCCCTGCCTTGTGTGCACTCAGTTTTCCTTTGTGGGTGACTGGCTGTGTGCTGAAGCCACTGATTTCTTCTTCACCTCCGCTCATTATCTTGTGAGCCTCTGCTACTTTCACCTATCCTTCCCATTCTAAAAATAAAGCTCTTTTCTTCACCCCCTTCCTCTCCTCCTCTGACTTCACCTCCCATGAAAACTGCCACTGTGCTGCAGAGGAAGACTCTGCGGTGTATGTACACATACCTTGCTGTGATACAGTGTGTGTGTGTGTGTGTGGTTCGCTCTGATTTACAGTAACAGTAGTAGTAAATCCCTGAGCCGGCTGTACCGGAGCACACACTCCATCGAGCTAATGAAGAGATCTCTTTCAAGCATCGATTGATCCACAAGACTTTATTTCACCGTCTGAGGAGGATATTTATCATTCAGCATCAGAGTAATCTGCAGCAGTGACGGGAAAATCTCACCCAAAGTTCTCTCTGCCTCTCTTTCTGTCCACTGCCTCGTTCCCACTCCATCTTTGCCTTTTTCATCTCTTCTTCCTTTTTCCCTTTCCTCCCATTGCAAACACACACAGATGCTAGCCCACGCACACACTCACACAGGCTCTTGCATAAATTAAATTTTATGATTTGTATTTGTTCTGTCATGCTTTCATCCCCTGCTTTCCTCTGTATTTAGCTTCTTTGCTTTGTGTAAAAACTTTTTTTTTTGAAACGCACATCCACATCCTGAGTCTTTCTCTATTTCCAACTTATTTGCTCACACATCTATCTACTGTATCTAAAGATGCACACACACACACACAGATTGTGACATGAGACCTGGCTGACATAGAGGAGTCTGTTCATTCCTGCTGCTGGCATTGAAACCTGCCAACATTAAAAAAGTGTTAACAGTTTAAATTTAGCTTGCCCGCTCACTCCCCCGCCCTGCTAGTTCTGACTGGAGGCAGTCACAGTACTGCCACTTACACTTTCCCCTCTGTCAGAGTGTGTAAGTGTGTGTGCATGTGTGAACGAGAGAAAGAAAGAGGATTATAAAGTAAACTTTATATCAGCGTGGAAAGCAAAATTCACTCGAGCACATTCATGAAATTCATTCAGGTGTGGCTTCTTCATCACTTTTCCTTTACCTGAGAGTGTGAGATTAAAAACTAGATGAGAGAAGACAACCCCCAAACCATTATGATCAATTTTTGAATATTTAGGTTTTATTCTGAAGGGGAGTGTTTATTCACAGAGCTGGCATCACAGAGTTACAACTTAGATTCAAGTCTCTGTCTCAGTCACTTTCATGATTATTGGTTAAAACCAGTGACGACCTGTGAAAAGATTTCCCAAACACCATTTTATTTGTTGCCTAGGTCACGTTCTCTCAGGAAATCTATTGGTTTTTGAGAAAAATACACAGAGAAACAAATGGGAGTGAAACTATAACCTTCTGGATTCACCTACAGGGTGAATCTATATAAATATATCTGCCTCCATAAAGACGTAGCAAATAAAAACACAGCTTGTGCTCTCATCATTGGCCAAGTGATCACAGAGCTGATGTCTCTCTGATGACAGCTGCTTCAGTTGTTGTGCCTTCAGTCATTTTATATATTGCTTGTGTCTGTGCAGGAACATTGCAATAAAATTTGGTTGTGATTTATGGGGGTGGGAGGGCTATGGAGGACACTGCTCTACAAACAGAGTCTTAATTATCATCTACTGTGAAGTATTTTCTACTTTTGTCTCTGCCTGAGACAACATAAGCAAAAAGACTGGAAAGAACTTGTGACTTCTGCTCCAAAGAAAGAGACAAGTGCTTTGTCCTGAGGGAAAGAAACGACAGAGAACAGCAGATCTAATTTTTTTTAGTTTTTAATTTTTAATTTTCTAGCTTTTTAGTCTCCTCTCTCTTTCTACTCCTCTCGTTATCGCTTCCTGTTCTACATACCGAAAGGTTTTACACAAAGGATATGTAAAGCATTACTGGGCTTGGAGTGTTAATGAAATCATTTTTTTCATGAAAGATTAAAAGTTATCCTGCACTGTAACTGGTCTCCTGTACTGTATCCATTCTGAGTGAAAAACATCTCTCCTACTTCTGATTATTTGCCCGGAGGCTGTGTATTCAAACAGGCACTGAAATCATCCTCCCCTGATATGTTCATCAGTATGGATGCACATCTCTCTTCATCTCTCAAACACACACATGCATATATACACTTAAATGGCTAACATGTCTTCCCTGGAGTCTTACTCCAACATTAACCAAAAACTGATGTTCATCTTGGAACAGACAATAAGACACAGTGGTTTCATTTAGCAGCTTCTTAAACCCTAACTTCAACCAAATCCTAACTTGTTGTAAAAAGGAGATTATTTGTTTGCAGTGTGTGCTTTCCTTGCAGAAGCGTGTGAGCATTGTTCAGCATCCTGATTCAGTTATTGATCGATCACTTGTTAAACAGTGTCTCCTATGCTGAGACATTCCTTTCTATGGATTTCCTATTTTCACCTCGCATGGGTGGAGCGCTTCTGTTTTTTTTCTGGTCAGCTACCGATTCTAACTGCAGACTATTTCTGTGTCTATTCCAAACAAACTGCTGCAATGTGAAATGCACTACCAACCTCATCTACTGACAAGTGCTTTTGTAGCATTTGTAGAGAAAAATGTGGATTATTTCTTCATCTTTTGTTATTGAATTATTTCATAAACCATGGCTTGTATATGTGATGTTGTAGTCTTTTTTCACAGCAGCTATTTTGACTTGTCTTAGTATTAACAATGGTTTTGCTCTATTCAAGTGTCTCAACAATTAAACAGAAAAACTGATCTAATGCAGCATTACAGATTGATTTACGCTGCTGCTACCTGTAAATAAATACACAAATTAGTAGTTTCTCCAAAAGTCGAAGTTTCCAGAACAAGCCCATGAAATTTTTAAAGTCACTCTCTCAACAACATCTCCTCGCACTAATTAAGAGGAGCTGGCATGGTTCTCAGTGCCGCTCTCAACACTGCTTCTCTCATTTTTATGAAAACAAACACACAAGCAGTGGATTATGAATTCCTTTCTCCAGTGGAGACCACAGGGGTTTTTTTTTTTTGTTTTTTTTTTTGGCAGCTTCAGAATAATAATACAGTCAGATGTTGCAGTGTGAGTGAGGCCTCCTCCAGTTCAACAATGAACTGACCACTGGGAGCTGTACCTGGAACAATGAAACAATCCTCCAGCCAGGTTTTACATCCATCTGCTGATTCTTTATTTATGTGGTGAGCTCCATTGTTACCTAATCTTTTCCCTGTATTCTGTGCGTGTGTCTGTGCATACACGGTCTGTATACACTGTTGTCGGCACATGGTGTGCGTTAATCGCAAACTAGTTTGTTCTTTTTGAGAAATGCTGTTTCGGCAGACGTTTTTGCAGTGGCAGATTTCCCCAGAGACGCTGATGCAGGTCATTGAGGCTATGAAGACTAATTAGAATAGAGGAGGAAGGTTTAAATTAGCATCTCGGTGGCACAGATACTGTTAAACTTGCAGCAGACATACAGAGTGCATGATAACTGGAATCAGACAGCTGAAAAACACACATACACACACACCATTTAGGGTGTTCGCGTATATTACAACCTATATGTTTCTCACTTCTTCTTTTTTACCACACATCACAATCTGTTGAAGGATAGCTGAGTAGAAACACAGGTGTAACCCAGATGGAGTTCTGTATATCTGATTTTAGTTATCATCTTGCAAAGTGTTGAATATAAATTGAATTCATATTTCAAAACAGATAGCAGACAAAACTGACGTTATATTACTGTGCAGTCCCTTCTGGCACAGGCACACAAACCATATATTTCTGGCAGCTGCACTCATTTACTGCAAACAGTAAAAACCCCCCCCAAAAAAAAACAAAAAACAAAACACACAGAGATTGGTTCCTGCATTCAGTGATGGGTTTCCTACCTTCAGGACAGTAGCACCTGGGTCCCACGAGGCTGCTGAAACAAGTGGCTCCATTTTTACAGGGCTGTGAGAGGCAGTGGTCGACCAGCAACTGGCAGTGCTCCCCTTCATAACCTGAAAAACACACTTTCAAATCTCAGACTGCTCGATTCATTACATTTGGTCAAATGCAGCTAAAAACAAACTGTTCAAGATAAAAATAGAGACTGGCAATGGTTTGTGTTAGTTGACAGCCATATTACAGCCTGCTCTAAAATACACAATATACCGTGGTGCAACATACAGAAACTGTCTTACATGGCAGGTAACTAAATGACATATTGTAACCTTGCAACCCAGAGCAACAAGTACAAGACTAATCTATAGAGCCATGAAATTATGGCATAGTTTTCCAACCACCATCACAGAGACACATAGTGAACAAAGGTTTAAAAGTTGGAATTGTGTTTGTTTTTCTTGTCTTTGAAATATGATTGATTGTGAAAGATTTTATTTTATTGATCGCATGTATTGTTTTGTGTTGTTTGATTTAAACAAGTCATCACCATGACCTGATTTAAGCCACCTAGTTAAACTAAATTTGACAATGCTGTCTATTGTCTGTTTACACCTTTTTTTCTCATTAGCCACTCAGGCAGGGCTTGTTAGCACAGTTCCCTAGAGGGATGTGATGGACCATCAGTAGTCACCTCTGACATTTACCTACCTGCCAGAGGCCCTCACTTCAAGTCCCTGTCCTAAAATAAATCTGACAAGACCAAAGGTTCAATACACACTCTGTTCTTTTTGTTCTTATTTAGAGATTTTCTCAAATAAAGAGAAAGAGGGCTTCATTCTTCACATCTGCACGGTTCTAATCAAACCAGCAGACACCCCACAAGTCTGAGATTCTTCTTGAAGCCTTAAACACATGTAAAACAGTGGATCACAGACAGTCTTGAAATAAACACATCTAAGGGCCTGACAACATTTAAAATGGCATAAATATAGACACACACACCTGGAGGGCAGCTGCATGTGAAGTTGCGTCCTTCACCCCCCTGTCTAACGTCAGTGCAGGTTCCGTTGTTGCGACAAGGTCGGTGGTGGCAGGCGTCGAATTCCTCACAGAAGATTCCAGTATAGCCGTCCTCACACTCGCAGAAGAAAGTGCTCTGCAAAACACAAACACACAAATTTCACACATCAAATCAATGAGCCTTGTAAAACAATTCAGTAACATAATGCAACAACAAGCGACTCAAGTGACTCAAGTTTGATTTTCTCAGAAAGCGAGGTGAATGATAATGAGACAGAGCTGAAAGAGAAAAAAAAAACATGAAAAGTTCTCTGTTAAAACCTCCATCTCTATACATTTGTTGATTATTTAGCAAGCAAGAGTCACACCTGCTGCATCTATTTTAGTTGGACATGTGTATGAAAGTAAGTCATCAGCTTATTCACAAACAGACCTACATGCATTTTTGACCATCAGCAGCAGATAATGAAAAAAAAAGGAAAAAAGCGCACGTTTTAATCACGTTGCACTGCTGTAATTTGTTGGCTGTGGCATTGTGTTGTGTTGTTCTGCTGTTGTGGTGTTTGTTCTTTTGTTTTCTGCTCTGCACTGTTTCTGTGAAATCCAGGGAGAATTTTTTTTTCTGCTATACATTTGTGAATAATGATCAAAAGACTCTTGCATCACTGAACACAATAATGAAGCTGCAGTGATAATGATGAGGGAAACTTTGCTTTGCTCTGCTTGTTTTGCAGGTGTGAAGAGAGTGGCTGCTGAAACCACGCTTATACAAACAGCAAAAAGAAAAATGAACATGCAGGGTATTAGTCAGTGCAAGTCTAGATGCTTCAATTTCTATTTAGATGTGTTGCCTTGCAAACAAATTTCCATGAGATGACCCCTGGTCTCTGTAAGATCTTCTATTCAGGTGGAGAATAGTACCATAGGCTTTTTCTCTTGTGTCTCTCATCTTCATTCACACTAAAGCTCAAACGTTGTCTCGATAAGAAGAATCATCCTGAGTTTAGAAGTTTATTATTCCTTTGATTTCTCACCTCAGAGGGCTGTGTGATACATTTGCCTTTCCCAGAGCACTGAGGATCACTGAAGCTGCTGCCGGGCTCCACGCAGCTGCTGGCCTTCACCGTCAGGTTGAGACGCAGGGTGACCTCTGGGGCTGTGGGGGCGCCCACACGCAGCACACCTACCGCAGAAGAGTTGAGGGCTTTATGAACTATTCATGCAGAGTTATTTTTAATAATTAATACTGAGGGTGGAAATGTGGGTCTGTGAAAAAATATCTCAAACTATCAGATAGATTGCTGTAAAATTTTTTTTTTTTTTTACAGACATTCATGGTCCCTGGAGGATGAATCCTAACGACTTGGCAAATGCCAGTTTTGGGTGAATTGTATTGACCTTCCCATCGCCCTCAGCTATACTCTGTTCAGTGCTAACAGAGACATTGCAAACCTTTCACCTGCTGAACATCAGCATGTTAACACTATCATTGTGAGCATGTTAACATCCTGTTGTTAACATTCAATATTTGGCCTGCAGCCACATGGAGCAGCTAGCATGGCTGTAGACTCTTAGACTTGTAAGCAAATGTTGTAGAACAGATTCAGCAAGGTGTACTGTTCTGCTTCTGAACAGTACACCTTGTTGCCAAAAAGACAAACAAAAAAACAATAAAGTCCCATGTGGCTAAAAGTGTTGACAAAAGAACTGATGCAGGCAGCTCTTTGTTGTGACCAAAATACAACGTGTGTCTCTCCGTCTTGTATCTCTCTGGGTCTATAAGTTCAGAACATCTTATTATATCTTCAATCAAAGCTGACAGCCACACGGCCACTTGGATAAAAATAGTCCCATAGTGAATATTAGCTGCCATTTTTAGAGCCTGATCTGAGGCCAATGAGCTGCGAGTCCACCAATGACGAGACGCTGATGATGTCAGCTCCTCAGCCAATCAGAGGGCTCTGGTAAAACAGCGCGTGCTCTACTGTCACACCTGACCAAATCATCGTCAGCCCAATGACAACGAACGTTGGACCTGCAGAGTCGCCGTTCCTTCAAAATTGTGAAAGCACATCGGCGACGCTCAGACACAGTGACGTGTGAGGAAGGAAATGCACTGTCACTGCACTGCTCCTCCCTCCTTACTGATGCTCTGCACAGATTTTCCCAGCCTGCACGCAAGGTCACACACCTTCAGGCCTACATGCCATGCGCTTGAAATTGGGTGTAAATGCAAGTTTGCGCTTGTGAACATTACTCATTAATTATCTAGCCTGACTGCAGCAGAGGCACAAAGAACAGAAACAGCAGGAAAACAACCACGTGTCTTCATCTTTCTCCTGCAGTTTGACCTTCATTCTTCCCTCCTTCTGCATCAACTGTTCCTCTGTCTTTTTCTCTAATCCCTTTCTGTCTTGTCATCTCTTCTTTCTTGTCTTTCTCATTCCTTATCTGACTGTTCCTCTCTCCCACCCTCCATTATCCTCTCTCCCCTCTGATTTAACTCCCCAATGTCATCTCCCCCTGTCTCTCTCTCTCTCTCTCCAGTGAGGCAGAAGCCGTGTTGCCACAGACATGTCAAGGTCAGCAGACAGGCAGCGTAGTGAAGACAGCATCAGGTATGTAGAGCACACTCAGAGGTCAGCTAGCCCTTCAGTCAAAGAGTGAGACTATTATCCCCCCTCCAGCCACCACTGCAGCTCTCCTGGCTCACTTGCGTGATTACTCTTATCAAATCCGTGTGTGAAGCTCAGTATGAAAATACAGATGGTAAATCAGCATAAATGCATTTTTTTTTATTTAATTTAAGATATTCTGACTCATATCTACAAATATTTCTGTGATTCTTCCTGATGAAATGTCAGCAATAAACAGACCGATCAAAGTATTAATCCTCAGATGTTTTTGGCTCAGTTGTAAATGAGCTATTTGGAGATATTTTAGGATGTTTCCTATTCGGTCTTTGTATGGTTGTTGGATAACCATCATACAAATTAAACGATAAAAGCTGAGATGAAAAAAGTACAAACTTAAAATGATACTTTCTCTTTTCTGTAAATTTCATCTAATTTAAACAGAGATATGACTGATTTTACTTGTGTAGTGGTCAATTTGTCAATTTTGGGAACCCCAATCATAGACAGGGGAGTGGAGGTGTCTTACTGAGGAAGTAGTTCTGTCCCAGCGGTAGCGAGTGGTCTGGCACCACCAGTCCATCAGGGGCCTGCAGGAACCACATCATGGTGCCGTTCACAATGGACGAACGGAGGAAACCCTCTTCATTCAAACGCCAAAGCGCTGGAGCTCCGCTGGCATTCACCACCACCCTGGATGAAGAGGCAAAGGGGAGCGCAGGGTGGAAGAGAATCAGAAACAGAATCTGATTTTACACAAGTTTTATACCAATTGCTATCAGCTGTTATTAAGCTTTGGTACTGCAGGTTTGCCATATTCACAGTGTAAATAATGCACGGTACTAGACTTTGAGTATTAGAAACAGAATCCTCATACTTCACCCATATTATGTAGTAAACAGTATTAACATGTCAACAAAATCAGCTTCAGCAAGTTAAATGACCTCATCCTCTATGTCAACGTCTCTCATTCTTCTAATCCTGATTTTAGTCAAAATAAGAAGCTTAATAATATATCATCCTCCTTTCTCCACATACGGTCATCAACAGCAGCTCAGCAGCCATGACACTGACAGTCAGTTTCATACTGATGGACACTTTGTCCCTTGTTTGAACTCAGAACTGTTGATCAAAGGACGGTTCTCCTGTTTGATGTTTCACTGTGGCATCACGTCAGGTCTGGTGAGTAATGGCTGCCAGTGGTCTGACTCAATGGGGGGACAGGTGGTTAATGTGTTGCTTCCTGTGGAAACACTGTGATCCTCGTGATGAAATACAGGCAGTGTGGTTGGTCACGTGGGGGTGATCATTCATCAGGATCAAAGACAGTTGGTCCACAAGAGAGAAAGATCAAGATGGACCACAAAAACTGAATAAAACCCAGGATTGAAGGGAGAGCCAAGAAACAAAACACAACCAATGACCAAAGATGTCCACTTAGGAGAAAACTCAAAACAAACAGGAACCTGAAGGCAACACCGGCTCTACTTGCAAAAACAACAGCAAGGAGGTAAGTCCATGAGGAAAACAAGGAGAAAACACTGGAGGCAATCGCAGGTACAAACCACAGCTACAAACCCAGGCAAGACAAGTGGAGCAAACTCTAGAACAACAACTGAGGAACTGACACCAAAACAGGGGAGCAGCAACACTTAAGTACACTGGAGGTAATTGGTAACAGGTGATACACATTATAGGGCGGGGCAGACAATCAGCAAAGGTGGGAAAAGACAATGTCACGAGGAGCTGATCACAAAAGATGGTTGAAAAACTACTAATTTGACTTATACTGGATACGTTTAAGTGAAGAAACCTTACTTATTACAAAGAAGTCATTTGTGAGACGAATGTTAAAGGGAGGAGCTATGGTAGTTAAGCGCAGAACATGCATTAGCAGAATTTTCTGAGCCTATAAGAATCAAAATCTTAAAAAACACAAGTGATTCAGGCAAAGCTAAATGGTGATGACATTCATTAAGAGGACAAACCATCTGGCTGACTTGTATTCCCGTCAACATTCCCCACATCCCTAATGATATTGTTTTCCTCTATCTGGATACCCTCTGTGACTGAGCATCATGGAGCCAGAACGAGGATCTTGAGGAGGCTCAGAGTTTTATCTGTGAACATCTGAGGGAGAAGAACAACACAGCCCATGTTTCCTGCCAGAGAAACCGAGCTCCAACAGCTCCCAGTCTGCTGAAGAGTTACGGTGAAAGAGCGACAGTGGGGCAGAGTGGAACCTGTGAGAGGGATGCTGAACGGTTTCAATGAGGCTCCTCACCAGTTAAATGCTTCTGAGCACCTCTCTAACCTCACTCCCACACCTGAAATAATCATTTTCATATTAACGAAAACAAACAAAAAAATCAGCAATTATCCTCTCAGCCCTCGCCTTTTGTGCATTTGTTCTAATGCCTGCTTGCATAACTAACAATAATTATTATCACCTCTACAGTGCTTTTCATAGAAAGAGATGCAGCTGAAAGTACTTTACAGAGAAAATGACGATTAAAAACAACAAATGTGTGATGTGGTAAACTCTTAAGTGTGTTTATTACACTTAAAAGAATCAGATAGAGGATGTCTGACAAGTAGCAACACACCAGTGCCAACTTGCCCTGTTTAAAAGAGGTATAAAGACAATCAAGAATTCTTTATTAAAAGCCAACACTTAAAAGTGACCATTGCAAAGAAAAGATCCATCGAATCAAAAACTTGACATTGCTCCTTACCTGGGCCATTTTCAGACCTACAGAAAAGACCTGGCGGGCACAATTCAGGATGTATGAGGATATATTTTAGGTTGTGTTCATGAGTTTGGCCAAATTGCAGTGTCACAAGTGGATCGACGATGAATGGATGTCCCAAAAAGGTTGAGGTGAAGAGGGAACTGAGTCTGAAGGTGAATATATGAGCAGGGACCGAAATAATAAGATGGTGGACGGTCTGCTCGCAGCTGAAATGAATTTTCCTTTGCAGGGACTCTGGGCTCATCCAGGGGGACAGCATGAGGAGCTCAGATATCTGGGGAACTACAGGTTGAAAAGAGTCCTATTTGATATGGATGGTTCAGTAAAATGATGCGTTATGTTGGTGAAAGGCTTCATTAAATTTTATTTCGTTGATATTTTTAAGTCTCTTGTTTTTTAATTGTTAAAGTTCCTGAAATGGCCAATCAGTTACAATAAACTAAATGAACTATAATTTCAAACCAATTACTATCATTAATTAATAATTTAAACATGTTCATACTCTTGTGAGTAATTTTTGTCACTGCTGTCGGCATTGTTATCTATAAAGCTGCTTGTATCCGTTACTGTTTGCATACACACTATCAGCAGCAGCTTGACAGCCGATCTCTCCAGCCTCTTTTGGGATACAAGAGCTGTATTACATTATTATCAGCCTCTCCAGATCGATTTCACTTTTGGACCACTGCTTCATTTCCAAGTGGTGCGTGTGTGTTTGCTTATGAGTGTCCTTCGCTGCCTACGTCTCGGGTGTGCGTTCAGGTGTCGTGTGTAATTATACAGTATGAAAACAAAGCAGCAGCAGTTGATTAACTTTCAGCTCGTAGCTCCCAGCCTGCGATCGTGATCAGGGGCCCTGAGTTCTGCCTGTCGTCTATAAATGAGGGGCAACGTCAAGGGCGTCTAACACTCCCCCATTGCTTCTTGCATAATTCATTGACCCCGATTTACCGAACCATCGTAATACTGTTTATGAACAAACATGCTCTGAAAAGATGGAATACACCTGGAGTGGTGTAATACAGTGTCTCCTGTGCCAGCAGTGGGTTATAAGGAGATTCAAGTGTAAGGTCATTAGTTACAAAAGCTACAAGCTGTGCTACGTTGTCAACAAAAGTTGCTGCATGGTAAGTATGTGTATAAAATGCTATGCAAGATAGTTTCTATTTTAATGGTTTCTTTACGGCTAATGGGGGCAGTTTTTAGGTTAGATTCAGGGAGTTTGTGTCCTTAGTTAACACCATGCTGAAAAACATAACCATTTCATGTCTTACCTGTCACCACACTTGTGTACACTTTCATATCATTGCAGTTAGTTCACGTAAATGTTGATTCTTAACCAAACTGTTAACAAACTTCCTTGAATAATCAATTTGCAACAGCAAAAGCAGCTAATTTGGGCTGTTTAAATGTTGTGACTGCAACACTAATTGCAGAGGTAACCGTCTTGGAATAATACATGAAAACTCCTGAGTTGCAATATGGGAGGTTTTCCTGTTCTTCCCATTCTCCTGACATTGAATGAATGCACAATAAGGCAAGAACTTCATTCTCTGGAGGTCAGCAAAAACAAGATATTCCTTTGGCATAACACTGCTTTTTACAAAAACACTGCACATCCACACAGGCATTTTTTACTTTTTTTGTGTTGAAGCTAGTGTAGCCAGACTTTCTATTTACTGTAACCATAGTATGTGTTGACATTCTGGCTGCACAGGCTGAATACACCTCTGAAGCCACATGAAGCAAGTATCTGATGAGTTTTGGTGGAGTACTCCTGGCAAGGCTGGATTACCAACAACTCTAGTTTTAATACCGGTATTAGATTTCTGTTTAATCAAAGTGACCACAAACTTAGTGTGACACAGCAAACCTGGAGCAGGAAGAGTATTCCACTGTAGTGGTACAGGTTAATTTTTTGGATCCCTGGGCAAAATATAATGAAGCTGTCATCTGTAGTACGCTGCAGCTGATACTGGGAAGTTATACTGTAGGCAACAGGATCCTGCATGAGGCAAAGATAGTGAGAGAAGCTGGGTGTAAATACAGGCCCACAGCTACATTTTCCTAAGGGCCCCGCAGACAGTTAATCCAGCCCTACTTTAAGGGTCACCAGTCAGCCATGAAAGGTACTTAAGTGTACTCTTACTTTACAGCAGTCTCTTCAGGCACCTCCAGAGACAGAGTCAGAGTTCCTGATGTCAGCTCACACAGCTCAGGACTCACACAGTGCAGACCCTCTGTCACCTGAAACACACACACCAACACACAACATATGTTTTCTTTACACGTTTTAAAAATAAACCCACAGGAGCTTAAATTTAGTGTAGAAGTTATCTCACCCTGTCTGCCTCCCACGGCACCACCAGCAGCCTCTGCCCAGGTTTGGGTTGCCATGGCTGCAGGGTGGGAGGCGCCGGCGTTGTGGTGGAGGCGACGGTGGTTGGCTGTGGTGGCTGAGTGGCAGCCGTGGTGGTGGAGGCGACGGGGGTAGCCAGTTCAGGAGCAGAGGGGGTGGCGGGGTCCCAGTCGGCGGCCGGCAGGTCCAATAGGATCTGATCGCACCTCTCCCCCTCGTAGCCTTCAGTGCACTCGCAGGTGTATGCCGGCTCCCCCTCCTCCCCGCTGTCGCTCCGGCTGCAGTTTCCATGGAGACAGGGGCTGCTGGCACACGGGTCTGTGAAAAACTGAAATAACAGAGAAAATAAATAAAAACAGGAAGAGTCAGAGAGGCAGACAGAACAAAAACGTTATTATCTAACTGTGTTTTTCATCTCTGTCATCCTGCCTGCTCTGATGTCCTGATTTCATTTATTTACATTTTTTGGGGGGTCACTTTTTGTCAGTTTTTCCAGTGGATGTCCAGAGTTGAAAGCTTCATTTTATGTGGCCTTGTGAAGAGCAAGGAAATGTATTAGTAGCCCAAACTCTCACTGATCATCTTCCTCTCTCCTGGTAGTCTTTCACTTCTTTTACTGCCCTCTGACTCAGCCTCCTCTTTTATGTCCTGCGCTCTGCTCTTTGCTTTTATTACATTTTGACTCAGTGTTCCTAATCAATTGTTGCAGGTCTGCATTTCTCCCTCTCTTGCTCCGTCTTTCCGCTCTTTAACACACACATTGATCACAGTATGAATACACACAGGCCTGCACCTGCACACACTTACATTTCGTCCCCAAACAAGCCCCCCCCCACGCAGCAGCACTGAGAAAAATGTACCCCGACGTCCTCCTTCATGCTGCTTTACCCCATCAATAATTGATCATATTTGGAAGAAAACATTTCAGTATGGATGTTGAAGGTGAAAGAGGACAAAGCCAAGCTCGCAAAGCTTCCTGCCTGACACTGTGCTGCCTTTTGCTCTGCTTTCAGAGCCTTTTTAGGCTTAAGAACGGCTATAATCCTGCTGCCTCTTATTTATGAGCAAATTCGCTGAAACAACGTCAGGTATCTGCAGCTCCAGCTGTCCGATTTAAATGTGCTCCGATAACAGTTTTATTAAAACCAGGAGAAAAAAAAAAACTTAGGCTGGAGAGAGGGCGAACAGAGGGATGGAAATGATGCTCATACCAAATCCCTCTGTGTTTACAGATGTGCATGTGAGCATGTGAATGTGTGTGCGTGTGTTCTCGTACTTCTATTTTTGTGAGGACCAGTCTGAGTTATAGACCTTTATAGAGTAAGGACATATTGGGAAAGTAAAGACATTTTGGCCGGTCCTCACTTTCTGTTTGAGGGTTATGACTTGATTTTAGGGTTCAGGCTAGAATCAGGTTTAGGTTAGGGTTAGGGTAATCGTTGGGGTTAGGCATTTACTTGTGATGGTTAAGGTTAGCGTAAAGAGCCAGGGAATGCATTATGTCAATGAGTGTCCTCACAAAGACAAAAGTAGAAGTTTGTGTATGTGTGTGTGAGAGTGAGAGAGAGAGAGACAATAAGAGGCAGAACAACACAGCATCATTAACACTCTGCTCTCTCCACGACCGAGTCACAGCTCATTAGTGTTAATCTCTCTCAGGTTTTTACTCACAATGCCTCTATCAAACTCTCTCTCTCTCTCTGCTCTGCAATCCCAACAGTCCCAGCAGGCCACTCTTCGATTCATACACAGTCTGCTGAGCTTATCTCTCGTCAAACGGCACCAGGGATTGAGTTTATCAACCTTTAGAGAACAGCAACGTTGGCTTGTCTGGGTTAGAGGAAGCATTAGAGTCCAGCTCATGACCTTTCTCATCTGTCACTCCTGATTTCTCTTCCATCCAAACAGTCTCCATCCAGGCTGCACAGAATGTGCTCCAAAGCACATAGAGGATCAGGACACGGTTCAGTGTATGACCTATAAAATCTGTACCACAATAACTTGGTATATTTGTCCTGACAGCAATCAGTGTAACAACTTTAGGAAGTTGGTCTGTTTTGTTCCAACTTTTTGAGCATTAATTAATCCATGTATTAATTATTGAGTAGTAGTTAGTGGTGTTGACAACATTATAATACCAGAATATGTTTCTAAAATTTTTCCCCCCTCATGTCTATAAATACGGTGGACAAAACACTTCACAGAACCACATGTTCAATTCAACACCACTGCAAACTATAACCTCAGTAATAAACACATTGTTGAAATAATATAATTATAATCATATTCATTGATAGTGAAAATACATTTTTGGTGCAGACCAAGATGCAGGACTTTAAGCTAATTGCTTGCTTGAATGTCTGCTTAAATGCCATAGATTTTTGTAGCTACTCTCAATTCAATAATATCAGATAAATAATATTTCTCACTTACTTCCCTGATCTGACCTCTTCTCTGGATGGTGGAGGTGGACATGTACAAAACCCTACTGACTCACATTTCCCTTAATGTTATGGTGGGATAACCTACACTTTTTTTTATTAGTCTTATTGGTACAGTATCTTGAGAGTGATCATTCAGGTTGAATGAAAACGTGTACAAATTGTCTTATCGTCCAGCCCTGACCTACATCTTAGTGATATTACTACACAGTGTAAATGCTATTTGTTATGGCTCTTGATGAAATTAGGATTCATGGATTTTTCCCTGTAATCCTGCCTCATTTTGTCTGTTACTCTTCAGCACCAAACAGCTCACAAGCCCTGGGCTCTAGCAATCAATTTCTTCTAAGCAGCTGATAATAACCCACATTAGTTCCTTTATCTATATTCTCACATTGACCAACAAACAGAACAAAGAGATCCTCTGAGGCCAAATTAATTGCTTCACAAGGTGCTGTGATCTGTTTGCTAATTTGGGATGTATGCCCTGAGGGGGGGGGGGGATCAATGACAAGACATACCACACACAAACGCATACACACACACACACACACACACACACACACACACAGATAGGTTCCTCAATGTGGTGGGTAATGTATATGTCTGCATAGTGTGTTTTAACAGAACTGAATTAAAACGGTGTGAAAGGATTGAAAAAGTCAAGCATCAGTATAAAAGGATAAAATCACTAAAGGAAGTAGGACTGTGTGGAAAGTGAGCACAGCTTCAACTGTAAGTTTATCCATCTGGCACATCATAACTTAAATATGAAACTCAGCAAACGGACAATTTAATTTTGCAGTGTAAACACGTGACCTTGCGGCCATATTATTACTTCTCAGTCTCCACGCAGGCTACACATCAATAATGTAAGTTAAAGATGAACACAAATGGCTGACTAAGCCTGGTGAGAATGCACATACATACAGTTAGTGCACAAAATGCCCCCTTTTTTTTTTTCAAAACTGCAGCTGAAAGACTTTTGTTGAGTTCAGCTGAACTCTAAACTGCTGAGTGTGAGAGATCAAGGAAACACAGCGAATAACGCCTTTTAAAGAGGCTGCTGATCTGCACACCTGACAACTTGACAGCCTCTGAGTGTTAACAAAGATGTTATGGTAATGCAGTGTCACATTTTTTATTAAGGATTTTACTGACACCTTGACAAGGAAGGGAGATGTTTATACGGTGGTGATGATGCAGCCAACAGATCTGATGTGCTGTCTCAATGGCTTGTCACTTCAGCAATAAGGAAAACAAGAAAATACATGTGGTTTGAGTTAAGGCTCGTTTTCACCCAGGAGCAGACAGCAAAAAAACAGCTAAAGTTCAACTCTGTCAACTCATTTCTGTAACACCTATAATGTTTTCTAGAAAACAAAAATATCAAATTTGGTTTAAGGGAAATGGAGAGTGTTCAGTTGACAATTGACTAAGTCCTCTTAGAGAATCAGTGCACAACATGCACAGTTAAAAATTAAAAAAATGGAAATTCATCTATAGGGAAGCAATCAAATCAACTTATATGTATGGAGAATAAAGTTTACAATAGTAAATTAATAATGAATGACTATTTATTTGGCTATGAATTAAGATTTTTTTTTTTAAATCTATTGCTTTTTTCTTTCCGGGAAACTTAAATCTTAAAAAAAACTAAAATAAAGCATTTTATATGTGAATATAGCATCACTTATATGATTTTGCCCACTGTTGTGCTAAAGTGTTTAAAGTATTAAAATCAGTCAGTTGGATGGAGTTGACAATTAATGAGACAAACCTTTAATAAGAAACACAGATAAGCCTTGAGCAAGCCATTACATTAAGTCTCAACCAGCCCAGCACATCTGAAGCTGCCCTCTGACCTCTGACAGAGAATTTCTCCACACAGATTAATAAAGTTATTATAAAACTGCCTTCTGGCTTCATTGTATCACTCCATCCAGGAGGCGAGTTGAACTGCTGAAGATTTAAGAGGCAAACTCAGCCTGATATTACCAAGTCAGTGGGTGGTGATGATAAACACATAGCATTATTGGAAAAGGTGATGTACCGAGGAAAAAACGAAGCAGCAGTGTGATGATTTATCCACAACTCAACAACTAGTGATTCAACAAACTGTCGTTGTTGGATAAAGACGTGCTGCAAGCGCCTACAAGAACTCTGAAAAAGTCTTTTTTTTTTTTTTTTTTCAGCCTGACCATGACTGAGCAGTATGTAATCCTTCAAGTAAAGCTAAAGATCAATAGCTGGAGTTATGAGGGTTTTTTTTTCCAGAGTGCACTGCCTGAAACTGCCCAGGAGAGAACTAAAAGGGTGCAGGTGCAAGAACAGCAACAAAGGTGTGTTATGCGGGTCAGTTATTTGGAGGAGGCTGCATTGTGAAGGTTAAAAGATGTCTGTCATCATTTCAATGATGATGGACCAGTATGTCGTCAAAAGTAGATCGAAAAGGGTGGCCACATACTTTTGTGTACTTATTTTCTGGGTCTGTTTTTCACAATTTGTACCAGAGGAAAATCTGCAATACTGTAATGTAGCAGCATACAACAATATTTTACACAATCTTCCAGATTTGTGGCAACAGTTCAGGATTCAAGATTCTTTTTTGTTTCAATGTGATAAGCAAGTCCATAAAGACAAAGTCTGTTGTGGAAGACCTTCACTGGTCTGCATAGAGCCCTCATCCCCATCCAACACCTGTGGTACAAACTGGAACACAAACTGTGAGCCAGACCTTATCCCCCAACATCAGTGGCTGACCTTACCAATGCTCTTGTGGCTGAATGTGAGCAAATCCCTGCAAAGAAGGAGGATAGTGCAGATATAACCCCAGCTGGGCACAGGTCTAAGAGGAGACCGTGAAGGTGAAAATTTCAGTGCATGGACCACCTCGCTTTTTCTTTTCCAGATCTCTAAAGTCACCATCCAAAGAGTTGTGGAAAGCCGTCTCGGTTGAGTAGAAGTTTTGGTTCAGTTCAACAAGCTCCTGTGAACCTCCAACCCTGACGGAGCCCGAGCTGTCAGCTGTTTCATAACAGCAGTTGAATGAGCGCTCCATTTCACCACTTTATCAGCCACTTACTGTTTATGGGTGACTCATCTGAGCAGTAGGTGATAATACTGCTGGGGTTCGCTTTAATGGTCAGATCACTCAGCTAATCACATGCACACAAAATTAGTTGGAAGGGCAGACTCAAACCACACACGAAAACTCAGCCAAAGCAAACGCGTGAGGAAACATGTCAACAAAGTTTCACACCAAAAGGAAAATCTTTTATCTTACTGTGTAAGAGTAAAGTCCAGCTTTCTTTGGACTTTACAGAGCACTCGTTGTGTAGACAAACATCTCTAGATATCTGCAAGAATACACACACAATTATAGGAATGTGTGTGTGTGTGTGTGTGTGTGTGTGTGTGTGTGTGTGTGTGTGTGTGTGTGTGTGTGTGAGAGAGAGAGAGAGACACCATGAGAAGCTGATATGGTCACGCAGCAGGTTGGCTGGAATTGTTCTAAAGCTATTTTATAATGATCAAGATGCGTTGCCATAGCTACAGCAGCTAGGGAATGTGAGAGCAATTAGCACACAGTACTTTACACAGAGAGTGTGTGTGTGTGTTGTCATGCCCCCGCTGCACCTGTTCCCTGTACGTGCACACACAGAGTCTGAATATTTGTCCAAGGAGTCCCATCATGCTGCAGAGAGAAGATCCATCTTATAATCCACTTACTTCCTAATCTGGGCTGTTTATCACCATTTTGCCTCCCTCAGTCAGGGTGACAACACTCCCCGTTGTGGAGGGAAAATTGATACAGACAGCACTTGCTTAATCACTCTGATGTAAACACTTGCTTGCAAATAAGAAAAGCATCAGAGAGGATTTATGTGTCTCCATAAAAGTTCCTCCGACAATCGACGGATCCGGGTCGTATCTGGACCACGGCAGGCACTGTGATGCAGCGATGCCACGGTACACTTGCGGCATCGGTTGGTGAAGGTTGAACCTTGACTTCACAGTGTGATCAGACACTTTGAATCTGAGCTGCAGCATAGAAATAACCAAGCACTTAACAAGATTTATGTCCAAGAATAGTCTACATTGTTCAAAGTGAAGTATAGTAGTTTGGTTGAGTGGTAGGCCACTGTGATTGAGAAAGCATTTTTTTTTAACTATATCCAACAACAAAACTGAGTGAGAACAAAGCAGGATGTTTGACTAACTGCTCTTTGGGGTACTGCTTGCTGGCCTACGCTAAAAAAAAAATCCAGTCATTAAATTGTTCCATTTATTGTGAAGTTTCATCAGTGGAACTATACATAGACTTCATCTGAATTTTGTGTCAGTTAATTTAATATTTAATATAAAATAGGTTTGTCAATCAACTGAAAATCTATCAGGCGAAGAAACCTGGAGAATCATTACTGTTCAGTACCAGTGTTTCAGGTTATGATAATGCACTGTTCTCTCTGCAGTCTGACTTGAATATCAACACCAACTTTATGTGACGTGTCTACAAGGGCCTTATATTTCATGTTTAACTAATGAGAGATGTGGTTAAAAATTCATGCCTCTGATCTAGATCCATCTTCTTTTTAAGACTGAGTGCGTGTTTGTCAAGCATTCGCTGTTTCGCCGAATTCAAGGCTACAGAGAGAAACTGGAGCATTTCTGCACTGCGTAATCTCACAGGAACAGAACAAATATCAGGAAATACAAGGCTGGAGAGAAAATACAACCCAGCAACACACAGGCCGTGGACCTCCCAACACACATCCATAACTACATTAGTTTCCACAGATCGACAGCTGTGAAACACACTGTTTTACCGCGGTGAGGGAATTACAACCAGAACTATGTGACTATAACAGCCAGGGAACAAATACCCTGTAATTATATAATCAATCACACAGCAATTAGCTAGATGAACCAAATTAAACTTTCATATAGCCAGCAGTAATTTTTATCTCAAATGTGCAGCGCATAATGAGCACCAGCAATCCAGCTAAAACAAAATATTTAATTCATGATAGTGACAAAATAATACTTGAAAATCATCCCTCAACAGAGTTATTTTACCCCGCAGTATTCTCTCCAGTTTCCTCTCATGAGGTTTGAGCCCTGGGACGTGATCTTATTATATAAAAAAAAAAACAAAAATGATCCGGAAATGAAGTAAATACATTCAGAGGACCATGAAAATTGCTGCCGGTATATTAACTGTACTAATCAAGTGAAAAATGTACTACTTTGAAAATATCAGCTTTCACATGGCCGCAGGAACGTGAGTACAGTACACAACTCTTTTAAGTTTGTATATTTGTGCCCAGACCAACAGGAAGATGTTGCAGGGTACCCTCCAGGGTATCCCTGCTTTATGAATACAGTGACTCAGGGATTCAAAAGCAGCCGATCAGGCGAAGTGGACCGAATGAAGCATAAAAAAAAACCAGAAAGACTTAAGTGTAAGGAAGCAAGAAAGCACATTAGTGTTTCAGACAGCAGGTGATGAAGACACAACAGCTTTTCAAATATAAACCAAAAGTGAAAACAGTTCAGGATACCAAACAGTTTGTACCTAAAAAGGAAGTTTTGGCTTTTGACTTTTGGCTTCAAATTAAAACAAGGAGAAAATGAAAATGTCTCATACTGTGAAATGATTACAAGATTTTTATCCTTCACAGAAAAGTGACGTGTTTTCTTCACGGGTAGTGCTGCAAAGAGATCAACAATTTGAAAATGAACAATCTAGAAGTGAGTCTAATTCTGCTCCTTTTCATAAATACAATAAGTATTTATGAAAAAATGAAACTGAAAGCCTCTGGAGAAACTATCCTAAGTGCCAGAAAAAAAAACAAAAAACTGAAAGACTTGATGAGTCACAGCCACTTTGAATATTTTAGGATCTAGCTCGTGGCTGGTGTTAATTTCAAGCCCTGTGAATAACACCTTTGCTTAGTTTTGAGGACTGTATTGTGAAAAAAACATGAACGAATGCACTGATAGTGTCAAAATACTAACTAAATATAGATAAAATACAGATATTCTGCATGTCTTGCCTCTTACTATACTGGTGATGGTTTTTAAGTGTTAGGATGAGGAATTATCTTGTAATATTTGTAATATTTTCGAAGCTTTGCAATAAAGGGTAGAAAATACAATTCAGAGGATGTTTGATTTTATGAGCATCCTCCATCTGCAGGAGACAACAATGAAATGTCAGGAAACAAACACGGTGCATGGAAAGTGAGTTAAATACACATTTCAGCACCACGTCACGTCAGGTCAGATGAACTGGAAACTCTAATTCTCTGCTCAATTCATGCTGGGACAGCAGAAGTGGACAGAAGTAGAAATAATTAAATGGCACGACAAATTTTTGTGTTTTTTTTAAGAATTTTCATAAAAAAAAGTTAATCAGCTGCCTGACCTTTGTCTTGTCACCTGTCAACAATATCAAGTTAGTAATATTCAAAGACAGACGCTGTTTTGAGCTTCTGCTTCAGCTTTTAAGCAATATCCTGTCAGTATTCCAGGTAGACATTATTGTTGTTATGATTTATTACACCCGTCAGTCAGAAAGCCACTCAGCATGAAACCCCTCATGATCCAGCCCCATCACTTCTGCTCTCAGCACAGACACAGCTTAAAGACAGCATTTTAGATACTCAGCCCAAAACGTTTTGCCATTTCTATCATGGTCATGAAGGGAGGAGCAAGTGATCAGTAGGACGCACTCACGTTGGAAAACTTTTACTACTCAGCTAATGGCCGTCACAGTCGGTGGACCTGAGACTTTATTTTTGGACAGTGAGAAAAGCACAGATGTCCTCATCTTCTCATCATTAAAACGAAACATTTTAATCTTTTAAGCCTGTGAATGAGTAAAACTGAGTAAATGTGTTACTCTCTTTGAGTCTGACCCATTAACCAATGCTCTTTATGTACAGAAACAGAACAGATCCGCGACTGGTTTTTAGGGACTGTGCCTTATTTTAAGAAACAGGATGAAAAAAAGAAAAAAGAATGTCCTGAGGCCTTTGCGTGTTTAGTAAAAAGCAGACAGACATGAATCAAATCATCAGCTGGGAGGAGAGTGACAGCTGTCGAGCGATATAAGAGCTGAGGTGCAAAGAAGGCTGTTCAGATTTTTAAAAAAAAACAAAACTTCAAGACAATCATAGTTCTTGATGAAAATACTACGACTAAATATTTTAATAAAAAACAAAAAACTTCAGTAAGGAAACATAAAACAGAACTAGATTCTTCCAGTGACCCTTTTTACACAGAGTGTGTAACAACTGAGATCACTTTAATGATTCCCACCGGGAAACTGGGGATGGAAATAGAAATTGAAAAGCTGTTTCATTTTTACTGTTGTTTTGTCAGCACGATTTGTAATATTGTAAAATAAGACGAGGAGAGTTGATTCACATGCCCAGATGTCTTCCCATGCTTCTTTCCAGAGTTTTGGGCACAGCGAGTGGGACAAGCACTCAAACGCTGTGTCCCAGTTTGTTCAGTACCCCAGCAGGAGCAACAGCAGCAGTTCCTGTGAAAATCCAGCTCTATGGCTTCAACACCATGAACTGTCAATACAATCACTCTGCTGCATTGATCTCCTTAAGTAAACACTGTATGTTTTCTTCACTTCGGTATTAAAGGAAAGTTGGTTTCTACTCAGGATCTTCACTTGTGTGTAGTTCCGAGAGGCTGCTCTCTTCACCATCTTGTTTCAACACTGATTTAATATTTGAACACGTTTTAGTTTGTAAGCCATTTTGGGTATGGCGTTAAACTGGAATGAGGAGTGTCAGCTGTCAGTCCCTCTGTGTGTGGGATGATTGACAAGGCAGAGACAGAGCTAAAGCAGGACGAGGTGGTGATCTCACTGACACCATGAACGACTGGTGTGAGAGAATGTGTCGGAAAGATAAAGCTGCACTAATCAAATGTTTTCATATTAACAATGGATATCATAACTGCTTGCATATGAAAGAGATCGTTCATAGTGACAAACCCACTGAGAATTATCGCCTGACTGCAGTTTCCCTCGGCTCTATGAAGCATTTTTGCATCTTTTAGCTCATTATTTGGGTTTTCTGATCCACAATTTTCCTCCGTGTCTGCTGGATGCATAAATAGGGAAGTGTTTGCTAAAACTATCATCATACCAACTTAATAAGGTGATAACGTGTCAAAGTTGTGTCTCTGGCTTGCTCCACTTCCCCCAGGAGGCCAAAGAGGTCAATTAATGCAACTTTGAAGCTTCATCAGTTCTTCACCTTTAAGCTGATATGGCACTAACTTGTTAGCAAACACATAGTAACATTCATTTGGAGGCATGTTTCTAGCCACCTGATAGATGTAAGTTAAAACTTACATCTCTCTTTTAACTTCGCTTTGGTCTCCACCAACTCCTGAGGGAAATGTCTGACTTCAAGGCTGCTAGATGCTCTGCTATGTTCAACAGCTAGTTGCTAATGTTTTCTGTCTGCCGTCTGATGCTGGGCAGGTAGCATACTGTGGGTTTTTAGATCCTTTTCACTGGAAACAGACTCATAAAAAACACATTATTCACAGCAAAGCCTTGGGAGAGTGCAGCAGGAGAAAGATGGATTACACTCACACACTCACTCCTAAGACCTGTCCAGTGATACCACTAAACAGCCTTGCTCAAGGGTACTTAAAGCAAACATTAACTGCTTCCAGGGGAAAAATTCCCATCCCCCAAACTGATTTTCCAGTAAATGTTTCTAACATTCAAGCTACTGCCGTTCACACTAAGCCAGTAAAGAGCCTTGTGTTGAGAGATGGACAACAGAAGACATGGAAAGACACAATACATGTTCACTACCATCATTTAATTTGGAGAAAATACACTTGTTCACTCCAGAAAGCAATAATTAACTGTTCTCAGAAGTACTGGCTCCCAGAATTTTATTGTCCCTTTATACACAGTAGGCCTACATTTTCCAAAATCACATCCCAAATCATTCTGGGATGAAGACAATCTGCAGCCATCTGCTCCATATTCATCCAAGTTGTGGGACCATCCAGTAACACAGGACGATGCCTCTGTTGTGGCCAGAAAGTGCGTTTTTGACAGCGAGCCTTTAATGTTATCTATTTCTGCACATCAAAGTGTCTGCCCCCCGCCCCCCCTCTCTCTCAAACTTCCCCATCACTTCCTGGCCCACTGGCTTCAAAGAGGAACGCCTCTTTCAAAATTTGGAGCCATGAAGCCTACACAAACATGACCAGGCACCGTTATAATTTTCAATCGTGCCTCGATATATAAAGAGATGTAAATGGAGGAGTGGAGGAAAGATATCATATGGGAAAAAATGCCCTTGAGGTGAAACAGACCTTCGTGCTCATAATTTGCTGTCCAAATAATGTATTTTCCACCACTACATATCTTTTTTTTTTAATATTTTCTATCAAACATCTGTTCTGCTATTCTGTTTCTACAAATCTTTCCTTTTTGTTGTCATGTTAATTGGAGCTTCAGATTGTTTCCATAAAATCTGTCACTCAAAAGCCAAAACACACAGCAGGAGGACACTCACTTTGGGCTGTCATCAGACAAATGGCATTAAATAACCTGCCATGATTGCCTGACATCATCCCTCAAAAGACAATTACCTCTCAACTCTGCCAAATGCCAAAACAGACAGAGACATGGAGGGGGACTGAAGCAAGAAATGAGACCAAGAAGAGGAGGAGGAGCAGAGGAGTAAGGAGAATACTAAGTGAGAGGAGAATGATTTAAGAGAGGAGGTGCTGCGAGGCTCTATTTATACCTATCCAAGTAGAGCTGGGGCTGCAGGGGACTCGGGTGTCTCTTCTCGAGGGCTGGGACACAGTTGTCTGTCTTCTTATTCTATCAGACAGGGACTAAAATGGATCAGGAGCTCTCAGGCTCTTTGTGAATTTATCAGAAGCTGCTCTTGCAGCAGATGCACTGACAGATAGAGGGTTTTTTTTGTTTGGTATCACATCTCCCATATGCAGCTTTTTCACATTACAATGACAGCCAGTCTGTCTGCTAGATAGATCATTTCTCCAGTGAGGACACTTCACAACACCACAGTTATTCTTCATTAGCTGTGACTTTAATATCAGCTCTGTGTCAGAGTTAGGACTGCAGTACTTTAGCTGTCACAACTAGAACAGACTACAACACTTGAGATAGAGGCGCTTTTACGCAGAGTAGAATATTTCATCCGTATTCAGACAATTCCTCCTCTAATTTGTCGCTTGCTGCGCATAGGACATCAACACGATGAAAAATTGGTCACCTGCAATCGCTAACAGCCCCTAACAAAGACTTATAGCTGGCTGCTGCACTTTATTTTTAAGTAAATATGCTGTAGTTCATAATTTAAACATATGAGCGATCTAACCAAATCATAAAATTAGACTTTGAACCAGTGATCCAAGTTTTGTTGTTGTTGTAAGGATGTATGCAGCATTGCCTTCACATACAATTACTAGAATGTGAGAATTGAAAGCTCAGACTGGGGACTTTCTCACATAAAAGGACACATTTAAACAGGATTTAAAAGAGTTAAATAAAATACATAGATAAAACTAAGCCAAAATAGAATAGGACAGATTAAAGGGGATCCTAAAAATGACAGTACAGTCACAGGATTACAAGATATGAGTAAATTGTCCCATTTTTAATTTAATAAAGGGCAGCAGCAAGCAGAAAAGTCATAATCCCTGATTTAAAAAAGAAAGTTGGAGTAGACCTCAAGTTTTAAGGGAGTTTGCATCAGATATTTGGTGCATGAAAACTGAGTGTTGCTTCCCCGTGTCTAACGCCTGGGGGGCCACAATCTGATCCTGCCCCAGACGACCTGAGATGAGTCTGGATGGTTTATAACAGAGCAGCAGATCAGATTTAAACCATTCACTGCTTTATAAACCAGAAGCAACATTTTCAAAATCAGTTCTTTGAAACAAACAGAAAGACAGCGTAAAGATCTGAGAACTGGACCAATATAATCCAGCTTCTTGGTCCTCTCAAGGACTCTAACAATGGGAAATCAGAGGGAGACTAGCAAAGACATTATTGAGAAATAATAGCTTTAGGTTTTAGCATTAGAGTAAGGAAAGACTGGTAAACCATAAATTACACTCCATGAATTATGTTTGCATGTGTATTAGATAGAGTCACTGTCCTGGCGATGGTTTATCACCTGTAGCAGTCTGAGAAAAATGACTCAGATTACATCTTTATTTCACTGTTGCAGACAGTTGTGGTCTGACAGTGGATGTACAGTATGTGTGTATACTGTATTTCACTCATACATTACATTTCAAGGACAGTATGGCAAGTACAGCTCTGGGTCAGCAGCAAATCAACACAGAAGACTTAATGATTTGGATGGAAGCCCTCCTCCTGGCTTTTAGACTGCCTCTCTGCGTGACATGCTGTTTCATCTCTGCTTTCTGCATAAAACGTTACTACCCACTGTTATCCTGCTGAGGAGCAGGAACATTAGTTATTATACGTTACAGTGAATTTAGCGTAACAGGTGTGATATAGGGAAAATGCAGTTTGTGTAGCAGAAGGGTGAATAATAGCACATAGAAAAACACCACAATGCAACATAATAGTTTCTCTCTCAGGCCACAGCTGGTAGCGATGCATGTCATTCTGTGCTCTGATCTGCAAGCTCGCTGTTCGCTCTGACCTACATACACAGAAGGTTCCTTGCAAAACAAGATATCCACTGCATGAAAAAAAAGGTGACACCTACCGCTGACATGATTAAACGGGCGCTGTCATGAAAGGAAAACAGATTCTGGAACCAAATCAAAGACATGAGGCTTTTGTCACTTTGGAAAACTGAGCGCATGATTTCCAGGTCACACTTTATTGTTTTAAATAGGTACGTATGAAGCAGATGATGACGAAAATCCCCCTTTGCTTCATGTCAGGTTAAAAATGAGTCTGGAAATGGTTCTGCTGCTACAGGGAATTACTCACTGAAACGCTGGAAGTGAAACAACCTCTTCCCGTTATCGCCCAAAAAATCTGATGCTTATTATCACCACTCATTTTACCTGCCTCTCAGGAAGTTGAGTAACAGTAGGGGGGCTATTGTGCGCAGGAAAAATTCTGGGAAAAAAAAAAAAAGAACTGGATCACACAAAGGTGCCACACAGAAAACATGTCATCCCTCCTACAGACTGCTCTGCGTGCTTAATGTGGGACACATGATTTGTTCTGTTCCCTTTCTGAATAAAAAAAAAAGTCCTCAACAATCAGCACAGGAAGTAGCGCTGACATTTTATGCTCGATGTTATGTGCTCTCCACCTGTTGATCTTTTGGCTCCCCTCGTCATTGCTCTGTTGCCATGGTGACCCTTCAAGAGGAATGGGGGCATAGCAATGAAAACTGGGCCTCATAGTAGGAGATGACACTGGACATGCATCATCACTCTCCTCCCACTGGCTTTGTCCCAGAGGACGAAGAAAATGTTTTTAGAAGCCACAACAGCGAAGATGCAGCTTTTCGTTCTGTTTGAGGAGCTGCGGACCATCTGACTGTGATTTGCAACACCGCCTACAGAACATGTTCAAACGATGACAGACAGAGGGATGACAGGAAGGATGATTTGAACCGACAATACCAAATATGATTCAGGGGATTTTTTTCCGGATAAAGTTGGGTTTGGTTAACTTTATAAAGGAGCACTGTTTGGTTTTATATTTTTTTTATTGTCAACAAATCTGATAACAATTTGTCCTACTGAAGGTGTTCATCTTTAAAAACAGGTCACCAATGTAAAGTTTGTTTTTCTAAAAAATGTTAAATAATTTCCTAAAACAGCTGGGTGCTGCAGATTTTAGAAAACGTTAGACAGAAGTGAATAGCACATTTGTTTGGGACTATTTTCAGCTGTGGATGAATACACATTTGGTGTTCTTGGGAGTATTTCTGGCAATAGGACGGTTAATGTGGGACTGAGTCAACTTGACTGAATGTGCTTTGATGCAGATTTTAAACTAGTTTCAAAATATTTTCTACTATTAAAAATAAATTTAATGTTGTATAAAAAGCAGTTTAAGGCCCAATGTGCATTAAAACAAGATTCAGTATGCCTGGTTAGATCAGTTGTTATTCAGTCCACTCTTCTGAGTTCAATATTTGCCAAAAACACACACGTAGCACTGAACCGCAGCTTAGTTTTTAAAAGTTTCAAAACCTTTATGTAATGCTGTACACATATATTCAAAAGCCAAAAGAGGACAATCTCATAAATGTGTAACACCCCCACTGATGAACAGCGATTGACTGCTGATCAGTGAGGTTTGATGTGATCAGAGCGGAGCTGCTGGAGGTGGATAAATCAGCAGGAGACGAAACTCCAGACAGGATCGATTGCTCCCGGCAGAGAGCTCGACTCCTTCCCCCCACAGCACGAACTCAGCTGTAGCACACATCACTGCCCTCTGGTTATCCAACACTGAATATAAGTTTGTACAGAAACTGAAAGACCAGGTTGGTTTATGTTATCCCTTAAACCATAGGGTCTCCTATTACAACATGGAGAACATTTGAGAAACCATCTGCTTTGGTGCTGAAGTTATACATTATGTTATAAAACATATGTCATAATGCTATAGATAATTTATATACTGTGCATTTAGTAAAGGCCAATTCTTTGTTTACTGTCATGACAGTTTTAACAGATTTAAAATTGATTTTTGAAGACCTTTTAATTAGACTTACATGTTGTAGTATGTCATACAAGTAAACTATATGTTGCACACTCATTAAATGAAATAAATTAATTCAAGGGTGTTCTAATAATTTCATTTTATTTCAACATGTTGAGTTTGATGTTTGTGTTACTCCCACTACAAACTCTTTCAACAAAACCCAATTTTAGATGAACTTCTTCATTATTTCAGGCTGTGTATCTACTTTTTGATGAATAAATTTCCAGCACAATCCCAGCAGACAGCCAAATTTTCCACAGCGTCTCTCCTATCAACTGGTAGACAGGCCCAGCTGTTAATACGAGCTAATCTCTGTGTGTAATGCCCGAGGCTGGTGACTGCGCCTCGCTCCTTTCCCTGTCGGAGGTGCTCTACTGGTCCTGAAGGGATTTTTTTTTTTTTTTTTTTTTTTTTTTGGATTAAGCTGCCATTTATTGTCTGCAGCTGAGAGAAGATGTTCACGACACACACCAATACACACACACGTAAACGTCAATGTGCTGGCTTGTCTCCCAGTTGGCTTCATTAAATAACATATTGTCAGATCAACTTAACTGACAAGTTGTGTGCGTCTGAGGAGGAGACAGCTCAGCAGACTCAGTTCTGCATCTGTTACTGAGTCACTGTCTCTTTTTCAGGAAAGAGGGGCAACGGACCAGAGGATCATACACACCATAACTCTGCTGTCAGTCCTCCTCTACACACTAAAACACACTCATACAGATCGGAGTCTGTGTGTCGAAGTCTGTTTCCCGATCAGTTTGTGCTTCCTCTTTTCTTCAGCCCAAACTCTAATCTGTACGATGAGTTACCATGACCTAACTGAGGTCCTAACCCAACCGTAGAGGGCGAACACTTTTCAAAGAGGGAGCAGGCTTTGACACAAGACTGGCTCTTTAATGTTGCTCATTAATTTGTGACACTGATGAGGAATCCAAGTTCCAGTCTGAGGAGGAGGTCTTGGATGTACAAAGAAAACTTGATAATATGTTTAAAGATTGTGGCCCATTCATTCCAATAAAGGAGAGCGCGCCCTAGTGTCTAGCTTTGACTCAACCAGTGTACTTCCTGATAAGTGTTAGGGGACAGTTAGAGCATTTAAAAGTACACACACACACACAAAGTGTCACAGGCACATACACACACCTCCCTCCTGCTATATACACTTACACATTAATTTGACAGCAACAACAACAAGATTAATCATTAGAAGTGACAGTACAACGATGGTGTCAGAGCAGAGGGTTATTAGTGGGGTGAATTACTGCTGACTAAGAGCTGTTTTGCCCTTTTTTTTTACATTACACAGTGGATGGCGACACGACTTGCTGCTCCATTAAAAAGACAAAAATAGCAACGAGGGCAGACAAAAAAGCAATAAAAAAACACCTACACTAAACCACTGGGAGAAATGTAATGACTTTTTTCCTCTATCCAGGACAGGGAGGGAAGTTTCACCGCCAGACACAAGGAAAATTAAAGAGCCAATGACACGGAGATAAGAGCTCTGTTCATGATGAGTGGCAGCGATAAAAAAAGAAATATACGAGCCGCAGATATGTGAGCAGTCAGGAGTGCTTGAAAAATGCTGTGACTGATTAGACTGTATTTAAGGAAACAAGAATGAAAAAAAATAAAAAACAAGAAAGAAGCCGAGATGAAACATGAGTAGTCAAACAATTTTTTTAATGTTTAAAGCATTGTTGGCAGAGCTGTGAGTACACATTGGCTTCAAAATGAATTCTGTGCTGTTCTGTAAATAACACTTTTCAGTTGCCTTCAGCTTTGCCCACTGACTGAGTACGATTAAAAATTAAACTTAAATCAATTTATTTTACAATTTAATACATACTCTTATTTTGATTTATGTGTCTTTCTTTGATAGAGGGCTGTAAGTGAGGCGACGAGTCCTACGGCACACTACTGAACAACTTCACCTGGTCAAGTACATCAAGGGAAACTAAATCATATATATGACTTTCAGCTGTCAGAGTGGACCCGCACATGACTGTCACGATCAATATGTAGAGAGTAAGTGCTCAGTGTTGAACCGCTCGTATCCACTGCAGACCATCTCCTGTATCATCCATATGTATCAGGCCTCACTAACCCATCTCAAAACCATCTCCTGGAGTACTTCTCATAGATCAAAAGGCCAGGTGATGTGTGATATGGAAATGACCAAAGTGATTGGCCTCAAGCCCTCCTTTCTAAAGGGAGCACGGCCCGCCTCGTAACATCTAAGAACATCAACATGAATAGCAGTGATAGCTCAGTGATAATACCTCAAAGGAGGCTCTTTTTTTTTTTTTTTGGCTGATAGGTAGCTGCTGTATCAAAGGTATCGGCAGGGTTATAAGCAGCCTGTTACCAAAGAAACATCCCCTGCTTTGATCAAATCATCTCTAACTAATTACATGAGGATGCATGTTTCCCTTTGCAAATGATGCAACAGTTTGGAGCAGTTTACCATCTGCAGCTACTTAACTTACGTACTAATACCACAATCTCTTTTTGAAGTTTTTAAGAGGATGAACTCTTTCTACTTTGGACATTTGATGAACTTTCTCTTGTGCCGCCCTCAGGCCAAAATGTCAACTTTGCATACCAGATAGCTTCTGATCTAAAGAGCTGATGAACTGTTTCGAATTTAACGATCTCACACCCTCAGACAAACTGGGTTACTGTTGCATGTTTGGTCCTGCTAATGGTAAATTGTCAAAAACTAATTTATATTGTGAGGTGTAATTGCAGCCTCGATAGGAGGCTAATCTATCTTTATGTAGTTTTCAGTTTCTTTAACCATGACTTCAGTTTTAGTACTGTGAGGTACTGAAATGTCCCTTTCTTCAGAAAAAGAACAAAATCAGAATCAGCTTTAATGGCCTAGTATATTTGTGCATACACAGGATGTTGACTCTGGTTTCCAGTTGCTCTCAGCTCACATACTTACATACAGTACCAATAACAATGTCCCGGGAGACACACATGGATGTACAGCAAAAACAAGCAGACAATGAAGCTGACAAGTGACATGATATACACGCTGTTGCACAATGTGAATTTTAATACATGACTGATTAACTGTTCTGAGTTCTGTAGCATCTACCAGAGGGCAGGAGTGGGAGCAGGTTGTGTCCACCATATGAGGGGTCTTCAGTGATGTTTACTGTCTGCTTCTTGATTCTGGAGGTGTACAAGTCCACGAATGTGGGCAGGTTGGCACCAGTGATCTTTTCTGCAGTCCTGGCTGTCTGTTGTAGTCTGTACTTGTCTTGTTTAGTGGCCAAGTCAAACCAGGCAGTGATGGATGTGCAGAGGACAGACTCGATAAATGCAGTGTACAACTGGATGAGCAGCTCCTGAGGCAGGTTGAACTTCCTGAGCTGGCACAAAAAGTATATCCTCTGCTGGGCCTGTTTTGATGACCGGGTTGATGTTGGATACCCATGTCAGGTCCTGGGAGATTGTGGATCCAAAAAACTTGAAGGCTTTTGCAGCCAACTCAGTGCTCTTGAGTACGATGAGAGGGGGCAGCAGGTTGGGGTGGGGGTAGGGTTGTGACTGCACCAGAGGTCAGATTTCTGGGATGATGGTGTTGAACACTGAGGTAAATTCCATAAACATGTTCCTTACACACATCCGTGGGGAGTCAAGGTGTTGACTGCATTATCCATGGACCTGTTTACCCAGTACGCAAATTTCAGGAAGTCCAGCGTAGGCTTTTTGATGTCCTTCAGGTGGGTCACCACCAGTCTCTCAAAAGACTTCATGACCACAGACATCAGGGCAACAGGTCCTTAGAGTTCTATGATGGGGCTCCAGAGATCTGTTGAAGAACAGAGTGAAGATCAGATCTGATCTTCTGTCTCTGAAAGAGCTGACACACATCCTCACATCAGGCCCTGAGTGCAGGTGTGGAGCCAGTGGGGAGGGATGAGATGATGCAGGAGGCGCGGTGGGCTGTGTGAGAGGGTGAATGTTGGTTTATCAAACCTACAGTGAAACATATCCAGATTGTCAGCAAGTCCATGGTTCTCCACAGTGTTGGGGGGTGATGTCCTGCAGGCCTCTGGATGTTTATGTTCCACCCTGATTGTCTGGTCTACCTCACTAACACAAGCCTGAGGTGGAATGTAAACGTCAACCAGAACAGAAGAGGAAAAGGTTCACAGTTTACGATGACAGTTTCTAAGTTAGGACTTTTTATTAACACCGTGACAGCAGATTCCACCTCCCCTTGTTTCCTCCAATTGCTCAGTTATGCGGTCCTCTGGGTGGAAACAAAAACCGAGCAGCTGTGACCAGCTTTCCGGGATGGGTTCACCAAGTCAGATTTCAACGAAGCATGAGGCAGCTGAATGTGAAACGTCAGACTTTTGTCCTGTTGATGAGCAGCGGTTCGTTCATTTTGTCAGCTAGAAAACAGAGATTCTCCAGACATCTTTACTCCAGAGCACTGATGAGCTTTCCCCGCCTGCTTCTACTTCAAGCCCCATGAAGAGCTCATGCTCCTTCAGCCAAAATCTCCACAAAACCCTTCTGCATTCGTGCGTTCGAAGATGGGTGAAAAATTATGTGGACAGTTGGATGTTCAGTGGTTCTTCTCTGGTTACAGTAATTGTGTTGGTTTTGCAAAAGGTGAAACAAATAAATGAGTAGAATTACTGCCTTGACCTCGAGGTGTTTCCAAGATGTTGCTTTCATGAGAATGGTATAGATGGACAGACAACCTGAAAACATGTCTCTGGCCTCGCTTCAACACAATGTGATATCTCAACATAATGACATAATGTGGTTTGTCTCGGGCCCTGCTTATTTGTCCCAGGCCATGTTATTCCCCTTATCTCTCCAGACCTGCCTTCCTCTACCTGTCCACCAGATGCCATTAGACTTCCCCTCCTTCTCTCATCACCTGACTGCCCCACTCGTCCACAGATCTGTTCCCACTTCTCATTAGTCCTACAGTCACCTGAGCTGTCCTCACTTGCATCACATTCCCTAATCTATGCTCTATTTATAGCAGTTCACTTCCTTTGTTCCTTGACAAATCATCTGTTGATTTTGAGTTTTTTCCCCATTTTCTTGCAAGTATTATCCTGTTTCCTCTACCTGCCTGTGTTACTGCCTGTCTGCTTGTCAGCCCATCTGCCTGTGAGTTTTGTTTTTCATCACTAAAGCATCTTCACCAAATCCGTCTGCCTTTGAGTCTGCATTTGGGTCCTCTCAGCCTGTGCTATTTCCATCAGCCGTGACAAAACTGTAGGAACTTTAGGAACTTTTATTCTTGGTATTCTCTACTCAAAAACAAGTCTCACTTTGGTGAATTAGAAAAGTTTAAGACCACATTTAATATCCAGATCTCCTTTCTGAACTTGGTCTGAACCTGAATCTAACAGTGTAATAGCCAATTAGAAATTCAGTGATATCACTGGCAAACTCCTGAGCAAGTTTTATGATCATTTACTTTCAGTCCCTGCTTAGGACTGCAAGCGATCAGGCAGACTATGACATGTAATTTTAGCAGCAATACTGTTTTCATTTTAGAGCTGAAACAGTTTATTGATGAGTCTATTGACAGAAAATTAATCAGCAACAGCTTTGATTATCAATTGTCACTTCTTAAGCAAAAACCTCAAACATTCCAGTGCCTCAAATGTGAGGATTTGCTACTGTTCGTCTGTTTTACATTTTAAATGCAATATTTTTTAATAAGATTAATCAATAACAATGACAATAATCATTGGTTGCAGCCCTACTTGATTTCGTAACTATTAAAAAAAAAAAACACTGTGAAACACTAGCAAAGGCCATATGGAGGATCCTCTGAACAAATGGTTCAATTCACTGATCGCTGTGTTCAACAGAATTGCTTCTGTAAATTGAGCAATAAAAAGAAGTGCCTCTGTAGCAAGAGGACAAGAGTCCACGGAGACACACACACACACACACATAAATATATGCTTCTATATATATATATATAGAAGCATATTCCTTGTGGCTTCTATCTTCCCCCTGACTAACAAGCCAGGGATATCAAAGAGACCAAAGGCTGGTGATGAGCTTTGAGCTCTGCTTAATTGGATGCAGCTCAGGCTGAATCTGTAGCAGCAGAGTGAATGGCCCTGGGAGACAAGAGCTGACCGCCGCAGACACACACGCACACACAGACACACACGCACACACTCTCCCCTTTCTCACAATTAAGATGAAACAGCTTCAGGACTCGGCTTTGTTTACTTTCCCTGAGTTCTGTCAGGAAGAGGATTTTTTTTTTATTGCAACAACTTGAGTGTGGGAGGGCTGTCACATTCAAACTGGGAAAAAAAAAATCTGTCATTACCAAATGAATGCCACTTTCTGCTTGACACGTTTTTTTAAAAAACTGGCAGGATTGCAAAGTGAAAGGATCCCAGATGTAAATAGCAAGTTTATCGCTGCATTCCCATCTTAACATCTAATTAACATCTTTAGTCCTCTACTGAATCTTGTGAAAATAATAATAAAAAAAAATCTGCATGTGAGATCATTGAACTTGTTTCCAATTCAAATCAAGTTATTTCAAGAACGAAGTGCATCTACTTCTTTGATACTGGGCGTTGTGCACTGATTTATAAATCTAGTTAAATAACTTCTACTTCTCAACTTCTCAACAAATACAAATAAGGCATCATGTTAAAGAAATGTGTTGACATTTTGGGAAAAGTGCTTATTTGCTTTCTACCTTTCTACCCACTGTTACATCTGAACAGAAAATAACTGAAAATAATAAGAAAAAAAAATTATTGACCCTTGGCAGAACCAGGCTAGTTGTTTCCACCTGTGCCCAGCCTTTATGCTAAGCTAAGCTAACACACTGCTGGCTGTAGCTTCATAGTTAATGAACAGACGTATGAGTGGGATCGACCTTCTCATCTAACTGTCGGCGATAAACTGAAAACATATTTCCCAAAATATCCAGCTCCTCCTTTAATGTGTCCATACACAGTCAAAAGGGGAAAGTGTGTGAAAATCACTCCAAGAAGCCTGAGGAGTTGAAATGATGCTTGTAAAACAGCGAAAAAGAGGAAGTAAGAGGGTTAGATGTGATGAGCAAAACTCTTTTTTTTTTTAAATCATCGTAACAAAGATCAAAAAGCTTCCAATCCACCACAGTTCCGACATGCTCTGTGTGAACTTATTAAACAGAGGCAGAGCAATCTGCTGCAGAAACAGCTAAATTACCTCTGTGCTACCTCAGATACATCACCTCTTTCATCACCTTCAGTCCCACATCCCCTCTCCAAATAACAGTAAAATAAAAGATCTGTGCTCATAATGCCAGGGCTGCAAACTTCAGTTCACTCTGCACATTCTGCTGTGATCCACTGCTTTCATTTAACTGAATGGCTGAGCAACCAAGCAAGAGCTCCTTGGACTTGCTTCATGACGGATGGTTGTTTTGCGTTGCCACAGCCCTATTGTGTTGTAGAGCGAGTTACCATATCCATCAGGATGCACAATAGGCCTTTCAATAATGAATAAGCTGGAGGCTGGGAAGCCAATAACTCACAGAAAGGCCAGTGGCAGTGAACTCCAGCAGGAGGGCTTACAAGCTGCCTTCCAAAAAAGGTGCAGGCTGATATTAAAACTCAGCTAGTTTAACAAACACAGTAGGTTTGTTTTCCTCTGGTGCCTGCTGCTGTGGTTTGCATTTGGCTGCTTTTGATTCCTGCGGTATAATAAAAAAAACAAAAAAACAAACACAAACACACACAAAGCGAGGGGAATAAAGCCACAAAGCAGGATTAGCAACTTAACCAGATTATTTTTGAAATGTTGCAAAATATACTGAAATCAACAGGTATGACCAGGTTTTAATCCTAAACCTACTAGTTTCACAGATTTGGTGCAGTTTTTGCTGTAATCCTGCTTTGTGAAACGCGCCTCAGGTTTGACACAGAATTTGCAATAAAAGAAGAGAGAGAGAGAGAGAGAGAGAGAGAGAGAGAGAGAGAGGAGGGTGAGTACATGACACGGTTATCAACAGCATGTCCTCACTAAGCTCCAACACCAAGTCTTCACTCTCTTTAAGAAATGATTCATCGTGTTCTTCCACTCGCTCTCCTCTTCGTCTCATCCTCTCTTCTTTAATCCCTCCTTCTCTAACTAATTTCTCCTCCTCCTTTGCCTTTCCCTTCATCTTTTTCTTCAATCTTTCCTCCTCTTCTTTCACCGGACCATCTGTGTTATGACGCATGCAGAGGACAGGGGATGCAAACCAGCACCGCGCTTAGCCAATCAGGTCATTTACCAAATCTCAATTGACTGCTGCTCCAGTTTCCATGGAGAAGAAACAACCAGTGAGAGGGAAGCGAGGCAAAAATCAATGACTCCCCAAGGCCCCGGCCCGGGGCCTGGGCCGGACTTGAGCTTTGGCGCATGAGAGGGATAAAGCTGGAGTGGATGTTGTTGTTGTTTCAGGATTTTACAGCAGAAGAGAACTGTGGGCTCAGAGCTCAAGGAGTGATGTTTTTTTTATTTTTCCCCCTCTTAGCATTAAAAATATGACTGAATTCTCCCCCTCGTGTGAACATGTTGTCCAGGAACAGTTCAGGTTGTGTGACAACATCGTCCTCTGTGGTTTGTGTGGGGCAAAGCGCAGTGAAGCGGGCTGCAGAGGCAACAAACTGCAGCAGCTTTCTATTCTGAGAGATGAAATGAGGACAGACAAGGAGACAGCAATCAGGTCCCAGGCTAAATGCTCCAGTAAATGACTTCAGTGCCGACTGCACGCCACCAGCATGCTCACCTGTACATATAAGGGGGAGAGGTGGGGGGGTATGGGTGCCACCTGTTGGTGATTATGCCGGTTTATCCAGTCACCTTGCAGTTTCTCTCCGTGACGCTGCAGCAGGCTCATTTATCCTCTCCGCTGCTGCGAGCGGATGCTCTCTTTGACCTCAATATGACTCACAGGCCTGGCTGCCTATTGAACTTATTGCTACTAAAGCTCAACCACAGTCTATTTATTTTAAAGCTCAAATGAATTTCATGCAATCCAACAGAAGAGCTGCTTTATGTAGAGACCAATAAAGTTCTAAATTAAAACAAAAGAGGGCCATTTCGGGACTTCAAATGTCCTTGAATTGGCAGAAGTGTAAAAACAATGCAGTAGGAAGAACAAAGGTGCGTTCAGGGACACGTAAAAGAATGTGTGACGGTGCTATATCTCTATTAAACATAACCCTTGACGTTCTTTCTTCAACACAACAGTATAAATCATTTCTCACTGATGGAAGTCGTCTTCTGATGAATTACCAAGTGCTACCAACACAGTCCACCATCTTAATATCAGCCTGCTGGAACAACTCTGCTGGAAATGTGAGGTCTCCTGATCTGATCTGACATGATACTGATACAGAACAAAGACGCATCTGAAGGAGCAGAATAAATAGCGCAGAGGTGTCCAAACTGTTCCACAAAGGGCCGTGTGGCTGCAGGTTTTTGTTCCAACCAAGCAGCAGCACACCAGACCTGACTCATTTAATCAGCTGATCTCAGTCTTCAGGCAGTTGATTGGTCAAACTGTGTGCTCATGACTGAACAGATAAATAACAAAGGATATGAAAGAACCTGCAACAGGACAGCACTTATCTTATTCATATCCAGATGCTCTAGTTGATGAATGCAGTGTGGAGACTATTATTTCACCTAATAATCCGTATCCCAGATGTTAATAGATTCACCCACACTTGAGTTTTTACCTCAGTACACATACAAAGTAGAGCATGGCATAGAAACACGTTCAACATTAACCTCACAATTTACTGTAACTTTGCTCTTCTGCTGTTTTGCAGAGAGAACTCGCACCTTGACACACAAGCAAATAGTACACACACACACACATCTACAGTTTCCGCTCGCATCTCACTCCTTCCCTCCTGTTGCCACAGCAACGCAGCACTCGTCTCCGTGTCTCAGTGACAGCACATGCTCCCATTAAAAAACCATCCGCGAACAGCAGAGAGCAAGAACGCACACTCTCACATACCGTCAGCTACGGTACGGCACGCATGCAAATCAAAGCACTCAAATATCGATGCAGGTTTATCACACACATCATCCAAGGCGAACATCCTGAGGTTTCAGCAGAGCAGAAAGATGACGGGTAGTAGTGGTGATGTTTAATACAGGACAATAATGACGATGGTTCCCAGTGACTCTAATGGGCACAATAAACAAAAAACAAACAAAAAGTCCAAAGCCAAAGTCAAATAATTCCTATTGAAATAAAAATAATAAGCAAATAAAGCTCTTTTTTCTTTGCTTTATAAAGTAATTAACACATGGAACAGAAGCCTGTTTTCTCTGCATTATACATTTCTGTCTAAAGAACAAAATGACCACACACAAACCCTTACACCAACTGATTCTTACTATCTGTGCAATCTTTTCCAAAATCCGAGGTATGACATCAGACACATACACAGACAAGCTCAATATTAATCCCGTGTTCGCACACACGTTAAAAACTGAATGTGTCCATACCTCACAGTTGCGTCCCGTGAAGCCCTGGCTGCACGTACAGGTGTACTCCCAGGTGTCCTCTGGCCTGCCGGCAGTGGGGAGGGCCAGGCAGAAGCCCCCGTTGAGGCAGGGTCGTCCTTCGCAGGGGTCCGGGCGAGGGGTGGCCTGGGTCGGGGTGGGCTCAGCCGGGGCCGGGGTGTCCGGGGCCAGCTGGAACGGGGAAGGGACAGCCCCGATGCTGCTGCCACTGCTGCTGCCACTGCTCAGGAGCAGGAGGAGGAGGAGGAGAAGCAGGGGGGATGTGAAGCGCCATACAGTCAGGCGGCAGGGGACTGCCGGCACACTGCACACACTCGTCCTCATCCTGATCCTCTTAGTCTGGTTTCGTCTTTTTTTGTTGTTGTGGTTGTTGTTGTGTGTATCTTTCTCCTCTTTGCTCAGAGCTGCTGTTCGTGCTGACTGGGCTCAGCAGCAACTGAGAGGTGTTCGAGCAACTGTGTGAGTGTGTGAAAGAGAAAGAGAGAGAGAGGAGGAGGAGGATGTGAGGATGTAGAGCCTCAGCTGTGCGCAGAGAGAATGACTGGCTGATGGTGAGGAGGCTGAGGGAGAGAACGTAGGGATGCGGGAGGAGAAGGGGAGGGGTCTCAGCTCTTTTTTGTCTTTGAGTCACAGTGACGACGATAGCTGACGACACTCACACACACACACTGCAACCACCCCCCTGAACACCACCTCCACCTTCATACACACACTCCCCTCTCTCTGTGCCTCTCTCTTTCCTGGCTTCCCTTACATACACACTGTGCAGAGTAGCAGAGAAGCTCTGCACCTTCCTCATTTAGAGTCTCATCATCCATAACCTCTCCTTGGAGCCGGGCTTCCAAGAAGGGAGAGAGGGAGGAGGCTGTAGTCGGGGAAGACAGAGGAGAAAGAGAAAGAGGAGGAGGAGGAGGAAGAGGAAAAGGAAGAGGAGGGGTGGTGGTGGTGGTAGTGGAGAAAAACCACATCAGCTTTGCCATAAGATTAGCTGCTTTCCGGTGATAACAGGCGGTATTACCACTGGGGAGATGATGAGTCCGAAAACAGCAGAATCATGCTGATGGAGTGTGAGCTTGGTCCGAGGACTTAAGGTCAGTCGAGTCCTCTGATCCTTTACAAATACAGGATGAAAGAGGGAAAGAACACATCAGCATAAAACTTCTCCATTACACGTGAAAGTCCTGCATTTAAATTTTAAATTCTATGTAAAAATAAAGAAGCACTATCAGCTAAATTTATTTGAGGTATTAGCATTTGACAGACGAATGGCTTCTGATGCTGATGTATTACAATAAAGTGCACTATCACTACTGATGCATCAAGGGTCCGAAGTGTCTCGATATATCGGAGTGGTTGCGACATTATTAATGGGACTATAAAGAAAAAAATTAAGTTTTGTTTTCATATCTTGGTCTTTTCTCTAGTCTTTGATTTTCTGTGTGTGTGTGGGGGTGAATACTACTACTTCAGGACAATCAGGAGTTTGCTCAGCTCATTAAATTAAGTTTCTGGAGAAACACGGTCAGCATATTAACAGATGTCCCACTTCATATCTTAAGTTTACTAAACTCACTCTCTATAGTTAAGTGAACTTAGCTGAGGCTGGCTCTTCATCTTCTAAACTCTTGAGATGATTTTAACTCAGAGGTGTCCAAACTGTTTCACAAAGGGCCGTGTGGCTGCAGGTTTTTGTTCCAACCAAGCAGCAGCACACCAGACTTGACTCATTTAATCAACTGATTTCAGTCTTCAGACAGTTGATTGGTCAAACTGTGTGCTCATGATTGGTTGGAAAAAAAACCTGCAGCCACACAGCCCTTTGTGGAGCACAGGAACCTGTGTCTTTAAATTGAACCAGATTAAAATAAAACTTTTATTTCATTATCATGTTACAGTTGTGAGTGATCTGGGTAAATAATGTGATGGGAAAATTTAAATCAGAATGTTATTTATGACCAGTCGAGTTTCCTAAATCACAAAAGCAAGAATTAGCTCACTTTTTATGAGCATGAATCAAAGGGTTACAGAAACATTTTGGGTTGTTTATTGGAAAGGGGGAAAACAAGCCCACATTTTCTGCTTTTACAGGGCTACATACAGCTACGATACTTGTAACAAATTCTTTTATAAGGCAGTTTTCAAGAAATGTGTGTTCAAAAAGAAAAATCAGTTTTTAGGGGTTGGATTTTGCTTTGAGCACACAAAGTCCCTAATCTTATGTAATGCCTCTTTGTTCATCCTGCAGTGGGTGGTCACATAATTATTATTATTTATTTATTTACTTACTTACTTTTACAGATCAGTGGTTTGTCAAGGACACTGAACATTAAAGGGGCATTCCACTGAATTAACACGTTAAAGCCAATACACTGGTCAAGGGGAGTACACAACATGAGATGAGGGCATTTACAAGATAGATCCAGCATTTTTGGAGCTTAACCCATACTGTGGACTTAAAGACAGGATACATTTCTCTTGCAGGTCCAAAATAAATTGCTGGAGTGAGCCTTTAATTTGTAAGAATATGTGTAATTTACTTATCACATATCCTGATGTATTTAAGCTGAAAAAAAAAAAAAAAAAGAGAGCACTGACAAATCCAATTGCACTACTTACAAAACACATACCACGTTAACTTATTTTCAACAAGAAGCAGCAGGAAGTTTTAGGAGTCCTTGACCTTGTCCTCTTTGTCTCTCTCTATTACAGTCTCGAGGGTCGGCCTGTGAGATTCGCAACCTCAATTTATTTAGTAGCCACAAGCCTCAGAGAGACGGGTGTTGTCGTTGCAGCATGCTCGGTATGCTCAATATAAAACCCTGTGGCTGATAATGAGATGTCGGCCTTACGCCCCGACCTCAACTTTTCCATTTCCATAATGAATCTTCCCACAGTGCAATAAATCCGTCACCTTACACCGCTCCAGTCAGCTCACTGAGCTGAACACAAGTACTGCAGCAGACAGTAAACTCATGGAGCTTGTTTCTGATTGTGCCAACCATTAAACCTCTCCTCATAAAAGACTGGAAATGTTTTCTGCTGTTTACGGTGGAAAGAAAACAAAACAATATCAGCCTGTCTCAGAGAGAAAAGTCATTTGGGTCATTGCAGAAAGTTTTCAGTACAGTTGATGAACAGTATTCCAGTGAAAATGGGTTGAACCACGGTTTAGTGTTGGTTATTTCCACACCCACACACACATCTTATGTAATGCCAAAACCATTGCTAATCTGTCTCGTTTCGGAGAGCTTGGGAACACAGTGGTGGGTAAAGATCCAGCTTAAGGGCCAACAGTGGTGTTAAACCATGCTGAGATCTAAAGAGCAACATTCCAGGTGAGTCAGATAATTCACCTTTGCCACCATCTCCACAGCAACTCGCCTACGCCAGTCCACAACAGAGTCCCATGGAGGACCTAAGCAACTGAAGATCTGTCCTGAAAATTTATCTTTAACCGATAAGCGAAAATCTTTAAGAGGCCCCACTGACACCTGTTCAAATCCACATGCATCCACAATGACTGTCCAAAGGGATCCATTAACAGCAATGTGGCAAAGCGATGGAGGGATGGATAAATAAAACTAACAATGAACAAAGATGAGTCAAACAGTTACTTTATTTATGTTCAGGTAAAAACATGAACCTGATGCAGTAAATTATTGCAGATCTTAGAAACCAGCACATGAACGATTGGGCCAGGAGAGCATACAGTGGCGCCCTCCCCTGGCCACAGACTGCAGGTGCACACCACGGTTTGTTCCAAGCCAGCAGTGCAAAGAAAAAAATAATAATAATCAACTACAGCAAGAAATAAAGACAATATAGAAAAATTAAAAAAAAAAAAAAAAAAAAAAGGTAAAGCAGACATTCCCACCTCAAACAGGGTGTGAAACTGCATATAAACTTTATTCCATAAATGAACTTGAAATGCTATCTGGCCATGAAACGATAAAATGAGACCAGCCAAATTTTGTGCCCAGCTACATCATGTGTTGAGGGTTGCTCAGAGCTTGGTCTACCAAGATAACCCTACACATCCGGTAGGGCCCAACAGAAAGACACTAAACTCTATCAAAATAAGAGCAAAACAAATTTACCTGATCAACACATTGGTTACAACTCTTCATTTGAGCTGAAGCTCTCTATAATAATGAGGCCAGAACGCAATCTCAACGTGGGTAGGGGAAAGGAAAAAAAAAAAAAGAAGAAGATAATATGCGCTCATCACTACCCGCATTCAACCAACTGCAACTCTCATTTCCACAACTTTAAGCAAAGACACACAGGGGGGGAAAAGCCGAACCAAAACGCAACACACAAACTGGGGGCCAATATAATACAGAACAAAATGCAAACAGACGAACTGAGGGGAAGAGACATGAGAACAAAGAGCTATTCTATCAAATGTGTAGAATGAGCAAAGTCTGCAAATTTGTCTGTACAAATGATCTTTGGAGCTAAAGTAAACCTAGCTTGCTCAATGGACCCCCCACCTCCCCCCCCCCGCCCTACCCCTCCCCTCCCCTCCCCTTCATTCCCCTTCATTCCCCAACACCCAGTGACGTTGTCCACCACTCTGGAGAGGAGACATCCCTTTTTTTTTTTTTTTTTTTTAAATATCACATAGCAATGCAATTTAAAATGTCACCCAGATGTTTTCATCTTTTTTAACATTACTCAACTACTGATATAAGTTTTACTCTCTTTTTTTTTTATATTTTAAGTTCTGTGAGTCATGGAACACCTTTCCATTTTTTTATTTTTTATATTTTTTTTCAGAGAGACAGGGGCAGCAAATATATATTTAAAGTCTTAATTTTTCTGCAAGCTGCTTTCTCTAACAAGAAGGCTGTACACATAGCCTTAATGTATGTGATTACAAAAAAACTAAGAAGGAAGTCATGATTTCATCAGTCGCTGTAGAAGGCATTTGAATGTGAGATGTGGAGAGATCAGGAAAGGTGGAAAGACTGCTGGCCCTCGCGAGCCGCAATCAACAGTTTCTCTCGCATGATCTCTATGCTGGAGTAGTCAGGCAGCTTCAGGTAGTTGACGCAGGTCATGACTGAGGGGAGGAAGTCATCCGGGTTCTCTGTTGACTCGAACGTCTTCCTCACAATCGTCAGAGGGGGATTCAGGCTCCGGAAACCTGAGAGACGAAAGCAACACCGGGGGTGAGTGTGCAGCAAATTTATAGCACAACATGCCTTCACAATACTTACATAAGCTCCGAAACTAATCCAATTTCAGCTCATGCTTTTAATGCCTTTTTTTAAAAAAATGTTTTTAAATCACTGAACTCTTTCAATAAGAATGAGTGTATGAAGAGACTCACCTCCGACAGGCAGTCTGGGGCTTCCTGTGACGAACTGCAGGAAGAGTCTCTGCTGCTCGGCATCGAAGCTGCTCAACACCTCAAACAGGAACCGAACTGCACGGCTGCAGAGAAATAAAATAAAATTCACATCAAATATCGCTGTCAGGTATCGGTTTCCAGCTTTCGATGGTGGTGAACTCATTCAACAAACCAGCAACTGACTTAGGAGGTAACAAGATGGTCACTGTTGGACAAAACTGCGGACAGGATATGGTGTTTCTGATGCGGCCGCCTCAGATGGTATAATGAACTATGAGATTCACAATATATTAGAGACAAGTTGAGTCTCATTATGGGTAAAAAATGGGCAAAAAGACTGAGGGTTATGTGACTTTGCTGCTATTCTGAAGCCGCTCTTTCTTTGTTCCCAGTTTGTCCAAGTGTCACTGGCTCGACGGTCTCACCTGTCATGTGTGTAGCCGTGGTCCGGTCGACAGCACTCCATCAGCGTCTTGACATCCCACGTCTCTGATTTACTGCCACACAGCAACTGGTCAAGCTACAGCAGGAGAGGAGAGACAATAAACAATAAGCAAATCTTGACTTCAAACATGAGTGAGCTGTAGCAAGAGCAGTGACCCTGTAAACAGCGCACACTGATTAGCCTGCCAACACATTCTACTTGGCCTTTTTCAGTACAGGATGATTGAACAAGACGATAAAAAGGAGAATAAACAACAGAAAACTTCTTACCTCCTCTGGATAGAAATACTGCAGGTGATGCAAGGGGAAGACTGACTCAAACCCTTCCCTAAATGACTCAAATTGTCTGGACACTCCTTCATTTAGAGTCCAGTACACCACCAACTACAGGGAGAGAAATAGCAAAGTGGTTAAAAAAAAAAAAAAAAAAAGAGGATTAATGTTAAGAAAAACAATAACAACAGTGGCAATAAGTCTGAAACAGAGAAATTCACAAACCCTGAGGTACTCCTCCAGGTTGTAGATTGTAACTGGGACATCTTTGCCGCCCTTTTTCAGCTCAATGTTCGGGAATCCTGGGAGGGTGAAGTCCAAACCCAGGTCCTCCACTGAGCAGCCGTTCATGTTCAGGCTCTCCAGTGCCTGCTGCAGTGTCTCCCTTGTCTGACACAGACACACAAAGACAAACACAGGTTAACAAAGAGACAGCTGGAGAAACAGTGATGGAGAATTACCTTGAATGTGAACGCATTACTGGATTGCCACAGTAATACGTTGAGGAGGGTGTGCTTTACCTGTGATCGGTCCTGTTCCAGTCTCTTCTTCTGGCGGATAATATCTTCCAGGTGCTGGATGGACTTGGCCACACTGGGGTCAATGTTCACAAGGTCATGGGAGCTTATAGACATCTCATGCCGCAGCATCCACTTGTAAAATGGCAGCCCCAGGGGCAGGTCCAGCTGGGAAAAGGAGCAGGAGGAGGGTGGTTTGTGAAGTCAGTTAAAACAAAAACACATTTGAACAAGTGTGTGATGTGATCAAATGCGGCAACATGTACTGGATGACAGCTCAAACACAGTCTGCTTGGTGTTTGCCTGGAAATACAGTGAACTACATAAGCTGCAAAAATGGACACACTTCGGCTCTGATGAAACAAACCAATGACCAGAGCTTGAAATAATAAAAACATATAAAGCTTTCATCAAGCAGGCACTCTGAGTATGCCTCACAGCTCTTACTACTGTGTGTCTAAATAAGATTAATTTAGCACTGGCAGCAGAGCATTCCTAAATGCCTATGCTCAGTTGAAAATATGAGTCTATTAGCAAAGACAGGAGTCATTACCAGTCTGAAGTCCATAATGGCTTTGGCCATTAGCTTTCCTAAGAAACGGAACTTCATTTTGATTTTGGCTATGTGTGCTGGTTTGGTTGTTCTGCCAAAGGGAACGGCAAACAGTCCTCTGGAGCTGAACATGTACTTTGTTCCTTCTTGGCTTCCTGTCGGGCAGAGACAGAAGTACAGTCAGAGTAACTCAGGTAAAAGTCCTACATATACCATCACATTTAAACACAAAAATACAAACATTTCTATTTACATTCAGTGCAACTGTATTAAGAGTGAAGTCATCAGTCAGTACTAAAATGTAAATTTGAGCGTCACGTAATTTTAGTAATGTCTGACCACTAAGCACACAAAACAAAACTCAGCATTATAATTTCACTGTGCTGAAAATAAGTAAAAGCCAATGTGACGTGCTGTTTGTCATTTCAGCATAAGGTGGTACCTTTAGGATTGGCCAGAGTGACCTCTTCGCCCCTCCACAGACCGAGGTCGGCCCGCTGGAGCTCTTGAGACACAAGAGCGTAGAACTCCAGAGTCGGGCCAAGACCTGTGCCGACCTGAAAGTAGATTAAAAATTAATCTTCGAAAAGCTTGCATCAAAGTACACATCTCGGCATGATTCAGATATCAGATACTAAAAGGTACCTCGTTCTCATACTGAATCTCCAACATTGCCCTGGAGCTGCCAAGGTCCTGCATCACAGACTCTGCCTGTTTGAGCAGCTCATCACGGTTTATCGTCCTCTGAAAACGCAAGAGGTTAAGTCAGACCACGCAAACAGGTACCAAAAACTTCACAGAGCAAATCACAAATACCAAATAACTGAAAAACAGAAAATGATTAAAGCATGCATTTCATATTCCATTCAGACACAATGGAAACTGATGTCAGATACACTGAAGACCCTGTGTAACTGGTGCATTCCATTAAATGTTTCAACACTTAAATGTGGCAACACACGGCACCTTTTTCCTGTCAAGACGTGGTGCAACTCTGCTGTCCTGAGAATCTGACTGGTTGATCTCAGGGTTTGTGTCCAGTAGGCGTTGCATGGCTCTGTCACGATCAAAGGCAGTTACATAGAATAACATCTGCCGGGTGTCGAAGGGGAAGAAGAAAGGACTGAGGAGAGAGAGAGTGGGAGAGAGAAATGTATGTAAGTACCAACAGATATTAGCCAATCATATCAACATCTGTTTCATAGTTCAGCTGTACAAAAACAGGTGAACGATCGGTTTCTTATTCCTCCTTTAGGTCAATCATATGACACACTTACCAAGTCTTTCCGAGCTCGATGAGCCAAGTAGGGATGTTCCCCGTCATGATGACCAGCGGGTCTTGTAGCTGACGGTTGGCTTTGGCTGTCAGCTTACTGTTAATGAACTCACTGGTAGGGATGATTTCCTTACACACAGCATTCTGCAAAACAAGCAAAAACAGTCACATTAGTTGTATATTTCAATGTTAAACAATATGAAAATGTATCTTTAGACATGTATATTCACTCGACTATCCTGTCTGATGTAGTGTTTACAACTAAACTCCATAAGCAGTTTTCAAAGAGAGATAAAAAGGCATCTTGGACAGAAACAAACAGGCTATCAGTGACTGCTTTATTCTTGAAATTCTCTGGGAAGGAGACTTACATCATACAAGTAGAACCAGTATCTACTGATGGAGTGCAGGACCCTCAGCAGCAGGTTGACCTCTAAAGAGGGGTCATCAAAGGTTATGGTCTCTGGTGGCTCCGAAGTGAGGTATGTCTCTAAGGGATTAATGACGCTGGGACACACACCATCTGGAAGTGATGGGAATCAACAGTAGGAATTAAGTGCACTGTGAAAACTCAGGCTTGTCAGAAGATTCTGATATCGCCTTCTTCATCTGCTTTCTAAAAATTACATCTGTAAAAATAACGTTGCAGAGCCCTTAACCCTGACAACCTGAAACCTGAGCTATTAAACACTTAAAATACAGCTGTTCATAAACGACCAATCAAAGGAAAGAAGCAGCTGCACTGGACCTGCAGCTGTAATCTTTCTGCGCTGAAACTATTTTTGAGAAACTCGTCACTACGAGGTATTTCAGATTCTCACCATGCCACAGCTCATCCTGCTTCTTGGCGTTGCGAGGTGAGGTTTTGGTGGGAGCAGTCTGGGCTCGGCCCCTCTTTCCACCCACAGCATCTTTGCTGCCGTCCTCGTCCTCTCTCACAGGCTTATACCTGTCAGGAAACAAGACAGGATATTTTGTCTCTGGATGCTCTCATTAGCACCCACATTTCAAGTTTCGAGCCACATCGTACTTTCTAAATATAATAAATGAAAAATATTTAAAAAGAGGCCTATCTACAGTGTTGCAAGTCCTTGTGAAACAGAAAGTTATGGAAAGTGTTTTGAGATTCAGAATGTGGAAATAAGAGATGTGTGTGTGTTTCAGACACTGATCATTTGAACTCTTTACCTTTGTGAAAGTACTTTGGGTATCTGAACATTTTAAGGACTAACTGCACTAAGGTAAGTAACCTTTTGCAATTCCAACCTGTGGTGAGTACATGTGCCTATGTCACCCCGTGTAATCCAACACTTCACATTGCAATGTAGAGAAAACTTGGCAAAGAAAACTGCATTTATTTGACTGACCATTCAAGGACTGACTAATGAGATCCAAACATCCAAATACCCCCCTAAAAAGTTGCCCTTTGGTTTCAAAATTGACAGTGAAGGTTGAGAAAGTTGCCACATGCATACTAGAAAAGGCACAAGACCTCTTCTGTCACGAAACAAAACCATCTGTATAGATAAAGAAGCAGTTAAGATTTTTTCAGGAAAGCATTTTTACCATATTGTGTGCGTTTTGGTCCAGATGCCAGCTCTCCCAAGTGGGTTTGCCTCATCGTCTGTCGACTCCCTTTCTTCTTCTGCCTGAAGACTGTACTGTCGTACAGCTTGGTATACTGTCATGTTGTATGGTAGCAGGTGGTCACCAATGTAAAACTGTAGTCTGTGACGCACACTGCCAGAATTCAGGAACTGCGCCGCCTGGGGGACCCAAGAAATTACATATCATGTAGTTAGTTATTAAAGTTCTCCAACGCTATGGACGGATTGGCTTTTTGGTTGAGCTACTCCACAGAACCAAGCCCATCTCCATATATGTTTGACATTTTTATCCATCTCCAATACATTGGAGCCTTCCCTCAGTAAAAGTGTGTCCATACCTGCGTCAGGAATCACTTGGTGGTGTGATTTCTAAATCTCTAATACCCCCTTCCCCTTACTTTTCCCCCATTTGGATCTACACTGATTTCATACATGGTCTCTCTAGAATCCAATGTTGCAGCGACGGGCAATTTTTGTATGTTAATAAAGTTATAACTAAAGTTATAGCTAGAATAAGTTCAATCCACATTTTCACACAGGATTGTCTGCTTACACAGACCTCACATACCAGTGATTCGTCTATTTCATCATCTGAACCGTCGTCATCACTGTCTTCGTCTTCTTCTCTGATTCGGCCGTACCCTGTACGGACAAGATTTCAAGTTAGCAACCAAATGAGCAGCAAACCATAAACAAACATAACAGTTAAAAGGACAACTTTTTGGCATCTGGACAATGTGAAAGTAAAAAAGGTGACTCCTGAGATTTAAACTGAGGAAAGGGTCTGTATGAACATTAAATCAAGCTGCACATTTCTGGTCTAAATGTTCCCCATCTGAAGGGGTCAGTGGTGATACAACCTGCATTAAAAAAAAAAGAGATGTGGCAGTCTCTACAACCTCTCCAAAGCTATGTGAGCAGTCCCTCACCTCTGACAACAAGATATCTTTCAATGGCTTGCACCAGTGCCAAGGGGTCGATCTTCACAGGGCCGCCTTTCCACTGTTTAACATTAGTGCAATCGGGGTGTCTCTGCAGCTGACACTTGAGCTGATGCGTGTTGAAGAACTTCAGTGCCTGAGAGCCCCTGGAGAGAGAAATTCATTCAATTAAACAAGTGTACCAAACAGTATAACTTAAAGTGATTAGATATACAGTTATAAGTAAGGCCACAGACCTGCTGCCATTGCCGTTGCCACTGGGGAAGTCGTGCACTTTGACAGGGAACTGCTCCATTTGGCTCAGACAGCTGTTCATCTTGTGCACCAGTGCCAGGTAAGGCCCATTCTCTGTTGGGTCTAGACGACCTACAGGCTCCATTCCTGGAACCTACAAACCACATTGTTAAGGATACACTGACAGGGTCAGTGTATGACAACATGACACACTACTGTGTACCAAATACCAACTTTAACTTTTTACTTTAACTTTAAGGGTCAGGCGGTCTAAATGTTTAAATAGTCTAAATAGCAATATGTGTTGTCTCTTACCGGACAGCCAGCGAACACATGGAGGAACCTCTTGAGCCGCACGTCACGACTCAGCAAGTCCCTGTCGGTGCTGGAGGTCAGGTAGACCAAGAGCTGCTTCACCAGCCCACTGTGCTGGATCTCAAAAGACGACACATCCGATTCTGATACAATACTGGAGATCTCTAGCAGGCACTCCATACCACCATCCACCTGGGAAAAGGGAACATAACACGGAGGAAAAATGTCTCAGTAATGGAATGTAACAGTATAGTACGCAGTGAATTTTAGCTAAATCAATACACCTTCTTTGTCCAGCTTACATTAACAGGTCTTACTAAAGGTTTGTAAGGTACAAATTTTATCAGTTTTACCAATTTCTACAGCTTTATCAACTTTAGGAACAATCTCTAAAACAGCATGGCCTTGCATTTGTTGGGAATTTTGTTATTTTATGTTTGCAGTTCAGTAAAGGGGGTGAGTGTATGTTTTACCTGCAGGCTGAGCTGCTCGGTGGCTGTGCAAAGTCTCTGGAGTACATTCAGTGCAGGGTTGCTGCCATCCACATTTTCAGAGTTGAAGTAGCGCTCCACAAACTTAGTCGCCTGTTCTTTGATCCAGGCCTTTATTTTGTCTCTGCAAAGAAAAAAAAAAAAAATCACTTATTACATTCAGTAGTCCACACATTATACCCCCACAGTCAATGTCTGATCATTTATACTTTACTTTGGATAAATATAGAAATGGAAAAAAGCGTAACTTTCTCGAATATCTCTCATCATCGTACCTGTTATTTGAAATTGAGTCCTTGGGAGGTGCCCTTGCCAGGCCACTCACCCCCGCTGTGCGTGAGGGCTCTGAGTTGGCATTGTTGGTCTGGGCACCCAGCTTGCCCCAGGTCTTGGGATTGAGACTGGCCAAGAATGACGATTTGGGTGACTGAGTACTGGTAGGGCTCTTGGCTGTTAAGAAACCAAAAGGTGGATCAGAAGGAGTTCTCTATGAGTTAAGATTATAACCAAGACCACAAAATGCCATTTTAGCTCATGTCTACTCAAATGTGCTTCAAGGAATCATCGACAACCCTGCCAGAGCTGAAACATTCGATCTGCCACAACTTAGTGAACACCAACAGAATTTGCTGTCAACCTTGTAGTCACAACATTAGAAGTCCATAGTCCATAGTTCATAGCTCATGCAGATGTAAGCTGGACGGTAAAACTGAATGATACGTATCTACAGATCAGTGATATAAAGTACGTGCAATACTTTATATCACAATAATTTTCTCATGCAATAATTTTCTCATGTTACTCCTTTGAGATGTGTTTTGGATAAAAAGTGGTCCTATATCGGCATATTCAAAGATTCTGTTATACATTTAAACAAAGTAGATGTGCTTTAAAGCCTGTCTCAATAGTAGTAAACATTGCACACACTGTGGCAGTAACACCTTCACTTACCCTGATTGTCTACTTTATCATCATCTCTTGGGGGAGAGTATTTGGGCCTTCTAGGCCCTCTTTTAGGTAGTCGTTTCCTCTTTAGGACATCACTTAACCGCCTTGGTGGAGGAGAAAATAATTAATATAATGCTCTTGGGGGTAAAGAGAAGATCTGTTTGTCCATTCATTAACAACTGATAAAAATACATATGTTGGCACACATCGATATAGTAGCATACATGAATCATTGAATAAACACACTGACTAACATGCTTAAATTCACAAACTCCAATAGAATTTGTTGATGAAATTAGGTCAAAGTGACGCAAGTGCGATTTGTGTTTATGGGTTATTGTTATAGTTTCCAGTGTGACACTGAATTTGAGCCTTTGCTAGAAACATATTTTCAAAATATATCTGTAAACAGCCAAACCAAAGCCACACAAGGCCACAGACTTACCCCTGTGGGCTGAGGTCAAGCGAGTCATCCATGCTGTGCTGGAAGCTGGGCGAGCCCAGGTCTGGAGTTGCATTATTAGCAGACGTGGTGGATGCGGTGCTGATGGTGGTAGTGCACAGACTGGCAGTACCACTAGGACAAGCCTTAGGGGGACTAGTAACTAGAAAGCTCTCAGACTCTGCCAGGTTCTTTACCTGGTGCATTACACCTGGAAGAGAAAGGAGAAAGAGAGGTGCTGCAAACTGTCTAAAGAATTAAAAAAAAAAAAAAAAAACAGCACTCAACTCATAGCAATTTCTTGCCAATTTGGCAAGAGTCACTTGAATCTGTCTAAGGACTGTGGTTCAAGGTGAAATGCAGGCAACACAAGGAATGATGTACTGGAAAGGAAACGCAAACGACAACACCGCGAGCAACGCATTTCACTGTCAAGATAAAATGTTAAACTGCATGAAACCACTTGCCTCATGTACTGTTAAGCTTTAGATGGTGCAAAAAAAAATATCTACTGGGGAATGGGATCTCTAGAAGAACAGAAATAATGCTTTTTATTTTTTGGGTGGATCTCAACCACTACAGCCTAAGCCAAATATGGCCTGATACAAAACAAGTGACAGGGTTATAACAACTGCACAATACTGTTCAGAACTCTTCAAAACATGTTTGTCATGCAGTTTAGGCTAACACTCTTTAAACTTTAAAGCACTGTAGCTCATCTATTCTGGTGAGCAGACAAGGTGGCACATACGTTTTACATGGGATTATACACTACCTTCTCTTCTGAAATAGACACTGAAGACATCAGGCAGCTTCTGCATGAGGATCTCAGCCATCTGCAGAGAACCCACTACAATCTTCAGGTCCTGGCTAGACAGCATGGAGGCAATGTGACTGTAGAAATAAGCACAGACAAACAGATAAAAGTCAGATTACTTTCACACAAAGGGCACATTTGGTCAGTGCAGTGGTAGTAGCGCGCGGCCCTGACACTGTTACCTGGACACAGCATGGTTCCTCAGCACATCCTTCAGCAGCTCTGCATCAGCAAAGTAGATGATCCTGAGGATGGCTCTAAGGCACTTGTGTCTGACAGCAGGGCCAGCCGATGAGCTGTACACCTCATATAAGACCCCAAACAGAGTTTTGATAAAGCACTTTGCCAGTTCAGGGTCCTCCTTCATCAACTGGGCTCGTGCGTCTTCTCGACGAACCTCTTGGTGACTCCCTAGAGATAGAAGGAACAGGTTAATTTTTTTTTTGCCTTCATACATCTGGTGCAGTGTCCACACATGGACAAAACACAGCAACAGACTGACTTTTTTTTTTGTCATGAAACTTGGTCACTGTACAGAGTAGCTGTAAACTGGTTAAGCTGTTAAACTGGTTAAGCCACCTTCTTATAACAAATATCCGCAATTTGCCAAGACCTGCATTACCTGTATTGGGGTTGGCAAGAGGATTTGGTTTCCTCTGGATACCGCGTGCTGTTCCTGTGTCTTCGTTTATCTGCTGCATAGAGTTGAAGTCAATTGTATACACACGGCCCAGAGTTGACAAGCTGATCTCATCCTCTCCATTCTGGTGTGCTGTCTGTACAGCCAGAGAATCACCAAATACACCCAACGTCAGTATCGCACATGGATCAGCCCCGTATAGTTGTGTGTGTAAGTGTGACATCATGTCATATACTGCAACATTTTCAGTGATTCAATCCATTATTCAATCATCAGTGAGATATACAAAACAAATAGCACAACTTATCTCTTCAGTAATGATGATTTTATCACAGATTTTCACATTTTCAAAGACACAGTTTGTTTCTGGTGCATTTATACCTCAATGATGCGGCTGTCAATGCGGTTGTAAGGATGCCATAGTCCTCGGTCATCCCTCCATTGCCAGATCGCGCCTTCGGTCGTCTGGGCACTACCCTTCTTGAGCATTACATCAACTGCAAAGATGCCCTCTCTAGGCAGGCAAGGCATCAGCTCACTGCAAGCAGAAGAGTAGTTTCAGAGAGCTACAACATTCTGTTTAATCTAAATTCAGTTTAACTGCCATCAAGTGAAATGGGCTTCATTTATCTTTAGACATCTTTACTGAAAGGACAAGACTTGCTGTTTTATAACAAACTTTCTTGTGGTATGCCTTAGTAAGTGTGCCAACAGTAGTGGCTTGAGTGAAAAGTGACAAATTTTCTGTTCTGTGGATTAATCTATATGTTCAAATTTGGAAAAACAACCTTTGCCTGATGATGTGTCCTTGATGCAAACTGCTCAAAATAATGTTGGCTACAGGTAGACACCTCTAAAACATTTTAGTGTTTTAGTTAATACATTTATCTAGCAAATTTAGCACTCCAGAATATAGAAAGACTTAACATAAATTTATACAAATAGCCACTGACCTTGACTTATTAATGTCAACTGATTTCTGTGGCAATACAATTGTATCTGTGATTCAAAGTTTAGAAAAGGTAGTGGCCTACAGTTGTAGGACCAATTTTAGTGTCACTAATTATATTTGAGTTTCGGTAAATTGTGCAGGGGACAACGTGACAACATTTTACTGAGTGAAACTTAAGCTATACAATGCTGGACAGAAGGCAGGCAAACAGATGTTACCATATGAGGGAGGTCAGTTCATAGAGCTCCTGGGGGCTCCGGGGTACCAGTTCAATCTGTTCCTGGCAGCTGCCATTTGATGCACCACACAAGAGGAAGCGCAGTGTTTCTGCTATGTCTGTTTAGAAAAAGTGAAACAGAGACATTTCTGTTGTTTGTGTCCTGTTGCATCTTCAACATGGAATATTCCATCACTACTGCTATAGTCTGTTTCGGCTGAATGTAAAGCAAATTCGGTATGACTGTACATAAATACGCACAACAGTAATGACAGGGGGAGAAGTAATGAATGAGTTACAAGGGTGTGACCCATTGCTCTGTGCAGGTTACTCACTCTGTTTCATAAGCTGGACTGCCAGACAGGGGCAGTTAGAGCACATTAGGGAAAACATGCGCACAACCATGATGAACATCCCCGAGCTGAGCACAGGAGGGGTCACTACCAGCAGCTGCTGAATGTTGGTCAACAGGTCCCGTGATGCCACCTCTTGCAGCAGGTTCTGTTGATTTAAACACAGACACACACACATGCACATTAGCTGGGGAGTCGAAAGGCAAACAAGGAAGATGATACACAAACAGCAAACATGGTGTTAAGTCTTAAAAAAAACAAGTACAGGTACAAACCTCTTCATGTTGGAAGTTGTCCACCAGTCTGGCGAAACAGAGACAAGTGCTTTCGACGGATTTTTTATCCTGAAAGAGTGTTAAATGAATACAGGCATTAGTGAATGTTTACAATAGGCTACACTGAAAGAAATTACTGAAATTAATACTATTTCAAGCATCAGTATATGGAGTTTATGATACAGAGGAGGGTAAACACTGAAGTATTAAAGTGAACTCAAGGTAGTCCTTACTATGAAGGCTGGCAAAACTACATTTTTGTGCCAATAAAAAAAAATAATAAAAATTAGACTGTATGACTTATAGTCTGTTTCTGCATCAATAACCTAGTGCTGTGCTACAATGCAAATATGGCAACAGATGCACTTCAGACAACTTTTCCAAATTCAGCCAAAATAATAATAATGCAGTGTCTTTGTTACCAGAGAACAAGTAACATTTACTGGCTACCACTGCTGATGTAATTCCTCGCAAAAAGTACAACCATGACCTCCTGTTTTAATGCCTGAACAGCACAATAAAAGAAACGGTACAACTTATTATCAACTTAAGTGATAAGACAACGTGTCACTAGTTAACACGCTCACTGACTGACTAGCATCACCAAGTACCACCTGACCCAAAATCCTGCAGTCGTGGTGTTGCATTTTGTAGTCCATTGTTGTCTGACATGGGAAAAACGTACCTGGTGTGTGAGTCTCTGAGTCAACAGTGGCAGAGAATCAGCAACAAAGTGGAACTCATCTGGAGTAATGCTCTGGCAGCAGTTGGCTGCAATGGCCAAGGCATTCCTCTGAGCATTGATGCTAAAGAACTCTAGGTAGAGGAGGCAGTCAGCGAGCCCACCCTGTGAGGGATAAAATTATAACATTATTGTGATCTATAATTGTGGCAAAAAGAGGGAGGATGGCTTAAGCTTTTTACACAAATAGAATGCAATACTTACAGCCTGCAAAATGGCTTTGCTGTGTCGCCTTGACAACATCTCCAAGGCAGTCAGGGCCTGCTCTGCTACGTCAATGAACTGGATCACCTGAAGCTGCATGCAAGAAGGTGGAACATGGAATTAGCATATCAAAAGACCACCATTGCAAATTAACAAGCGATTAGGGACAGATAGAAAGCATGGTGTCTTACCTTCTCCAGGAAGACAGGAATAGCATCGACCACCACAGCAGAGGATCGAGGCAGCGCCTCCATCATATATGTGAGTGCACGAGAGGCATGATTCATCTGTGTACATAGATCAAAGGTTTAGAGCACAAACCCAGTGGCATTAAAAAAAAAAATAGAAGAATCAAACCAAAAGACAACTACATGTACAGCAAGAGAAGTTAATCATACTTACAATATCAAAGTTATGCTCCATTTGTAACAGTGTAATCTGTGAAAGAAAGTTGCGTATGAATTTGAAATTAGATTAGTGAAATCAAATATTACACAGACATTTTCTAGGAATTGATTTTCATACTGCACCAAGCTACATGGAAACTAGTCTACCCAGCAAATTAAAGTCTAGACGAGGCATAGCTGCAAAACATACAGGAAAAGACGAAAAGGTTAAATGCTGAGCAGAAAAAGGCTCACCAAAGCGGGCACCACACTCTTCACAGGGAATCCACCAAGTGTCTCCTCATTACCCATCACCAGCAGCTGGCACATCTCAATAGCAGCTTGGAGCTGCTGAGACTCATCACCTGTGGCCTGCAGACCCTGCAGTAGCTGCTGAGCCTTGGAGCCTGGAAATGGGGGGGCAGAATTTCTCAAGTTATTTAGAGCGTTCCAGACGTGACGGACACTGATGTAGGGGAAAGAGGGTTGCACTCACTTGCTCCACTGCCTATGGTCCTGTGAAACAGCTGCGACATGCGGGGTCCCAGGGGCCCGAAAAGATGTGGGGGGAGGCCTCTGGCCTCCAGTAAGGCTATAAGAACAAAAACAGCAAAGTTTAAAGACCAACTATACAAAAAGTAAAACTGACAGGAATGTTTACAACGTCTTTATACCTGAAGCTAAACCAATAAAAAAAAAAAAATCAGGCATATGTGTGTTGTTTGTTTTTTTTTTTGTTATTTTTTGCTTATAATATAGTGACATGGTCTACATATGATTTTTAGCAGGGACTGACTGGAAAATCTGTGGGGGGGGGGGGGGTTAACATACCTTGAAGCCTTCCCATTTCAGAGTCATCAGACTCACTCTCTCCAGAGGTGGTCATGCCAACTGCTCCAGCAACTGAGCTTGAAGCTGCACACAGAAACAGTGTAAAAGTAAAATTCACAGCAAAAGTTATGTCTTTCAAGATGGTGGCTTTAGATGCTGCAAGGAAAAAGCCTAAAACTAAAAATCTTTGGTTGTCCTAAGGATCAACTTCCCACTGCCAAACAAGAATTGAAAAAAGTGACATGATATATACCTGAAGCGCCTTGTGATGCCTCATCAGTGCGAGCGGCTGACGAGTTGGCCCCATCCTGGTTGTTGTCGGAGTCGGCCATTTTCTCCTGTCGGCGAGCGTCGGCTGCCCCGCGCTTTCCTAGGCCTGAGCCCCGCCGACTATGGTAAGAGTAAAAACAGATCAACAATGAGTGATAGTCAAGTAATCACAAAGCAGAGTGTTACCACTCCCAGTCACATAAATACACAGCAGTGATGCACCTGGATATTTTTTTTTTCATGCTTTATATTGATGATTGTTTTTGTAATTACTGCAAATCTAGTATGAGAATCAAAACTGAGATGCAGTAAGACTCTAGCAGATCCTTTGTTTTTAATAAATGATCAGCCTCGGTAGCCAAAGCTTTCAAAGTTTAAGATGTTGGAAGTTTGAACTCTGTGCTGGCGGGCACACCGTCAGTCATGTGAGATAGGAAAACCCCAACTCATGTTCAAGACAACTGCAGGAATCAAAACAATAAATGGATTGGTGTGAATGTGTTTCCCGTAAACATCCAGGTTTGTACCTGTTCTGATGGACACTGCCAATTTATAATCCTATACATCTTCCTGTGTGTATCTGAAGTCACTGTTTACACAGATGATATGTTCAGTAAAGGATTATGTTTTGTAGACAATGATCATGACAGCTAGGTCAATCCAAAGCTCTCCACAGCAGCTGAACATGGTTAGTGAAGTAAATGTGAGTAAAACAATACCCTCCAGTTATTTTGTTTAGTGAAATAGTTCGCTACTATTCTGCAATGTTTGCTGGGTTTATCTGGAGTGGGGTTCTGCACAGAAAGCAATAGGTGAATTGCTCACATCCTATAAAAAACAAATAAGGGCTAATTTTGCATCGCACAGCTTTAACTGTGTCCTCACCATCAATAAAGGCTACTGCCGTTGGGCCACACAAAACTTATTTTCGCTCAATTCAATGTTTACTTGATTTGGATAAGATAACATGGGAGAAGCTTAGTTTAACATCACCATCTGAAGTAGCAGCAATCGAAAACATCAGTGTTTGACAATCAACTGTTAAGTACTGTGTTTAAATATGAGATCACACCACATATCAACATAAAAATAACATTAAAAAGACTCTGATTGGACAAAATAACTTAAAAAATGTAAACAATCTATTAAGACATCACAAAGTAATGTCTAATGGATGTTTCTAATGGTTATAACAATACTTTGTTTTGTACAAGAGACAAATGTCTCCTCCAAAATAAAATACCAGTGTCATTTTATTAGTGCTATGAATGCCATATTGCTTCTACTATGAATACTTCTAACATTTAGTCTAGGCACACTGATGTGTGCAAATTGTGAGACGAATGACTCGCACATTTCTGTACTTTTTTTAGGCATCCATATTTACACTACAGTCTACACTGTAGTCACTGTGATTTGTACCTGGTGCTGGCACAGGAGCCCGTGGTCTTCAGGCGTGTGCTCCGCCGGGAGCTGGGGAGCTCTGCTGGAGGAGACTCGCTGCGCTTCTTAGGTTTCCTCAAACCTAAGTTGAAAAAAAGCACCAAGACTGGTATTTTTCACTGGAATACATTCTATAAACAACCTAAATCAAAACCAGATTTATAGGGTGATATGAAACATTGGTTATCTAGCTATCAAAACTATCACAGGAATCCTAAAGAAGTTTCACCTTGTATTGGACTTGAATTATTAAACAACACGAGTCTTTGATGTATCATTTGGATGTGGTGCCACAACAGAAAACATTCCTCCTTATCATAATTATTGCTCTCAAGTCTGTGAAAAGTGGTGGTCAATAAAGCTGTTAGGGCACAGATTGATAGTGAGTGTTACTTTTCAATACAGTAAAGGCTCTAGTGTCGCCTGTTTAGAGCCCTGTACCACTGACTAGAAGGGTATTAATAGTAACTCAACCATGGCTCTATGACAGGACAACCTTCATGCTGGATCTATGACTCATAATTCAGAAGTTTAAAAATAAACATTTAAAAAATGAAGACCAAATGAATTAAAGATATAAGAACTATTAATTACTTATTTTCTGTACTTAATTTAACCATACTTTGTGTCCCACTGACTACTGAATTATACCTGGTCAAATAGTAATAACTGACACACATTTCTAGACAAGTTTCACAAAGATTCCTAACGAATCGACGAAATTATCTAAAGCCAGCGCAATCATAAATACTTCCCTACTGTTGATGCTGCAGTAACATTAGCAACACAACATGGTCAAAATGTCATTGTGCAATGGAAAGTCAAACAGATTCAATGGAACACATGCAATAACATTATATATGCTTACTCACCATTACAGCCGAAATTACCAGAACCTGTGTGTTAAAAGTTATTACAGGCCGACAGATGAAAATATTCCAAGGGAGATTAGGTTCTTTCCTTTTGACAGAAACGACTTCTGAGCCCTTCCCTGCCCTCAAACATACCCCTAGTCAGCTGGTGGGCCAACACTCCAAAGCCAACTTAGGAGGGGTCTCTCCATTTGGGCCCAGGGCCCATGGCACAGAGCCCACCCCAGTTTCTATCCTTTCACCTACCTAGAACAACCTGACCCCACAATGACCTGACAGCTTAGACTCACTTCACCACACACACCAAATTTCTACTATAACATCTCTGTCTGTTCATTTAATTTTTGCTTACTGGTAATTATCAGGAACCACAAGTTAGTTTTGTTTCCTCAGGTCAGATATTACCTTATTTAAATCAATGTTTAGTTGACTGTCTACTGTATGTATTTATGTACTTATTTAGAGTGCTTGAAACACATTTAATATACAGTTGATGAATCTCATAAGTTTGACTTATTTTATTAAATAGCCTTTCTTTTTTTTACCTGAAGAAAGAGTGTTTTTACTGAGCAAATATATCTGGCCAAATATATTTGGTATTGGTGCTAGAGCCCAGCCAATAAATGGCCCAGGTGATATTTGACCAATTTTAGTTAATGACAGACATACTGGTTTATATGTCAGCCGATAAGCAACATAAAACTGTAGTCCACAATAACATCTTAATATGCTAATTTAGAAACGCTTGCCAATACATGGTTTGTCTATCAGAGAGCACTGAGAAAAATGTAAAATCTGAAATTAGGTTGTGTTTTTATGTTGAAAAACAAGAATCAGACAAATTTTACTATAGGATTCAAACTCTCATATATCACCTTGGCGGCATCCTAAAAATCTTGTATCGAATTAGCTATAAATGGTACCAAGTCTCAGATGTTATACTGCTGTAGTTATAGAATATTTTCAAACAACAACGACCCAAATTCATGAAGACAGTAAAAAACCTAAATGGAAATTCAAACCCGACAGCCTAGCTACCAGTACAGTCCCAAAGAATCAGAACATATCTTAATGAGATCAACATGCCATCTCAACACCTTATGAGAGCATCAAAAGAAAATAACTGCACTGCTCATATTATAACTCTACATTCACAGAATTCATGAGTACAGCCTATGAGTAATGATCAAGTCACAAGACTACACTACTGGCCCAAAGTTTTAAAAGCGCCTCAATTTTTCCAGTTGTTACTGAAATTTACATAACGTAATAACCTCTGTGTTTCTGAAATTAAAGTATATGACTTTGCTTTCACCTTCTGTCCCCCTCATCCCAAACCAGCTCCATAGGGTTTAGTCTGGAGACTATGCTAGTCTTCATCATGTGAAGCCACCGTGGTTCTTTTCTTCAAATATTTTGGGTCATTCTTGCCGCAGGATGAACAACTGACCAACCAGTCTGTCTTCCTTTGTCACTTGCCTTTTCCTCACCATTCTGACAGCAGTATACAGAACTTCCTACAGTACTGTGTCCTAATAATGTGAGGGTTTGTAAGTGAGCAAAAAAAGTTGTGGCACCCGTAGGGAAAGTTTGTATCAACCTTCAAGATTTCAATTATTCTACTGTTGCAGGAAAACTGTAAATTAACCAATCTCTTAATCAGTGAAAAAGGCCCATTTTCTATTAAATTTAACAGATTTTTTAGTTTTTGGTGACCTAGACTTTTTTTTTAACCTTGTGCAGTTTACTGCATACCTTTGTTCTAGTCAAGGTTATTCACTGCACTTGAACTACATAAATTTCAATAAAAACTGGAAAAACTGGGTATTCTAAAACTTTTGACCAGTAATGTAAATACCACCATAAATACTATTTTACTTAAAAAAATAAAGTAAATAGAAGCCTTCTGAATTTGACCCTTACCATACCTGTAAAATCGTAAGTTTGCTCCACACTGAAAATTGAGTGACCAGCAGTATTTATGTATTTAGCTAGTCTCCAGTTTCAGGCTACGGGTACTTAAGTCTGAAATCTGAGCCAGTTCACCAGCTCAGTAAAGTCCACACTCACCACATGTGAACTAGATATGCTAGTTAAGACACACAGACACACACACACTTTATTGTGTGCAGTATGTCAATGTCCCCAGCTGAATTTAAACATATGTGTACATCATGAGTCATACACATATATGGATAAAGACCTTGTGAAATGTTATCCCTGTGTGTAAACCAACAATGTATACTAATTTTTATCGGAGATTAAGAATTTGTCTGTATGGTTTACCTCTGTAGTGTATGTGTGTTGTTATGCGTCTCAAAGGGGCGGCTGTTACACCAAATATATTTGCTCCCAGCAGCTAAGAAGTGAGGTTTTGTAACTGATGCTGTGACACTGCTCGGATCACAGGTCCTGTGACATTTAATCCCAGAGGTGTAACCTCCAACCAAGCACATGAGAGTATGTGCTGACCCTCAAAAAGTCAAACATTACCCTGTTTAAATCCCTCTATCTTTTCATGCAACTACAAAGCCATTAAAGCAAACCCTCACATAAAATTCCCTCCACAATACTCAAACCCCCTCATCAGGAGAAAAGAGGTAAATTAACTCAAACATGAAACACTATCAAATATTCCTGCAACGATACTAAATTGTACGGAAATGCTCTCTTAACAAAAAGCAGTAAACAAGAGATTTACAGTTGAGACAGTGGATAAAATGAGCAGATATACCATGAACACAGGGGATCCACACACAGTTAATGTGACTCACTTGCTAATTTAGCTTGTAATCCTGATGGCCCAGGTTTGGAGGTCTCAGTTTTGGAGGATCCGGGCAAGGACAGTTTGGGTTTTGGCAGGTTGACTTTGGGGTTGAAGCGTGCTGCCCACTCAAATTTTGAAGAGCTGGCAGATTTGGCCTGCTCCTTGTCACGGGTACTACGGCGTGGGGAGGGGCTTGAGGCTGAGCGAGAGCGACGTGCCTTGGTCTGATCTTTTCCCTGTTTGACTCGGGCACCCTGTGTGGCGGCGCTGTTGGTGCCTGTGGTGGAGGAAGAGGAAGAGGTGGAGGCAGAGGAGGAGGAGTCTGTCACGTTGCTACACCCAGCTTTGGCTGAGGCGGCCGATTTAGACGCCAGCTTGGTGGGTTTTGCAGTTCTGCCCTCGGTACGATTGGGGAGGGACCCAGCGGTGCTACTTAGACCGGGGAGAGAGTCTGTTTTCTTCCGTTTCTGGATTGGTGAGGCCCCAGCGGGCCCGCTCTTCTTGCTCTGACCTCGACCTGACGATGCAGGTGGTTCTGAGGCAAGTGCTCTCTTCTTGGACTTAGCTGGGCCTTTCTTGGTCTCTGAGGTATTGTCACGGGGTGGAGGAAGGGATTTGGGCTTCTTGGCAGGGGTCGGTCCAAAGGTACTAATTTGGTCAGGAGCTTCGCTTCGCTTTAGCCCTCGGGTGCCTTCGCTCTTTGACTGGTGGCCTGGTCGCTCTTGTTCGGATGTCCCTGCAGCCTCTGGGTCGTCTTGCAACACAAATGAAGCCACGGACAGAGTAAGACCACTTCTGCCAGGGAGCAAGAGGGACAACAACACACCATCTTAGGAAATGCCTGAAACTGTGAAAGGTGATGAATTACAATGCCACATTCATTGTACTCATTAAGATTTAGAACAAAACCCAAAGGTGTACAATAAGTGTGATGTTATTCAATAAAGTATAAACCCTACATACACACACGCACACACATTAAGCACCAAGTAGAGAGGAGGGGTACCTTCTTGAGCTGTGCCCTCTGGACTGGCCAGTGGCTGTGCTGGCTGTGGCTTTGGAAGCCTTAGAATTAGGTCTTCTACTTTCAGGTGGGGAATTTGCTTTATGTTTTACCTGCTCTGACTGCAACCTGTAAGGTTGGAAATTAAAGAGCAAGTGACACCATGGGTTTCTGTAATTAAGCCACATAAAAGAGAGACCTGATCAATCCCCAAATCAATTTGCCTGATTGCGTCTGCATATCCTCTGATCATTAACACCTCAGGAGTAGCATGAAAGACAGATTTAATCACCATTTAACTATGATAAAAGAACACAAGATAAGCTTCCACTTTGATCACAGAGGCCAATATAAGCATTTTTGTTTAAATTCCATTTAACTACACAAAAAACATTACCCATGCCACCCATGAACTAAGTATAAACACCCCTCTATCAGTGCTCTCTGACAGACAAACCACCCCTCTAAACAGCCCTCTTTCATTGCCCCCTTTGATTAAAAACCCCAAGTGATGCTCCCCATAAACTGTGATTACTGCCTCTTACATTGGACTGAGATTTTAACAAAAACCTGACAGAATATGTGGAGGTAGACTCACCTTCCCGCGACTGTGTGGTCTTGTGGCTGGGCCGCAGCAGTGTTCCTCTGTGAACGGCGCAGTGACCCCCCTGGATTGGAATTAGGCCGGTTGGACATTGGCACCTCTCTCCTGAAGGGACATACCCTTTCTAGACACTACCATTCACTGCAAACAAAGAGAGAAAGAAACCACATAAGAATACAGACAAAATACAATGATAGGCCTTGTGTAAAGGATCTCCTACAACATCTGGTTGCGGTTCCAAACATGTTGCTCTGCTGTAGGTGACAGCTATTCTAGAGCTATTGCTGCAGCGCTGTCAAGATCACACACCTAGGCCATTTGAGATGATGAGGGGCAAAAATGTCTCATCACTTTTACCAGGACTGTGCATCTCAAGATACAAACTGACACTGCCATTTGTGCAGGGGCAGAAACCTGGTGCCAGAGAGACCGCAAGGAAGGAGCTAGGCAACTCACTGTTGACAGGATCAAAAACAATGGGCTAAGACTTTAGCCCACAATTATTTTATAAATTTTATATACAGTAGATTTATTTGATCATAGAGTCAGTAATATGCTTTCTTCTAAAGAGAAAAAAAAGTAGCACACTTTCCCTACTCTGCAAGCAGTCCCCCAATAATGGTCACAACATAATTTATACTTATGTGGACCACTTACAGTAAGCCACTAAACATTAACCTAACTCTTATGGTCTGTATCAAATTAAAACATAATAGCTTTTAGACACAACACTTCAAACAGTTTTGCCATCATATATTATGAATATAGATTGGCCTATACCGAAAAGCTATTACTTAGTTTCCTCCTAACCCCAGGTATACTTGATTTGTTTTTTTTTTCCCCATACATTTGTACTTTTACTTTCAATCCTTTCACATTCATTCATCCAATAAACACAATAATCATGATCATGTCCATCACTTTCAAATATTAATACAGCATGGGATTCCGCTAAATAATAACGAGCAAGATCACAGACAAATCTAAATAAACCTACCATGGGGAAGACTGCAAAACAAACTAACCACAGAAGAAGTTATCTTTTAAAACACTTTTTCAAACACTTTTATATAGAATATTACCAGTAGTCAATGTTTTTAAAATGGTCATAACATTCTATAACATCTAGGTACCTAACCAACAGAGCTAGTGGTTAAGGAAGTTGTAGTAATCATTTTAGACAGGATGTGAAAGGAAAGGTGTTTCACACATGAAGAACTATAATTTATATGTATTTCTCATGAGTCAGTGACAGTAAGGTACTGATAACAGAAGTGACTGATATATTTTGAACACACACACACAGAGCAGCATGATTTTATCAACTGATTTACAGAGACTGAATTACAACCTAAATACTTTTTGCCATCTTTAAAAGGAGGATTATTAATTAACCCATTTAGTTAAGGTTTAAATCATAATATCATTGATCATAAAAATACGCCACACTTGGCAAGCTCACAGGGCCATTTTAGGCCTGCACTGACAGTGCATCCTAGTCTTTGTTTATTCGTCCATTCTGACAACTGGTGCACCACACTCGCGCATAATGTGATAAGTTAAGGACATCAAATGATCAGCAGCTTAAAACGCTCGCCGGCACAAAGTTTCTTGTACCACACCACTAAACAAGCACGACAGTGTCCAATTTTTATGCCCATGATTTACAGAGGCCTGTATTTCTGACGTAGTTGTCTACCACCGCCGACTAACGTTAGCATGTTTAGCCACTCATATCCTAGCCAGTCCCATACATCTTGACAGTAGCTCAGTCGCATCTGTACATTTCGGAAAAACTATCACATCCCAAAAGCGAAGCTTGTAACCACTGGATACTGAACATAATGGCAAGAAAACGCACCAAGGCCAGTAATTACATACCAGAAACTCGTTAGTTAAAGTTACGTTGGCTAACGTAGCAGTGGCTCCATGGAAATGCGTAGTTGGCGTACCGGTGTGTCAACCTATTTAGCTGCCTTACTAAACGCACTGCCAAAATCAAACTGCTACGTTGTTTGTACCTTGTTTATGGTATGAAACGGCGAATTTCTAACTGAATAGACAAGACGGGCCCCTTACGAGGCAAATAACGATTACGTTCACCTGAGATTAGCAACACATCGAAAATGGCAGCATCGGCTGGACCGTCTTTCGAAAGCGGTTTAATGTAACATAGCTAGCAGGCTACGAACGTAAACCAACGTAAGCTAACTTGGTATTCCCACAGCCATGACACACTGCTCTGTGTCTGGCAGACGATCAAGTTTAAAGAAAAAATATACATGTCTCGCACGCAAGTTAGCTCACCTTCTGTACTGTTTGACGGGGTGATCAAATCAAAAATACACAGCTGTCAAGTCGACAGGTAAACAGGCAGATCCAATATCACTCTCTTAGGAACTGTCAACGCGAATGTAGAGTACACAAGTAGAGCTAACTAATGTTAGCTGGCTATAAGGATCACTGTTTTCTAAGCTGACTTAAGGCCAATGTCTGCCTCTCACTAAAGCGCTGGCTACCACTTAGGCTAACGCTTACCAGTCAGAGACAAGTTAGCTACTAACAAGTAACGTGTCAACAAAGAACACACTTCCTACTTAGAGTTTAGGTGAAGGGACAAAATAACGTCGAGCATCTCATTTAGCTCGCGTTAGGACCAGAGTGACAAGTATGAAGGCTAATTATTAGCAAGCTAACGCTAGTTTAGCTAAGTAAGATAGCGAGTGTTTCTTCATTGACCGTTCACTCGCCAACAATAAGTGGACAAAAATAAACACTTGACTGTTAGATATAAACGCGACTGTTCCTGGTTGATATTAATTAATTTAGTTGTCCGGGTGACAACAAACCCCCGACCTTATCAATACCGAATTAGCTACTGCAGGGCAGTCACGTAGCTGACGTTTAGCGTTGTCAAATCAAACAAGAGGGTTATAGCTATTGCCAGCTAACCTTAGCATGCAAGCTAATTCATATTAGCAAGCCTTGTTTTCTCTGTATAACACTTGCCACCTCCACGGGATAATTATGGGATTTCTTTTACAAACGACACTTTCGGTACAACTCACGAATTCGGTCTTTTGGGAACACGCTGTCAAATTGTGTTAAAATGTACAAGTTGTCTCGCTAGCGGCTAGCACGTTAGCAAAAAGAAATGGCCTCTGATACCCATTAGACACAAAAAACAGGAAAGCAAGAACGGGATTCGAGATATTTTCGCAACACTGAATCATAATTCATCCATTGTATTTCGACATTGAATAACCTATAAGGTCCGAGAGACCGTTGGCTGACATGTCACTGAAAATTTCTACCTTTTGTATAATGTTGTTACCTATTTGTTCCAGTGTTGTAGTTGTAACAGACAGTGCACCAGCTCCTCTTTTCTCTCTCTACCCCTGCTACTTTCACATCAGCTGAGGGGCCTACAACTGCAGTATACATCCGCGTGATTCATCCGCTCAGGCACTACTTACGTCTGATGTTCGGCATCTACTTGTTTTGAGCCAGCGACACAACACTGGATGTGTTGCCCTGTAAATACACAGATATAACGTCTTTAGACAAAAAATATACCTAGATATATTTTGCCCGTACTCAAAGGTAGTCACTGCAGCACTGAAGTCATTAGGAACATTACCTTGTCACAAATATGAAGTATCAATCCGCTGGGTCGTGACCCCCCCACTCCCCCTTAATACACATATAAAACATTAATCTCTATAAATGAATGCGATATCCTGCATTGCCTTTTGTAAGCATTGCACATTAATGTAACATAACATCCATCAAACAACACATTCCTCTGCTGTTAAGTAAATATTGTTATTTCAATTGCCTTCCAGTTGTCATGGTGACAATCTGCGTCCAAAATGGCGTCCTTGCTGGGGGAGCAACTGTTTCAACTTACCTGTCAAGGTCCACCTCCTACAAAAGATTTCTTCCAACTTGTGATTACGAAAAATGAGGTCAAGCATTTGCATGAGTTTATGCGTTTATAAAAAAAAAAAAAAACACTGCATATGGAACTGAGAGCTTAGTTTCCACCTACAAAGTTCAACTAGCTAGCTTTAATAATACCTTGCTGGGCTATAATTATAGAGTTTAAACGATACTTTATGGCAAATTGAAAAAATACTTCCTTACCATTCAACAAAAGTTTTATATCTTAAGTTTAATTCATTGATTTAATAACAAAATGTTCATAGCATAAAATCAATAGCCATGTAGTCACTGTGGGTTAAAATAATTTATATGTTATTACAGATATTATTATTATACATGAAATGTTTTTTTTTTATTCACGTGGCTGTCAGTGCATCACAGGACATAATATCTTGAGTCTGTCCTCACTGTTTAGGTTTTTTTTTTTTTGTTTTTTTTGTTTTTGTTTTTTTCTAACTTTAGGTAATATGGAGATCATGGAAGATTTCTTTGCAACTTGGTTACCGGGGCGCTCCACCCGAAGAGCTGAAGAGCTCCCATCATGATTTCCTAGAAAGGAAAATTCTACAGCGTAAGGTTTCTTCATCAGTGCTCAGTAGCCTTATACTACGGTCATGACACTGGAAACCTTTTTCAACTCTTATGTAAGTTTTCAAGGGTCTGACATCCAGGCTGTCCTTTGCCACTTCTCATCTGTAGAAAATGTTGGTGTTATCTTTGGGCAGAGGATCCTGGAATACACAATTTCACTTTGTCAAGGAAAGTTTGATTACCTTGAGCGCTTACCGGATGACATTATGCTCCGAATCATGTCCTACCTACAGCTGAAAGAGACAACACTTCTGGCACAAGTTTCACATAGATTCAGAAAGGTGAGAGCCTCTTAAAATAATAGGTTCACAACAGTCCATTAGTGTCTTTATTAGATGAAGCAAATGTGGTGTGTTAGTGTCTGTTTTCCTTTTCCCCAGCATGTATGTTTGTGCTCATATGTATTTGTACATGGATAGCAGTACCTGTAAATCAAATCTGTATTATGTTTTATGTGATCAGCTCTGCAATTCTGAGAAGTTCTGGGAGCACACTCTGAGGAATCGCTGTGATGGGTTTACCAATGACATGGAGAACATAGCCAATGCCATGGGCTGGAGGTGGACCTTTTTTACCTATTTCCACCACAGTGGCAGCAAGTTGCAGCAGTGAAGCAACTGAACAGTTTCATTACTGTTCTGAAACATCTGCAATAAAATTCCTAACAGTGCATGAATAACCAATATTAATTTTGCACTTGGTGAAACAAGAGGCAGTGTTTTTATTAAGGTTTAGTAAGTATTCTTAAGTTTCAGATTTGGTGTTGAGATGTGTAATCTAAAATATATATATATTTTCCGTTGGTTTAAAAGTGCCAAATACTTTTCGAAACAAATCAATATTTTTATGTTGCAAATTTCTTGTTGTTCTTTGGATGACAACAACTACCACTAGTATTCAATGGATAGATGAAGCTACTTACAAGTTATGTATGTTGCAAAGAGTTCACATTGTGTAATATTACTGGTAAGTTAAATTAGCATACTATTGTAATTACTGAATGATAAACTGATAAAACATGTTTTAGCAGCTACAGCCATGCTGACATTATATGAAGGTCAGCGGTCAACTTCACCCAATACTTCTGGTTTACATTTGCTACTGAAGTTTTTTGCGCCCTCTGCTGAAGGCCTTTGGCAGTCAGTGTTGTCTCTGCCTACAGAAAACCCTGTTTGTGTATGGTCTCTGTGCTGTGTTCACTCATGTAGCCAGCAGAGGGAGCAATGGCAATGGAAATGAAAACTAGAGTGAGATGATGGTAGGAGGAGGATCAAGCAAATAAACCCTTGGGTAACGTGTGCAAAACAAGTGCTGTAATGCTGGTTACCACATCCAGGCCTAAAGACTATAACACACTTATTCTGGATTGAAACCTTGTACAATTACGTCTGTAAGAGCATCTGCCACACCGATCCAACCTCACCTGAATCCTGTACAAGCAATCTACAGTAATGTAAGACAAAGGTATGCACAGTTTTTTTCTGTTTCTAACCGGTACCTTAGGGGATCAGAGACAACATATGGTATAACAAAATGTAAACAAAAACAGCAACACACTAAATTAATGTTCTTATTTCTTATAGTCACAAAGGATTGACAAAATAGCAACAAAAAACCTAAGGTATTCCATTGCCCTGTGTTATGGGACTACAAGAGGGATGTGTTGTTTTACAGGGCATTAAAATGCAAGTTGTTTTCCATAAACGACAAAGCACCCGATTATAGCTTGAAGTTGGAATGATCTGACGTGACCGCATACAACCCTGACTGGTAGGTACTATGGCCTATTATTAGCCTCTGAACACTGGATACCGCCTTCTCAGCTGAGTCTGGTCTAGGAGAAAAAATATTCATTACGTAACAATAAAGGATCTGTCTCCCAGACCCACTTCCTGAATACCACAGCAGCAACTAGGCCCCAAACTGAGGCAGAGCGGAAGCTTCATCCATTTGTTTGCTGGAGCAGTGCAGAGCAGTGCCAGTTGTTTTCTGCTTATCCCTTGCCTCCACACATTCACCACGCCACCCCTCCTTCTCAGCTCCTCTTTGTGGGTCAGTGATGCAGCGGGAGTGACGCAGCAGTGGCAGCAGCCTTCAGAAGGCAAATATACACAGCAGGAACAGGGAACCTCTGCTAGAACAGACAACAGTGAAGAAGGAAGATGGTGAAGGCCTGATCTAGGCCAAAGGGAGAACGGGAGCCGGGTAGTCACTCTGCTTTCCTCCTCGTAAGCAAACACCAGAGAGACTTCCACGGCGGCAGAGACAGGCCCAGCAAGACCTTCTACACAGAAACATTTTTGGTAGGCAACTCAAAGTATGAGTGCTTGTTACGGCAGCAACATAAGTGCTACCAGGGGTGAATGTCTTTGTATGCTAAGAGTGTGAATGCTTTGAGAATGAGGATGAGGCCTACTCAGCCTTGTACTGCGGTCTGTGCCTCCCTGCTGATCAGCGTCCCTACAGGCCGCAGCTGAGCTTACTGAGCATCAGAGGCACAGAGGCCTGTATTCTTTGTCCTGTGGTTTTGAACACATCCTAGCTGTGATATCAAGAGTTGGTGACAAGGTGATTATTACAAAGTACTTCATGGGATCCACCATATGTAGTAATATGTAAGCGCTTTAAGTAAGGGCAATGGAATTTTTTTCAGATCCAATCCTGATTGAACTTCAGATCAGTTTGAATGTGAATTTATAGTTGACAGAAATTTCCCAATTTTTAATATAATAATAAATTTTTAATATAAATATTGATTCACAACCCTGTAAACTGCATAACAAGTTTTCCCAGTTATTGTAAAATATTAAGGATGGCCTTCACAGTTAAAAAATGGTGCCAAAGTCAAAACTGGTCCACTATGGAATGATGTTTTGGAATTAAACAAAATTTAAAAATAGTGATGCTATTGGCTTACCACAGATGCATTTCAGCCTACTTGCATTCTTCAGGCATACTGTACGTACTGTACATATAAATGAGTCATTCTTTAATGTTAGAAGGACAATAAGAAGGCTGCGAGATGGACTGGATCGCGCAAAGAAGCAGGTGATTAGAACAATTAGTCTGCCCACCATCAGCACCTGCATTCATTCCATGTCACTGGAGTAACTGAGGAAGACCTGATATGAGGACACAAACTAAAACTGCTCAATAGCCAAAAAAAAAACAAAACTGTATATTCTCTTTAAATGCCAAAGATCTTCCTGGCCTGTATCTTAGATGTTGGCTCAGAGAAAAAAAAATCCCAAATATAATGCAGTCAACAGAAAACCTTCAACTTCTCTCTTTAAATGTGATTCGTCCACAGGAAGTCAGGGTCTTAACTGTTAATTTGACTTCTTCGAATGTGTGTCTTAGCTGTGAAGTTGAGAACGAGAGTTGGGAACGAGAATTCTGTTAAGAACTGTCAAGTTACTGACAGTGCTCTCAGTAAATCAGTTGCAATTACTGCCGTGTACACATCCCCCTTCAGCTCCAACCAAGCCACCCCACCCCCCCCCCACAAGCTTCCCAAATATAGATTTTCTGGCGCCAGTACCAGAAGTGGCACTGAAGCAACTTTTTGATGTGACACTCTCCCCCTCACCAGTGCCGAGTGGACAAACCAAACCAACAGGTGGCTGCTATGAATGGCCAGAACTATGATACCAGGAATAAAATAAATACCCTGAAAAGGTAAGGGGCATCAGAGTTAGGGATGATACATTCAGTCAGAAAGTGAGGCTAAGGTTTAAATTGAGGTTATATGTCACTTGACACCTTGTCATACTAAACACTAAAAGTAGATGCCTTGTTCTGTTTTAAAGAAGGATTTATCAGTTTGACCAAAATCACAAGGTTTTCAAAGGATATTCTTCTTGCCTGTGGACAAATTTGTAAACAACAACAAAAAAAAAATCTCAACACAACACAAGCTTAGAAAGTATTGTTTATGTTGTTTCTCTCCTTGTTAGCCTCTAGCAGTTTGTACGCTTATGCCTGAGTTATTTCTGTGCTGTTCAGTTGATTACACAACAATTCTTTATAATTTTACTAGTGTTTTCCTTTTTTTTTTCCATACGTGAAAGCATATTGACAGACTGAACTCTGCATGTTTGCCACTCTGGAGGGAGTGACCCTGGTGACCTCTGCAGACAGTAGCGTCACATGAATACCCTCCACTAGACAGCAGCAACCAATAAGCAAAAATCCAAACTTATAAATGTCCTCCAGAAACACAAGTGACATGACAAATTCATGAATTTGTTAAAAATACAGACATACATGAATGAAAATACATGAATTAATTTCTTACTCTATTGATAGATTGTATATGATGCTATAAATGCCTTCATGGCATCTATTGCTACATTGGTCATGTAGCTGCTGCTGAACAACATTTTTTGCCCCAGACAGACTGCCGGCACATGGTGCGTGCTGTTATTGTTTCTTAAATGCAGCATTTATGTTTATAAACCTTGATGAAGGCTGAAGTGCACTGTTGCAAAGTCAATAAAATAAAATGATGTACTCTCAAATCGCAGCTACTGCAGTGCTAAATGGAAGCAATTTTCAACAAACCTTGCTCTTACTGTGGTGCTTCAAGAGCACCTTTTTTGCTTGTTTGTTTAGCCTGATTTTGCCTTTTAAATTCATATTTGTATCTTATATTGTATAACTGTTGCGTTAGTTTAAGATGTATTTCTTTACGCTGAACTATTAAAAGTAAATTTGGGTTGTAAGGATCAACCCATGATCTTAGTGTAAGTGAAAAGGTGGCCCTTCTACCAAAAGTCAAAACAAAGGACTGGGACCTTCAGTCACATGCAAATTTCTGAGACAGTTAATAGAATTAATAATAATATAATTAGATAAAAACTAAATCCAGGTTAATAAATGTTTTTGATACTGGTACAAATGTATTTATTCAGTAAAACGCAAAGGATGAAAATCTGAGAAAAAACCTGAAAGGCTGACACACAGGCTGCCTCGCTGAGTAATGTAGAGGTCTTCAAGGAAGCAGGTCTTGCTGTCAGCACCAAAAAAAGAAATAGAATAATGAGCCTGTGGTTACTTGTGTATTTGTGGAACTACAGTGAAATTATGTACTGAACACAGAAATGGGAACTAGGCAGTACAGCAGCTAAGATTAAGTGTGATCATCAAGTGTATTTTAAGAGACAAAAGCACAAACATTAAGCGAATAGGGCGTCTCTCTCCTTGAGGGCAATGAGTGAGTGCATGCATAATAATAAGACACCTGCTACTTTGTCTTTTGAAGTCAACAGTTCATAAAATGAAATGGCTTGGCTTTGAAACTGGTTTTAGAGGGTTGCAGACAACATGAGGAGGGGACCTAGACAGCTACAGGACTCTACACTCAGTTATGTAAATAAAAGAGCTGCTTCCGTCCTCAGAGGCTAGAGAGAGGCTCACAGTACCATGTCGGGTTCAGCTTCCTCCCCTCCCCCTCGTCTGCAGTGCTGACGCATCTGCTGCTTTTGCATCAATCAGCAGCCTCTATATAGGTATACCCAGAGTCCCCCGCTGATAGCAGGACTCTCTTTTTCCCTCAGCCTTGCATTTAGTTTGCACGATCACCGCGACTGTGAGAAAAGGCATCGATGAACATCTGTCCTGTGGCTGCTGCGGCACACAAAAGGACAGTAGTCACTGCCATCCTCTCTCGATTTCTGCATTACCTAACCACAGTGACTGCGTAAGCACAGACGAACGGCTTTGGTGTAATATACTGCTGCACAGACAGAGACAAGGAGTGCACAAGCATGAAACAGATGGTGTAGCGTTATGCATTCAAGGCGCATGTTTCTACGAGGGCTACCTATTATTTTGTTTCAAATTATTTTGTTTTTGTGCAAAGGAGATTTTTCCTTCTGGTCGTCATCGAGATGCATCAGGATTTAGCTGGTGTTGTGCTGGGGAGATTTAATACGGCATTTGTTGTGCAGCAGAGGACCTCTCACTCTACCAGCAATGCAGCTGAGCGTTCTCCCTGAGTGTAGCATCGAGTACAGAGCTGATGTGTGATGTAGCACCCAGCATCTCTCCGCTCTCCCCACAGCCCTCTGCCATGCTTAATAAAAGTTGCCGTTTCCTGCTCAGTGGCTACAGTGCGAACGCTTCATTTGCCCAGCTAACACGAAGGCAGACCCATATTCCGGTTTAGCTATATGCTGAATAAACTGAGAGTTATTCCTATAGCTGTAGCAGAGGACAGAAGAGGGACAGTCAGAGGAGGGCAGGGTAGATCTAGCCCAGGACCTGGGCTGCATGGATAGAGGCGAAGGACGTTGGAGCTGGAGTCATCTGCACACAGAGAGGGAGGGAGAGGAAGAAAGACGTCAGAAAAAGCTCTGCTTCTGACAACACCACTGTTCAGCGACCATCATAGAAAAAAAACTACTTTCGCCTTGCTCTCACGAAACTGTTTTTCATGTATAGTTGGTTATCCTGAGGGCTGTACGAAAGGGATACTGCATGACACTGTTTCCTGTTCGCCCTGCATCATTTTCTCTGATTTACTAAGGTATGTTTTGCATGGTTTCCCTCAATTTGTAACCTGTTCTTTTGCGGAAGTACGCTTTGCAGAGGTGCGTAAAGTGGCTTTTGCTTTGACATTTCGCTCTTTGTTTGACAACACTGTATACTACACTGTCATTTCTTGGTTTGTGGTTTGGCATATGGGGTTTTTTTATTCTACAGGTTGAGACATGAAAAATTATTTCACATAAGCTTTGAAGATAAAGTAAGGTTGGGTGTGGCAGAATCATGAGCACAAATTCAAAATTTCCGCTCAGCATGTGGTGGTAGTAAGCCACAACAATTGGTACAAGCTGTGAAAAATGAAAGTGTTAAAGTAAAATAGCAACCTAGAAGAAATGATGAAACTGTTTCTGTGAGCAGCACAAACTGAGAAATTAGTATAAACGCCGTGGCACATCACTTGCTGTAATCAGATGAGAAAGTCCTTTGGGTAGCATTTCTGCTGCAGACAAAGACACACAGATGAATACACACAAATAAAGTATAATCAAGCGGAGACAAAGGCGAACATCGATTGCTCTGTGGACTGCTGTGTGTTGCAGGTTCTCAGACAGGGCAGGATATTTGTGGGAGTGAGGGGACCTAATACCCGGACAGCTAATATAGTCACTTGCCATCCAGCTGAATCCCAATAAGTGCTGCGCCATAGCATGTTGCCATGACAACGGAGGCCTGTCTGAGAAAGAGGGCAGGAGGCTGGTTGTGTTTTCAGCCGTCTGAGAGGCTTTGAAGAACGGCGGCCATATTGCATTTAATGCTTGAACGCAAAATCGGAAAGGAATTTAAAAAATGAAAAAAGAGCAACTAAAATCACATTAGTGATAATTGACGGAACCCCCCCAGGAGGAAACGAAAGCTGCTGCAACTTTATTAAATTTAAATAAAATGTTTTAACACATTTCCAAATGTTGCACAATGACCAAGACAAAAATTAGCAAAACGTAAAATTAGACATAAGATATAATTGAACTTCCTGTCAATTGCGCAATCACCATATTACTTTCCCTGCAGCTGTAAGTGAAAATGAAAAAATAGTAACAATGGGAAGTACTAACTTCTTTCTTAGCTTAAGTTGGAAGTTTAAATAGCACTGATCCAGGTGTGATGATTCATCTTTTACAAGAGCAGGCTGTGTGCGTCTTAGCAGGTACTCTGCTCATCACTCTACGTAAGACATGCTAAATGACTCAGTATAGACTCAAACCACACTGACTCTGATATGAATAGGCCATAGATAGAGAATCATGCTGGTTGACACATCATCATTCAAAGTGAAAATGAATGAACTTTAACTTCCTCTAAGAGCTCCACATCATTTTAGTTTAATGCCAAAATCAAACTAACCCACAAATACTGCTTTGTCACTTTACAAAAGCTATGTCTATGCCTGTCTGACCAGAAATGCCTGTCTGAAAAGAAAACTGAAGACTAAGATATATGTCCCTAAGATACAGTACTAAAATATTATTATAATATTACAGCTATATTGAATAGGGCAAAAAAGTTAATGTTTCTACTTTTTGTAGTAGCGATTTCTGTACTTTTCTGCTACATTATATTGTATTGGCCCTTCCTGGCTGCCATTTCCTTCACGAGGTATTGATTAACTGTTCCCTGAAGTTAGAGTTGACAACAACTGTATGTGACACAAGTGAAAAGATGGCTCCACTGCCAACTGACGGACAACTGAAGAAGGGAACATATGACTCATCAGTGCATAACTATCCGTATGTCATTTTCATATTAAAAAGAATAGGACTTTCATGACAACTAAACCAGCCCGGGTGCAGAGAGATGGTAGCACATTGAATAGATTACCGCCCAAACTGAATTATCATGAGTTATTATGACGATAAATCCAAGACCGAATGAGTCACGGGACATTTCACCATGTGCAGACCTTGATGTCATTGCATTTCAGGTACTGTTGTTTTTGGAAAGACGAGCCCTAAAGTCTTTGCATGACTTTGTTTTGCTTAACCAACTTTACTTGCTCATGACATGCAAGTTCCATTTTTGAAAAACAAAGTTACACTTCAGGAAAACGACAATGGAACAGATAGGAAATTAGCGAGCAGACCAGAAGTAGTTGCATTTAGGAGGTAATAAAGAGAGCACTGTATATTAGGTCACTTAGGAGGACTTTTATTTAATCGCAACCATCACAGTACTATTCCCAGTGTCAGTGGCAACAGTTTTGGCACATATGTAGTCATGTCCTTTGACATTCTCATGGTATATGTAAGCGGCTGCATGATACATCCTCACTTGCTCTAGTGCTAACTGTAGACCACTAAGCAGTTAAACAACGTGCTTTTGGGAGTTCAATGGTTTGCTCACAGGCATGCTGACAGTAGTTTAAGGGACACTGCTGCTTTCTCTCCTGCTTATTTTCTGACAGCTGGGATCTGAAGTACTACCCTCAATCATAAACCCATTGCTCAAAACAATCAGTGGCCCCCATCTTAGCAGTGAAAAAAGGTTAACAGATTGCTGTAAGTGAAATATCAAAACTAATGTATTGTTATTACAGTATTACATCAGTGAGGTCTTCCCCTATTATACCACGCTGATGCAGTCTTTTAAATGTGTCTCACTGAGCTTTTATTTATAGCCCGGTAAGATTAGGGATTTTATCTTCAAAAGTGAAACAAGAATACAAAAAGGGAAGGCAAGAGATTTCTGATAGTAGTAATTCAGTAAAAGCATTCACCATACAACAGATTATCATTTAACGTCTGATTGAACGGCCTGATAGGATGCCTTAAAGATTGAAAGTTTGTGCAAGGTGCAGGGTTTACACAATTAGGACAGGAGATATGATATCATACGATGACTTGAGTCACCAGAACTGTTGACCAGACTGTTACCACTGGAGCTCATCTGTCAGGACATCACTGCCATCTAGTGCCACTAGAAGAGCAAAATTATTTTGCAAATACAAAATGTACACATCAATCTTCAGGATCTTTTTAACAATATCAGAACAGTCAGATCCTTGATTTTTTTTTTTAAATAATCAGAATTATTAATTACTTCTTCTCTTTTTTAGATGACAGTGGTGTCTCCATGCACTCAGAACCTGATGGATAGTGCTCACCCTCACACCGTGCTTAGCAAGCTTAATGAGCAGCGCTTGCAAGGCCTCTTCTGTGATGTTACCATTGTGGTGGAGGACGTTAAGTTTCGGGCCCACAAGAACATCCTGGCAGCCTGCAGTGGGTACTTCAGGAATGCTCTGACAGCTCATGAGACATGTAGCTCTAACCAAGTGCTGGAGCTGATAGACCTCAAGTCAGAGGTGTTCGCCAGCATCCTCAACTTCATCTACTGCTCAAAAGTGACATCCCCTGGTGCAGAGGACACAGGGGGACTAGTGGCAGCTGGAAAAAGACTTGGAATTCCATTTTTAGAGAAGCTTGCAGAACAAGAAAAGCAGGATGAATGTGTTAAATCCACAGACTCCAGCACAGCCACAGTGTCTAAAAAAACAAAGAAGGAAGCTCCCAGGCCCGAGGAGATAGACAGTGCCACAGGGCCACGCATCACCAACGCTTTCTCTATCACTGAAGTGTGCCCTGGGAACAATCCTTTCACCCCTCTGGTTCAAACCAGTGGAGAGAGGCAGTCACCAGATTGTGGACAGCTCCCATCAAGTTGTCCTACAACATCCTGCCTCAGTGGGAACAGTGAGACCACCCACGCCCTCTCTGAGCACTCATATGCAGTAAGCAAATCTACTGAAAGCAAAGATAGCAGTCAGTCAGACAACAAGAAGGTCTGTAAGCCAGCAATATCACAGCCAAAGCAACTCATGTACAGGAACACAGGCCCACTTAAAAAACGCCACAGGTTGAGAGGCATTGTGGGTAAAACAATACTTCCAACACCAGCTGAACCACAAACAGACAAACCAAATACAGTGACCCCCGCATTAGCTGATGGTGTTCCTGCAGAACCTGTTGCAGTCATGACCCCACCTCCACTTTTTTCGCAAGTAGAAACAGAAAATAGTGCAGACTCAGGGCTACCCACAGCCACTGACAATGCTCCAGTGGAACTGGGTCCACCAACCCTTTCCCCCCACACAGAGGACAGCATCTCGATCTACGGATGTGAGCATTGTCCAGAGATATTCACAAATAAAGCTCTTCTCACCGTTCACTCTGAAGTACACAAGAAGCGTTTTGTCAGTCATTTGTTTTGCAAGTTTTGCCACAGAAAGTTCATACACCTCAAACGGCTGCGCAACCATGAGCAGGTCTGTCCAAAGGCCATAAGAGACCCACCTAAACTAGATGCTTCTGACGTACCAGCCAAAGAGGTGGCCCTCGGTTCAGATGACATGCCGAACATTGAGGGCATCACAGCACAGCATCCTTCTAACGACCTTCCCACCCTTTACGCCCCAGAGCCTCTTCAAGTTGACCAATCAGTGCCTCCACAGGATGAGAAGGCAGTGAGGCAAGTTGGCAGTCAGAGGAGATACAACTGCAGTGTGTGTAAACGGGTCTATGTCACCCTATCCAGTCTGAAGCGGCATGAGAATGTACATTCCTGGCAGAGGGCCTATCCCTGTCATTATTGTAATAAAGTGTTTGCTTTGGCAGAGTACCGTACAAAGCATGAAATCTGGCACACAGGTGAACGACGCTATCAGTGCATTTTCTGCCTGGAGACATTTATGACCTACTATATCTTAAAGAACCATCAGAAGTCTTTTCACGGCATTGACCCCAGTCTAGCTGTCAAGAAAAAATCTGCCAACGGTGGGCTGAAAGCTAGTGTTTACCCAATCAAACTCTACAGGCTTCTGCCTATGAAGTTTAGAAAAAGACAGTACAAGACATACAGTCAGACATATTCAGACAGTGTTGAAAGAGGTGACCAAGCTCCACTAGACAGCAACTCTCTTATCCCTCCATTTGAAGAAAATGGTCTGATCAGCCACCCTGATACTGTGTCATTCCCCCTGACATTCATGGCAACGACAAAGACGGTGGCCCCTGTCATTCCTTGCATCAGCTTTGAGAAGCCATGTGACCAAGATATTGACCAAAGGCTGAACAGTGAATTGGAAACCCAGAGAAGCACAAGAAAAGAGGCTGAAAATAGAGATTCACCCTTTATTAACTACAACAGTCCTTTCTCTTTGCAACCCGACACAGAGAGTTACAAAGATGATCCTCCAATGCAAAAAAAATCAGAGTACATCAGTCATAATGTGCCATTCCTAAACTCTTTCAACACTGTTAAAAAGTTAGGGGAGCTATCTGCTTCTGCAAAAAGAGTTGAGGATATGACGAAGGAGGTACTTCAGTCATGCACAGAGAATCTCGTTCGTGATAAAACGGTGGGGGCCAAGACAGAAACATACATTGCCAAACCTGCATGCCCAGGTCCATCTGTGGATGGTGATGCCATGCCACTCTGTCAGATTACAGTGAAAATAGGCAATGAAGCCATCATCCGCCGCCGCATCAAAGGATCTAAGCTCTTCCCCAGAAAGAAAAAGAGAGTCAGAGAATTGAGTGAGGAGGAAAGTCCAAGTCAGTGCCCTCCAACGAGGGAAAGCTCAGAGAGCCCCAGGCTCCGCCTCAGACCAGAAGTCACTGCCACTGCAGAGCCAGAGACATATGATGATCCCAATGACTGTGACACAGCTGATAAGCTTTGGCGTCCCTACTATTCTTACAAAGCTAAAAAGAAAAGGAAGAAGCTGAGATTCAAGCACAGAGGGTCTTTGTTTAACCATTACCCTGAAGCACCTGTAGACAGAACTGCTGCCACTGAGGCCCACATTGACAGAAGCAGTAGGCTGACGGAGGAGAACATCTCAGGTGGCAGTGCAGAGGTGAAACGCAGTCTTAGCAGGAACTGCAGCCCAAGGGCCACCTACAACTGTGACATCTGTGACAGCTCTTTTATCACAGAGACCGGTCTGAGAGCTCATGTTATTGGTTCCCACCCATGTTTCTGCCGGACTTGTGGTAAACAGGGTCCCCCTGGTGAGGCACCTGCCGGTGGGGATTACATCTGCAACAGCTGTATGGAAAACGGCTCCTGCTTTGACAATACACCCCGGAGTCCCAACCCAGAGAAGAAGTATCGCTGTTCTTTCTGCCCCCAGCGTTTCCTCTATCTTGCCACCAAGAGAAGCCATGAGAAAAAACACCAAGAGACAAATGAAGAGGGATATAATTATGACAAATTCGCACCATGTTCTAAATATCTAAGTGAAGACAATAAACAAGACACCATCAAAACAGAAGATAGTGACAATCAAGACATAAAAAGTGAAAGGGGGGAAGGTGGGCATTTTTCCATCGATAAAATTAAACCCAAAATCGAGGATACAACTGACTTTATGTCTTTGACTACATACCAGGACATGTCATATTCCAACATTAAAAGCCCATTATCACCCTGCATTGACCCACTGTTTTCCCTGACATCCTCAAAGGTGAAACATAAAATGGTGAAAAAAAGGATCAATGCACTGCATTCTATGCATCTCATCTCAAAAAAGCAAGCCCGCGACAGGGACTGTGACAGCAACAAGGACATTTTGATGGGCCCAAGAACAAACAGTCACAATGATCGCGAGAAGTACTGTAAACTGTTTAGGAGGAATGACTCTGAGTCCAAAAGTACCCACATTTCTATACACAAGCCAGAGAAATGGGTCTGCAAAGAGGAGCCCTTTTTTTAAGGATTGTTGTGGACCGCAACCAACCATAGGCAAAAGAGAAAGTGAATGAAATCTGACTTTGAGCCACTGCTCTGGTTAGGAAATGTAAAATCTGTAATGTTGCATTTGCAGCTGAGCTCAATAAAATGTTACGAATGGACATCACCAAACACAAGGATCTAATATCAGTGTGGGCTGTAATTGCTTCCCTCCTAAACTCAGCAACTGAGTGATTTTTCACCTTTGTAGAAGACATTTTTTTTGAATAATGTAGGATCTTCTGACACAGGCTGTAATTTGTCCATTGTCTATGCATATAAGGCAGACTCATTGACATGACTGTAACCTCGAGAAAGAAATTAATCTTGGTCACATTTCTTCAAACAGTGTGCAATTTCAGAACACGGGTGGGATGTGTTGGACAACTGAAAAGCTACTTAGTGTGGCGACATCTTCACTTTTTAAAATAAGTCTCGGGAAAACAATTTTACAACTGTCAGATTTCTGAATCTCCCGTTCAGTTAACTGGGCATGGCGAGTTGCACTTTACTATAGTTTGACTATGCTAATCTGTTGATTAAATACTTTGATAAATCAATTTAAAATCTAAGCACCATTGATATACTTCTAATTTCTAATTAACACGTGGCACCATTGAGTTACTACTTTTGTGTGTTTAATATGTATAAAACATGTAAAACTATTTAAATAAATGTTACTATTCTAAAGAGTTACATCCTGTCCTCCTTCAGCCTTGTTAGAGATTCAACAAGTGCTTGAATATTACTTCACAATATTCAGTGACCACTGATCAACAGTGCAGTTAAAGTGTGGCAATTTTTAAAGAGAATTTTAAATAGCAAGCTTTAAACAGTCATATTAATACAAAACCTGCTCCACAGCAAACAATGTCCTACTCGTGGTTTCTGGTCCTTCAGGGACCTGCAGTCCATCTGAGAAATTCATTCCCTTCTTCTTCCACACAAACTGCATCAGCATTTAGAGTTGGGCCTCAAAACACAATTTCCAGATGTTTCTAAATTCTTTGCTTCTTTCTAAGACTGGTCTTGTGATGTAACAGATGGATCACAAGCTTGCGGTATACGGCACTGCTCAACACACTGATTATGACATGGAGCGACCACTTTCTCTGTCCCAGTGTAATCTGTCATTTAATAGAGGATAATTTCCTGTAATAGCAACAATTTATGTTGTTATTTATGTTATTCCAAACTAAATGTGAACAGCATTTTGATTTTACTTTCCATTTAGAATCTGTAAGCATAGCTAATTGCATCAAGAGCAATGGCAGTTTGAGATAAATAAAGATTAGTTGTGCCACTGTAAATGAAAATCATCATATTGAAGTAGTATAGTAAGGACCATATGTTTGTAATCATTGTAATGTACAGATGAAAAGGACACATGGTCACTGTATTGTACAATAGCTACCACCTTACATTCACCACTAAATCCAACATACACTTAGTTCTAGTGTACAGCCCTTATCAATCCTCATTTAATTGGGGGTGAGGGGCTAATTTAAGGGTTGTCAAATATAAAGATTCTAATTATTTTACTAAATGAGTATATAAAAAAATGATCTGACAAAGACAAAGTATTTTAAATCAATAGTCTTGATGTCAATAAACTCTGGCAGTGCAGTTTAAAAGCTGTCACATACCTCTGAGTTAATAAGTGTATGCCATATTTATAACATCTGGATTAGGTGGTCAGTTAAACAGTAGGTATTGTGACCTAATGTGTTCTACATGTTAGTAGGAGACTAAGATCATACTTAGAAATTGGTTCTAAAAGTTATAAAGTATACCTGACTGCCTTTTCAGGCTCCCTGCAAGGAGGAGGATCAGTGTTTTCCCTCAACCGAAAGCAACATTACCTTGAAAGAGAGGAAGAGAACACGACATTCGTCATCTTTTTTTCAAAAGTAGATATAGAAATGAGATTAGCCAGATAAAAGTGAGTAAATTATATTTGCAAATCCTGAAATATTAGATTTTGGGAAAACTGTCCAAAACGTTTACAACTGTGTACTGCTAACTCAATTAAACTGACACTTGAAATAAGTACTCACAGCATTGACACAGCGATCATCTTAGCTATTTTCAGTATCTTGCTAAAAACTGCAAGTCAGGTAAGAAACCACAGTCATATATCATAGTCTGTTCAATGCAAGTGCCACAGAGAGCAAAACATTACAGGATGTTCTTCACACAAATGTGCGGGAAACTTATGTCCAATATGTTTCAAATGATATTTGCAATGGATACTGACATCTTTGTTAGTAGCATGATACCCCATCTATTCTCAAACTAGTCTGAGAGGCACATAAACTTCCTATCAGAATTTACTATTAACATGCTAACTTTTTAGTTGCGTTCGAGACAAATACTAGAGTAGCTAGCTGTTATGTGTGAATTTAAATGTGTTTTCAGACATTTTAATGTATTTTTGTGTATTTTTTCGGATTAATCTCCAGGTTTTCAAGCCTAGACTGTTCAAAGTAAAAATGTTTCACTTGAAGCTGCGGTGAGTAGACTATTAATCAATTAACTGATCAACAGATAATTAATCAATAGTTAATTTGTTAACAATCATTTTATAAGCAAAAATGTGTGTAGCTTCTCATGAATGAGGAATTGGAGCTTTTCCTTGTCACTCAATAGAAAACTGAATATCTTAGGGTTTTGGACTGTTTGTCAGACTAAACGAAACACATGAGGAGGTTACTTTTGACTCTGGGGTATATTTAAATTTTCTAACAAATTACAAACAGAACGATTTGTCGATTAATCAAGAAAATATTCGGCATATCTATTGATAATGAAAAGTGATCGCTAATAATTAGTTTAAATCAATTATTCTTTCAATTTTCCCCCGTCCTAAAACTGAGTGCCTCAGAAATTAGTTCTAGATCAGTGTTGATTCATTTACACCCAATGTACAAATTTGTCTCACACAAGCATGCTGTCTACGGACAGGGTTAACCTCAAGCACTGTCATCCAAGATTATCTAACTACAGAGCTATAGTCAAACTATGTGTGCTCTATAAGCGTTGCATAATGAACAACGCTACAGAGACACCTCAAATCCCCTTTAAAGCTCCTACCATCTCCAGATTGAAGTACTTAAATCAACATCGTGGATGCCAACTGCCCTAAAACCTCGCCGAAGAAGAAGAAGATTGAAGTACTGGCCAAATCGAGGCGCTCGACTTTTGAGGAAGCTCGATATTTCTCCAGGCGTTTTAAGACATCAGTGTGTACGGGACCTGACGTGACGCGGCAGTGGGGCTGTCTTTCCTCCGCTCTGCCTGCATTCATAAACGGATATGATAACCCAGCGCTGAAAGCACCGGAGCAGCGACAACAGTCAGCTCTGACCATGGCGGAAGAGGACGACGCAAGAATTCGGATTTTACAGAGCCTGCGGGGTAAAATATGTAAGTTTGACTGGCGAGCCGGTGTTTTGTGTCTCTTACAGTTGGGTGGGGGCGTGGGGTTGGGGAGAGGTCGGTAGAACCAGCGAGCGGCGAGAGGGGAAGCCGGAGGGGCGCGGCGTGCTATCGGCAGTCGACAGTGTGGAGGCAGAGACAGCCAGTTCATCTGGTCGGTCTGCTGGTTAACGTCAAGTTAGCCCCAGCGCGCTAGCAGCAGCTACTAGCTTGTTGTGAATGATTTCATTCATCGAGCAGCGCCTCGCCACCCTCGGCTAAGCTGTTCGAGCTAATCCGGTGTTTTATGAGTTTTAGAAATAGAAACGTATTTTTAAAAGAGGGAGTTTTGTGTAGACTTGCCTCGGTAAGCTAACTTAACGTTGATGGCAAAGCAGGCTAGCTACTGCCAAGCATTTCAGCCCATCGTCACTAACCCATTGAGCTGTAACGTTACTCACTGCAGGCATCTGGCAGCCAGGTAACTCACCTAATGTTAGGTAATAACAAACATGTCAGCGACAACACAAAGGTTTGACGCATCAAATAACGTCTTAAAGAGAAAAGTAGTGGTTACTCAACGTTAGCTACTGAAGACACCTGACGCGAAATACCAACGACAACCCAGTAACGTTAACTAAAACTACAACTTACGAGTGCCAAGCATTGTATCACACTGGTTTGATGACTGAGGAGTTCAACTCCTGTCTCGACACACAGAGTTTCTTTTAGCAGGTATCAGAATCTGACCAGCATGTGGAGGCAGTTACGAAGAAACATCTGAATCATCATATGTTATCATTTGCCACTGCATTAGTTAGTAAAACAAACATGGGAGTGACTTAGTTGTCTTGCCTGCAGCACCGAATAATCTACTTTGCAAGCTAATAGCACCAGTGTAGTTATTATAATATTACAATAGTCTTGCATGTAATAACAACCCAAATCAGAAACACTGGCTCCGGAGTCAAATGCCTCACACGGCAGTTTCCTCATCCTAATTCACAGGCAGGGCTGGTCCAGGGGAGTACCTGCCAAGAGGCTGTGCGCCTGTTTGAATGTGTAATTGTGGTTTTTGTCAAATTACTCAAGTCCAAGATGCGTATCTCAGGTTTCAGCCATAACTAACATTTTCAGATTCAAATTACACAAGCTGCACTGATTCCCATAATACACCTTTCCTCGTGGATAACAGGGTGTTACATATGTTGCAGCAGATTTGATTATTCTCACTTTTAACACACATCCATTAGTCTACATCCACTGCTGCACCATGCTCTCTGTTTTGGTGTTTGAGGTAATTGATCATGGTTAGGATTAAATTTGCCCCAGTGGTGTTTTGCCTCATCTGAATGAAGAAAATAAAATTCAGTGCGGTCGATCCTCTGAAGAACTTAAAATATTAAATTAAATATATTTAAAATAAGCTGGCATTAAACCAGAGTTTTTCTTTAACATTATTATTGTTATTATCTTATCTCTATAATATCTTATGTGTTTTGCAAAACATTATTTTTAATATGCCCTTGGGAGACATTTTGTGTTTCTGAAGTAGGTGTAGACCATGTCGTGACTAGCTAAAAACTGAGTTAACTGTATGTATTTACTGTAAGGTAACAATAGGTTAACTAGTATGTAAGACTTGTGCATAGGCACACAATAGGAAGACAAATGTCAGTTTCACTACTATGAATTAATGAGAAAACGGTTAGCAGAACAAAATAGAGGAACTATCATGGCATGTAACTCACTTTGCAGTCTTACGAAACTCCATTCTTCCTCGTTCACACTTTGTCCTTTTTCCTTTAGCCTACATCAATGGAGGTGGCATTCTGTGAAGATGTATTCTTATAACAGTATTTAGATGGCCAGTGCACTGGCATATGCAGTTCAGGAAAAGACCAGTTGTTAAAAGGACTAAGCAGTTTTCATCTAAGACAGGTATTTTTTAGGCACACTCTCTGACCTTTAGATCACGGTTTTGACAGGGTGACATGCTTCTGTTTTAGTGGAAATGTTATTGAAGAGAAGAGATAGTAGTACAGTTGCTGGGTCAAGTATACTGTGTGTGTTTGTGTCTGTGTGCGTGTGTGCCCTACTCCCATCCGGTCATCCTGGTTCAAGCTTAGTGACAACTTGGCTGTTTTTACTGGCCATTCCTAAGATTAGCCATAGAGCTTTATTAATAGCCTGTTTAAAAAGCTGATCTCACTGGTGGCTTTTCTTAATTAGGTCCCCATCTGGGCTTAGGGTACCTATCCAAAGCCAGAGGATCAATTTAGACTACTGTCTTTGCCCCTGTAATCCACCAGTCTAAATCTGACTCATTGTGAAGTTATTGATCATTTGAGTGACTTCTGTTTAGATGTTCTAACAATTCAGGTTCAACTTATGTGGCTTTGATTTGGTGCATTTTTTGTGCGTGTGTTGCACAAAACCTCATGCCATGTAATGGAAGTGTGCGCAAGTGTGTGTTACAAAGGTGTTTGTCATTTGTGAATCAGCGCTGTACCGTCACCATTGGTTATGCTGAGGAAGTCAGTGTTTCATGTTTTTAACCACATATGAGCCTCAAGTCTACTTCAGCTACATCCGCTCTGCAGCTTGCCCTGGCAACTGGCAAGAGCCAGAGCCCCCATATGAAGCTGAAGATGTTGAATACAAAGCCTATTTTCTAATGTACTGTGTGTGATTACAATCACATGTCCTTATATTGATTAAGATTAGCTTGTACTAGGGCAGTGTCACGGAAGTTAACCCTTACTTTTATTCAAGGACTTTTTAAAAAAAAAATTAAGATTAAAAGTAGGAACTCGCTAATCCAAAGACAGGTTGTTTTGTTTTTTTTTTTAGTATATGACTACTACCTGTGTAGTGCACTGAGTTGGCAGAGTAGAGCTTTTTTAAGATCTGAAACCTAAATGCATATGTTTTCAGAACCTGTTGAAGGTATAGAGTACATCTGCTGAAATGTAATTTGTTCACTTCTCTGTTGAGCAAACTCTTGTTTAATGTAAAATTAATATTGATAACTGTACACTGGAAAAAAGGTATAGAAACAGAGAATTGTTATTAAATGACATGGGTTGTCTAAAACCTGTATAAGCAATGTGCCAAATACACTGTCCATGCAATACAAGTGCATGTGTTTTTCCAACGAATTTGTAAATTGTAAGTTTTTAATTTAATTTGGTAAAGACTTGTTGTTTTGTTGCCATTTGAGATAGTAATGATGTTCTTCTCTTGGTGCTGCAGGTGAAGCTAAGAACCTGGGTCCAGTCTCAGGTCCAAATCGACAAAGGGATCTCTGTACCTTTTGCACCATAAGTTTGGATCAGGAGGAGGTGTTTCGCACCAAGGTGATTGACAAAAGCGTCAGGTAAGCAGGATAACCCTGTAACTTATAACATGCATTTCCAGTTAGGGGTGCAGCTATTATTCGACAGGTGTTTAATCATGTTACTGTTATGGTAAACTTTCAAACATTACACTTTTAGTACATTTCATAAATATCAAGGTACACCATGAAGACTTTGGTTATATCAGATGCTGGATCACGCGATAGATAAAGATGTGCAAAAGTCCTTGGCTGATTAGACTGATTCAACAAAGGCCTACATTTTCATTTTAATGTAGCCTATCTGGGCTCATTACTCTTTGCTCTGATGTTGAGCACGGACTACCTATCTTGTTCTAGTTTACAATGTTTACATGTTGACACATTATAGATGAATAATGTAGTTTTAATGAACAGAGCTTTCCTTTGTCTTTCTAAAAATCAGTAGGATGGTAGTATTTGGCAAATAAAGATCAGTAAAAAAAGACGGCAACAAAATATAAAATCTTACTGGCTAACATACCATAGTATAAGTAGTATAAAGTGTGAAATTGCCTCTAGTAATGTAGTGTAAAAGATACAATGCCATACTTGGAGTAAGCAACATAAGTAACATGTCGATATCATGAGTTGAAAGTATTCAGTGATTTGTTTCCTGGTCAGAGCGACATAAAAAAAAAAATACTCCTAAAATACTTCATCCTCTGTAGGGGAAACAATTGCAGTTGTGTAAATAACATTTTGGTGTCTGGGGTTTTATCATGTCAAGTCATTGCACACCTCATCTATATCAAGTAATGTTGGCTACACAAGAAACAAACATCCTTCTGTTTATATATGGGCAGAGGTTTTGGGTTTAGTCTTATTTGTTCCATATCCGCTTCAAGTAAATCTTTCGACTTGGTAGGAAACCTTTGTGTATGCAGGCCAGTGTGAAAAATGTCAGATCTTCACAGCTTTACAAATGTGAGGATTCACTTCACTTCTACTTTACATTATTATACATTGTATATCCTTTGGCCTTTGACTGCTCATCATAGAATTTGAGAGGTCATTTACTTCAGAGTTATTTGTTTCAGCCCCAGTAATTTTAATGTACAGTTATGTCCATCAGTTCATGTAGTGTACCAGCTATGTATTTAAAGTATACACATCCATTTCTGGGATAAAGCTTTTGAGTATAGTATTAAGTGACTTTGCATTTGAACTGGGCACATATTCTTCTGGAAGTAAGACACAGCTAACTCAAGTTAAACTTAGTCCATGGCATGGCTTAGAACTTTTTGGAACATTACTGTTTGCTGCTGTTAGTCTTTGTAGTTAGTCTCCAGTTTTCAGTTTGTTTTAAGAATTGAAGTCAAAACAAAGCTAAAAAAGAAAAAAAAATTGAAATATCTTGTTGAGCAAAATCTCTCATGTGGAAACAGTTAAGCTAAACTCTGGACTCATTGTTTGTCATAGGCCCATCATGGGAAAAATATCCGGTTTGAAATGCAGTCATTTGATTACATCTTAGAAACTGTCAATACGTGGCTCAGAGCTGTATGTGTGTGTGGTACCTTTTGAGCTGGGAAACATGAAGTGATCCTGACTGAAATGAGCTATTTTACCAACAGCTACACGCTCACAAGCGGTTCAGCTTGTGAGCGTGTAGCGAGAGATGGGAAATCTTTTAGGTTTCTATCTACATTATTGCACATCTCACTGTAAACAGGGGCCTGCCTTCTCTAGGTATTTCACAACAGCTCTTTTTTTCTCTCTCCTGATTTCGGTGCTGTTCAAAAGGATTTTACAGTCTCTGAGGAAGTGTGTCCTCCCACGCTCTCCCCTGCCTTTCTCTCTGTGTCACTCTCAACTAACTTAGCCTCTGTTTAGCACGTCTTAATAATCACTCAAATTTGGCCCTCTGTTTATTTGATGGTGCTTGACTCATGTGTGTTGTACGGGCTCCTGTTTCTAATGGTTTAAAGGCTGTACGGAAGCTCTAATTGCAGCTAATCCCCAGGATAAAGCAGGCATGTAAAAACAGCTGTGGTCAAGTGGTGCTACCTAGCATTCTCACATTATTTAGAATCTAGGATAACAACAGTAGGGAAGGTGGTATAGTGGGTGTATGTTTGAGTGTGTACAGAATAGGGAGGTTACAAGTGCATAATTCCATGTGATGTTGAGGAGTGTGTGTGGGTGTATACTGGATGAGTTGGCCAAACCTAGTGTGGAAATGTCAGGAAAAGATATTTCTCCATCCAAGATGCATAAATTGTAGAGGGAAGCATCAGTGCAGGGATTAAAAAGCTATATAACCAGGATCCCTCAATACAAGGGGTGAGTATTTATACCCATATGCCTGTTTACCAGGCTACTTTCCAGGCTCCAATTCAGTTTTTATACAGGATAAAATGGAACTGTAAAATATAATTCATTAAGGCACAGAAAATCCCATAAACTCTAGTAATGTTTGACAGGGAAACACATTTCTGAGTGGCACTAGTTTGGGTTATTTCTTCTGAAAAACTAGCATATGTACACACAAAGCAAATGTCTGCCAAGTTGTTTACATGCCAATTTAATTTTTGTCAACTTACCTCACCTAAGATGATTTATGAGAAAATTTTAAAACACAGAAATTGCAGTTTTACATAAACACATGAACAGTTAATCCAGGACAACTGTCTGAGTACTGTTCAGTCTGTTTGGGACAGGTGGTCCATCTGCAGGCAGCACGTACGTCGAGGTAGTGCTTAACCTACAATTGGCTATGTCAGATCAAGCTGTCTTGCTCGCGGTCTTGGTCGTGAGGTAGTTATGTTGGCAGGACTGAGTGGCACAGATGCCTGGGCCCTCTGTGTTTCTACCAGCTCCTACAGGGCAGTCAGGCCTCTGCTGAAAACAAGAGATGTAACCACGTTGCAGCTTGGCTAGGTTATACAGTGTTACAGCACATTCTGTTTAATGATGGGATTGTATGTTCTCCTTGTGTCTCCATGGGTTTCTTCCGGGTGCTCAGGTTTCCTCCCACAGTCTAAAGACCTGCAGGTTAGGTGGACTGGAAACTGTAAATTTGCCCATAGGTGTGATTGTGTTGTCTGTTTATGTGAGTTAGTTGTGCAGTGGACTAGCAACCAGTCCACGGTGATAACGTCTTGAATATTTTTGTATTTTGTAGACAGTAATTTTAGCTCTAACTGTTTGAAGCTTTAAACATCAACCAACATGCATCATGGTGTCAGTTTAGGTGGTCAGGAAGTCTCTAAAATTTGGTGAACATGGCAGAAACCCTGATACTGAATTATCACACAGCATGCTGGGATAGCCACTAACCCAACCCAGTCCTGTACGGTGTCAGTAGGTATAGTGGTCTAGATATTTTTGTCATTTTCTTTCAGCAGTCCTGGTGCTAGCTGTTTTGTTTGTTTTTTTTTTTTGTTTTTTTTTGGTGACCAAAGTTTTTTTTTCACTTCATTTTTCCTTTTTTATTTGATGTACACTGTCAGACTGCACATTAAGGAAATGATAAGAAAGGTTATGGAGTACATGGATGGCAAAAGTGACAGATTTAAACCTCCGACATGGCATGAACATTCCCCCCAACCCTGATGAGTCATACGGGCACCCTGTGTTGTCCACCTTCTGCTCTGTGCTTGTGATAGTGATGCTCCAATATGATACTGTTATTACACTTAAGCTGATGCACTGCATACATTCTACATAATCCAGGGCCATAAACGCAACCACCTTGTATCACAGTAATTATTATAACCCAACCGCAGTGCATCACATGAGGAAGTTCTCATACTGATTTCACAGTATAGAATTAGCTTTAATACCAGTTGCCTTGTGGGCATATGGAAGGAGGAAGCATATGTGTGTTTTTAATCTAACACAGGAATACAGAGTAATGATAATAAGATCAAAAAGGTCGATCAAAATAAACCTAATCTGCAGTATTTTGAAAATTGATTAATTGTTTTTCACTCATTGTGGCGGTTTTCACTTGTTGACATTTCATAGACTAAACGAATAATCCATTAATCGAGAAAATAGTGGGCAGATTAATCAACAAGAAAATGATTGTTGGTTGCAGCCCTGCTGGTTTTGTACAGAGTCAAGAATCAAGCATCAGGCTTTACAAATCAGTAATTAAGCCTGTGTGGCACGGCTTGAATAAGATAATTAGGCTAGAGCCACTAATCTGATCACATTACACCACCTACCAAAGACACTCTGACACACTGCCCCCCCAAAAAGATGCAACGTTGTTTACTGATTTAAACCTCTGTCTTTATTTACAGCCCCTTCTATGGAGAGGACTTCTACTTTGAGATCCCTCGTCCATTTCAGTGTTTATCCTTCTATGTTTATGCCAAGAGCGTTTTCCAAAGGGACCCACCTGTTGGTAAGTTGCATTAAGACGCTTACACAAGTATATGTTCTCATCTGAATGGATGAGTTGTAGTTTAATTTGTGTGTGTGTATGTGTGTCTGTGTGTGTCTTTTCAGGCAAGGTATCAATCCGGAAGGATGACCTGTGTAAATACAGTGGAAAGGAGCACTGGTTTAGCCTTCAGCCAGTAGATCCTAACTCAGAAGTCCAGGTAATTTCTAGGAAGAAGTTCAATGTTTTAAAGGAAGACTTGCAAATATAATTTCAGAATTTGGCACTTAATTTAGAGAATATCTCTTCCTAATTATGATTTAACACATTTCAGTTTTGACTTTGAATTGCTCGTGCTTTGAAGTTGGCACAGAAGTTATCAATAATGAGCCTGCACTACTCACCTCAGGCTCAGGGGATGCATGCTTTCGCAACATGCTTTTGCAACCCCCCCCCAATATAATATGCAGGAAATCCACTTGCATGTGGTCTAAAATTTGCATACAGATAAGATCATTTCCATATCAAAATAAGGTTTAATAGTCTCTGTCCAAACTGTCATGTTTTCACAGTTTGAAAACCAAGGACAGTCTCTATCCTGTTTACTGATATGCCGCTGCTGTCAGCCCACACTCAGTAACACATCAGCATAGTCTGGTTGCAGAAAAATGAAATGCAGTATGCAAGACTCGGGTTTCGAATGTTTTCGGAAAACTCTTAATGCCATGACAGTATAACCATTGGCACACTGTATACACTTTAGTGTTTATCTTGAAAATATCACCACAAACCTGTGGAAGATGAGATTTTGACATCTCTGGAGAAATACCACTTCTGCAAATATTGTTTTCAGCCGTTTAGCGTGTTTTTTTTTTTGTTTGTTTGTTTGTTTTGTTTAGATTTTGATCAAATTATTTGTGCCACCTGCAAGATTTAAATGTAACCAAATTAAGATCTAAACCTTGACTTTAGCATGGTGTTTCAAAAGTCTGGATAAAATTCATGAAGTATTTGTCTCCAACTCACTCACATCTTTTTCTTGTGATGCAAATGTAACTGGACTGTTGTTATGACTGCATGCAAGATGGTTACTTAGAATTTGCATACTGCCTAAATCCAGGTAGTCATTGTTTTATACCTCCATGTTTCCAAAGCTGACAACTAATGCTGCTGAGTGTTTATGAATTATTTGATAGACAAATTTGCAGTCAAAATGAAGACAAAGACTTTTTTTGTAAAATTGGTTTCAGCTGGTTAAAGCCGTTAGCTCGCTGTACCGCTAATGATTATGATACTGTAGCTTGTGTATAATCTTGACTAATGAGGCATTTTCTGTCCACTGTGTTTTTATGTGTTGAAACTTTTTTTTACCCCCTTTTAGCGTTCTATTGATAATTTCTTCAGCGGTGTCGTTCTAATTCTTATCACATTTAGGGCATGTGTGTGGGTTGTTCTGTTTTGTCAGATAGTTTTCATGGTCTGGTTGCGCTGGGTGAAACTACAGCACACTAGCACTTCTGTGCTGCTGTATCTAACGTATTGACTCTAGCTGCCATTAGCCCACGCCAGACTATTCTGGGCATGTGCTGCTACACTGATTCACTCACAAGTAGACACTTTCAACTGCAAAGTTACATTAGTGAGTGATGGAGGTGTTATTGCAATTCCTCTCCGGCTTGGTTTTGTAGTCAAACAGGTTCTGTGTATGTACCCTGTGAGTAGTGTCAACTCATATTCTAGGGAACTTGCTCAGTTAATAAAGAAAATTCTAATGGTAGGACAAATGATTTTTTTTTGTTTTTTTTACCTTATTCGTTACCCAAAAGGGAGGACATGGAGTTGTAATGTAAGTGTTAATTTGCTGGTGATATTGGCTCATTCACAGCCTTGCAAAGTAGTTAGTGTCATTTTGGCTTAAAGGCCTATCTTGCATCAGAAAGAACTACTCGCCATCTCAGCCAAGTGCTGAATTGCAGAGACAGAGTGCAAGTGTGTGGGCGTTTTGTTTAGCTCTCTCTCTCTGTTGCTCACTCTCTCGCTCTCTCTCTCTCTCTCTGACACTTCCGAAGGCAAGACCGGCAGCCTTCACCACATCCGACCCGTAAAGATCCTTTTGAGTGATGACAAAATTCACAGCTGTTGTGGCTCTTGTAATACGTTACCTCCATTAATCTAAAACACCATGAAACATGGGGTGGAGCTGGGCCACAGGTCAGGGACTTTGATCAGAGAATAACAATACTTTTCATTGCATTGAAACAAAATGCAAGGAAAGTATTTTTACATGTCGTTAGTAAAATAAATATTAGGCTTAGTGATTAGGCAGGCTTAGGGATTTGGCAGCTGGTCATTTTCTCGCATGCACATACAACAGCCCACACTTTTATCTTGTTTTAAAACCCACATATTAACTTGGGATTTGGCTTGAAACTTTTGACTTGTGCCCTGATGTAAGACTGAAATCTCATGACTTGAATAATTTGTTACTTCTCACTGGTCACTCTCCTCTCCTCATGTTCAACAGGGTAAGGTTCATCTTGAGATGCGATTGAATGAAGTGATCACAGAAAACGGCTCAGTAGGTCAGCACTTACTAGTCCGGTGAGTACCAAGATTCCCTTGTTGCCAGGCAAGTGTGGCCTGATTCAGTTGGTTGCCTTATGAATTGGGAAAGTTTGCAGGGAATTTGAAATCAAGCTAGAATTTAAAAGCTGCGCACTGAACCAAAAGATGAAAGATCTAACCCTGACAGTGGTGTGTTCAAGTTTATTTATACAGCAGAAGAAATGATATTTATTTTTTATCAGGTTTTTAAGTTGTGTGGTTTGATGGGGGAACACACTGCCTCACTGTCCTGAACACACTAAAAGGTTAGGGATTCTTTGACCACACTATTCCTAAAACAAACAAAAGGTGTATTGCAGCACTGTTTCACAGGCAGTAACAGTAATGAGAGCTTGTTGCCTCAACAACTCTTCCTCTTCCCTTCAGAGCTGCAGAGCTACAGCCAGTGAAATTATTCTCAGCTTTATGCATTTTCTCAGTGATTATAAGCATACGTTTAAAACATCTAAATATCCAAATGTGAAAACTATAACTTTTTATACAGTTTACTCTGTATCCAAACTGGAAACATCTCTTAATAGTTCAGACAGAGGTACTGTATAGCAGAAAGAAAAGAGAAATCTTTTGAAGCTGTTATCAAAAAGTCACCGTCCTAGATGAGATGATATCAATTGGCCGTTTTAGCGCTTAGTGGGTGGTTTTAGTTTTTGTGTGTGTCACAATATCACTTCATCGATCACCCTTATGTCTCAGCTGTACATTTGACATCAAAAAAGTAGCTATAAGCACAAAGTGTTCCCAGATAATGACATGGGAGGATCAAAAGAAAGAGCTCATTGAAGGATTGAGTGTGCGTACAAATCTACGTGTGTATGTCAGGCCTCATGCCATTTACGTGTGATGTTTTGCACCCCCCATTCATACTTGAAGAGCAGGGTAATGAGGAGGAAGTGATGGCATCTGAGCAGGAAGCCTGCGCTTCTCACACTGCAACCGCTGTGGTTTTCTGCTGCCGTCATTCACTCTGTCACTCAGATTGTTTGCTTAAACTGTAACTGCTCACTGTCAGCTCTCGCCATATGTGCACACTTTCAGTCATCTGTGTCTGCATACCACCCTGCTGCAGTGTGATTAGCCACCAGAGATGGTCAGAGCAGAGCGAGAAGGGGTTGAGTTAAGAACGCGATGCAAAGGAGAGACTACAGGGAATATTGTCATGACACCCGGGAAGATGATACACAAACATCCTGACATTTGCTTAGCATGGCTTCTCCCTCTGGCCTCACTTAGTGATGAGCTGAATTCATTCTTATTCTCTGGTGACTCCTGCTTAGCAGCCACATCCTGTTTAGAGTGCCGACAGTGTCTGTTTGTTGTCACCTGAAACACCTGTGAAAAAAGCAGCTGTCCCTGTGAGACAGGAGCCAAACATGAGGGCACAATCCTACTTCTAAATGACTGTACGACTGTAACACCACGGTATCAGTGCGAATCGCTGTTTTATATAGGTGACAGCTTTACTCTCCACCTCCATGTCTGTTTGAGGATTGGGGGCTAGGCAGCAGTGTCATTTTTAAGTAGAGATCTTGACAACTGATGGCAAAAGATTAAGTGAGCCTGAAATCTGATAAGCTGGACAAAACTAAAAGAGAAAATAATTTTTAATTGCACCTAAATTCATAGCAGGATGTTAGCCCAGATATCATTACCGTTTTTGTTTTTTGTTTTTTTCTTTTTTTAACAAATACAACTTTATGATATGGGTCAGTGCTGCTGTTGTTGTTATTTATATTCATAAGTATTCATAAGTTAAGCCTGATAATTAAATTTTAATTTGGGTGAAAAGCAAGTAATGCGGCATATATGTTTTATTTACATCTAACTTAATTGTGCGTGTGTGTGTTTGTGTTTGTGTTTGTATGTGCTGATGATGATGATGCCATGAAATTACATTCTTATCTTTTAATGGGTTGTTACTGCCTTTACCATAGTTCCATAGTGTTACATGTATATTACCTGAAGACGTCAATACAAAACGTGTTTTTATGATTAGATGTTTGTTTTAAAAGTCAAAGATTTCCATTGAGCTGGTGTTTGGAAACATCCTGTTTTTCTGAAATAGTATTTTTCATTGTGGTACCTCACTGTAAACTCCAAAATTACCAAAAACAACAACAAAAAAGCTTTTTAATTATTCATAACTGTCCTGTTTTATGTAAGCCTCTTTGTTTTTTGACTCAGTGCTGTGATATTCAGACCATAGAGGGTTAATAGTAATAGCATTTCCACTGAGGCATCTGTTGAACCAACAAGAAATTGTTTACCATTTATGAAGCTAATCTCTCCCAAGGTCTGGGTCACTTTAGAGTCTGGAAGTATTGAAAGTTTGCTGGAAATATTGAAAATTTTGTTGAAGATGATCAGCTCCAAAGTAGCAGTTGGAAGGGTGGATTGACACTCCCCTGCTGCTAATCTGAAACCATGTAAAAGAATTTTTTTAAGTCCTTGAAGTCATAATAATAATAGAAATTTCCATGTGACTTTCTTTAGAATAATAGAGTGCCAGGAGCTGCCTCTGATCAGTGGGCAGAACTGTGACCCCTATGCCACCGTGTCACTCGTCGGACCTGCCAGGTAACTCTGTGAACGCCACACAGATACTAGAGGAAGCTAAGGTTTCCTAAGAACAGACAAATATGGTCATATTCTTTGCATTTTCTAAGTAGAGAAGCAGCTCGTTACCTCCTTTTTAACTTGCTGGTTTCAAATTAATGATACTACTTACTGTAAATGCGTGCTGTAATTTCCACATTAAAAGTTCAAAGACTAAAGAGAGGAAAATGTGCAGAAATAAAACTTAACTGGAAAATGAGTCCCATTATTTTTACTTAAAATATTAAAGAAATAATAAATAAAATATTCAGAAGGTAAAAATCACTATACTTCAGAAAATAATGTTATCCTGTTTGACCTGTCTGACAAGGTATAAACTCAGCTTTTTAAAACAAACATATTTAAAAGAGATTTAAATGAATTTATAGAGCTGGTCTCTTGTTGTAAATGTCTGCTCGCCTTTTGCCACTAACCTGGACCTTGTTTCAACTAGTAAGAACACATATGAGGATCTTAATGTACTTCCTGGCATATACAGGGTCAAAAGCTTGGCAATGTAACCAGGAACCTGAGCATGTGGAGCCTTAACTGTAAAGAATAAAATGTTAAAACAGACTTAGGCAGTGGACAAGAGCTGCTATCACTGATCCATTTACACAAACTGTAGTTGCTAAAGGAAACTGTACCATAATGATTTGCAATTATCCAATCCCATGAAATCAGATGAAGGCAGATGATAGCAACTTCATTTAAATCACTAATGGCTGTAATCTTGCTGCAAAGGAATAAAAACAGAAGTTAAAAACGTAAATTGTCATGGAAATTGTAGCGTTTGTGATGCTCAGCAGGGAAAGTTTTTAAAATGTGAGTATCAGAGTCTCTGTAATGTATCTCCTCAGGTCTGACCAAAAGAAGACAAAGGTAAAGAAGAAAACCAGCAACCCTCATTTTGAAGAGACCTTCTTCTTTGAGGTAAATATAATATTGCTCATGTTGCTGTCAAACCACATTATGGTTAAAAATGATCCACTGCTTACGTTAATGTTAGATTACTTGAAAAAAAAAACCAGAAGCATAAAAGTCAGTGTTTTTTACAAGTAAACCTGTAAGTAAGCCTTGACATGCTCATCCTCAGGTCACACGATCCAGCAGCTACTCTAAAAAGTCTCACTTCCAAGTGGAGGAGGAGGACATCGAAAAACTTGAGATCAAGTGAGTTGTGTGTCTGTGCATTTGTCTGTCTCTCTCTCTCTCTCTCTCCTCTTGTTTCCTCTCTATAGTCTTGACAGAAGAAAAATAATTTCTTAACAACTTGAGGACAAAAAAGTGAATTTGGATCTGGTGTGTTCTGACCACTGATAGAGAGCCTTGGTTTCTGGTTAAGGAAATGTGGGGCTTCGATCACAGTGGACTCATAGCTCACTGGGTAAGACTAGACAAAGTCAAAGGTAAACACTCATGCATGGTTTTGAGGTTTGGATTTGAGGTGGTGTCATTGCACGGGTATTGTATTGGAGTTTATGCACCAAGCAGGTGAGCACCACTCGGTAGTGGCATTTATTTTGTCCCCTTTTGCCATATTGGAATTGAGTGGTTATGTGTTTGTGCGGAACACACACACACACAGCAACAAAAGTTGTGTACATGTGGTTTGATGTTGCTTGATGCCTTATATTCATAGATGAAATGCGTTGTTTCAGTTCTCACCCTCCACCTTTGCAGAGTTGATTTGTGGAACAATGAGAATCTGGCTCAGGATGTGTTTCTGGGGGAGACGCGGGTCCCCGTCAAGATCCTGCGAAATAACCACATCCACAAAGCCTGGTAAGGACTGGACAGAAGAAATGTCTTTTTTTTTCTTCCTACCATCGGCCAGCCACAAGGCATGTCAACAAATATAAATGCATAATTTAGGTATGAACATATGAAACAGCAGATAAAAACAGCATCCATATTGCTTCATTAATGTTTTTTTTCTCCTGTCACGAGTTACACAGTTTTCTGCAAACATCATCCATCTTCTTTCCCAGAGTCATAACTCGGTCAAGTCAAAACACAGACTTTAAACACACACACACACACACTGCAACAATCTGCAGAAGTAACACTTTACACTGGTGGATCTCCAGTGTCCATCAAAATTCATTAAATCCATTTAGAAAATGATAAAAAACTCTTCTTGTGACTCCAGACCTGGGTCACATCTGATTCAGTGAGCTCCTCTGACTTCTGACCATCCAGACCATTATTAGTTGCACAGCTTTTATTTAGATTTGTTTCAGAATTTGTTTTTGAAGGAATGGTTCAAATATAAATCATGCATTATTATTTGATTATTTTAAGCACATAGTTGAAATATTGTTTTATTCTGTGTATTTTTTTGTGAGCAGCTATATAAATGTGCGGAATACAAATGAAAGCAGAAAACTAAGTCAGAACATTTAGCTGGCGAGACAGTTTCTCAGCTGTCTAAACACAACACAATAGATATTTTTACAAAGGTACAGATAGTAGAATTTCACTACACTCCTATTATCTATTATCTTAACATCAGTCTAGCATGTTTAAAATTGATTTAGCAGAACCAAATCATTTTGTTTAATGTGTACTTGTTTTCCGACTGCCAGACGGCCACACTCTTCAATTGTACTTCAGCTACATGCTGTCAAATCTTTTCTCATACATAGACCTGTTGTTCTGTCCTGAAGGCTTTCATGTACTACCAGGGCTGAAAATGAATAGGCCCATTTTAGATTTCCGGGGAAGATAATATGAAACTGCAAGACCTGTGTTGCAGACGTACACCACTCCTGGCTCAAGTTAATAACTACCAGAGAAGCAATGATTTTTTTTTCTTTTTTTTTTTTTTTTTTGTGGTTTCATTTAGTTTTTTGTTTCAGTTCAGACAGGCTCACTTGTCTCCATCTTGGTAGAAATTATTAGACAGTGGAAACATTAAGAAGAGACGATGATGAAAATAAGTCTTTATCATCGTGTCAGTGACTAAGTCTGATGTGTCTGTTTCTTTAAAAATGCATTAGATTGTTGTCATTAAACAAAACCTGGCAGAGACTGTCACTGACGTCATGAACCGGTCACCTTCCTCTGAACTAGATCAGGTTTTCATGGGAGGGGAGCTTCATGCTTTGGAGTCTTTCTCTTCAGGAGCTACGTCCTGTTTGTCTGTTTTGACAACTTGTACAGTTAGGTTTTCCGTGCTATTAAAAGGTGATTTGAAAATCTTCCTCGATTTCTCAGTGTTCAGCAGTTTTTCCATTGTGTGGGTGTTTCCTTGCTTTGCGTCAGTGTAGGTGATTTGGGATTATGCCAGATAGCAATCTGTTGGTACATGAGGGTTGTGAGTTGAGTGCGTGGGTGGCTTTTTGCATGGTGGCAGTACCTCATGTCTTGTGTTTATGCTGGAAACCAGGGATGCTGCACACATAAGAAATGTTCAGCTTTCTAAAATCAGCACAGGTGACTTTTTTAGAGAAACGTCTCTGTGCCTGTTATTACAAATCAAGCAGCTTATGGACGACCCTGTAGTACATAGTTGCAGCTTTTGAAGCACTGCAGTTCAACTCCACATTTAATCGTTTTGTGATTTGCTCCACCTGTTGGTTTATAGGGAGAGGTGCATGCAGCAGAGACATGAGAAATATTATTTTTAAACTGCTATTTAAGAAATCTTTTACATTTCTAGGCTCTACCAGAGTGGTTAAAACAGCTGGAAAAATAAGAAGTAGATGGTAAATACAGCTGTCTGATTTATATGGCGTGTACAGGAGGGCATTAGCTTTATTAAGTAGTACTTAGAAACCCCTTTACGAGGAGGCTGAGCTGCAACAGTAGCTACAGTAAAACATCCTCTAGGTGTATTAATGTAATCCCTAATCACCTGTTGTGCATACATTATAGATTATACACTAATGTAATTGACAACATCCATAACTGACCGTTTATGGATGCACTGTTTGGTTTTGTTTTCTGTTTTATCAGTTTATTAGGAGCTCGTTGCTTAAACCCCTAAAAGCTTTGTGATGCTAATTTCTTTCTAAATGCAGCATTGCCCCAGATATAAAACAATGGCATGTAAGCTCTGTCATATAAATATTACCACCTATACTGCAGAATTCCTCATATTCACTATTACAGTATGTGGCGGTGTCCAGTCTGTGGGGAAAGTGACATCAACATGTTCACTTGTTCTCCTCTAACTGTTCACCTCTGCTTTTGCTGAGGTTACGTTGCAAAAATACACCTGTTTCCATAACGGCCTGGTTAATTATGACGATGTACAGTACAGGTTCCTCACAGCACAGCATGCTAAGACAGCTTGTCTCCCTGCGGTCTAACAGGTATCTCCTCCAGCCTAAAGGGAACGGCAACAAGTCCAAGTCTGACGATTTAGGATCCTTACGTTTGAAGCTGACCTATATAGAAGACACAGTGCTGCCATCTGCCTGCTACACACCACTCCGCAACCTGCTGCTCAAATCCCCAGATGTGAAGGTAAGGCAATAGCACAAGTTACATTAAATCCTAAGATGGAGGGAAAACCTTTAAAAGAATGTACATAATTGTACATTTCTAGGTTCAGGCCATATCAGAATCTCTCTTCTGAGGCTCCAATAAGAGATAATTCATGTATGTGTAGCCTTTCTTTGTGTAACTCAGTCACCTCAGTCTTCTGTTGCTGCAATATATTGAAACTGTGTTATAATCATGGAATTGATCAGTTGCATATTGTTTTCTTTCCGTGTTACTTCCTTCTCTCTTCAACTCCTGTATTTCCCCTTTTTTTTTTCCCACCCTCTAACCTCCCACTTTGTCTCTTTGCCTGCTTCAGCCCATCTCAGCGTCAGCAGCACACATCTTGGGGGACATCTACAGAGAGCGGTACGAGGCTGTTCTGCCGATGGTTCGACTGCTGCTCCACCACAATCGCTTTGTGCCTTTTGTCTCTGCTGTGGCAGCGCTAGAGCTGGACAACACTCAGTGAGTTCTCACACATTCATAACTCACAGTACAGGTACACACTTGTAGGTAGGACATGCGAACTGATAAATGTCATGACCACATTGTTACTTCTCGTATTCTTAAAACCTTAAAGTTAAGTTCCTGTTTTTTGACAGCCTGGGTGTGACTTTTGTAGTTTCTGCCATCATTTCTTGTGGCCGTCATAAAACCAAAATTAAGTTGGAAACAGGAAGCAGCTCTGGGAAATGATAGACATTTAAAACTGGATTTTCATGTTGGCTTTATTTTCACTTTGATAAACTTGTAAGGCATAGGATGGTGGATAAAATGTCATACCCAGATGCTAAAAGCTGAAACAGGAATGATGCTACTACAAAAATAAGACCTAGGTCATAAAAACACAGATTTTTTTTTTCCTTTAAATAACTAGGCTGGTCTGTCGAATTTCTCTATACTGAAACACACAGGGTACTTTAATGATGATTATCTCATGTGAAGAAATGATCTTTTGTCAAGAAATGTGGTCAAAAATAAAAATGGTTATAATGTCTTTTTGATGTTGGTGGAATATTTCTGTGCCCGTACAGGGAGGCTAACACTATATTCCGTGGCAACTCGCTGGCAACTCGCTGCATTGATGACATGATGAAGATTGTGGGAAAGAACTACCTGGCGGTTACCCTGAAGCCTGTAATAGATGAGGTATGACTAACAAGGAAACACACACACACACACACACACACACACCCAGATGCCAGAATAGCCATGAGTCACTGAGGTCAATATGGAAAACTCTACTTGAACAGATGCCTTTCCACTGCAAGTGAGCAGATGTGCAGATGTAATTGTTAGGTTTGGAGTTCTTACAGATTACTGCATCAACCCCTTTTTGAAACTTTATTTCAATAATTTCCCTCTAATGACTCACATTAATGAGAATAAAATGATAGTTTTTTGATCTATTGTCACTTTTTGGCTTTTTTATACTCTGTGCCATATTGTGTTTTTGGTTGTCTTCACATTTTGACTCATATCTGGGACTTAGTATTGCTGTTTATCAAATGGCTTATTTAATACAAATTTGTTCCTTCACGTGTGTAGAAAAAAAAAGCAAAGGTGGTATTCTGAATGTGTGCGGTACTCGTACTCATCATCTCCTGTCCTTCTACTTTTGAGAAAGTAGGAATTAATCTGTAGTTCCATTCAACACAAACTCTCAGACTTTGTTCATTTCTCACTAATACATTTGGCCTGAACCTAATTGTTTGTTGTGTTTTTTGTCCTTTTAACTTTATATAGATTTGTGAATCCAACAAAACATGTGAGATAGACCCTGTTAAACTAAAGGAAGGTGACAACGTAGAGGTCAACAAGGTAAATACACTTGTCTCTCACAAACCACAGACAAGCAGAATATCCTTTGAAATTCTTCAGATTTTGAGCATGCTGATATGTATCATGATTTTAATTTCCTTTACTTTATAAAGATATATGTCTGTTTTCCTCTCTGTATTGTGTGTATATATGGAGAGAGTAGAACTAATTTTCTTATTAACTCTGCAGGAGAACCTACAGGGTTATGTGCAGAAGGTCTTTTCCTCCATCACCCAGTCCAGTTCGAGCTGTCCCCCACTCATGTGTGATGTCTTCAGGTCACTGAGACACTTGGCCTGCAAACGTTTCCCAGGTAAAAGCCAGAGCCTGAATAAGAGGCTGCCACTTAGTCAGAGAAACTGTCATTCAGACAAATGAAAGAAACTTCAAAAGAAGATCAAAACCCACCCAGAACACCACAGACATGTGCTCATAAGTACAGGAAGATCAGTGTGTATCTGTCATCATTTTACTAAAGAAAATGTGTTATCTCTACATGTTTATTCCCCAGAAATTGTTAATCAGTTCAGCAGGTTTATTGTCCCAGTGACGGTAAATACTGTATGTAAACAGTCCCCAATACCAGACCTAATTACCTTTATTGGCTCTTTTCTAAATATGTTCTCTATTTATTTTTCTGATGTTAATTTCAATGTGTGCTGCAGTATTTAGTATGGATATAAGTTATGTAAGTAATATAACTATATAATATAATTAAATCACTGAGCTTTTACAGTGTGTTAGTTAATGTCGACCATAAGGTGGAGCCAAATCTCTATGTTTAGCAGGAGTTAAATTCTTAGTAGTTTTTTTTTTCTGTGCTCTTCCTGTACATGTTAGAAACATTCATAGTGAACTGATGATAATGAAGGTCAGCCTCAGTATTTTTCTTTATGCCTTCTGAGATTTGCTCATCTCTTAGCTGAACATGTAAGCCATTTCTCACAGGTTCTTTCTCTCTCCACAGCTGACCCACACGTTCAGTACTCAGCTGTTAGCAGCTTTGTGTTCCTGCGGTTCTTTGCTGTTGCCGTTCTTTCTCCACACTCCTTCCAGCTCCGTTCCCATCATCCTGTAAGTGCACGGCCCCTCGGCACCACAACTGGCCACTTAACAAAAACTGACCAAACTTGACACGCAGATTATACTGTACATTGTTGTTTATTGTCATGTTTTCTTTAACTTTAGGATCCTGAGATTTCCCGCACACTCACGCTCATCTCAAAAACCATCCAGACTCTGGGCAGCTGGGGTAGTTTGTCAAAAAAATTGGTAAGATTAACAGTAGTTAAATAACAGTGAGAAGGAAGGAATCATTATTGTATAAATTAAGTTTCGTGTGACACTGAGGATACTTAAGTCTGAGCAAAGTATACAGCTTTTTGTTTGGAAGAATGCTGAATAATGTGAAAGATATTGTGAGTCAATGGTAATGAATAGGACCTGGTGTTTTTTATTGTATAATTGTCCTAAAACATTATCGAATCAGTTTTACAGTATATATCACATGTTCATTTGAGTCTTTATTTTTTCTTTTCAGTCTAGTTTCAAAGAAACCTACATGTATGACTTCTTCAAATCATTCCAAGAGGACAAGTGTATCGAAAAAGTTAAAAAGGTATTTTTTGGATTTACTCAGAGGTGAATGTTTGTGTATTTGCTTATCATTTTAAATGGTTAGCACTGACATCATTATTGATTCTGTTCCCCAGTTTCTTGACGAGATCTCGTCGAATGTCAGTAAGGAGTCTAGTGGGCTGGAGGATGCGGTGGTACTCAAGGAAGGGTGAGTGTTCATGAGGAACTTAACCAGGAGGAGATGGAGCCAGATTTAAGATAGAGAGAAAAGGTCATGGCTGCTTCTTCTTTAACCATTCTCGCCTACAAAATTTAAGTCATCTGCTTTAATCATGAAGCGGGTGACTAAAGTAATTGGTTAAATAAACAGACACTGGTAATACCTCAGTGTGGCCTCAAGTAGAGCAGATGAGAAAGCAGTTAGCCTGTAGTAATACGGACTGAGAATAATGAGGGAGAAACACTATCTAGCCGGAAGTTAGGACTCGTTTTTCTCCCTTCAGTAGAAGTCAGTCATTATTACATGTAAAAGTACGAAAACCAACCTCCTATACTGCCTTGGCAGTTTCCCTGAGCTATATAATCCATCAGAGTGAACATGAGGCACAAAAAAGGGGACTGCAGCAATTTAGTATTTCATTTTCATAAAGCTGAGGGGCTTGCTAGAGGCACATTAAAAAGGAACGATAGTTAGTCCTTTAGTATGGGTCAAGTAAAAATGCTAGCTCCTAGATTTCCCATAATTCAACTGAGACTCAGGCATGGGTCGCCATAAATTGACTGTGACACTGTAATAAACTTTGTTGCTTTAAGATTTAATTTAGATTCTGACTGGAGCCTTGTTCCAGCATTTTTGCATCAAATCAGATTCTAGATTTGTGTGTGTGTGTGTTGGGTTGTACAGTTTTGTTTAAACAAAACATGAAAATAAAATGCTAAAAAACAAACAAAAAAAAAAACAATTAATCTTACTTATTTGCTTGCTTTAAGAAAAACATGGCTTAGTTTTTGAACCTCAATCTTGTGTGTGTCTTTGATAGGGAAGTACAGAAACGTGCCCAGGGGAGAAAACGCCTTGGAAAGAAAAACTTCAAAAAGAGATGGCTCAGAGTGACCAACAGGGAGCTCACCTACCACAAACATAAAGGTGAGGCCTTTAGGGTCACAAGTATGTTAACAGTGTGCTTATTCTGCCTTAACTGATTGGATCATTATCTCACACAGTGAAGTTTTTAAAGCTTTTTAAAGTAAATAAAACCCTCTCAGGGGGTTTAAGGAAAGGGTCAAGAGTGGTATGCTGTAGCATAATGTATTGAGGGAGCAGGTCATGATAAATTAGAGTAGTAATTTTCTGTATCTGACTCACTTGTGGTGTCAAGGTGTGTCAGGATGGACGTGGGAGGCAACTGACTGAATGTAAATTTCAACAGAAAGAAAAAGCTGTTTTTACTCTGAGGAATCTGAGACTCTTTCAGAAACTGACAAAAATAAATAAATAAATCTTGAGCTTGCATTATTAATGGGCTCATTGAAAGGTATGAAATCACATTGTTTAACAACAACAAACTAAAGGTGGTTAACACTTCTGACTGTCTTTGTGTATTGCTCTTGACATAAAGTTGACAGAATGACTTCTGCTTTCCAGGGAAAGAGGCCCTCTGCATCATCAATGTCAAAAACATCCGGGCGGTGGAGAAACTGGATGAAAGTGCCTTTAACCGCAAAAATGTAAGCCAATTCCCCTCAGATGCCCAGTCATCACCTCTCAAATGTGGCCCCCTTATAATGGAAATTTTAGTCCCAGTGCCAGTTCCCCAAGTTAAAATAAACAAATGATGAAATCTTGATTTGGTATCTCATGAGTTTTTGTTGAGACTCTGCTAAATGAGTGGACATGATTTCTACGTTTTGACGTCAGTGTTATTTCAAAGACGTCAAAGTTGTTTTCACTTTTCACCCTGTGAAACTAAATTACTCTCAGGTTGTTACAGGTGTAATTTTATCAAACATCTAAGGGCTGCTCTTTTGTTCCATAGACCAACCTGTTACTGTTTTACATGAGACTGTTAAAATGTTGTGGAAATTTCCTGGAAATGATTTCTTTAAAGGAGTGGAAACACAGTCCTGGTTTGGCTCTTAAACTGCTCTGTTTCTCTCTTGTGTCAGATGTTTCAGGTGGTCCACTCTGAGAAGCCTCTGTACGTGCAAGCAGGAAACTGTGTAGAGGCCAGTGAGTGGTTGGAGGTCCTAGGCCAGGTCAGTCGCTGCAACGAGGGACGCCTGGCCACCTACCACCCGTCAAATTACACTGGTGGAGCCTGGCAGTGCTGCAAAAACCAGAGTAACAACGCATCAGGCTGCAAGCCCTGCACAGCGTGAGTCTTTCCTCCGCATTGTCATCAGCATTACCACCAGCAAGATGAGAAATATATGGTCTATAAAATATTCAGTATTCCTGCAGCTCTTTTGTGGGACACGTGTTGTAGATCACAGTAAACACTTCATAAAATTCCTCACTGCCATTTTGAAACCCCGCCACTGGTGGTAAATTTGACCAACCTACATCTCAGTCCAAGAGTAGAGCTGTGAAGAATGAAAACAGTCATGTTTTGTAGAAAGAGCAAATTTGAGAGCAAAAAATAAAAGACAAATCCAAAATTTCCACAGTTTTCCACAGCCAGTGGGCTGTTTTACAACAGCTGCAAAAAGCTCGCTGTCTGTTGCCATAAACGGATCAGTTTTTCATGTGGGGATCGACACACATGGAAAACTAAAAACAACCCTCTCAACAGAGCATGATGCTTAAGTTTGAAATATTTGACAAATAGCCCTTTTCCACCTCAGGAACTGCCACGTCCAGGAACCTTTGTCGGATCTAAGCCAAACTTTATTTGATAAATATTTAAGTGCAGTTTTGTGCTTAAAAAATAAAATAACCTTGGAAAAGCTCACTGGCCCTCACTACAGTGGAGACAGGCACGTGGCCTTTCATACCTCTGCACATCTCCTTTACAGCAGCCATTCAGACAACATACCAACATTATGATGCCTCATGTACCTGTTTTACCCCACTAAATATCCAGTTTAGTCCCAAATCTGAGAAAAAGCAGCCACATTTTCATATTCTGTCCAGACAGCATAGTTAAATCTGAATCACATGTTCATGTTTTGATTTCTGAATTGACATCTGTCTCTTTTTTTCTGTTTTTGTTGTAAGTTGTTTAATAGATAGAGTCCACAGAAACACAGGCCTTGGTTGGACTTGTATTTTTTTTTTATTTAAACAAATCAAAATAGTGTTCCCTCTGCTATCCATTCCTGAAAAGAACTTCTAACACTTTTTTTTCCCTCTCCTGTTTCAGCACCATCCTGGCCAACCTGCAGCTCGACATAGACTGTGACCGGGAAACAGAGAGAATTTTCTCCCTTCTATCATCAAATGATAGCAAACTCCAGGACATGGAGGGTCAGTGCCTGTTCATAAAACACTAAGTCAGGTTTTGATGGTTACACTTGTTGTACAATGTCACAGAAACCGCCCCAGAGCATTATGGGATTCTTGGAGCATTACATGATTGGTAGAGATCGGCCAGACTGAAGGAAAAAAGACAGCCAAACTGTCAAGATGTGTAGATGGAAGGTCATATTACAGACCCGGCTTATGTTTACTCTTTCAATGACTTTATTTTCCCTAAAACTGGAGGGGATCATTTATAAAAATGGCTACATGTTTATCTGATATGGATGTTAACACTCTCAAATTATAGGGGGAGACAACATGAGCACAGTTCCTCTCGCTCATTTTGACACATTTGACCAGTCAAAACAATGTGTTGGCCACAGGTATGACAAAATGTCATACCTGTGGCCAACACATGAGAATTCAAGAACCCTGTTGGACTCTCAAATTATTAGGATGAATAATTTATAAGACATGATGCCACAACCATTTACAGTCTGTGTGTAAGAAGTCCTCACAGGCTCCTAGAGTACAGAGCACAACACACACGTATTACCGTCCTAATACTTTAGCAGCCAGTATACAGAATTGCTCTCCACATGGCCTAATGTGTTTGGAAATCTCCTCCCCCAACACCTTTCCCAACGTCGAATTAGGGGAGACTGTGTCTGATCACTTCTGTAACTTTTCAAAACCCACAATTCAACATTCTTACACACACACACACACACACACACACGTGTGAACTAGTTCTGACCCGACGCTTCGGCTGCACTCTGTAATGTTTTGCTCTCTCCGCAGATGCATGTGCCAGTATGGCGGTGTACCAGGGCCCTCAGCGGGAGCAGGAGGAATACTCCAAGTTCACCATTCAGGAACCAAAAGAGACCTTTCAGACACTCAAACAGCTCCGCAACATCATGGAGGAACTTCAGAAGCAGCACAACATCAGGAACTACACCACAGCGCAGTACGGCAGCCTGTAAGTCTGCACTGCTGTTACTACATTTGTACTGTAATACATACATGTAACATGTATGTTTGTGTGCATGACTTTGTGTGTGTGTGTAACTTTTCTTTTTTTTTTTTTACTTGTAATTTGATAAATGTTATATAAATTACTGCTGCGACCATTCAGACTTAGCCGCACGTCCCCACAGCAGTAAAATAACACTCATCTTTGTTATTCTGTTTCAGGGCGAACCCGATAGTGGGGAAAACCTCCTAACCAGGAAGGGCAGGTGTGGCCTGAGACGGCCATACCAGCAGGTGTGAATATACCACAAAGATCACCATAGTGACACACTGGCGTCTTAAAAGGAGCCCCGGGAACTGTCCCACCCAGAACGGCTGCTGCATGACCAGGAGAAGAAATATTGCTACACCCTGACCTCCAGACACCATGAGTCCACTACAGCAACAGGAAGTGGATGGATTGTGAGCTTTTCCAGGATCTCTCCTTGTGTCCTCGTGCCTCACCCCACCCCCATCCCCTCCTCTCCACTGCAGGTCCCTTACGTAGAGACTCTCTCCTTGTCTGATTTTATGTCTCCAGCTGTATGAAAAAGGCACCATTAGATGGAGTGTGAATAGGCTGCTATTATTTTTTTGTATTCACCCAGTTTTAGATCAACAGCTGTGATGATACTCTCCCAATCTTAACATTTTGCTCGGACATCTCTCTTTGGAGCTGATTGATAATCGTGTCCTCTACTTGTGCCCCAGTACACTTAAATCTTTCTCCATTCTTAGTGTCCTTTCTCCTCTGAACAAATGTATATATATTTTCAGAGTCCAGTTAAGTAGATGAAACCGATCTGCCTTACTTTGATGGATGTTTCTTTCGCATTAAATGCTGAGGGAATAATGCAGAAGCACTTTAAATATTTGGAGAACTCCAAATGAAAAACGATTAGATACTTGGTATCAGCTTCCCCCCTTTTTGATCAGTTACATGATCTCGAGTACATTTTTGTTTTTTTTCTGTACAATAACATTGATAGCTTGTAGTTTTTAAGATATTTTTCTTGACCAAAGACAGTTTCATAGGTTTGACTTGAAAAAAAATTTATGTATTTTGAATACAAATGTTTTAAACTTGGAGACAAATTATATCTATCTATCTATATATATATGTATATATAGATATCTCTCTCTCTCTATATATATATAGAGAGAGATATATCTATATATATATATTTGGTTTATGTGTACGTTTTTTTGCTAACATATCCTTTACTGTTTTGGTGACTTTAGGCAAGCAGATTGCATGCGTTCAGTTTTGAGTCCTGATAGCACATGACCGTGTTGTAGAGTTGTGTTTCGCTGTGATCGTGAGTCGTATTGGTACGGTGTACATCAGAACTGTGCTGTCACGTCGAGAGCATCGCGACATACCCGTAGTGCTTTATGTATGAAACGATGGAGGAAATGCAGAGGGGAATCAGTGAGAGTAACAAATGAGCCCTGTTATCCCAAAATTAGTCCCGACAATCACGGCAACCAACAAACACATAATGTCCTCTTTTCATCTGTGCATTTTTCAGACCAGCAGTGCTGCACAGCTCCAGCTGTTGCGCTTTATGGTTTTTTGTTTTTTTTTTTAGAGAATTTGTTTGAAATGCGACACTCTGTGGCTTCGAGTTTAAAGTTGTGCTTTTGACTTTTACACAGCTGTAGGTCGCAGCGCTCCACTGCCAGAACAGTCAAGAAAAGATTGTGTAGTCAACAAGTAAAGAAAAAAAAAAGAGAGAAGACACATTCACTGATGATGATACGCATTATGGCATTCTTAGAGTGAATCATATCCCAGACAGGTTTTTATCCTAACTATCACATGTTGCAGAGGTAGCACTGCATCTGATCAACACAGTGATTGGTTGATTTTCGATCAGTTTATTAGACAGTATGGAACGGATATTATAAGATATGATACCGATACTGAGACCAAAACCTCAAAATTTTAGGTTGCAACTTTTTAAACATTTTTACTGTTTTTCTATCAGTCAGCTTATCGATTAATCAACAAATCATCTTTGCGCTGGAGAAAACTGATGAAAAAAAAAAAAAATCAAACTTTGATTCAGTCCTGGTTTTGTCTTTTTGTTTCCTGTAACGTTTTTCATCATTTGCCCATTTGAACAATGAAGTGTTGAAAAGATACAAAAGAAACTTGAATTTATTTTAGCAACAAAAGTTGAAGATTTAATGCTGATGATACAGGGTTAACCGTGTTTGTTTTGGTTTTTTTCTTTTTTTTCTTTTTCTTTGCTTGTGGAAATAAGTTGTTTTGTCTTTGGTCCGTCATTTATTTCTAACATGCATGTCTTGTATATTTAACAATATATTTTTATAGGAAAATGTTTTTGTATCTTTTGTTTTTTTTTTTTAAACACTGATTTAATGTGTTTGCTTTACTGGTACACCTAGGGAACATACCTTGTTCCTCGTCTGCAGCGCTCCTCTGAGGCTGGCCGCTTTTTTTGTTTTTGTCCCTTTACTGACTGTATGTGGTTGTAGCTGCTGCCGAACCTCCACTTGTCGATAGCTTAATGCGGAGTTACTGAAGTGAAAATTGTGTGTGTGTGTGTGTGTGAGACGTCCCCACCGAGCTGCAGCTGGCACTGACTGAGTTCACATGCAGGTTGTGAGTGAGTGAACTGCCTAATCAGAGCCAAAATACAAATGTAAAATGATTGATTTAAAGAAATTGATCACTGGATTTTGAACTTTGCCTATGCTTGTGAAAAGTTTTCAGTTGGACATGGTTAAAAAAACAAAACAAAAAAAAAACAAACTACCAAATTTCAGCAACAAGATCTGAATCTGAACTAATCAGAGCAGAAAGCTACTGTTATATTCTGTATAAGCTTGCATGTCAACTTTCATGTGAAGGTGAACATGTGTTGGGTTTTTATTTCCACTCACTTGGTTATTGAATTATTCTTTTATCTGCTTTTAATAAGGGAATTATTTTCTCCATTTGTTTTCCCATGTCAGTGCGTTGTCCTGAAATAAAAATGTTTTTTTGTGAGTTTATGGATGAGATGCGTGTGGAAACCCAGGCAGCAGCCTGGTAGGAGTTGAAGTGCATTAGCACAGCAGCCTTCTTGACTTTCACAGGCTGGACTTTGGCCAGAAGTCATATCATAGCCGAAAGGGAAATATTCATTTTTGCTTTGAACTATCAGATGAATAACATCATTCAAGGCAGTAGCCAGCTCGTCTGTCTGATTTCTGAGCTCTTCATATTAATTATGGAAATGAAAAAAGTCCCAGTTTTATTGAAGAACAAAAACTAATTTCAGGGTCTTTAAGTACGCCAACGATCTATACATTTATTTTCAAATACAGACATAAAATTACAAAACAAGATATATATATATATTTTTTTTCTACCAATCAACTTAGCAGGGTGTGAGTACAAAAGAGCAGTTTGAAGCCTTTATAGGATTTTTTTTAAATGTAAAAGCTTCTTTTTGTCCAGTGTACAGTCAGTAATCACAGAAAGCAGAGGGTACCTTCACATCTTCAACTCTTCTGAATGTCTCCATACCGCTTTAGCACGGTGTCTGTTCTTTTTATACACAAGACGTTTTATTTTCCGTACATGGTCTTTTCTGTGTCCATCTGAAACGATTTACAATAAACACTTTGCCAATGTTTCTCCTGTTTGTGAAGTGTCTGTACTTGCGTTAAAGGAAAAAAAAGGCCAAATATCAGTGAAGTGCTCCTGAACATTGTGAGGGCTGATACATGAGGTGCGTGAGCTAGCTGTTACCTGCTGGGTTTTGTGTTTTATCTGATAGGTTTTATGAAAACCATAAGGCCTGAGAGTGATGGATTTTGTGCTGCAATATGATGTTGTAGTATCTTTTCTGTGGTAGGAATCTGGTTTATCTCTGGGCAATGAAATCAAGCTGCTCACATCATCACACAAGTTGATTTGAATCAAAAACCACATGTACCCCCCATAACAGTTTATCTTTCTTATAAAGAACAAAGTATTAGCAGAAGGAAAGGAAGGAACGTTATTGGGTTTGGCAACAGCTGAACATCCCAGAGAGCTCTTTAAAGTTTTGCTTTTGTTCATGTTAACCCCTTTCATCCTGAAAACGGCCCCTAAATTCCTCCAACACAAGCAGATTCAGAGTGACACTGACCTGCTTCACAAATGCGTACGAGTGAGAGAAGCATAAATGACTCTGTTTGACCGCTGGCTTTACTTCACTCCAACTCAACTGTTTTAAAACAAACCTGAATTCACTTCAAAGTGAAAAGCTGTGCATACTTACAGAACATGTAACATGTAGGAATGAACATTGTGGAGGTTTAATTGGAAGTCAAATAACCAGCTGTGAAAATATTGCCCTATGATCTTAAAATCCTTTAAGCTTTTATAGATCATCTAACTTTTGATCTTCCATAGGAAACTACAGTACACGTCTAATCTAACACGTTTTATAGATGAGGGCTCACACGTTTTCATTTATAGATTTCATCATTAGGTTTCATCACATATTTAACAGCTGTAATCTGATCCTCTGAACAACACAAGAATGAATACAAATATTTTTTTGGTCACCTCCTGTCATGGACAGATTCTGAGAAAAAGGGCCCCTGGGTACACACGTGTATTAGGCCCCCAGCTCTCCTACATAGGAGTTAAAGTCACAGACTGAAAGACACACAGAACAATGTCAAAAGACACATTGCTTGTGGTCGTTTTGCATCCTTTCTTGTAGTCATTTCTCTCTCTTTATGGTTTTCTTGTGTCTCTTTGTGGCTCTGAGTAGCTTTGAAGTAATTTGTCTCTCTGAAGTTGTTTTGTGTCTCATTGGGGTTGTTTTGTGGTCTTTTTGAGTCTGTTTGTGGTCAAGAAATGTTAATAGTCATTTCAAGCAAAGGCCCTGGCCCAAGGGCCCCCTGATCCCATGGGCCCCTGGTCCCATGGGCCCCTGGGCCCCTGGGCCCCTGGGCCTGCGCCCCCACTAGATTTGTTCAGTAATCCATCCATGCCTACAATAAATAGACAACATGGAAGCATCACTTAAAGACTATGAAGCTGAGAAAGAACCAGAAACAGTTCTGTGATCCAGTCATTATTAAAGCGATAATCAGTCCATATTTTTTATAAGCAGCAGTGGTTGGAGGAAATTTTGGGTTTGGCTCTGTGTTTTCCCATGTTTTTCTTCCCAGCTTTGGTTCTAATGCAGGTTACAGGCATCTCTTCACTGATGATGAAATAATACCAGTCACTGAGCCAAAATTACCATTAAAAGTTTTTTTTTTACTTTTAGATGAAACGACCTGATTTAATTTTCAGCCTGTGTTAGAGCAAACTAAGTCATACGTTTAACATTCCTGTTTTCTGTTTTAGTTTAAACGTACATGCCACAGGCCACATGTGCCTCATCTTCAACTGACTGAGAGGATGTGACAGTCTCTTCTGAACCCTCACAAAAACAATGAACACACTGAAAAAAAAAAAAGGTTTCAAGATTCCACATTTGTTGGTAACCAACATCCGGTGATTGGCTTTGTTTTTGTGATTTTATAATAGTTTAATGGTGCAGACAGCACCGTTTGCACCATCTTTAGCTCATGCTTCCTGCAGCAAAATACCTTGTTTTGCATACAGGATGTACCACAATGCCAATCTGTTAAATCAACACACATTTTTTCTCTGTTTGTTTTCAGGGTGAATACTGATACTTCAGTGTTTCTGATTAGAAACTTGCTGGCAAACTATTTTTTTTATACTGTAGTTTGAAGCCAACTGAACATTGTAGTGTCAGAAGCTAAACCGCCACATGAAAAAAAATAAAAATAAAAAATAAAAATGGATTATTTTATTCTCTATGACAAGCCACCCGAGCTGATTACAATTCCTTGTGTTCACTGCAGCTGTTTCCTTGGCTTTTCAAACTCGCCCCCTCCCCCAGAAAGACTCTGCGGGTGGAGGCCGACTGCTGCATTTGTGTAAAAAGCTACAGAGCATGCAGCTCATTAAGCTACGTATGCTCTTGAAGAATCTCATTTCTCATGTGTGGACGTGTTTTTCTTTTTCCTCATTTCAACAGTAATATCAGCCTATGACCATGACAAGTAAGGCAGGGCCATATGGAAAACAGAGATCAGTTTAAGGTTTTAACTCCTTGTGTAACCAAAAATACCTGCATATACAGTCAAGTATTAAGAGGGTTGAGGGTTTTTTGTTGTCTGCCTCTGTTCTCCAGCACCTTGGATTTAAAACAAAGCAATGTTGAACATAAATATTAAATATTAATATTATATTATATTAATATACAGTCTGCTACAGTCTTTTGATCTGGTATTATCACATATCAGTGCTGTGCTGTCAGGACAAGCAAGGACAGCAGTGCGTGACCAGTTAAAGCTAGACATGATACCAGAGTGGAGGTGATATCTCTCCGTACAACTCGACCTTCTGTCCCATAAAGGATCTGATATTTCCTGTTTGCATCCATCTTGTAATTTACTGCCCTCTGTCGTCTATGAAAGCTCTGTTGACTACCAGCAGTTGCATCTATCACTTCTATCATTTCTGTGGCCATGTCCCATTGACAAAAGCTGAGTCTAGCAGAGGGTGGCTAGACACATTTTTGTTTTTTTGTTTTTTAGGTATTTGCACATTGTGGATAATCCTGGGATCTTTGACAGCAGGCGAGTGTGCTTTGTCGAGCTGTCCTTGACTAAGCTTCCACTGTTCTGAGATCAGTTATGATGTTGCCTGCATTGTTATACACATGGTCAGATGCATGTGGAAACTTAAGTTGCACATTAGAGAGTTGTTTCAACAGACTTTTCTTCATGAGCGTTAAGAGGTGGCAGTTGGTAAGTAAATGAGCAAATTACACTGTGATTTATTGACTCAAATTGATATAAGTTGTTGTACTGATCACCAAGACAGAAGCCTATTGAGATCTCAGGGATATATGTTCTGTCAGAAACACCTGAAAAATTACATACAGTCTGTGTAATACACTGTCAGATCTAGAAAAACAACTGTACAGACAGTGTCTCTACAATACAAAACATATTTCAGAATTATTGCTTTTTTTGAAAAAATCCAAATTCTGTTTTTGTGAAAGACCTTAAACCAAGCTATCGATTTCCTGAGTTCACACAATTATTACAGTATTGAACATTGCATTTAACTCTTTCCTCTATATATCAAACTGATGGACATGAGTTTCGACAGTTTGTTGATGTTGGAGGTGGTGGTTGCAAACATGTGGGTAATACAGCACAGTACATGCTATATGATAGGTTAAGGACAACCCCCACAGTTTGTTTGACATCTATAAGTTGTTATGGAAGGAAGATATTAAACGTCAAATATCCACAGAGAAGATGTTTGTTATGTTCCTGATGCAACCCGGCGCTTGGGGGAGTAACCCACACCTTCTTTTGTCCATATTTCATTTTATCCTTTTTCAGTTTATTTTGTTTTCCTTCTGGTAGCTTCTCTTGTGTTATTTTAATGCATTTTATGCCTCATGCAACCTCCTTTCAATCTCTTCTCTGTTTAAAAAGGTACTACACAAATAAACTTGCTGTGCCTTCAGGGAGACTCCTGATTAAATTTCTACCCTGTCAGAGGGCAGCAGACGGGATCTCTACCAGAAGGGGGTGGGGTGGGGGGTGGTGGTGGGGGTGGGGTGGGGGTTGGTGGTGGGGGTGGGGGGTTGTTGAAGGGGAAATGCCACTAATGAGAGGGTCGGGGCTCAAACTTTAACCTTGGCTTTGTTCCCATCCATCACTGCTGGCACTGTCATATGTGACAGCACTCGGGCCCACAAGCTGTCTTCACTTTTATTAGAAGGGAATCCGGCTTTGAAAGTAAAGGAAAATATTTTTGTTTTAAGGGTCAAATTTATAGCATAACATCCAATGCTTTCGCATTACAAAAGTACAAAGCTTCATCTGTGAAGGAAAACAGACACTCAGAAATGGGTATTAAATGTTCAATGCAGGATAAATACAGTACAGACAGGAGCGATGTGGCTGAAAAGTTTGTTGTAAATGAGGTGCGTGTGCCTGAATACAGGAAAAATGTCACTTTCACAGCGGTACAGGAAACATACCCAGGCAAAATGAGACAGACAAGAGGAGTGAAAGGAAGATTATTTTTTTCTCCACAGTGTAGCAGCAACCTCCCCTCGCCTTTTGCTTGTACAAATAAACAAGTAGGGCTTTCTTAGCAAGCCCAAAAAGCTGGTGTTGTCAGCCACATGAATTCTTCAAACACAGTGGAGGTCCTAACATACAGACAGTGTATACTTTGTACATGTAGAGCGACCACAACAGTGAACAGATGTATTGTACACAAACAGGCCAGCATCAAGGCTTTTATTACATTCCTCACAGTAATTGTGTTTACCATTGGGTAAACCTGCACCCCCTGGGTACAGCTCAGAGGAGACCTGCCAACTCGGTGACTCCCAGAACCCCAGCTTGGAGCACATCCTTACTGGCTGCAAGGCAGCATTGATTCATGGCTGGTATGGATGGACCCACCACCAGGTTCTGTGTGAGCTAGCTGAAATCCTGGAAGCATCCAGGCTGGAAACAAAAAGGGTCAATCTGGAAACATCACAGCAAGTGATCCAATTTATTAGGCTCAGAGCAGCACCACCAGGATGTGGTCCCTCCTGTCACCCAGAGGTGAACACGGTCTAGAGCTGGCCCCGATCACCGGTGAAGTTCCCCACAAGAGATCACCACAATCTCCCTACAGCCCGACATCGTGCTCTGGTCCACCTCTGCTAGTGAGGTCATCAGGGCTGCACTGATAAGAAAATGGAAAGGAGGCTGCCTTTGAGACAAAGATGGAAAAGTGCACAGAGCTGCCAGCTGTGTGTTCACCTATCCAGTGGAAGTGGACTGCAGAGGCTACACTGGAACAACTGGTGGTTCATGAGGTCTCTTGGGATCACAAGCTCCGAGCCGAGGAAGGTTCTCAAAGACCTGGCTGAGGAGACACGACAAGGGAGGTTCTGGCTCGGGCTCCAAGGAAAGGACCACAACATACAACAAAATGCTGCATGGTTTATGACTTGAAATGTTTGAACTGAGCTGAATGAAACGTTCTACATAGAAGTGTAGAACAAGAAAAGACAGGGTCCCAGAAATAGATTACCCAGAGTCTACTGTAAACTCAGGGCTCTCTGCTCTGTGACTTAATCATTTTGGGCCATTTCTCACAGTCTTCATATTCACAGTGAAACCACAAGCATATTTTGACTTTCATAATATGCTGATTGTGAGACTGACTGACCCTCTTTGAGAGGACTGTCAGGCCCCTGTCAGTCTGGCTGTTCTTAATGTGAGATCACTAGATTTCTCTGTTGAAATTTGACCTAAACTTTGTAATTACCTCTTTTATGTTTTACTGGAAGCCAGTGAAGATGAGGTGAATATACCCATCCAAGTCTATACTGAAAACTATGTAGTCCCTTTTCTGTGGTCAGTTTTCACCCCCAAACCGAATGTTACTGTCAGATGCAGTACATGTTAAATCTTGTGGCTTTTTGTTTTGTCGTAAGCTCCGTTCTGCTCCTTAGTTTGTTTCCATTGTGGGATCATCGTATTCTTGGGGTTTACAGATTAAATCCAATTACTGTGCAGATTTGACAAATCTGGCTTCATATGGTGACTGACATGTGGTACTGGCTTCAAAGCTGTGTGGCGTTTAAATACAACTGTACAGCAGCCTCCTCTTATGCGTTTTGCCTTCCATGACCATGAGAGAGATTAAAAAAAACAAAAACAAATTTGTTTTCAGTCTTGATGACTGAGTTTACTGAGGATGATTTTCATGCTTTAAATGTGTGCAACCTCTGTAGTGATGCACAAGTTCTGAAATATTATACTTTCAGCACAACCCATGTGGTCCGAACTCTGCCCTCTTCACCAATATACAAGTCATTTTCAGCATCACTCTGGGACTGACTTTTCTGAGGGGGCCAAGTTTGTCAAGTTATTTAGGCTGAAACAGAGATCAGCCTCATATGTCATTTATTTTCTTTTACACCTAATTATTGAGAGGGGACTGCAAGCTTTTCTATTTTTTATTAGCCATGCCAGTGGTATGGCTCTGTTGATGGCAATGTCTGTCAGTTGGTTTGGTCCAGAAATATCTCAACAACTACTGGATGGATGGTCAGTTTTTATGCAGATTCATGGTCCAGCAAAGATCAACTGTAATAGCTGTGATGATTCTCTGACTTTTCATCACGCACCATCGTCAGGCCTCAACTGTACTTTGTCTTTGGAGCTAATGAGCAAATTCTAGCATGCTAACATGCTGAGCTAAGATGGTGAACACAGCAAACACCATGCCTGCTGAACATCGGCATGTTAACATTTTCATTTGTGAATATATTAGCGTGCTAATATTTGCATGTAGCTCAAAGCACTGCTGTGCCTCACAGAGCTGCTAGATTGGCTGTAGACTTTGCCTGAGCTCTTCATAATTAAGCAGCCATATGAAATGCATCTTCATATCATTAATTTAATTCCTTTCTTGTCAAATGTACAGTTTCCAGGAACTGTTTTGATGTTTCTCCTTTCCTTTGCCTTTCTTCTTTTCCTTTTTCCAAAACGGTCTGATGACTGTCAGGTGTTATTTTCACTGCTGACTCGCCATATATACACTGTAATGTATATTTCTGCTGTTTGGACGTATGGATCTACCTCTGCCAAAAACTGCACTGTACTTTGTGACAATTTCCATAAATTCCTCACCATCGTTGACTGGAAGTGCGAAGAGTGTTTTACAGAGGAAAATTACCCTGTAAACCCTGGAGCTGGCGTACTCTGAGTCTTTGTTTTTACCCCAACATCTTGTTGCCAGACCTACCTCACACTACATAGACCATGTATTGCTTTGTACCTCATGCTTCAATATTAACATGAAGCGAACTGTGCAGTAGAAATTAAATTAAATAAATGAAAAACATCTTTCATTTATGAAGATGGCACATGTGCGTTAATCCAGCACTGTAACAAAAGTAGTGATTGATGTGAGCTGCCCTTCGCTCAGACAGTATTTTCTAAATATGACTAATCAAAACATCACTTTCAGTTAAAGCTCAGCAACCTACATTAAATTATTTCAGCCAAAAAGGATTCCAGTTCCAGTTTTCACTAACCTTCTCTCATAAGACACAGACACAAATAACCAAGATGACTTCTACGTGTGTCTCAAGTTCTTACAACTGGTTTCTAGCCACCACATAATGATTTAATGCTACGATCTCAAATCAAGAAACTGACTGAAATGCAGGGGACCACACAGAACGTAAGAGTTCACAATCAAGGACTGTGAAGTTCATACAAAGGTTGTCACATAGCATGGCAAAAAAAAAAAAATAAATAAATAATCCAAACATGACAAATGCTCAATGAGGAAATAACAACTGGACAGCTTGAATACCCAGTAGCACAAAGACAACCAGGCAACTGAAAAGGGAGGCTAGGGCGACAAGGCTATATATACACAGAGGAGTAATTGGCTGATGAGACACAGGTGACACAGAAAACTGGCGGGAAAAACACAAAGGCAGGAAATAAAAAGTGATTTCAAAATAAAACAGAAAATAACTATAAAAGACTCCAGGGCAATCTCTTTTGACAAATCACTTATTTAATCAAAATTTTCACAGATTAATTCCTTATAATGTATAACAATGTTTGTGTGTGTGTGTCACTAAGATCGGATTCAAGTTACACTGTCCTCATTTCAGTTAAGTGGCAGCACACTCCGTTTATCTCTTTGGTGACTGAATGATCCGCTCAATCATCAAGTCACCAGCCTAATACTGTTACCCACGACCAGTATTAATTTTGTCAGTGGAAAGTATAACAAAGAATATATCTGTTTTTCACAATAAAAACAAAACTAAAACTACAGAAAAGTAACCTTGGAAACGAGAACAGTTTTTGCCAATGTAATAAAACTAAGCAATAACATAAAACACAGACAAATTCACAAGTTTTAATGTAAAGTCTCATTTAGCAGCCTGCATCTGTGGAATCACACACTGTAGCTCCTAATTAGTAAAACAGTTTCCTCTGCTGCCCAATTATCTCTTGTTCAGAGGATGAGTTACCTGCTTGAGCTGTTGCACTACTACCTACAATCCTACTGAGAATTAGGCAAGAGGCGCCACAAAACAGCTGAGACGAACTACAAAAACATGCTGGCAGCACATCGACTGTTATAAAAAGGTAAGCTAATGTAACAATGAAGTGCTGTGGATATGGAGGTAACATTAAAGTTATTTTCACTCGGCTAACTTTAGTATTGCTTTCAGGAGGAGTGAGCAAGTTACAGGATTAATGTTGATGGTCCATCTACATCATGCTCTACCTGTTCACTAAACAAAGATCACAGTATTTATGTTATGTGACAATATACTGTCTCCTCTCAAAATATCAGTAACATATGATATACACTTAGCATACAGTTGAAAATAGCATGAGGCACTTTCCATGAAACTTACCCCGTCTGCTTTTCGATGTTTTGGAAACAGAATCTTTATATTTCTGCATAATATTCAGACCAGCATATCTTCCTTGTAGTCGTTCCAGCTTCCCTTCCTTACAACACTGACAAAGGTTAATGATAACCATAATAATAATAACAATAATAAAAATAATGAAGCATCTGTTTGTCCCCTTTCTGGATGTGGTATTTGGTCATTTTCTGATGAAAAGCTGCTGATGGAGTTCAGGCAGAGAGGCCAGAGAGGCAGCATGCTGGTCAGCGGGGTGACGGGAGAAGGACTGGACTCTGAGCGAGGAGTTGACGACTAAGGAAAATTCTGCGAGGCAGCTGTCATTTCTGCTCGAGGGAAATACATCGAGGTTCCCTGGATGAGGAGGACAGGACAAAGGAAAGAGAAGAAGGAAACAAAGAAAGAAGCTGATCGGAGAGTTCAAGTCATATGTCTTGTGCGTGTGCTGAACGCTGCAAATTGTGATATGTGTTTATTAAATTCAAAGGTAAAACTTGTTCTACCAAAAACACTGATGACTCGAGACCTACTTAGAAGCTTTTTACAAGCTTTCACCCACATATGGGTGTTTTTGTCAAACTGCTGTTTTGGAATAAAATCGAACTTTCATTTTTACGCTTTACTGATGTCAATTCCAGTAAAACAGCCGTACTGAAGTTTAGAAAGACTGGACTCTTGTTCTGATGAAAATGCAGCATTCCCGGGGATAAACACATGGGTTTATTACACAGATCAAAGCTAAAATACCACAATCAATGAGCTGATCAAATGTGGGTGGTCAAGTGCAGCAACCTCAACAGTGTTTTTCCACAGCTTCTGTTAGAGGAAAACTGCTGATGAATTAAAGGGACTACATGAAGCTTTTATTTAGACAGTGATTTACTGTGTTGTGTAAGATGTAAGAAACACATTAATCCTTGACTTGGCAACACTTGTGGTTACTGCTGCTAACAAGTGCAGTTTAATGCTACAGCAATCTCTCATTGGGAAGCTGTTTTATCTGTTTATAATACAACCAAACAAGCTCTTGTTCTTTTAATAGTCCCAGTACAAGCAGTTTTCCACAAAAACTACTTTCTTAAGTTGCTTTTTTGATGAAATATTGTGGTCAGCGCTAACCTCAGAGGGAAATACACTGAATTTCCAGTGGCTGCTCAAAGCTTTTAATGTCAAGCAGCAGCAGCAGTAGAAAATGTTTTTGGTTGGCAGCCAAAATACAGCACTAATCTGTTGTTAGGAGGGCGAACGAGGTTGATATCAATGAGATAAAATTACAAACAGGACTGTTCAATTACATGCTGCATCATTTCCTTGCGAATCCCTCCTGTGTAAGCAATTATCCAGCACTGGAATGGCAGACCCCACCACTAACAGTAAACTACACAGAGAGGAAATTCCATCCATCCTTCCATTCATTTTCTATACCGCTTGATGCTTCAGGGTTGCAGGGGAGCTGACTACTATCCCAGCTGACTACGAGCAAGAGGCGGGGTACACCCTGGACTGGTTGCCAGCCAATCACAGGGAGGACATTACAAAATGTAAACACATTCAACTACTGCTGAAAAAAATGTTGACCAAATAGGTGAGTTTCCAAGTGATATCAGTGACATGTGCACATACATGACAGGTAAAAAATAAACCAGAATGACAAACTTATTAGAAGAAGATTATCATGGTGAGATGTTTTGCATGAAAAAGGCTGTTGGCTGGAACATGTCAGATCCATGGATTGTATATTGTGCTGAAAGATGGTGGACAGTTTCTCATGAGACCATCTTACGGTGGTCAACAAGGGCAAACACGCTGCAGTGGCCCAAAAAATTTCCATTAGGAGAAACGTGCTGTAAATTCAGAAACGATGCCAATTCAAAAACACATGTGAAATTACAAAACAAATACTACAATAGAAATGTACGGCAAATGATATGCTGCAGGAAGCCAAAACAAATACGTTAACAGCAAACATAAATAAAGAAAATAAAATGTAAATAAAGAAACAATACAAAACCAAAAACACACAAACCTCGAAAACAAACGCAACACAAAAAACGCTGCAGTCAACACCTCTAGGGGGAGCACTATGTTTGTGCTTCCACCTGGGAGACAGAGACCTATGAACGAGAGAGTGCGTGGGAAGGAAGGGGGGAGGAAAGGTGAAGTGACAAGGTGACATAAAAAGGTACCTTTCTATGTCGTCTCTTAACTTCACCTCATCCAAAATTCCACGTGGAAATCACAGAATAAAGATGGAGATAAGGATGAGATGGTGGAGATGAGGATTTGTCATGCCATTTGCATGACTCCAAGATGCTTAGTCTTGCGAGCAAAAAACATTAGGAGAAACTAGGGTGTGTGTGTGCGTGCGTGCGTGCGTGCGTGCGTGCGTGCGTTGACCTTACACTGACTGGGTGGAGCTGGGGAACAGTGTGTGTGTTGGCATCCATCAGCAGAGGAGCTGTAGGGGAAGGTGCTTTGCTCTCAGAGGGCTCAGTCACAGGGCTGCTACTCCTCTGACGCACAGAAAAAAAAGAGAAACACACACACACACACACACACACACACACACACACAATGTTATTAGAAGTACAAGGAACCAGAAATACTCAAATACTTTCGCAGCCCTTTAAAGACCATCAACCATTAATATTTCATCATAACATAAACATAAATGTCACATATGCTCAAATGAAAAAAAATTAAACAGTCACATTCAAACATTAGAAATAAAATGATATACTGCAGCTGATTAAAACTATCTGATAAGTCTAAAGCCAGTCTAAAGGCACTGATTACAGCAAGTTTCAGCCCTGATCTTGGAAAGTCTGCAGACAGTCAGTATTATTTATCATGTTTATGTGTCAAATATCTCATATCCCAAATGAGAATCAGGTTAGTTGGGCCCATCACAATTCAACAGTTCTTGGATTTATAACATTTGTGATGCGATACGCAACTTTCCCTGCAAAAACCTGTGATAACTCTGGGCCTTGCTTTGGTCTCCATATGGGTGGTCTGTCTGCAGCAGGACTTGACATTACATCCAAAACTGCTGGCGACTGCAAATCTATAAATTTTTACAAACTGTTAGTTTCCCTGTCCTTTTCCCTGTTCCCTGAACCTATTGAGTAATCTACTGCAGCCATATAGAGGAGAAAAAAAAACATCTGCAAAGCCATCAATGTAAATATTATTTCAGGACAAATAATCATCTCATTGGTATGTGGAAAATATGGGATGGACCGTTCCAGTGAACAAGCCACCACTCCCACAGTTCTTGGACTTTCTGTTTTTATTAAAAGTTTTAGGCACAGAACGCTCATAACATTTTGTCTCATAAACAGAAGTTTATTTTAAGTATGTAAAAGCCATGAACATGTAAACACGGGATGTGGAATGTAAGACAGCAACTGACGCATCAATGATTTAAGTACTGAAGTCTATCAAATTTAAGAACATAAGGAAAAATATCTGAATGCATTCCTACAGTGAAAAAACAGACTAACAACTGATGTAAAGATAACTGAGAGAACTATGACAGTTGATGGAGTCCACTTCCTAAATTGTAGCAGATGATGTTACTCATTGAAAGAATACTTTCTGCATGATATATAGAAAAGATAGCAGGTTTGGCAGCACAGAGCTCAGTGAGCTTCCTAAAGACCAAAAACAAATCACTAAATCTGTGTTTTAAGCAGATTTAGGACAGGCCACATCTTTTAGTGGGATAAAGGAGGCTACCAGTCAGATGGTGGTTGTTGTTTTGGTTGGTTGTAGCCAGTCAGCAGAGTGTGCGCATTGTACTCAGGCCACACTGCAGAGGTTGAGATTGATATCAGTTTGGTGTCAACCAGGCTGGAATTGCGCACTCAGCCTGGGCTGCAACTAGAGTTTTATAATTATCAGTTCATCTGCTATTTTATCCTGTATTTGCATTTTATTTTTTGTCTCTAATTGTTAGAAAATATTAAAAAATGCCAATCACCGTTTCCAAGATAATGTTTTGAAATAGTTGCTTTGCCAGTCCGAGAATACAAAGCCTTGTGTCACGATCTGCCCGACTCTGTGCTCCCTTTTTTTTGTTCTTTTTTTTTTTTGTTTGTTTGTTTGTTTTTAAATCATTTATCTGTTGTGTTTTTGGTTGTTTTACTCCCTGTTTGTGCTTTTCATTTTCCCACCTGTGTGATTGCCTGCGCCATCCCAATTAGTTTCACCTGTTCCCTATTAACCCCTTTGCCTCTGTCTCTGTGTTCCTTTCAGTCTTTGTTAGTTCATCTGTTGAGCTCCCTTGTGTTATATCATTCTTCTCTTTGTTTTCCTGTTCATGTTCCTGAGGTTTCGTGTCCTGTCAGCCTAGACTCCAAGTTTTTCCACTCATCAGTTTATAAGCCAGTTTTGTTCACTACAGACTATTTCACAGCATCAGCCTGCTTTAATTTTTTTTCACCTAAGTTCTTGGCTCTACTGTGAAACCAGCAACTATTTACTTAGCAACTATTTATTTGAGAAACAGAATTTTTGCTGTATAAATAAGCCATAAAAATAAAAAATAAAAAGACTCAAAGTTCTTGTTCATTCTTTCTCTTCACTCTGTTCTCTAAACAATCAGATCAGTTGTCGTTGAAACCAGGGACAGTGACCTTTGTCATGGTGGAAAGCCTCAAGACAAACCTCTGCAATCAAATCATTTTATAGTTAAATATCTGGTATGAATTCCCAGATATTATTCTGAGAGCGATTCCCCCAGAACTGTCAAAACAAACACAGCATATCAAGAACAGTGGAAACCAAACTTTTGTTGACACTAGCTTTTGCTCCTCTCGTAAACACTCTAATCTCCTTTCAAACCGTAAACCACAGCAACGTGATGAGCACATAAACTGTCTTCTAAGCTTTAGGGAGGGTTTGATGGGGAAAAGCAACAGGAGTGATAGAATGCCTCTAGTAAACCTCTCTGGGGCTTAGTACCCACAGACAGTCCTGGTTAACCCTGCTGATACAACTATCATTGTTCATCACGTTTTATTAGCTTTCACGCTTCGGCCATTTCCTCAACCTTATACCCTGTCTAGTTCTTTTACTGCTGCTACTGTGCTAAGGAGAGGAAGAGAGTCAGAAAAGACAGAGCTCTGGCTGCAGCAGTGACAGACTGACCACACGCACCACAGGTACATGTACAGTTCATACAGGTACATGAGCTGATCTCAATAAGCTTTTCTCTCTCTGCAGACTTAGTGAATTTTGAACTGTATTTCTGTTTTTCACAGTGTACTGTTTCATGTTTGTCTGGCTCTAAAAATAATTTTTTAATAGAAATAAAACACAATTATTGATTCATTTAAAGCCATAAAGGCCTCAGAATATTTCACATGGCATTTCTGACACCGTAGCGTTGTTGAAACACAACAGCATCTGGACAGATGTGGACTTGAATGAACATGCGAACCTATTAGTGTTTACCAGTTTAGTGTTTATGATTTGGCAGTGTCGGTTTTCCAGCCATCTAACCACAGCATGCGAGACTCATTCACACTCTCGAACTGAAATAAAGCAGACTAATTTTCTTTCCCCCAAATGCAGTAAGTGGTCTCGGGAACGTCTGGCTGAATGTTGGTATGCTATTGAAGCAGAACCACATTTAGCAAATTAGATGTAAATACAATTAAAGCCCATGTCACGGATGAAGAACCATCTATGTTTTCCCACCAGAAAAAAATGGAACCAAGTCTGAATATTACAGCACAGTACAGCCCTCCAATTTGCCTCTGTTCTCCATCTACTATCTGGATTGTATTGTTCAGAGATAATTTTTTTTAATGGATGATTAAAGTTGAGTTCCTGCTAAGGGATATGCTGTAAATTTTAATGTTTGAAGTAACAACTCAGACATCAAGTTATTCCAGTTTTAAAGCTGTACAGGGTAAAGGTTTTGTTGCTATGTAACCATCTCTGAAATCTCTGTAATGAACTCCAGGCCTCTCCTTAAACCCACAGCTTAACTTGTATTTTAAGTGTAACTGTCATCAGCTAATGATGGTGGAATAATACTGACAGGTCTGGAGATTTGGTTTACATCATACCCTGAGTTAGATAAAATCTGTGCACAATGAGGTCAGGAGGGTTAAGGCTTAACCCTGTGGTTAGATGTGGTTGGATCAGTTTTCTCTGTCATGGCAGGCTTTATGCCAAAGGTCTTCTTTGTGGTACAGATGGCTGGATACGACCTACCATAGACTTTTTGGCTGCCATTTTAATTCGAAATGCAACTTGGCAAACTATACAATAATGTCCTGCAAGTAAAAGAATCTGTTACGATCTGATCCCGCCTTCTTCACCTCGTGCAGAGTTCGATTTTACTAAACGCTGAAGAAATTAGTCCCTGTGCCAAATCTGCTGTGACTACAGCATTAAGATTCAGACTGACTGCACAGTGAACATTAAAGGACGTCACAGCTCAGGTACAGGAGGATTCAGCAGCACAACTCTGAGACACTGGGACAATATGTGTTCAAATCCAAACACACAGCTCTTACTATGATAATGCTCTGCTGTATACCCACGCTAGCTAACAGTCAAGTGAGGGGAGCCAGCAAATATTTCTGTATGTTTTATAGGAAGGGAAAAGAGAGGGATTTTTTTTTTTTTTTTTACACACAAAGAATATAACAGATAAATGAAAAGTTGACACAGGATCAGAATTTTGAAAATGTATTTTTTTTCATTTCACTGTATCTTTAAAGTCCAACCAAAGTTTGTAAACTTTGTTCACTCTTTAAGGTTGAAAATCATGTAAAAGCAACTTTTCAATTTATTGTTAACAGTGTTTTAGTGCCATAATGAAATAAAAATACATGAAAAAGCCTAACTTTGCTTTAACTCAGCTTAAATGAACCACCACATATAATCTGGACTTTCATGAAGTTCTGTCAGTGTGTGTGCATCTTACCAAGTCCTTGATGCTGCCGAGCACAGCCATGGTCAGTATCCCTGCGAAAAGCGCCACAAGGTTCAGGCCAGAGAGGGTCCAGATTAAAATGTAGAGAGTGAAAACTTCCTCGCAGCTTTGTACTCCAACAAACTCGTAGTAGTTGCTGAGGTAGCCTCCACTGTAGAACAAAACAACAGCTCTGTTTAATACAGATCATTTTTAAATTGTTAGACAAGAAAATTAATTAATGACAAGACAAAGCCTGTGAGTTTGGTGACAATTCAGAAATGATGGTCAGGATATTTTAGCAGATATTGGGAGTTAGAGCGTTTAAACTGTGATGATATGGCAGTGGTAACAATACACTGAGATAACATTGTAGGATGATGATGCACTGTCTCACTTGGCGCAGTCGTACAGGTCGCAGCAGTAGCAGGTCCCACTTCGTACTGTCATGGTACAAGACTCCTTCAGATTCCAACACGACACCTGAAAAGGAAAACACAAGTTCAAAATGTTGTCACCGTTTACCGGTAAATACAGCACAGAAAAGTCCAACACAACTTCAGCAGAATACTACATATATTTTCCTTGTATTCATCTGTATATTTCTACTCACAGAGGTGTAGAAATTCTCATAGATGTAGCTGTTGCTGCTGTAATACTGGCATCTCTCTGCTTTCAGTGGACGCATGTCCTGGCAAAAGATAACATATGAAGAAACATCATCAACACAACCACTATCAATATTAATGAAGAATAAATTAAACTGACATTTATCAGACAAGATATCTCTGTGTGTACAGAATGACTAAAACACATCTGAGGACCCAGGGATGGGACATTGTTGGGGCAGCCGTGGCGCAGCAAGTTAAGAGTGCAGCTTTGGACCGCCAGTTCGATTCCTCAACCAAGCACAATGGATATGCACAACAGATATGGGTGCCCCTGAGCAAGGCACCGATCCACCCCAGCTCCCTGGGCACCTTACTAGGCAGCCCCCTGCCGTGCATGTCCATGCTTGTGTGTGTGTTTCATTCACTTGGAGTGGGTTAAATACAGAGAATAAATTTCCCCAACTTGAGGGATCAGTAAAGTAATAAACTTAAACTTAAAACTTTAAGAGTCAACAGTGTCGAGTTTAGTGTCAGTTTGTGATAAACTGAAGAGTCCACTCTGACCAAAATGTTTTTTATGATGCTTTTAAATTGTAAAGTAAGGTGGAAGTCAGAGTGCTATCTTGAAGATGTCACTATTCTGCCTTTGTAGTGTAGTTCTGAATTTTATTGTGCTCACATGCAACTTCTCTTTCTGAGGTGTGGCCTAATGGTTCTCAAGAACACGCTGACACTATAAAATTCGTGGAGGGAACCAAGAGCCATCCTGAACCTTTTGTACTTTCAAATAAATATCATATTTTTAAGGGCTAAGCTCCATCTGAATAAAGTGCCAGCATCTGTTCTAAAGAAAACATACATTATGTTGTCAAACCTTATTTGAAATTAACATCCACCCCAGCCTGGATTCATTTTACTGTTTGGCACAAAAAGATAAACACAAAGATTTTCAAAACCAAAATGGGCAGGCTTGTATAATGTGTGGTATTTACAGTATTTTGATCATTGCGACAGCAGTGTCCGTGGTGGCCGTCATGAGATTTCACATGTGAACGGAGGCCATGTCACTTCACCTTGACATTATTGCGCAATGCTTTGAGACCATTCATGTATCAACAAAGTTGCTGTCAACCAAACCTAAATCAACCAAAAGTTCATATTGTCAAACATGTACAGGAGAACCCACAAATCAGAAGCAACTCCTGGCCTCAAAGGATGAGCCAAAAAAAAAAAAAAGGTGTAATTGTACGGAATAGTTTGCCAAGAGTTAGATGACAGGATCAGCACTGCTCTTGTCAGTGCACTAAGTATGAAGCTGAAGCCTGCAACCAGTTAGTTTAGCTTAGAATAAAGACTGTAAAGCATCAGTGAGAGCAACTGTAAATTAGGTATGAAAAGAGAAACGTTGTTGAAAGCAATGGTTATCTCTCTCTGAGGTCCAGCAGATCTACATTAAACAAAATGTGCTTTGCTTTTTTTTTAACCTGTTGAATGTTCTTTTAGGGCGGCAGCTCACTCTTTATCACAGCAACATCCATCACATTCAGTAACTGTCTCTGATAATTCTCAGTCATCCAGATCATCAGATGTTTGGACATATTAGGCCAAAAACAAATTCTTTCAGTTCTTCTGCTCTGGACTTAGAAAAAACATAGTCTCCAGGTCTCATATTATGCTTTCACAGCTGGGCATTTACATGGTCAAAAAACCAAAAAACACAGCTGTTATTGTGTTGAACAAAAACTGAGCTACATTTTGTGGGAACTCCTTTCATGGATAAAATTGTATAAATATTACCAACAGAATGATGTTGGCACACACTGCGAGCCGAGAGGGTGCCCAGGTGGATCGGTGGCTAACCAGCACAGTGGTTTATTATTTCTTCTTGGTCTACAGTTACCACTTTGTTTCATCCCCCCAATACAGTCATCTCTAGTGTTACAGTATACACATGCAAGTGCAGGTAACTCACCATGTTTAAGACAATACAGGCGCCATCGATCACCAGGCACAGAAAAGAGGTGATGATCCCAAAACTGAGGAAGACGATCGCAGCCGTCAGCTTGAGGAGGAACAAAGGAAAAATGATTTAAATTGTTTGTAGAAGTAAGGCTCACCGCAAATGTTTTTCCCACAGTTAACCTGTGGTCAGCACTAGTCAGCCTCTGAAAACAAAGCTTTAAAAGTTTGATATCAGTCTCAAAACAAAGCTCTTTAAAATCATAATATTATCCCTGCCTACCTGATAGAGAATAAAGCAGGATAAATGAGCTAACGTGGCGTAACTTACAGCCACTCACTCTGCAGAGCTGAGACGGTCAACAGATTCTATCTCTCCTTCATTCCTGCTCTTCATTAATCACAATCTCAATTTACCACATTCCAGAAAAATGTCAATGCTTATTTAAACTGAAAATGGAAAACAAAGTTCTGCTATCAATCATTATCCTACACTGAATCGGTTTCCTGTCTCCTCTGATACTTCAGGTTCTTATCGCAAAACTTATCTCACCAGTGAAAAGGATGAAAACATGAAACCATATCCAAGCAAAACCAGCTCCATCCAAAAACTCCAGCAATGAAAGCCTTGTCCGCAAATGCCCTTTTTGACCTTTGTGGATTGCCTGATGTGCTGTTTTTGACATTTTTGACATAAACCGGTTTTATTTATGATTTGTTTGTTTATTTATTGTTGTTATTTATACCACATCAGGTAAGGATGAAGACATGAGCATGACTAAATGAAGTTTTTATTTTATTTATAGTCTATTAATTCATCTTATTTGTCAACTAATTAACTTTATGTCAAATTTATCCAGTAGAAAGACAATGGTGTCACTAAAATCAAAAGGGTTTAAAAAAAAAAAAAAGAGGCCACATTAAATTCAATCTGACTCAATGTTCTAAAACACTGAATCAAATCAGAGTGAATACTTTTTTTAGACACTGTATAATTCACTCTACACCAAACAGACATCAGACAACTGACCATGGAAACCACTGCTAACAGGGGAACAATGATTGACTATATACATCTGCACGTGTGGAATCACGTGGAAAAGGTATGTAATAAATATCAGCGCTAGCCCACCTCAGAACCATAAATATTTGACCCAGACGTGACATCTGATACACGGAGGAAGAACTAATTAACTTTTGGACAATTTACTGGGGGAACATTTTCAAATAACAGAATTACAGCGAGCTAGTGCTGTTACAGCAACATGGTCTACATGGTTCTTTCTTAAATAAATTACATTACCTTATTTCCTGTTCTCATAGTGTAAACAGCTGTATGTTAGTTGTGACAAACTAATGTACCTGATCTCAGGACTACACCTCTTTAAACTGTTTTCATTTCGCAAAATGACGCTGTTGAAAAAAGGCAGGTAAGAATGATCAGGCCAAAGTAACACTGGGAATAGTTGTCTCATCTAAGAGCTGTAGTTTAGTGAAAGGAATGTGTGTTGAAGGACTGGAGGGTAGATTAGCATCTAGGTCTGTTTTATAATTTATTGCTACTGCAGTAAATTATAGTACACACGAAAGAGCAGCAGCGTACAGATTAATATCTTTTACAAATAATAATAAAAAATGCTGCAGTTTGTTAAATAATATAACACAAATAACCACTACATTCAGAGGCTGACACAATGAATACCTGATGTTAGATTCTCCTAATGTGGCTCCTTTGTGTGATAGCTGTCAGTTATTTGCATCTGAGAATATTTAATTAATCAAGAACAGATTAAAAATGTCAACATTTTTGAAAGCTTCTGGCCCAATATATATACTTGGGTCCATGGCCCAAGTCTGGCCCATTCATATGTCCACATCTGGGCTGATTCCAGCTGTTCCTCCAGTGTTGGCCGACAGCCAGGACGCACCAGAATTGGCGTCCGACAGTCAGCCAAGGAACCAGGCATATATCGAGAGAAAACTGTAACAGATGTGTGTAGACTATGCGTGCATGTTTGTGTTTGTATGTGTGCGTATGTGTGTTTGTGCGTGTGTGTCAGATAAAGAGACACAGGAGGAGGAGCAAAAGATCATACCAGCTGCTTGCGGTTTTCCTCCAGGCAGAGTCCCAGAAGTCCTAGGAACGATCCAAGGGTCAGCTGCAGAGAACATAATATGATATAATGAACACAGTAAGTGTTACACCAAAAAAAAAAAAAAAAAAAAAAAGAAAGAGAAATGTGTTTCATTTTCAGTGGACACTGCGGAACTTTGTTATGGTTTGGTTCTCTTCCAAGGTAAGAAAAAATCAGTAAAATGAAGACTGACACTCCAGTATTAGCACTTAACAGGTACATGGAAATTGCTTGCAACTTTGAAAGCATACAGTGCGTTTTATGTTAGTTTTCTGTTGTAAAAGGTGTTAAAGATATGAAATTATGCATGACGGAGGAGCAAGGTTGCTCAAATCTCACCCCAGATTCATCCGGAAAGTGACTTTGGAAATTTGACAACGCTTACAGAAGACCTTTTATGTTGTTCCAGTTTGAAAATGGGAAAAAAACTTGAATGCCAGCCAAGTGCATGTCTAATCACCGCAGGAAGCGCTCGTGCTGACTGAGTCACAAAACTGTCCATCATCATATTCACGGCCTACCTAAAATTGTTTCTGTCTCAAGCGAACGCCTCTTGGCCAGTGGTACGAGACTACAGGATCGCAGCTTTAATTTCATAATGGATATCACATGCTGGAGGATGTTTTTATAGGTTTCAAAGCCTCCAGCTGATTTCCTGGTAGGTACAAACTTAAAACATGACATTTCTGAGTTTTTTTTTTTTTTTTAACTATATAAATCTGTCAACTCGCTGTTTCACGCTGAATAAATCATGATGGGGGAATTGCCGAGGGACAAATAAAGAACAACTTACAATAACTCCTGAGGTGTAGCCGGTCACATTCAGGCTCTCTGTTCGGGTGGTTATGTAGACTCCCAGCACCACCAGCAGCAGGGACAGACTGAGCATGCCCAGCACCAGCCACAGAGCTCTCCTGACCCTCACCGTCATTTCTGAGAGAGAAACCCTCAGTCCTATTATTTGGCACAGTGCAGGACAAAGAAAACACAATGAACTATACCCCTACCTGAATATTTCTAGTGTACCTTCAAGGTCAGCACACTTAATTTGATTTGATGCAGTTTAATTTAATTTAATCTAATTCTAGAAATAATGATATGAGTCAAACCCCATTTCTCCATCTTGTCTGGCTCAAGTGTCATGTTTAGAATGAAAGTAGGAGAATTAATTCGATTGCTTCTGAAAACTCAGTGTAACTGTAACATACAAACCTTCTCGGCCTTGTACAAATAAACATCAACTCTTAACCCTATTTTTATTACACCAACAATCAAATGTTCCATATTACTAAGAATAATTGAAGGTCCTACAGAGAGGTCAACATACAGGGAAATAAGTCCACACCAGGGTTGGACTGGACCCCTCTGCTGGGATTAACTTGTGGGGAGGGGGGTTCACACAACAGCTGAAACCTCTTTGTCTCTAATTTTGTACAAATTGTTGTAGACAACTGTAAATTACTGTATTCATTATACACCCATTAAGTTGCTGCCAAATATAAAACCATTTATACTATTTTGAACTGATTTGGAAATGAGCAAATCGACAGCTGTCAGCAGCACTGCATTTTTGTCACCTCGTCTTCATCCTAAGCAAATCTATCAGCAGTCTATACTGTCGTCAATCCACCAGAGTACTTTGTACAATCTACAATGTTTTTCTTTTCTTCTTTCTTTAATGAAAGAAAGGAAAGAACATTCGTTATTTCCTATGTGCCTCTACTAGAATGAACTTCTAATCTTTAAATACACTTTGCTGAGAAAACAAAAACAAAACATCAACACATTGGCCATAAAGCCTTCATTTAATCTGAGAAAAATAGTTTGAATTTCTCTGATTCTTTAGGTTCTATAGCAGAAATACAAATTGAAATGCATATTAAAAACAAAGAGCCTATCCTCCATTCTAAGGCTCATATTATAAAACACACCTGTTTGTAGTGAAACAAAGCTGAAACAAACCATGCCTCATTACTTGATTTCTTTTAGATTGTAAATTTAAAAAACTTTTAGTCGTGGGTCATTTTGGTAAAAATGTCTTTTAGATCTTGAGTTGACCACCGTCACTTCAGTGATGACTGCGCCCCTACCATTATTGTTACTGTAAGAGTTTTTAAATCTGTTTTACACAATATTAATCTGTTTTAATGCCAAATGCAACTGCATGTGAAGTTAACAATCACAGCTATGTACAAAAACATCAATATATACGCTAACATGAACCAAACGATGGTTAATTACTCTATCAATCTATGTTACTGGGGCCCCCATCAAATTAAAAACTATTTGAAAAGCAGTGAAGTCAGTGAATAAAGTGATTTAGGTAAAACATATGTTTAATGCAGGTGCCCCTGTCACTATGTGCTACACCTGATAGGTGCATTGGTGCACCATCACATCACCATCCACGCTCCCGGTAAATTACCTGTTGCTCCGCTCTTTGGTGCTGGTTTGTCGCGGCCCGCTGCTCCCTGGATTCTTGCAGTCATGATGGATAAAAAGTTTCCCCCCTCTGACAGTCTCTAAGTTCAGATCCGCTAGTTTCTGTGCAGGTTCGTAAACTTTCTCTCGATGCTTAATGAAGCCCTGAGCAACACAATCTGCTGAGTGGCTGCAGGTCTATTTCAGTGCGGCTCCGTGCTCACAGACGCATGACTCGCCAGCCTCTGCTGCATTCAAGTACGGTCGGGAACTTGGCCGTCTGCTTCTGTTAAGGTGCAGAAAAGCGAGCGCTCTTCAAAAAAAAAATTTTTCCTTTAGTTTTAAATCAACAGTCCATTTGTTGGTTAGAAGTCTAATGCAGCAGAGTGCAGCAGAGTGAGGAGGAGAACATGAGTGAACCTGTGCAAAAGAGAAACTCATCAGTGGGAGTTTACCTGTTGGCATGGGCGGATAAACCTCCTGTAGGGGAACAGGGAGCACTACTTGCTGCAGCAAGTTAGAAAGGGGGGCCCTTCCTAAGAAAACATGGAAGAGGAGGAAAAAGCCCTTTATATAAATAAAGTTTAGGTTTATAGCATTATTTTACTTTTCTGCTGTTCATTATACGATTTTATTTAAAATTTTGCACATAGTATTTAGTTATTTGAAAGTATACTAAATGTAAGAACTGCTATTTTTCTTTTGGTTTTATAGATGTGCTACCAGGTGATGTATGTTTTTTATTTTATATTTTTGGATGTTTGACATCAATGTCTTGTAAGAACATGTAGGATGGGATTAGTGTTAATGCTAATGTGAGTTCAGTGTTTATCTCTGAACATTGAACTCACACTACATTCCAGCAAAGGATTCATCATATGAAGGTATGACATTCAGAACCCGCCACTCTCAACCTCAGCTACCGTGTTCGGCATTCCTGTACGGATCACTAATCAGTTTAACCCTTGTAAACACCACCAGCCTATTCCTAGTTCGAGTTATAATCCTAAACATTTAATAATCATAAAACCCAAACAAACATGAGTCTGAGGTTTTCTTACATAACTATAACTTGTACAGAATAGACTGTGAGTTGGATGAGGGGGTGGTGTGGCTGTATATGCTCTTGCTATACCTCTCAGTTTATTGCTTTGAAAGTTAACTTATCTGATAATAACTCAATTAATGTGGTGGGTGTGTACAGACCACCCTCGGCTGTCTCCAGTGCATACTCACTAAATTAGCAAACAACCGTAAATGTTTATGTGGGTGATCAGGCTGTCTTATTGTCTGTCCTGGGTTATGGTGATGTTATCTAAAGACACGCCTCTGCCTCCACTCTTAAACCTCTAGATTGAGTTTATCACTCCACCCTAAGATTCATTACTGCTGACAGTTATTCAGTTATACAGTTACATCTTGTATGAAAAGGCTGGGTGGGCATCTCTAACAGTAACATGTGACAGGAACTTGAATTGGGAAACATTTATCACACATTACTTCCTTATTAAACCGGTTTCATAGTCATTATTTGTAACTGTATTGTATTTTTTCATTATATAGGCTGCAAGTCGACTGATAAACGTCTGCATGCTTTGGAGTTTATCTTCAGGCATTTGACTTTTCCGTACTCAGATTTCTTGCATTAAACTTGCAGCCATCATTGCTTGGACACTGCTTCTTTGCTCAACTCTTGGTCTCTTGTGTGAAAAAACACTGTCAGCCTTGATACCCAGATCAATTACAAGAGAATTACAAGAGGAGGAACTTGCTGTTTTTTCCAGCTTATAAATAACTCACTTTTTTATTTTCAAAAATAATTTCAGTGAACACTTATGATTATTTATCCTCTGGGAGAGAAATAAATCTAATTCACACATATGAGAGAGAGTTTATCCTTTTCTCTATGACAGCCCAATCGTCATGGTAGTAAGTCAAATCATATAACAGCCAGCTGGACATATAACAGTAGTTACAAAAAACTGTCCATGTTTTTAGCCATATATTGAGTAATAAATAATTTTTATGAAGCAGACAGACAATGTATGAAGGTTGGCAGAACAGTCAGTGCAACTTAACCAGGTTCCAGATGTCCAAATCACCGCCCATAACCGCCTATACCTCACACTCTGCATCCATTGATTTAACAGCTAAAGACATGACCCTGCAACATCAAGTTGAAATATTTTACTGTATAAATGGTAGAATTGGGGGTGGCACAGTGCAGTGGTTAGCACTGTCGCCTCACAGCAAGGGGGTTCCAGGTTTGAACCGCGGTCTGGGCTCTTTTGTGCGGAGTTGGATGGATGCATGTTCTCCCTACGTGGTGCGATTGACGACCAGTCCAGGGTGTACCCCGCCTCTCGCCCATAGTCAGCTGGGATAGGCTCCAGCTCCCCCGTGATCCTGACGGATTAAGATAGATAGATATACTTTATTCAACCCTCAGAGGGAAATTGTTATGTTACAGCAGCAAGTAAAACAGTCACAAAAAGAAAGGAAGGACAAGTTGACAGCTAACTGGCAGCGGTATAGAAAATGGATGGATGGTAGAATTTGGACTGTATACTACATTCATGACAGTTTGCCTAAAAGAGCTTAAATCAAGGTTAAACACTGGCAACTGAAACCTTAATTCAGAAAAGCATCTCAGAAACAAGAACATATCAGACCTTAAGGTGTTTGGAGCTACAACAGCGGAGTTGACTATACCATCTGCATCCTCAGCAGACATCCAGATTAATCAGAACCAGGCTTGACAGGCTCCAGACTGTACAGTTTTGGTGAGTCTGTGGCCACTGTGTTAGATGGTATAGTCAGAATTCGGCATCGACAGCATCAATCCATAGACACAACCTGTCTTGTGTAAATAGTCCAGGCTGGTGGTCATGGCAGTGGCGTAATAGTGTGGGAAATGTTTTCTTGGCACACCTTGGGCCCCTTAAAACCAATCAATCAATCAATCACCACAGCCAACACCACACCCAAGAGTATCCACCCAACAGCCAACAGTATCTGAGCATGGCTGCTAACCACATGTGTCTTTTTAAGGGCATAATTTAGCCTCATCTTCTAATGACTGCTTCCAGCATAGTACTGCACCATGTCACAGAGTTCAAAGTACTTCCATGGCCTCCCCAGTCTCCGGATCTGAATCCAATAAAACACATTTGGGATGAATGTGCAGTTGACAAATCTGCAGAAATGATGGGATGCAGCCATGTCAGCATGGAGCATCTCAAAGGAATGTTTCCAACATCTTGTTGAACTCAAGCCACGAAGAACAGAGGCTGTTTAAAGGGCAAAGGGAGCAACTACCCTCCTGATAAGTGCTCGGTGAGTGTACATGAAGTTTTTTTATAACGCTTATCCTGGAAAACAGCGCCCTCTCCTGTTGTTATGAAGACAGGGCGGTTGCTACCTCAGCTAGCATTACAGAGCCGCTTCGTCCATTTTGTTTAGCTCAGCTAGCCCGGCTAACGTTACCTTGTGTACTGCGCAGCAGAGATGGATGACGGTGACGAGCCGGGTCTAGTCCTCTCTCACAACACTTCTTCAGGCTCCAAGTCGGGCGGGGACAAGATGTTTTCCCTGAAGAAGTGGAATGCTGTAGCGATGTGGAGCTGGGACGTTGAATGTGACACCTGTGCCATCTGTCGGGTACAGGTGATGGGTGAGTGTTAGCGTTAGACGGCTAGTTTAGCTTAGCACTGATACCGGCTAATGTAGCTAGCGCTGCTAAATAGCGTTTAATTCGATTATAATGATGGCGAACTGCGTTTTTCTTGATTTGCAGACGCTTGTCTCCGATGCCAGGCGGAAAACAAACAGGAGGATTGTGTTGGTAAGACCATGTCAACACTACAACACAGCCCGGCTGATACTAGCTGGTCTGGCGCAGCTGCCACAGTGGTTCGCCAAGCCCAGCTCTCTGTATTCAGCTTTAACCAGCTGTTTTATTTCAGACTAAAGCGTAACATGGTCCCGAGGCTGCACAGATAACAGGTGTCATTGTTTTCTTTATGAAACACCAGTGGCTGAAAAGTAACTAAGTACATTTACTCACTGCACTTCAGTACAATTTGATGTACTTGTACCTGAGTACCTGTCATTTTCTGCGACTTCATACCTCAAGTCCACTACAATTCAGAGAGAAATATTGTACATTTTACTCTACTACAGTTCATGTTTCTTGCAATTTTGTAATTTATATTTACAAAACAAGATATAATTATCAAATAATAAACATCGTTCACCACAGTCAAACACACCTTTTAATATAGGTGTTTCACTAAAATTGCTTAATTGTTTAGTCAGCTTTTCAGACCATACTCATACTCACATTCAGAAAAGGCTGAAACAAATGTGAATCAGCTTTATTTACCGTTAAATGAAATTTGGTTATGCCACTGTGATCTGTGTGACCCTCATGCTCTGATGCTCATACACTGCCTCACTCCCTATGTCCCTTTCTCTCACTCTCTCTTGCGTTCTCCTCTTCTGTCTTTCAGTCGTATGGGGAGAGTGCAACCACTCCTTCCATAACTGCTGCATGTCCCTTTGGGTGAAGCAGAACAACCGCTGTCCCCTCTGCCAACAGGACTGGGTGGTTCAGAGAATTGGCAAATAAGCTCCGCACCTAGGCGTTCTGACTCTCAAACGACACTTGTATGCACCCAATAGTGGTGACAGACTTGACAACGATCACTGCAGCATCCTGCGCAAAGCCACTGACACCAACAACTGTCCTCCTACCTATGATTGCATGTTCCTGTCATCTCGGTGTCAAAGGAGGACAATGGACAAAATTAAAGCAGCGCAGGCTCGTTGGTTGATGTGGCCGGAGCGATCAAGAGTCATGAAGGATGAAACTTGTTGCAGTGCGTGGTCACACATTAGCTTTACATTATTGTCTGTGGTGGTGTTCGGCACATCTTGAATATGTGACTGTCTTTTTAAAAATAAAGAATTGTGAATAACTGTAAACATGTATTCTTTCATCTAATAATTTGAATATGCTCAATATATAGTTCCTACAAACAAGTAAAATTATGATAATATAATATTTAGTTCTACAACAAACAGATTAGATTCAGGAATTTGTATTGAATTTGTATTGGCATACAATTTACATACATACAAAATGTATGGATGTAGTTATTGTCAATTCAAACTGTAATTCAAACAATAATTCACTCTTGTGTTTAGACAACATTCATCATTTACTTATTCTCTAATCAGACAGTTTCTGATTGAAATAACAAAGGTTGGCTTTTTTGTGCACTGAAAAAAGGGTTTTGAGGAAAAAACATTTATTCTTCAACGTATCAAAAATATAAAATGGTGATCAATTAACCATTTGAGTACCAAGACTTGAGACTCTTTTGAGATATGAAATATTTATTAGGAAAGGGTGCTACCTGTTACTTGCCCCTTTTACCCCACAACCACCCCTTAATCAGCTAGTGATCTCTTGCTATGACTAATGCTCACAATGTTCCCTTCAGTCAGATGTGAAGCTTCACACTATACAGTAACCAGAGGACCTCTTAATCCAGTTAAGACAGCCTTAATGTGCATCTGTTCCTACTCTATATATGTAAGAGGGGATTTAGCTTGCAGCCCTGCAGAGAGGGGGTCAGAGCATGGCATCAGATCTTGAACATCATCTACCGAGCTGACAGAGATTTAGGAATCACCAAACAGTTCCTAATCATGGAAGTGATGTGTTAACAGATGAACTCAAACCTGTAAGTTGTGTGCTGCCATACTTTGGCAGACGAAGTTTCTTAGCATTGTTCCAGAATAAAGGATGCATCAACACGATAAACATGTTTTGTGCTTTGATGTAAAACAGCTCATTGTTCCCTCTCAAAAAAAGTTTCCTTTTCAAGGAATATTATAAGTAGGGAAGACTGATAGAGGTAATCAACTTAGACATGAACTAATGACTGGAAGGTCATTGCTTTAACCTTGTTGACCATGAGGGGGAAGTGAACAGGAGGCGCTCCCTGGCTCAGTGTCTTTCAGCAAATTTTAAACTGATATTTTACTGGTATTAACAATTTGGAGTTATTAAATTATAGAAACTTATAGAAATGCCTGTACAGATACAGAAAGCCAGAAATCCAATGCACTTTTAACTCATGTTGCTTGATCCTTGAATAAGGTCTACATTTGTAAAGCTTATATAATGTTGAATTGTTTTAATTTGTGACAGAGGTAAGGTTGCATATAAAAAAAAATTAAACTTTCCAACATGCTACATTGCATTTCACTACACTTCTGCATGTGACAAACCTTTGAATCACTGAATCTTACAGCATGATGCAGACTTACACAACAGCACCACAAACAGTGGACTCAAAAGATAATGCAGAGTTGAGTCAGCGTTCCCCTGACAGAATCATTTAAAACATCTTAGACTTTGCCACAGCAATATACATTGCGAGTCTGCTGTATTGAATTGCATCAGTCTGAGCAGGCGTTCGTGTTATTTTGTCCACACTGAACAGATGGGAGTGTGACAACAGGTAGTCCAATGTTGCTGATGAAAGATCCAGAATAGAAACTAACTGGACCTTGAGGTGAGATGTTTTGTCAGCTGCTGTTTTTAAGCTCAAGAATGAACATTGAGGCTCAACATAAGACTAGTTGAGTGTTAGTGCACAGCCTTCACTCTCCTGACTGCCACCTCAGTGATCTGTCATGAAAATCAATTTCTTAGTCTGTTTACTTAACCTATTAGTGCTAAATTACTTGTGTCCTCATTCTTTCTCCTATAACAAGTCATAAAGTGTGCATAATTTATTTCATATGGTGCATATTACACACACACACACATAGCTCTCTCAGTAGCTTCTTGATCTCATAACAAGCTACAATCAACCGTAACTTGTTAACGTGAGGATCTGCCACCTCAGCAAGTCATGCTGGCTGCCCAATTACTGAACACAAGCAATTTGCATCTCCTAAAAATAGACCAGCCTAAAGCCTCTTAAGTTCAAACCGTATAAGTTGCTTTCCCTGAGGGCCGTCTACGAATGAGCATGCAAAGACACTTAGCTACCAACAAATCCCTGAGAACAGCGGTACTTCTAATACTCAAAGAGGCATGGTACAAGGGGTGGTTGGATGAGCAGGATGCAGGTGCCTGAGGCACTCAGTTGTGCCTGGAACCTTCAGATGATTGAACTCTCATGTTACAGTTCTCAGCTGCCCACTGGTACGCCATAGAATACATCCAGCATGGCTGACCTGGTGGAACTGGACACCCTGGTGGTCAACACTGCCTACCTGAGGGCTCAGCAGATAGATCTCAATGAGCTGAGAAAGCAGAGGCTCAGCCTGACGCTGCCCAAACCAAAGAAGACCTCTGCTCTCCGGGAGGCTGTAGGGAAGAGCTACGAGTCACTGTGTGAACAACAGCCTATTGGAAGGAAGTTATTCCAGCAGTTTCTCCTGTCCTCCAACAAGTATGTGGCCACTGCTGAGTTCCTGGAGGCACTGAGTGACTGGAGGTTTGCTGAGGATGAAACCAGAGAAAAGGCCAAACAGAGCATCCTCGCTAAGTTCTGTCGACCTGAGTCCAGAAGTTTTCTCTCCTACCTTACAGGAGAGGATGCTTGGCGATGCAAGGAATTATCAGACAAGAACTTTGATGAGATGGTGATGGACCAGATAAGAGAAGCCACACGGGACTTCCTGAAGGGAAAACCTTTCGCTGAGTACCTGAAAAGTCCCTTCTTTTATAGGTTCTTGCAGTGGAAGGAGTATGAGGCGCAGAACATCAGTGACAAATACTTTTATGAGTTTAGGACTTTGGGAAAAGGTGGCTTTGGTGAGGTAGGTACCAGAAGTCCCAGCATCAGAATAGAAATGTCAATCTATGTCTGGGTTAATGTCAGACCACATTGTGCTGCTACAGGCTCATTTGGTCTGGTATGACCAGTTGATTATGGACGCTAACGTTAGCTTATATTAGCAAACATCTATGCAATACACCTCAGTGAGTGCAATGATTGGTGCTACTGAGTTGTGGTTTAGCATCTAATATTAACCTGTAATTGTCACATGTCAATACAATGGCCACCATTCAGTAAAAGTTGCAGAGTCTCGCTTTAAAGCCTCAGCAAAAAGTAGAAGAAATATATTTCAGGAAGAGACAAAAGAGTAACAACCAATAAATAAAAGTGTTATAAACTAAAACTAAAGTAGTGTTGCTCTGTCTGGCAGGTGTGTGCGGTGCAGGTGAAACACACAGGTCAAATGTACGCCTGCAAGAAGCTGGACAAGCGGCGTCTGAAGAAGAAAGGTGGGGAGAGGCTGGCCCTTCTGGAGAAGAAGATCCTGGAAAAGGTCAACAGCCCCTTCATCGTAAACCTGGCTTACGCTTACGCCAACAAGACCCACCTGTGCCTGGTCATGGACCTCATGAATGGAGGAGACCTCAAGTTTCATATCTATGAGCTTGGGGAGCGGGGTATCCGTATGGAGCGTGTTGTTTACTACACGGCCCAGATAACCGCTGGGATCCTCCACTTGCACTCTATGGACATTGTGTACCGAGATATGAAGCCTGAGAACGTGCTGCTGGACGGTAAAGGACAGTGTCGGCTGTCAGACCTTGGATTGGCCGTGGAGCTGCCAAAGGGCAAAATGATCTGCCAGAGGGTTAGTGTGGTGACCTGTCCCTAGATTAACCTACAGCGCTCTGTGCACAGACTTCTGATTGTTATGCTCACATATAAAAAAAAATAGCTTGGTTATTACAATTCATAGTCAATATTCAATCTTTTTTTGGTCTTTTTCCTCTGTAACACAGACAATCAGTGACATGAACAATAATTTGATGTCTCTTTATTGCCAGTACACAGTACATTTGCTCACCCACCACTATAAGTAGCTTACCAGGAATAGATACAAAGGCTCTCAGTCCTGCTCTGACAGACAACACAAGAGAGGAGAACCCTGCGTGAGCCAAATTAATCTAATTAAAAGGTGTCCCTTCAGTTGGAGGCTGCACCGGTGGAGAAACGTATGGAAGACTGACCAGAGCCTGTTAGCTTTAGCTGTTTGAACTTTGCTTTACTAATACCAGATACTACTTCCACAAGTCTGTCTGAGGATATGAGTCAGGAGGTTCACAGCAGGGCTTCTCTCACTAGAGATGGGATACAGAGTGAACAATAACATCTAATTGCTCAGCTGACCAGCGTGATAGGGGGAAGTTAAAGCTGTATTTTTCGCTGCAACAGTGTTTTATTGTCAGTTTCTCATCTCAGTCTTGTGTCTGTGTTTGTGTTTCATGATTTAATTTTGTTTTCATCATGTGGAGGCTGGTTAAGATAGTCTGTTGCAGATAAACAAAACACATTTTGGAGACTAGACTAGATTATTTTGTCTTGTCTCAAAGATGTCTGTCCTGCTCTGAGAAGAGAGTACATCATACTGGTTTTGCAGCAAAAATAATAATAACAATAATGATTAAAATAAATAAATAATAATAATCCTTTAGCAGTATTTACAGTAGTGTGTAACTTTGTCTTTCAGTGCCTCTATCGTTCTACAGTTTATAGCAGTGGTTACCAAACTTTCAGACCAGAACTTAACCAGACCTGAATATGATTGTTGAAACAATACCCCAGTAGTCTTATGTCTCTTTGACTTATTCCTCATCCTGCTCTCCTTGTCCCCTTTGTGTCTTGTCAGGCCGGTACGACAGGCTACATGGCTCCTGAGATTCTGAGACAGGAGTATTACCACGCGTCTGTGGACTGGTGGGCTCTGGGCTGCAGCATCTATGAGATGGTGGCTGCCCGTCTGCCTTTCAGAGACTTCAGAGAAAGGGTGCAGAAAGAGGAGGTGACTCGCCGGACTCTGGAGGACGAGTGCAAGTTTGAACACAAATGCTTTGATGCTCCCACCAAAGATATCATCAGCCACTTTCTCAAGAAGAAGGTGGTGAATCGCCTTGGGTGTCGGTACGTAAAAACTTGTCTCAAAGATTGTCACATGTGGTTGTGATGTGAGTGTCATGGAACAAATCTTCCATCAAGGAAATATATAACTTCCTTTGTACCTGTACTTGTCCTGCAACACAAAAATGTTGTTGCAGTTGTTTCACTTCCTCAGGATTTCTAAACATTACTTAAATGTGACAATCTGAGTAGACATTGCTTCATTTTTCAGGGTCATAAGCCAGAAATGTCAGGAACTACTAGTATGGCCAAAAACATTCAGTGTGCTGAAGCACTACATTCCTGCCAGCACATGGGGGTGCTGCATTCATTAAGAAAACAAATTAATACATTTAAGAAAACAAATGAGCAACTGAATCAAATGCAACTAGCTCAATATATATATATATATATATATATATATATATATATATATATATATATATATATATATATATATATATATAGATATAGATATAGATATATATATATATAGATATATATAGATATATATAGATATAATCTCTTATTGCCCTGTTTAATTATTTCTCCTTCCACCTGCTTTCATATCATAACTTTTAATCTCAGTCCAGTCATTAAACATCTGTATTGTGTCTTTCTATTATCATTAGAGGTGCTGACCCACGAAACCACGCGTTTTTCAAGAGCATCAATTTCCATCGTCTGGAGGCGGGGTTAGTGGAGCCCCCCTGGGTGCCAAAGTCCAACATGGTCTACGCCAAGGACATGGACCAGTTCAGGGACACCTCTGAGGTCCAGGACATTGAGTTTGATGCCAAGGATGAGAAATTTTTCAAGGAGTTCAGCACAGGCGCGGTCCCCATACAGTGGCAGAAGGAGATGATTGACAGCGGAGTGTTCGACGAGCTCAACAAGCTCAAACTGAACGGACAAGCCTGTGAGACTGTGTGGAAATCCAGGATGTGCGTCATCCTGTGACTGACCAGCAGAGATGGACCAAACAACAGCCCTTTGGAACACATCAAAATACACAGTTGAAGTGAAGTGCCTGGTTTATAATACTGCATACAGCACCTCAGGAACCTTAAGCCCTTAAAACACCTTCCTTGCTAAAGAGGAATCATCAGAAAATTATATCATGCTGCAGCCAAACATGATGGGAACATGTGCTGTCTCAGTGGCACAATAAAACCACAGTTTTTGTTTTCAGTATTATGCCTGGATGGAAACACACTCTGACACTGTGCTGCAACCCCTGCTTTATACTTTTCCCTCTATTCCTGGTGAGACAGCAGATCCCAGAGCATTCATAGTTTCCATTACATCACTCAGCCATTTTGGCAGGCTTAAGTGTTTACATGTTTGTAAACAAGCTAAATAATGGTTGTGTGTCACTATAATAGCAGAGGGATTATTATCAGTATTTGATTTGATTATTAACAGGCTGAAGTGTCACATCAATGCCACGAGTGCCTTTTGCTCACACGAGTGGACAGTGTCGTGCGACCTCAGCACCACAGACTGATGGGAAGTCTCTCAGTAGCACACCTTCACCACTAAGTGCCGCCAGACACCCATGAAGTACATTCAACCTCCCGCAGCGCTCTTCATCATCCCCATTGTCCTGGCTGTGCTGCTCTGGTATTTACGAGCACTGGATGACTCGTTCAGCTTTAACAAGGGGATGCTGGGAGACAAATTGTCTTTACACATAGTTTTTCCACTAAAACAAACAAAAAAACAACAAATAAATAAAAAAAAAAACATGTTAACATAGAATGTTTGGCACTAACAAGGCAACGCCAACCCCCTTTATTACCCCCCAAAATCACCCTCTGTTTACAAGCCATGTACAACCTAAGTAAGAGACGCTAAGCACTTACGACTTAGAAACTTAGAAACAACACACAACATAGCCTGTTTATGAAAATCTATCTCTTCAGTCTCAGTTCTTGTTTTCACATACAGTATGGATTTCTTTTCCAACTGCATGAAAGGCTCAGGTGGAGAGAGATCCATATCCTATTGTTGTTAAAATGTATTGTTTAATTTTAGATATTTCCCGAGATGGATGAGAGTGACTCTTTTAACTTTAACTTGAGAAACTAAGAGAAATTCTTTTAGGTGTATCTGCCTTTATTTGACAGGGAGCAGAGAGAGGAAATTAAGGGAGAGAGAGGTGAAATGAACAGACTTGAACGAGGGATTTTACAATTACATGGTCGCCGTCTTAGATCTCCAGGAGTCTTATTTATGACTTAAATTACTAATTTTACCTCTGTTTTACTTTGTTTCATGCCCTGAAGTCTTAAATGAAGATGTACTGTTTAAGGTAATGCATATCTTTTTACTAGTTTTACTCATTGCACAAATAAAGAGCTGCATCGTCTGTACATAACAGTGCCAATAATATTTTGTAATATTTAAATGTAATTTAAATACAAGTGTCAAGAAAGTGTCATAAACACATGACACTTTCTAATGTATTAAAGAGATATTTTGCCTTGTAATGATTTCTGTACTGTTTTTTGTGATACTTTTCCCATGAATTTGAATTTGAAATGTTTTTGACCACAGTGTTTTCTGCTACTTTTTTTATTAAACGTTCAAGTTATGTGACGATAGTTTTGAGATGTGTCTCCTTTACACTGTATCTGCACTGCGAGAAGTCTTCAGAGTGATGACACTGAATTGCAGCAGGTTAACAGTTATGCAGTTTATCTTGTTGCTCATCTCAAGGCACAGATATTATCTATCATCATCCTGCCCAAACAGCCAGGATCAGTCTGAAAAACAGGGGGCTGTTTGTTTGTCTCTTCAAAACATTACAGATATCACTGTACATTCATGATTGCAATGGATCGTCACTACAGTATTTGATTCAGAGTGTATCATCCGTCACTCAGTGATTTGATTATTAACAGGTTGAAGTGTCTCCAAAACCTCAGACGCATTTAGATAATGAGGGACACATAAACATGTGTTGTGCTAATTCCTGCGAGGGGGGTGACCTTACAGGGCTGAGAGGTGTTTCCGTTCATGCTCGACTGCCATGAGATTAGAGGGTGGTTCAGATGGAAATCCAAGACGCAACCTGATCATCATCGGCTGTGAAGGCAGAGTGGGGAGTCCACTGTGGACGACGTGACGACAAGACAAACTCGGCAGAAGGTCTCCAGGAACATGTTTTTACCAGGCGCCTACAAGCCTCTGCCAGGGTTTAGTTCCCCACGGTCCGACGCTGTAAGGCTGAACATGCACTGCATGTGTCATTGCTCATTTGCACTCACGCACACACACACGCACACGCACATTTGTGTATCTTTATATATTTGTGATACGTTTTATCATGCAGGCAAAGATGTACACAAACCACACACACATCTAAATAAACACTTTCACACACACACCCTGATACACACCCACTTACACACACACACACACACACAATCGTATTACCTCTGTAGAAGCAGGCATGGGGTTTTAGAGATCAAAGCAGGACAGGGTGTAATTTGGTATCTGTTACATGCCCATGCTCTGGATTCACATCAAAGGCATGTGCCACACTTCAGCTCTGCCCTGGCATCCTCAGGATGGTATCACACCACTGATATTGCTGTTTTTTCCCCTTCTTTGGCTGTGAGTGTGTGTCTGTATCCGTGTGCATATGCATGTATGTGTGTGTGTCTCCATAGATGTAAAAATGAAAACTGCATACTGATTTGTAACTATATGTGCATTTGGGCATGTCTGCGAGAGTGTGTGTGAGTATTTAGGATAGGTGAGAAAGTGGTTAAACAGTTGAAACAGAGGGGCCATTGTCTGCTGAGGGAAAGTGAGAGCCAGCCATGTGGGAGAGAGATCGACGGAGGACAAGGGTTGTTGCTCTCTGTCTCATATTCATGGCTCTGAGGTCTTTAATTTTGGGGTTTAAAATTGTTTTTAAACGGTTGAAATCTTCTTTTTTTTTCCCCCCGAGACAATTTTTTATGCCATTTTATTTCACAACAATGTAGATAATCAAAATCAAGAATCAGGAATTGAATCAGGCCCAAGATCTTTATTGTACTGAACCACCAGGCTGACCCCACTACTGCTCAGGAAGTGTTTAGTTTTTGGTTAACGTTCAGTTTTCTAAGCTTCATTGCTTGAATTCTTAACATTTCCACAAATAAGTGAATTCCTGCAGGGCGGTCCAACAGAAACAGAGCGTGTGTGTGTGTGTGTGTACGCATGATGTTCTTCCCCACTGAGGCCCAATGGGCAGTTTCCAAGGCGCCCAGACCTCAGACCCCTTCCACTGCCAGGGGCTGGACAACGTCATGGATAGAGCCCAATCAGACACACACACAAACACACACTAATATGCACTTGTAGACAGTCCCACACTCTTAACCCTCGTCCTATCTCCGCACCACGTTTGGTTCCTTTACTGCCTTTACTTCCTTTACAAAAATCATCCGTCTATGTCATTTAATCTAATGTTCAGGCTTCAATATTTATTTTTAATGAGAAAAAAATGTGCTGCCAGTGGGGCCAACTAATGCCACCAGTTCCCTGTATAGACCCATGTTTTGGGAATTTTCTAGAAGAGAGTATCAGTGTCCTGAACCATAACTGCACAGCATGAGAATCAAGAAAGTGACACTCATGAAACAAGTTGATTTGTATTGTAAGCAGTGAAAATGATCTCACCACATTAACAGATTGTTTTCACTTGATTCATGAAAATGGAATTTTATGGCTCAGTAGTAGATGGAAATGTCTTTTTTTTTTTTTTTTACCGGGGAGAGGAGGGGTGCATGGGTTTTTTGGCAGGAGAATTTGTTGATTCTCCGAAAAAAGACTAACTGCTGAAAAAAATGACATTTTTGCTTAATAAATGAAAAATAAATATTTGGCTTGTGAGACTGGATCACCAACTGGTCCCAGAAGCCCCAGGTTTATCCCACATCAGCTGGTTGAACATACAATGAATTGATTAATTACAGTGTGAAGTACAATATCTACTAACACAGTTCCTTTATTTTTTAATATTGAGGCCTCCATCTTTTCGAGCAAACCTGTGCCAAACTCTACTCTTTCAAGCTTGTTACTTTTAGGTTAACTACTTCAATCAAGCTAGTTTACTCATTTCATGTTCTCTCAATCACAATTTTGTGTTTTTACAGCTGACTTAAAACGTAGATTTATTTTTTTTTAAATGAAGTCATAATTTCATTTTTTTTTTTCTTCTGAGATTAGTTGAGCTGCTGCACAGGAGGAGTATACAGAGTATAGGCCTAAGCTAGTCTGGTTCCAGACCTCAGAATCATTAAAGTTCAAACAGATTATTAGACTGAGATTGCACCAAACTTATTAAACCTTTATCCTACTTCTTAACTTTCTGAGTTTATTTCCCTGGTCAGCACTCTGCCACATCTCTCCGGTCACCTGTCACTGGGAATAAAGTTCCCTCCCACAAGCAGAAAATCCCAAGGAAACAGCTTAAAGTTCAAAAAGTTGCAGCATCCTGAAACCCGAGCTGGCCGGAGTGTCGAGCTTTCTGATGTTCCTCACCCCTCCACTGCAGGGTGACTGAAGATCAGCACATCAAACGAAGGGAGAGGGATACAGTGATACGGAAAACTGTATCAGGGAAACACTTTATAGCCCCTCGCTCTGAACTGTGGAAAGGAAAGAAACACTTGTGGTGCATGTGTTAATGCACTTTAATTACAGTACAACATGTTGCCTCAGGGGTCACTGACCGAGCGCGTTTTGGCATCTGTGTTTGTGTGGACATCTCTGCCTGCCCACAAGTCTGTGTGTGTGTGTGTGTGTGTGTGTGTGTGTGTGTTAGTGAATGAGGGAAGTGCTTAAAAGCAGGTATAACAGTAATCGATTCCACAGTGTTGGATGACGGTGCCACAAAAACAGAAATCTAAGCCGTGAGGTGGTATTAGTTCCTAAGAGTGTATCCAGTTTGATTTAATTAGCTGGTACTTATTGCATTCTTTGTTAGCGGTGTAATATGACTGACAGTTGGCGCAGCAGGCAGTCTGGACTGAGTCCAAGTCCATCTCCGCTGTTAGTGTATATGTTCCCTGGACTCTGGGACCTGCCTCTTCCAGTCTGTCACTGTGTTTCAAACTGGCAGTCTCACTTTGTGCTGGCGTGTATCACTAAATTCACTCCTATCTCACTGTCCCTGAACATCTGGGGTGTGTCAGTACACAGCTGCCAATGGATAAAATTCTGTTTCTGTAATAAAGACTAGCGTAGGATGTGTGTAAGCTGGCCTGGTTTTGTTGAAAGACAAAGGTCAGATCTGTTCAGTATTAAATGAGACAACTACTCCCCATGCTATGACCAAACTGTGTGGTATTTCCTCACAGGTACTCCTCATACCATGACTCATTTGGTCCTGAGCAGGAAGAGGAGGAGGAAGAGGTATATTCAGATTGTTGGTTTAGACTCCTGAATAGATGCACCTAGTCCAATTTTCTCATTCATTATGTACAGGATGTCCGTCTGCCACTTTGGTGACAGTTGCCTGGCACCTTCGGTGTTTTCAGATGATGTCATGTTTTTGGCTCATAAGTCATAGAAATGAAATGGTCCCATCCAGTTGAGAGAGAGAGAAGCAGCTGTCCCAAGTGTAAGAGTTTAGATATGGTATCTCTGGATAGTTAAGATTAGACGTATAAGAGACTGAACATTGGTTCGTAGCATTAGTTTAAAAAAAAAAAAAAAAAGTCTTTCTTGAAGTTGCACTGAAGGACTGTGGATTTCCAGACTTTGTGCTGTGGCCCCAAGAAGTTAAGATGATATTTCAGTGCCAAGAGACGGGATTTGGAAAGACTCAAAGTATCAACTTCTAGTGCCACAGACAGATGATGGTTGTTCCATTCAGGTAAAGGATAAGTATAAAAGGTGATATGATGACAGCTGTGACAGAGAAGACTGTATCAGTCATGACAGGATGTGCTCTTACCTTTTGAAATGTTCTCTTTTTCGAATTTGTGGAACAGCATATTATGATTTGTTATAAAACCATCCTGGTTGTTGTTGCTGTCTAGAGTTTTAAAAGCCCATACAGGACACTTAAATAAATAAATAAAAGTAATGATTTGCAAGTTCTGAAGAAGACGTGCAGTCACCCCAAACATCAGCTATGGAATTAACTTTATGCCAATGTGGTGGGGAATCCTCCCCTACTCTAGGTGGAGCTGCTGAGTGCAGCCCTGAGCTAGTCCCTCCTAACTCCTCCAAATCAGGAACAAGTTATATAAGACACCTGTGATCTTTTGTCTCTCTTTGCCTCCTGCTCTGTTCCTGCTGTGGCTGTCCAGGTGCTGCATTGCTTGTGAGGGGTTTGATAATAGATTTTAACATCCTGTGGTGAGTTGGCCTGTGACTGTTCTTTTTTTAATGCTTTTTAAATAAGCAGCGTGAACTTGGTTAATGGTGTTTCTTCCCCTTTCTTTTAGGTTCACCTGCACTATTGCTGTTTTGCCCCTTCGTTTGCCCCTTTGTTTGCCTTTGTTGGACCTTAGTTTAACATTTGTCTACTTGTTTAGATTTATCTTTTACATTTTGTTTTGGCTGGTAGATTTTTGTATTTTTGATTTTTGCTTGGCTGATTATTGTTTATCGGGTTATATTTGCTTTACCATCATTGTTCATTTGCTTGCGATTCAATTTTGTTTGAGATTCTTTTCTTTCTAGGCCGAGTGCTGCTGTGGAGAGGCTAGTCTCCTGTGGTGAGGGCCCTTCACTGAATTGCATGTGCGTTAATACACAGGGACACTGTAGACTGCACCATTTGCTGTGAGGTTGCCATGAGTTTGATTGGCTGCACCAAGGGTGAGTAGTGGTAGCACTCCTGGCACTCCTTTGTGTAGTCTGCCTCTCTGCATGTGGCCTCTGCCTAGTGTTTTTAACTTGAATTTTAAAATCTTAAATATATTGTTCTTTTAACTCGATTGTTGAGGCCTTCCTCCTTTTTTTTAGTATATAAAATATAATAAAATACCTTTTAACTATTTCATTCAGTTGCCGGTATTCTTTTCACCTTTCCTTCTTTCTTTTTCAGCAGTTCTCATCAGTTCCAGTCTTTGTTTGTTTTTTTTTGTGATTAATAAATACATTTATAAATCTTTTAACTCACGTCTCTGCCTCAGTAACGTATCTGTGTGTCTTGTACATTTACTAAGAAGTTTATGCTAGGAATTTCCAGGGGTGCGAGTCCCCAGGTGGCGTTGTCTGTGATTTCAATCCTCCCCTTAGTGCCCCTCGCCACACCAACTAACAGTTTTTCTAAAGCTCTCCTGCCTTCTTTGCAAGTTATTTTACTTATTTTCTACCTTACGTTTGCCAAGAGATCTTAAGCAGTCATAGAGCAGACCCTCCCCAGAAGCAGAAAGCATGGCTCTGCTTCTGGGGAGTCCTCACTGTTCTGGACATTCGTTGGAATGGGAAAGATAGGTGTATCTCAGGAAACGGTGGAGAGAATGGAGTAGCTGGATATGATTTAACCACCACCATCAACACACAAACTGAAGGGTGTCATGCCTGAGGGTCAAAATACCCTGTGAATAACCTTTGCTTCTGACTAAATGCAACTGCTAAGTCACATTGTTGTGAAAGGTTTTGTGCTCTTGAATCCAGGCTTTTCAAGAAATAGTGGCAAGTGAATGCAGCCAGAATTTTATCCAAAATTAATAGTCACATCTCGTGCAAAAATTGCCATCACACTGACAAAAAAAAGTAGAGGTGGCTCCTCAGATATACCACCATACGAATGGGTGGATTCTGTACTTTCTGGTTCTAATACCAACGCCTTGTAGCATCATGCAGTGGTCTAATGAAATACTGGCCAAAACTTTTTTTTTTTCCCTAATAAGCTTAAAACTCAGTATGTTTGAGAAAAAAAGATTTACAATATGAGTTCCCAAATGGAAAACAGTTTTAAGCCCTCTCTCGTTTTCTCTCTCTCTTTCTCTCTCTGGATGCTGCGTCCTCAGAGGAACTACATCTTGTTTTGACAGACAGGCTAATTTAGGGAGAACTACTTTAGGTCCTTTTCTTGCTGCAGGCCATCTCTTGGCATTTAAAATCCAACTGAGCTCAAGTTGCCTGTCCAGTAACGGCCATAACTTCTGTTGAGAATGCTTTCAGCGGCAACACGCCTCAAATCTAAAAACTCCACAGTGTAACCTTATCAGCCTTATTTTTATCTGTGGTGAATGACGTTTTATACTTGCATGTACGATGGATTAATGGGTCTGGTGGTGATGATCATGGTCTCCTACACACAAATGCACATGCACACACATATGCCAGCATAAATACATGCACACACTGCTCCCAGATGTTTCTTGACATGGTCTGCTGTGACTCCAGGACATTTGTTTATCCCAGCATGCATAGTTCACTCTCCATGCCCCGCACAACAGGGCTCTGCACTTTTCCATTGGAACTTTTTTCCCACCCTGTTCCACACAAGTCTTCTGAACCACCACAGAAACACAGTGGTTCGGACAGAAATATGCATTAGTTCACCTAAAATGAGGAGTAATCACAGCATTTTTTTCTTGGATACCAAAAGATGCCATTGTGCTTGTCGCACATCTGCTCTCTGGTATGAAACACCACCAGCAAACCAACACATATTTTCTTGACTGCATTATCAGACGGGCCATGGCAGGTGTCCCAAAAGTGCCAACCAAATGAGCAGTCAGTAACGTTGTTGAATGGGGATATCTCTCCTTATATTCATTCATCTTTCCCATGATGTCAGCTCTCTGGGACTCCTGCTATTCACTTCGGACGAGCAGCATCCTTTCTTCTCTCTTGTTATTTTCCCAATGCAATTACAAAAAAGAGGATATAAACAAACACTCTTTCCTGAATGAGAGGGGTCAGCCCCACCCCCTCTCTCAAACCAGCTGGACAATGGAAAACCTTGTGACTTCATGTGTCAAAGTCAATCAGATTAAACTCTGAAGTGAAGGATGCAGGTCAGTTTACGAATGCGTTTTGCCTGCCTGAGATTTTGGCCAACAAACACATAAACAAAAAATCATACAGGTTGTGAACAAAACACCCAGTTATTTGGCGAAGAAATAAGTCAAATGGTAAAATTAGGGCCCAAACTATGTGTTGAATATCACAGTGCCAACGTTATTAGCAATATTACGAAAGACCTCACTCTCAGCTTTACCAAATAAAGTGGTAGTCAGTCTGGTAAAACTGTCAACCCACGCGGTCGTCTGACTGCTTGTGTTTGTGGCCCAGTCCGACCTATTTTTAGCAGCGTTGCTGTGTTTTAATGTGCACAATGTTATTATAACAGATACAGAAAGTCCAGAGCTGTGATAATGTCAAAAAGAAAAAAAAAAGTTGCAATAAACCATGGTGTTTTTTTCTGTGTATATTTTGGGCTGTTTTCAGTGCAGCAGTTCTGTGGTCCACCTTCATCAGAGACAGTCCCTGAATGTGACTCAGCTCCAGCTCTGGTCCACAGGGGTCTTGAGGAGTCCTACTGCAGATGTCATTTCATCTTCACTTACAGATGAATCATAGAAAACAGTTCTCTTCAGTCACCGTACTCATCTGCAGATTTCCACCAACAACAGCGTTTAGGAGAGTTCCTACTGTGGTCGCGACATGTGATGGAAACTTTGCAGTACTGAGACCTCACAGAAGTTTCTTTTTACCTTTAAAATACATCAATAACAACTGCTCTCCTCGCTTTTCTTTCTTAATCTCCCCTGCTTGAAATTCTGCAGTCACTTCCGTGATCCTATAGGTGAGAGTTCTGCAAGCAGCTGCTCTGGGTCACATGCTTTGTCAGATTGTTAACACATAATAAGCCCACGCACTCTTGTAAACATCAAAGACCGTCCTTTTTTCAGACAGTGCAACGTCCCTTCTGTTGTTGCTTTGAACACAGATACTGTTATTACTGTTGGTGTTAGCAGATGAGAGCATTTCATGGAGGGTGTGCAAACATTATATCTTGCACACATAATACACATGCAAATGCGTGTACACACACACACAGACATATGCACTTATATTCACACACACACACACACACTCATATATATACAGCCAAGGCCCTGGCATGTCTGAAAAGAACCCTTTGATGGTGCGGCCCTCACTCCTCATTTGCCGTTTGAGTTGGCATTGGCAGAGTTCTCCCGAGGTCCCCTGGCCCCTGCACACACACACACACACACACACACACACACACACACACACACACACACACACAGCCCTGAAAGCTTCATGGAGCCTGCAGGGAGTCAAACTGCTCTCACCTGTTGTCTCTGGCAGCCTAAGAGGAGACGATTAGCGCCCAGCACTGACAATATGCTCTTTGTTCCCTTCTTTCTCTCACTCTCCCTCTCTGCCATCTCATACTCGCAGTCTGTCGCTTCTGCCACTGCTCATTTCTCCCTCTGCCTGGCCTTCTGTCCTTCTCTGTTTCTACCTCTCAATGTCTCTCTGTCACTCTTTGTCTATGTGTCCATGTAGCTCGCTTACTATTTCTGTCTCCCTCCCTCTTCCTCTCTGTCTCTATCCAACTCTAATGCCCTTGTGGCCATGAGAGCAGTGTGTGGAAAACAGTTGAGCACTTTATCACAGATCATCGAGGTAATCCCTTGCAAATACGCTTCGTGATGGCGCTGAGCACATGTGCTGCAGAGGTCTCATTGCTGGTCCAATCACAGTGACCAATTTAACTCATTTTGCTTTGCCCGTGATATCAAGACTTGGAGGTCAAATGTTTTAAACATTAGTATTGACATACAGTATATGAAATGTGCGGTTCGCGGCACATGTTCCACTCTGAATGCATTAGCATGTATTAGTGAGGCCCGGTCATCCTTGACTAGCATCTGTGGTTGGGAGGGTGTAACAGAGAGGTCCGAGTGTCCCTCACGCCAGGAAGAGCACAGAGGCTGCAAACAGCCCGGCTGTGACATTTCCTCAGGCTGGGTCACAGATGTACAGCTGGATAATGTGGCCTTTATGACCAGAGGGAAAGACCTCCGTTAGATGTCAGAGAGTCGAGCTGGCGTTCCTCCGTACAGTGAAAACATAGTGGACAGCACTGAGGGGCAGGGCGAGGTGCAGAAAGGAAAGGCGTGTCTGTCAGATCAGTATCAGCCGCACTTAAATATGAAAATAACATTCTTAAGAGTCTCCTTGGTCTCAGTTTTATTCAGAGGTGTTGAAGGAAAGATAAATCAGTTACACAGCCTGTGACTGATTAGGTAATTTTGTTGTATGAATCAGGCACTAATAAAAAAGTATTCGGTACTTATAAGTAAGTACCTGCTCCTGGTGGTCCTTAAGTGGAGATACAGAGGATGAAAACAGGACTGTCAGTAAGAACTGCACTTTGATCCTTACTTTATTTGACTTTATTTTTTGAGAAACTGCATGTTACCTGTTTTGAGCTGCTGTCTGTCTGTAGCTTAGCTACTGAGCTACAGACAGGCCTGCTGGGAGCAAATGTCCAAAAGCATGGACACATTTCTCGACTTTTCCTCATTCCAAATCATACAATGTAGGAGGAGAACATATTGATAAATCCCTGAAGTGAGGGTGTAGCTTCCTGCAGACAGCACACCTGTGAAATCTGAGCGCCACTATTTGATATTGTATTTTCTCCTTCCCTCCCCAATAGTTCGCAATAGCTGCATAGACTGAAAAAAGCTGACTGAATTGTGTACAAAGGTACGTGTGTGTGTGTGTGTGTATTAAATCAGCAAGGACAGATTTTCTGACAATCTGAAAATCTGTCCACTCTGTGCTCGTTTTCTGTGTGGTCTGTTAAAAGTACAAATCAGTTCAAGTCAAGTCAACTCAACAATTTATTTTCACAGCCTAAAATCACAACTTTGCCTCACATCATATTGCACGACACCCTCTATCATTAGATACTTAATTTGCATAAGGAAAAACAACCATGGGCCTTGGGTAGAGTAACACAGGAGGAGTCCTTCTTCCAGGATGGAAAGACATGCACTAGATGTTGCATATACAGAGTATATGCAACATGTATACAGAGTAACAATACAGAAAAGCAAAGTGATAATATTAGGTAAACATACAAACATACTATATGTATAGAAACATAATATATAGGAATAAATTTTAAAAAATAACAAGTGTACATGTAGCAGTAGGTGTATGAAGTTGGGAGACAAGTCCAGCTTCATGGGTTGTTCATCAGTCTGTTTGCATAAGTTCCTTATCGCACCTGCTGAAAAAGTGTTTCCGTTTGTCAGAGCACTGAGCAAACACAACTGGCACTGCATGTACAACACACACGTAACTGAACAATGATTTTACAGTAACTTGGAAGGTTAAAGGTAAAACAGCAAATATGTACATTTTACACATACTCTGGCCACATTTAGCATTCATAACCAGGCCAAATGATAAATTAAACCATTTATAGAGCACAGCAAATCTTGACCAAAGTGCTTCACAGAGAAATTTAAAAAACATTTAGATAATAAAAATGAAAATGAAAAGATGAATGTATCAGATACAGAAATGCAGCTTTGGTCAACAGAAACACTTACTCAACTAACTGCCCTCTTGTTTCTGTTGGCCCCTCTAAATCTGCAGCACAGTGATTTGGTTTAAGTTGGCACTGGCAAGCAGCTGGAGCACAAACACTACCTGTCAGCTGCTGGAGGCTCGAATCGTCCCGCCGTGGTGCTGTGTCCCGGAAAAAGCAGTGGCAGCCTGAGCCTCTGTTCTGCGTCTCCTCAGCACTGGGCTACAGTTCATATGCCCTGACCCTGACAGCATGTTATAAAATGTGAAGTAATCCATAATGTCCTGTGCTGGGATGTCATTCTAGCTGCCTTTTTCAACCCCATAGTTAGCTGTAATGACGACCCCAGAGCCAATGCTGAGAGAGAGAGAGAGAGAGGGAAAGAGAGAAAAGAAATATGTATCTGAGCCAAACTCTCTCTGTGGTTCTTTCACCATTCATTGATGTCAGAACACATTAGGAGATGACAGAAGAAAGTCGGCTGCTTCAGCTGGCTGCAGAGAGCGTTGGCAAGTATTGTAGAAGATACAGACCTGCCACCATTATGACTAACACATGGAAATACGGTTCAAAATCAGTCAAGTGTTCCTTCAAATGAAGCATGTCTCAAGGCTGCAGGGCGCTGGGAACATCAGACTTTTGTGGGTGTAGGGACAGTAGGCGTCCTGGCTGTAGAAACACATCTTGAAGGTGCCGCTTGAAACCACCTGTAGAATTTGGTTTTCCCAGCAAATTATCTGAAGGCAGAGGCTACACAGTACTGCTCTGTTAGAGGTCTGCTACACACTGTGAGTATAAAGACACATTGTGCTGTAAACCAACAGGGGAGAGTCCAAGTTTAAATGTTATTTTAGATTCTTTATTTTAATACTATGCAAGACTACTTGAGGACTTTAAGATGTTTCGAATATTAAAATTTCTTACTGGAAAAAAAAAAAAAATCAAAACCCACAGTATTTGCTACCCAGCACATTTGAGTTACTTTCTCATTGTTGATCTGAATGGCTTCTATATTGTGCCCTCAAAAGTTTGTTTGTTCCAAATCATACAAGGCAAAATACTGCCCTGGTCAATGATGATGAGTTGTGCAAAATCTCACTTTACTGCTCACTACAGAGATGAGCTGAAATGATTAGTTGATCAATCCATTAGTCAACAAACAGAAAATGAATCAACTATTTTGATAAGCAGGTATTCCAATCATTTATCAAATGTCAGGATTTGTTGCTTTCCTGTGTTATTTACATTATTAAATTAAAAGTCTCTGGGTTTGGGACAATTGATTAAATAACATGCAAACAAATGGTGCTACCATGGACTCTGTGAAGTTGTTATGTTGTGTTTTTTTTTTAAATATTTTATAGATTAAATGATAAATCAGTTCATCAACAAAATAATCTGGAAGCGCGATGATTGTAAAAATGGTTGTTGCAGTCCTACTATAGAGGAAACTACTGAGTGTTTATTATATAGTGAATTAAAAGATGAGTGATTTCTACCACGGTGCTTTTTCATGGATCTGTAATTTGCCTGAAAACAAAACTTAGACTAGACCAGTTTTTGCATAGATAACACCAAAAACTGGCAACAGAAAAATCTGAAAGATGCAGTTCTAACATTTTTACACATATTGGCTTTAATTAATATTATTATTTCACATAATCAAACCCAAAATTATTCTCTGCAGTCTTGTTTCGTGTGAACTTTACCCACGTTGAGAGCTGTTTGATGCTTAGCTCTGCTGTCTTCTACTCACTGCAATACACAGCCTTTGTCAGTCAACATCAGTTGTTTCATAAAGTTTAGGGCTAAGCCACGTCGGCTTTCATCAGTCAGGCGTGTTGGTCATTGCTGTGTCTCTATATCCAATGTGGGATGGGCTGTAGAGTGGAGACAGCAGCATGGAGGCAGTAGCAGCTCAGACCTGCTCAGTGACAAACTCTGCCCCAGTGAGTTGTTAGGAATACAGCCATCGCTGTGCTTTAGGGCTTCACTGATGGGCCATGACAGATTGAGTCCCCTCTATGGATTGGGGCCTCTCTGCTCTCAGACATGCTGGAGCTTTATTAGACTTCAGTATGCCTCCCTGTGGAACAACGTTGCCCAGCGTGACCTGGATCACTCAGGCCCCTGATTGGCCGAGGAGGACCCCCCCCACCAAGTCATGGGTGATGACTCTCTCTGGCCGGGAGGGGAAACAGTTCAGACGCCTACTGTAAATCAACAGGCCACACAGTTCAGACACGTGCTATAAATCAACAGGCCAGAACAATGACACCCAAGGAAGCTAAACCTCTCTTGTCGGTGAACATGCTTCATAACTCATGTCTGCTTAACCTGAAGAGAAACAAGGGCTGATCTGAAGGAGAGGGAGCGCTCAACTGTTGGACCAAAATCTTTCAGGCCCAAGTAAAAAGTTACATTACCTTATATGAACTAACCCAGTCTTTTATGTCTCTCCCCCACAACATGAAAAATGTTGCTATCAGAAATCATGGCTATCGATCAGAAATTCACATTCAAAATAGCATTTTTTTTTCTCAATCCTTCCAACATCTGTGATAGATCACGCATTCTTGTTAACAGGATTTATGTGGAGAAGTGAGAGCAATCAATATTTTAGCTCATCTTCCATCCTGCTGTTCAGACTGAGAGAGCTGGCTATGCTGGCTGGAGCTTTACAGGATCAAAAACACAGTAAAGTACATTATTGAATGTTGACAGACTAAGCTCTGGCTTATTAATGCCCTCCACAGTGGCAGCTCTCCCAAAATCACATCGCTACACTGACATACCGAGACAACATATGTAGAGAGAGGCAGAGTGTATTCATCTACATGGTTAAAGGAGATCTCAGTGCATATACTGTATTTCATTGCTCTGGTCTGAGTTATCCAAGTTAGTTTTAGTGAATATTAACAACTTTGTTCCAAAGTCATAGGCCAGGAAATTAAGAAACGAAAGTGCTGGTCTGGCCTGAACCTGCAACAAAGAATGTGTGAATCAAAAGAACTATGAACACACTTAATACTTACTTGTTTAGTTTAATGTGTTAACATTTGCTAGTTAGGAGTCAACTTCTGAGGCTGATGGGAATATCATCAATCAAGGTCCTTGGTGATTGTATAAGGTAAAACAGTAAAAAAATAGGACTCTAATTTGTTTTTTAAAAAAAAAAAAAAGGTCAGAGTGTCATGTATACATTTCTGTACACAGCTCCCTCCTACCATCCAAACAACTTCAAATTCCTCTCAACTCTCACTGGAAACACTAAAAGCTTTGTCTGTTTTCTTCCTGCCTTTCCCACTGACCGTATCTCTCACTCCTCCACATGTCAAATTCATTCAACGTTTTTCTTTCATGCCCGCTGCACCGAGGAGGTTGTTATGAGTCAGAGTTACCAGCTCGAAACCAGTGTTTTAGATCTTTATTATCTCTGAGATCAGTTTTCTGGTGTATAGTTTGGCATCGGGGCGCTTTATCTCACATCATCCTCCCTACAGTACGTCTCCTAAACTCCCCCGTGCTTCAGTGTTGGATGAGGGCATGAGGCGAACAAACACACATTCACTTATGTACAGTGGAGTTAAAAAGCATAAACCCCCTCTTTCTGCTTATCACTCGTATAATTACAACCAGATTAAAACTGAATGAGTTCAAAATGCTCCTAGGGGTCACTGCTCAGATAAAGGCACCTCTGGTATTTCTGCTACTTGGGACAAGTTGCAAGTTTACAGAAAAACTAAAACTCACAGTGTAGTCACTGTGTGTCAGTGCACATGCACTTTCCCCTTCTTTTTGGAGTGTTTGTTGGGTGTTATTTGTTCCATGAGCATGAATGATTAATGAAGTAAGGTCACAGGCAGATAGTGATTTTTTATAATCTGTGTAAAAAATAAAAAATAAAACCACATGGAAAGGCCTGCTCTGTAGAATAAAGCTTTTTCTGTAGTTTTATCTGGTTGGAAATCTAGCACAAGGATCCAACAGTAGCTGTGATTGTCAATACTTTCCCTCTGGACTGGGAATGAGTAATTAAAATCCATTTGATGTGGACGTTTTTCCCTTCTCCACAAAAATACAAACATTCTCACTGGAATAAGTCAAAATGGAAAGGGTTTAGCCAAATGTAAACTTAATGTGTTGGTTTTCCAGATCCTTGGAGTGTTCATTTTTGAGAGAAGGGGGTAAGGTGGGATGGGATTAAAATATCAAATAGGCTTTTGGGACAATTACAAAAGAAACAGAATTTTTATGTGTCCTCTTCCGCAAACCAGAATAGGCTGTGTCTGTTGGCGGCTGGTGAATGTGTGCTCTATGTTCTGACAGACAGAAGAATGAACTTCTTTATTACCTCTGCGCTGGGCTGCCAATCATCACAGGTGTCCCTTGCACTACTGCAAAAACAGCTAGACTATAATCTATTAAGATATATAGTTCCATGTGCACAGGTATTCACATATTAGTATTGCAACCTGCAGGACCTACGCTAATCCTGCAATGAATAATAAAGTCCCTGTGCAGAGAAAAACGTTTGTAATCTGCATTGCAGTTATTTTATCTCTCATCAAATCCATATCCTCCAATCTTTCTCCGCTCCACCTACTCCCAGTGCCACAGCCCCAATCCAGCTCAAATCCCAGCTGATCCTGTTTTATCACCAGAATCGTACCTGAAAGAATCCTGGAGCCAGCTCCTATCTGATGGCCTTGGTTGCTGCCTCCTCCAACTTTCATTTCCAGAGCTGATAAGCATCGAATACTATATCTACCTCATTCCTGCACAGCAAAATGAATTGTTTGTCAGTGTAATCCACAATGACCCAATCATATCTCAAGGAAAAGGGATCTGTTGACATTTGAGCTCAGTAGCTGTTATGATTTCATCTATTGTACTTTTAGGACTTTTCATCCATGTTGGATCATAAGTTAAGCATAAAGGTACATTCTTCACTTTGGACATAGTGGTTTGACAAAATTATCCCAACTTGAGGTTGACATAGTAGTTAACTAGCTAGTTCCATAGAGAGCTAGCTGTGTTGTCCAATTACAGTCTGCATGTTCAAGAATTAACTGCTGTGATCATGACTGTTTTGCTGAACTTGTGCTCTTAGCTCTAAAGAAATGTACATTTTGAAGCATTGTTGTTGTTGTTGCATTGTTTGAAGCATTCGTGTCATGTCATGTTGGCCAAACCCTCTCTGTGGCTGAATTGCTAAGCTTACTCAGGCCATTGTGCCTAGGAACTATATTTATATTGGACAATCATATAAGAAAGTGATACCAAATATATCTTGATTTTAAAAAAAGTTTATAACCAACAGCTCTCATGTATTTTTAAAGCCTGCAACTACTTTGCTGTATTACTGGAAGCTCTTGTAGCCTCTGAAGCATCCACGGAGGGTAACATCACTCTCCTCAGGGGCCTGTACTTGCCTCGCTGTAGTGCTGTTGGCACCAGGGCAGTAAGGTGATCTATAGGCTATCAGCAGGCCATCAGTATTATCCAGGGTATCTGTGTCATCTCTGGCATGTTCCAACCCAAGAGCCAGATTGTGTCTTCATTTCCATTACTCCATCACAAAATCAAAGATGAAAGATAGCTGCGTGCCCGGGACTAGACAGCCCACCATCGGAGAGGAGAACTGATCTCCTTCGTTTGAGTTTTGCAATTAAGTCTTTGTTTAATCTCTGGCTGCTCGGTGCGTTTCCACATGTCACCTAAATTCCATAACAGCGCTGCTTCATGCTGCAGCACACCCTGCCAGCACTTATCATATCAGCATGCGACTGGAGGGAGCCAACGTGAGTTAAACTTCACATTTTCAGGCACGCTCAAACACAAACGACAGCTCAGTCAGTAAGTCAGTCACTCTGTCAAATGGCACCGGTCTGGTCTTGCATAAAACAAAAACCTTGAAATCTTAGACAAGTATCAGAACAAGGCAGAACTCTGTCTAGCCTACAACACCCCACCACCACCATCACCACCCACCCCCTTATACACACACACCCCACCCGCTGACCCCCACCACCATATGCCAAAAATTATCATACAAGTTTCTCTTTGTATCCATATTTAAAACATGATGGAGAAGAATTGAGCCTTTATATGAGGAGGAGGTTGTGTGTTTATCCAGCAGCGCCAGCACCAGGAAACAAGAGAAAGCCCCCTTTGCTGCTGGTGGAAGCAGGAAAGGGTCGGAGACTGCGGGACTGGTGGGAGGAGAGGTGACTGGAGACGGAGAAAGAGAGAGAGAGGGAGAGAAGGAGAAAGAAACTCTTTGAGTGACAGTAATTTAGGAACCTGGACCTTTTATGATTTTCCTGCTTTTGGGAAAACATACAGACTTCTGGGTATAGCACTTGGGACCAAATCAAAGATGTCTTTTACCATCAAAAAGTGTGTGAGAGTAGTTTGTTTGCATGTCTGTCTATCTGTATATAACCTGCATGTTTGCATGAGCAGTGTGTAGAGTAAGTGAACCAATTGGCACACAAGGACAAATGAACTTTGTTCAAATCACAACATGATTACTTCATGTTGTGATTTGAAGTTCCGCTAATGTGCGGATCAAGGTGGGCAGTGCTTAAATCACACAACTGTGGTGGAAAACAACATCAGTCCCCCAGCTAGTTAGCTGTCAGACAAGATGAAATTTTCTGCCAGCAAATTATTGAGAAGAGAACAAACTGTAGGAATGCGAGGGTTTGAAAATAGTCCCACTGATGGATCTGTGTTTTTGCCCGTGTCAAAACAGAGCCAGGTCTGAATAGGCGTCCTCATGACCCTCTGGCCTGGGTTCCACGCTCAGATCGCTCAGGAAGGCCTGAGGTTTGGAGGTTTCAAGCCACAACGACCTTCTCGCTCCTTTCACTTCATTTTTGGGCTTTTTTATTCCGAAATGAGACACTAGATAAATTACATTGACTATGAAGGGCCCCCTTGTTCACTTAGAATAATAAAGAAAGGGTACCCTGGTGGAGAACTTTGCAGTAATTTCGCCTGCAAGTGTGTGAGTACGTCTGGGCTCAAGAGTTGGCTGAGCGAGACAGAGCCGTGAGAGGAGAGAGAGCGAAGGAGAGCCTCATTTCCTCCATGATGGATGAGCCTATTAGCTGTCCGGCGTTAGCGCAGGTTTAGCTTTACACCTCGGCCTCGTGGCACACACCACGGCTGATTACGCCAGCCAACGGGTGCAGAGAAGAGGATCCTCTGAGGATGAGATGATGAGATCAAGTTTGGAAAAAGTTTAAATCAAAAGAAATCACACAAATCAGCTCCTGGACATTGTCTGTAAATGTGTAGACGTCTTCACAACCAGTCCTGCAGGGACCACAGAGGAAAGCACACGAAGATGCTGGGTTTTTTGGGGTTTTTTTTTTTTTTTTATTATGGATGGTTGACTGTTTGGTGCCAAAGACTAGTTGCTTCACCAAAACATAACCATCCAGTAAGTTTACTGTAAGTGTCAATTGTGTGCCGGAGCTGATTTATTTGTTCTAGTTGTTATTTATGAAGGTTTGACACCTGATGTTTGTTCAGGGCTTTCCGCTGTGGAGCATGGGATTTATGTATGAAGTTTCATTAATATATGTTAAGTCTGTCAAGGTAAAGTCTTATGTTTTAAGGTAGTTAGGTTTCTTCTTAAACATCAGCAACAATGTATAAAGACAATTTGTGAGTCAGCATATTTTCATGCATGAAATTCATGAAAATATGCATTTATTTATTTATTTATTTGCTTTGTCTTTTATGTTGTTCAATAATAGCCGTCAAATGAGTAAAAAGTACAACATTTCCCACTGAAGTGGAGTAGAAATATAGAGTAGCAAAAAAATGGAAATGCTCGAGTATGGGACAAGTACCTCAAAACTGTACTTAAGTACAGTATTTGAGTAAATGCTATTAGTTTCATTCCACCACTGCTGTAAAAAAAAAAAAAAAAAAAAAAGACAACAGTCTGAACAGTTAAACATCAGACTCTGTTCCCTCTCTATTCTCACAACATGTGCACTTTGTCAGATATCAAGTCTACAGGCAGCAACACATTAGCACAGTAGATCAGTAAGTCTTGGAACGCATTCCTGTGCACATTAATAGGGGCAAATGCATATATGATCACATACTACCCCTCCACACACACACACACACACACACACACACACACACACACACATTTCTACATTAACACATACACACACCCTTCAGATGTGGAGTGTTTCCAGAGGAGAGTCCACCTGATTCCCTCATCCATCCACAGGTTATATTTAGGACTCGTTTGACGTACCAGCGCCAAGGATTACAGGGTGGGCACATGGGGGGAGTGGGTGGGGTGGAGGTGGGGTGGGTTAGAAGGCGATGGAGGGTCAGAGATAGTTGATACCCCTGTGCGTGTCCTCCAGCCGCTCTCGCTCTCTATATAACCCCCACCTTCTCTCTGCTGCCAGCTTTCTCTCTCATGCATTTCTGCCCCAGCTTTCTTTCTTTCTTTTACCCTCTGTATCTCAGTGTCTGCCCACCATGTGTCCTCCCTCACTCACTCTGTGTAACATGTGTCACTCGCACTCTCTCTGGCATGCACTCTATCTCTCGTGCTCTCTCTCTCTCTCCCTCCCTTTCTCTCACTCCAGCTGACAGCATGTAATTGAAATGGTCAAACACATGAAAACATGACAAATGGCAAGAGGTATTTGTGCTTCGTCATCATCATTGCAGAGCCTTCAGCTGGAGTTCGGCTGACAGCTTGTAACCGAACTGCTCAGACACACGGCAAATGGTAGGAGATATTTGTGCTTCATCATCATAATTATCATGGACAGCCAAACCCTTTCTCCTCCTCCCCCCTGAACCTATCCACACACTTGGCTGCAGCATAAAATGAGTCAACATGTGTTAAAATATGAATTATGACTCTCTGGCCTGCACATGTTGTATTTCCCATCAGAGAGTCCCTGAGAAACGGGATATGCAGATTAACAAGATTAAGTAAGATCAGGGTGATTAAATGTGGTGTCTGACTGAGTGGGGGACAACAAATTGATTTTAAACCCGTCTTACGTCTGAGCATATAATTTTTGGCTCACTCTGTGTGATCACTGCTGATCCACTTCTTAAGTGCTCTAAACTAAACAAGCCTCGAGGATCAAACTTCCTGGTGCCATGTTGGGGGCTTTTTTTCTGATAAGAAAACCGAGATTAAACAGTAATCAAGATAACACAGGAGGTCCCATGCTGGGCCACTGACCTGGGTTTGATCACCGACAGTCAGTCCTGACAGATAACACCACACACTGATAAAATTGGTCACTTGGTGTCACTTAGATCATCCACACATCCATGACACACAATTTAAACTGTATTTATAGAGGAGTTAAAGTTTTTAGAATTTTTACCCAAGACACAGTTACTAAGATCAACACTTTGAAAAAATTAGAACTTTATTATACAACCTGCGATTTACAGTCAGGTACTTAAATGACAGTACAGTGAAGGAAAGGTGGGGTAGAAAAAAAAAATGTAACAAATCTGCAGTTTGTGAAACACAGTGTTAACACTGATCTTCTTTATGGTGTAATGTATCTCACAGTTCCAAAACTGTGGGGGTACATAAAGGTAATGTAAGGGGTCAAATGCTATTGATAAACATAAAATATACAAGTCACTTCACCAAAATGACAACTACCAAAATCCACCTGTTTTAGCTTTATTATTTATTTTTTCTTATGTCAAGCTCATGAAATAAATGTTTTGCGATACTGAGAGAATGAAACACGAGCAAGAAATTGCACAGATGTCCATCTGTAACACGACACCATCCTGGTGGGCGATCCCTCCATGAACAGACTGGTTTTCTTTTCCTAATAGCATCTTAAGAGTTTCCCTACTTTCACTGGGAGTCTTAGATTATCGGAGGTGGGTGTCATGTCTTTTGAATGGGATATTTTGTCACGGCTAGAGCAAGGACTTGGACCCAAACGCACGACCCCACAGACTAAATAAAAAAATAATAGTTTATTCTTACAAAGTAGCAAAATAAGAGTCACCCATAAAGAGGAAAAAGGCCCAAAAGCAAAAATACAAAACGCAAACACAAAATCACTCTAGTGAGGGAACAGGATGGAACAAGGAGCAAAAAACCAAACCAGAAACAAAGTAACAAATAATACACAAGCTGACTAGGGATATGATGGCGAGAGGCAAAATGAGAGACAAGAGACAAGACGAGAAACAAAGCAAAAGACATGAGACAAGGTGAGAAACAAAACGACTGAACCTGAACAAAGGGAGACGCAGACAATATATACACTCAAGGTAATGGGAAACAGGTGACACCAATTAGGGCGGGGCAGACAATCACAAAGGCGGGAAACAAGACAAAGGCAGGAAGTAGAACAAGACAAGATACACAAGGGTTATGGTTTCAAAATAAAACAGAAACTATAAACAAAACTTAAAACAAGACTGAAAAAGTCTGAAAAAGGTCCCAATGTCCACAAAAGAGTTCAAAACATGAAAGTGTTCAGAAAACAGCCCCTGTAGGGGCTGGTCATGACATATTTGTGCTTTGATTTGTTCACTTGTTTGTGTTCCATTATGAGACACATTCGTTTCGTGGCTGATTCTTGATAGTAGTTGGATCCTGGTACGTTGGTTTTTAGTTCACATTTGATTGTGAAAACAAGGCTTCATGAGTAACCTTGACTTGGCTTTGACAGCTAAAGGGGTGGATAAAAGAACAAGAATATGTTAAACACACTGCAATCCAGCAAAACACCACAAGGGCTGTTACTGAAGATAAAACCTGTCTTACTCAACCCAACAAAAACTTCATGAGGTCTTATTTATTGCCAGGATTTTATTGTGATGTGTTCCAGATATTTTTTTTCCCCGGCTACATGTTTATCACGTTGCACTGTCTATTTGTGTTGTTAAGTCTTTTTTTTTTTTTTTTTTGATCGGTTGAATCAGGATCCAAATAAAGACCAGTGGTTAAAGAATTGTTCGGGTCTTTTTATTTTGCAACAAAGCACAAAGCGCTGCAGGCAGAGTTAAATCATACTGTCCTGCTGTTTTATTGTAGCTAACTCATGTTGATAATGATTTGATAACACGACACTACAGACAATTACAGGCACAGGAATGTCAGCAGGGAATGCAACGTCTGGAATATCAAAAACTGCTCCCTGCTGCCAAATGCATAATCAAGTTGTTTTGGTATCTCCAGCTATCTAAAGCAGCCATCTTTCAGCTATCCTAAGCAGCTATCTTATGTGTCTGTCCCCTCCAACATCAGACGGGGGGACAGAACAGTGAAAGGCAGACAACACTGGATACACTGATAGTGCAGGGGTCTTGTTTTCCCATGTGCGTTGCCAGGATGTGATGTATAAATAGGCACCAGGCTGTTTGTGTGTGAGTGCAGGCTCAAGTTATGCGACTATAGCTTGATAGGGGCTGTACGTGGCTGCGAGGCCGCGGCTGGGCGGGGAGCTATGGTGGCTAAGGGCTGTCGGAGTCGTCTCATGTCCTGAGATCTGAGAGGCCTCTCCCACGAGGTGGTGACGGGCAGCAGAAGGGCACGGATTCAGAGTATTTTGGTGTTAATTGAGCTTATTGGCCTGCTATTCACAGCCTTGACGTGATTGATTTAAAGGCCAGTGTGAGACTGCGACAGGGCTGACCTCTCTGATGGCGGCTCCTTAGATATGGCCTCAGGACTGCACAGCTGTGAGGAGTAATCCTCTCCCTTCGTTTTTTTTTTTAAAGAAGAGCAAGCGATCCGCCCTCCTTCAGTATTTTATTAGTTTTTCCGACAGTACAGAGGAGAAGAAGAGGAGAAGGGAAAGAGAGGAGGGAGAAATGCGAGGGCCTAGCAGGAGCTGGGATTTGAACCTGTGCTCCATGGAGGGTTTTCCACACTGGTGCACGAGTTAGACCAACCATTATTAAACATGTCTAATATTACTATCTAACACTACTGGATTCTGGAAAGTTCCTTTGTGATTTGATTGCAGTAAAAAAAAAACAATGCATGACTATTTTCTGATTTCCATGTTTTTAAAATTTGAATTTGAAATATGAACAGTTTGGAAAATACTTTTAATTACTTTCTTTCTGAGAGTCTTGATGAGAGCTGAGGAGATTGATACCATTCTTATGTCTGTATGGTAAATTATAAATCGCCTGCCAGCAGTTGGTTTAGTTAGCTTAGCTTAGCACAAAGACTGGAAACAGGAGTAAGCAGGTCACCTGGCTCTGTCCAAAGGTAACAAAATGTGCCTCCCAACACCTCTAAAGTTCACTAATTAAAACACTGCATCATGTTTGCCAAGAGTGTCTTATCACCTGACTCTTAGCAAGAAAGCAAATCATGCTTTCTTGCTGAAAACAAATGGCAACCTGCAGTTGTTATTTTGTCAAGGCCTGTCAATCAGTTTCAGAAACTGTACTTACAGAGAGAGAAAAAACCCCATAGGTTTACTTGAATTAAAAATGATTGACAGGCCTTGACAAAATAAACGGCAACTGCAGGTGTCAGGCAAGTCAGACATGCTACTTGTTCCTTTAACCTTGCTTGCTCCAACACCACCCCTCAGTCCATTTTTAGTCCTTCCAGGCCGGCCTGGCCGACAGTCTAAAGTCGTTCACTAGCTGCACTCCGACCCGTAGTGAAATACAATCAATCCCAGGACTTACCAGTGTGGAGTGTGTATACACGTTCAGGAAAAGAAGACTATAACATCTCCTCCTGTCATACAACATTAGCAAAAGACATTTTTTTCTTCTCATGTCATCCCACAGAAATCCTAACAGTTTAAACAACAAAATATCATTGTTTAGGCTTCCCACCCTAAAAACTTTATCTTTAAATATTTCCAAATCCTCTGACCCCACTTTCCCTCTGCACAAAGCCTCAGCCATTCAAAACACCACCCCCTACCCCCACCCCTCTGCACTACGGCTGCATGACCGCGCAGTAGTATTGCTTTCAACTGCATTGCTCCCCAAGGACATCTGAGAGTGGACCTGAGTGTGCCCAGAAACTTCAGCCTTTAAAAACAAAGCAGAAACGTTTAACTGTTGCAAATTGAGCCATTCAGCATCAGCCTTCCAGTGCAAACACACAAGCCCGCAGAGTGCGTGCAGACATACATAAACACACCAATACATAATTAGTTTGTTTCATTTTTCTGACAAGGACTACAGGACTGAAGATTATGATCCATATTTACTGAACACTTCATTCTGACCCTTTTGTTTTTCTCTACATTATTTACTAATACATACTGAACACACATTTTGGACACTGTTGATACTTTTGCAATCAAACATCTTTAACTCTATTTTTGTGTTTCTTTGTTTTGTTTTTTCAGTTGATGATTCAGCTGCAGGACTGAAACTCTATAGACTTCTTTCCCAGACCCTTTTGAACTTATGTCACAGTTGGGTTGGGATAATTCATAACGAGATCAGCTGTTTTGTACCAACTGTTTTGACTATTATTTCTTATAATGGACTTATTTCACTTCTGATAAAGTGTATTTGAATCACAGGAACCTTCTGTTTTAAGCTGTTTTAAGGAGCATTTTTGCCAGAATCCACTGTTGTCTGTCTGAAGCTATTCTGTATTCCTTATCTTCTGACTGCACTTTCAACAGCTAGTGTCACATCTGGCAACTTTTTATATATGCTTGAAAATCAATTTTTCTGCTGATTGATTGATTTGTGCCTTTTTATTGATTCCAAAACAAGATCTGCAACTGGTAAGCTGCCAGTCAAGGCCAGAAAGAGCAAAGAAGAGAGCAGACAAGCAAGCAAAAAAATGAAAGAAAGACAAGCATGAACGCTGCACCTGATTAGCACAATAGACGATCCGATAATTGTGAACTGCTGGTGGCTGATTAGGGGAATAAGGAGCAGGTGTGCAGATAGGGGATGATCAGGTGACTGGGGAATCTGGGTACAATTAGTGCATACAAGGAATAGCAGGCTCTGGGATTACAGGAAATGTTAGAGCAGGTAGACACGGTAAATGGCAGACAAAGAAAAAGCCCTTGACAGTTAAACAGTTGACATGATTGGATAGTTCCTCACATTGAGGTTTATATTTGGAGGCTGAGTGCCTGTGTATTGCTGCTGTGATAGTGAAATTTCCCAACTTGGGATGAATAAAGTATTTCTATTCTATTCTATTGTCTAAATAAAACTCCAATAATTTCTAATTCCTAAACACGTTCAGCTTTATACCTAAACTTAAGAATCTCAAGGCTTGTACCTAAAGAGACTCACTGTTCATCTTACTGTACATCCAAACCAAGCCTTTCACATGGGTCAGACAATCCAATCCTACCACTGCCCTGTGGGAATCACACTTATTTGCACTACTTCTGGTGTGCTTCAAATCTCTTGAGTACTGTGCAACCTTTCTCTCATTATAAACAGGGAACTGTGGAAAATATATCCTATTTATATGAACCATCATCTGGCAGCTTGTAGAAACTGTTTTAGCAACAAGTAGCCCCTGTCCTTGAAAGCAATGCTGTTAAAATGTTGTCTGTAGCCAGCTGGTAGCAAAGACAGATAACTTCTAAATTCGACCAGTAACTTAGCTTCCATGATCAATGTTTGGTTTACATGAATTCCACGCTTAAGTGCTGAACACTAGTTTTATAAATATGACAGTGTGGACGGGATGTTTGGTTCAAAACAGCTGCAGGAAAGTAGAACATACGTCACAGCAGGCTGACACAGCACTGTTTTGGTCGTACAAGAGCAATAAATTACTGTACTAAACTGATGTTTTACAATCAAGGAAAGATCACTTTAATTTCTGTGTTTGGAGATGTAGAAGCCATCTCACCACCGTTCACAGTTATTTTGCTTTTTTTCCAGCTGTGAGTTGTTCCTCTATTTCCGCTGTGCATAGCACTGTGGGACCATCAATAGTAGAATAATAAGTGACTCCAGTATCCATGCTGGCATTTTTAAAGTACTTTGCCATTTTTCAAATGTTACCACCAAAAAGTTAGTATATATATATTATTGTAAGGTAACGTCTTGGGTACATTTATTTTCAAAATGAAGTTGTTTGCATGCAAATGCTTTTCAAAAGCACTTGGATCGTTATGAAACATTTGTTATGGTGAAACGGCTAAATTATCCATTTGTTCAATTCCAGTAATGCTGATATTTTGAGGATATGACAGCAGCGTCATTCTTGCTACCTGCCACAGGCTGTAAAGGACATTATCTAGTTTAAAAACACTGGGGGATGAGGAACACAGATGGACTGAGGTGATGAACCAGGCCCATTCACTTCAGTCACCTAATAGCACTACATAAAATTGCATAACAGTGAAACTGAGACATTTTGTGCTCACTGTCCTCTCATTACAGCAAATAACAAATTGTAGATTTGGAAAGAAGTGAACAATGTCACTTAAACAGACATCATAACTCTGTGGCAGTGATTAGAAAACAAGAAATCTCCAACTGCAGCTGCTAACTTTCACTCGTCTCCAGTGTCCGCTCTCTCCCATAGCACTGCATAAATTACGGATTATTACTACACAATATGGACAAAGAGATAATTACGCGATCCAAGCCTCAACAATTTGTCATTATACTCCCTGTCAAAGGCAGTACACGGGTTCAGATGTATTGCTTTAAGTGTGAGGTGTCTCTTATTACACCCATAACAATCTCAGACAGCCCGTGTCTCTGGGATAGTAATGTCAAGCCGAGCTGTGGCAAGGCTCTCCCATTGTTCTCCGCAGGATGTTTATAGCTTTGTGCCTGATATATGATAACCAATAAGTGAGAGGTAGTAATTACAAGGCCCACACTGCGTCAGATTGCCTGATGAATGCGTGAAATAAAAGATGGGGGGTTCTTTGTGGAGGCCAGTCATTACAAAGGCATACAGACTTGACATACGGCAGCACTATGAGCGGGAGAATGCTAGCTAGGGGGAGAAATAAATAGCATATATTCATTTCCTCGACCAAATGGCAAAGTAAATAACACTGACCCCCTTAAAACAACTCAGCTGCAAGCCAGCGAGTGTCTAAATCAAAATACTCAGTTGCATATATTCCTACTCTTTTCCCATTCTCTGTTCAGGTCAAGGAGAAATAACACAATTAGGTGAAACAGAAACACACAAAGAAAACACAATGGTATCCTATTGTCAGGCTCAGGACACAGAACAGTGGTGCGGTCAGACCTTGCGTCTCCTCAACTAATCAGAAGCATAGTGCCATTTATTTCTTTATAGATGTCGCCCCAACACAGGGGGGAATCAAAAGCCACCCAAACTCAATTAGTAATTTGTAAATCAACCCAGTAAGTAGTAGCACAACGGATTAAAGGAATAGTTTGACAATTTGGGAAACAATGCTTATTCTGTATGCTTTTCTTTTCTTTTCTTTTCTTTTCTTTTCTTTTCTTTTCTTTTCTTTTCTTTTCTTTTCTTTTCTTTTTTTGCCAACAGTTAGTTGAGAAGATCAACACCACTCTCATGTCTGCACAGTAAGTACGAGGCTACAGCAAAGTGCAGGTTAGCTTAGCGACTGGAAACAGCTAGTCTGGCTCTGTCTAGAAGTAACAAAATTTGCTGAATTTACTGGGGTTATGTGGAGAACTTTTTCTTGGCCTGGCACAGTAACTTCCTGAGATATACTATGTTAATTAGTGAGATTTAAAGGTGCTGGAAGGTGAATTTTATTACATCTGGACCGCTAGACCGGGCCAGGCTAACTTCATAGTTTCCAAATTTCTTAAAGAAATAGTTTGACATTATGGGAAATACAGTTATTAGCTTTTTTTTTTTTTTGCAAAGAGTGAGGTGAAAAGATCAATACCAGCTTCTGAGTTGAGCTTCTTCTATTTGTAATTGTGCTGTACCAGTCAAAAATCATGCCTGATGATGACTTCTTGACTTTTACATCAAAATGAACTAATTATATATAAATAGGATCATCTGAGCTGAGCTGTCATTTACAGCTGTGGCCTGTTTCTTTAGAAAACAAAAAGTAGCTGCACGTCCAGATGTCTGACTGGTATCGTATGTTGTTTCATGTTTTAGAACAACATAAATAAGCAGTGTAGTAACTTTGCTAACCTTGCTCAATGTCTTATGATCAGCCCCTAGGGTGGCTGTTTGTACTCCATTTTAGACTATCTTGGACTTCTGTTGAACTCTTTATTGACTGTTTTGGATCTTTTTGGACTTGTTGAAGACTCTTGTTTTGGTGTCCTGAGTTTGTTCTGCATTTTCTGTTTTATTTTGAAGTCCTGCTACTGGTGCCTGTTCCAGGTTTTGTTTTTTATTTCCTGTTCTTTATGCTGAAAGTCATGTTATCCTGGTTTTGGTTTCAGCATTCCCTGTTTCATTTTGTAGCCCTGGCCCTTGTGTATAGTCCTTAGTTAAATTCCTGTCTTTGTCCTGTTTCCCGCCTTACTGATTGGCTGCCCTGCCCTAATGAGAATCACCTGTTGCCAATAAACCCCAGTGTATATAAGTCTCGTTGCTCCCCTGTTTCTTGGTCAGTTTGTCTGTTGTCTAGCCTGAGTGTATGTTCCTGCCCAAGTCTGTCCCTGCTGTGTTTGTACCAGCAGTTGTCATCCCTGTGCTTGTCCTTGTGCTTGTCCCTGGGGTTATGTGTGTTCCTGAGCTCTTGTCTGCACCTTTACTAATTATACCCCCCCCCCCCCCCCCCCCCTTTTTTTTTTTTAAATTAATCCCTACAAAAACCAAAGTATAAAAATAACACAACGAAAGTGCTGTCTGGAGCCAGGCTAGCTGTTTCTCCTTGTTTCCAGATTTTATGCCAGGCTAACAGGCTGCTGGCGGTAGCTTCAGTTTTACCATACAGATATGGAAGTGGTATCAATCTCCCCATTGTCATACTAGGTAACACAAAATGTGTTTTTGAGCAAATAAAACATAAGCAGTTTGCTTTTTGAGGGTTTCTGTTCATATTTTGACCTTCACAGACTGAGGGTCAATTAAATATAATGGTTTTGTGGGTCAAACCTTAATCCACCAGTACTCCCACCTTAAGAGGCTTTGTGACTTGGATACTAATGCATCCTGATATGTGCTTTTTACTTTGGAGAAAGATATCTCTCTGATAATAATCGGAGGCCTTCTAAGGGCACACTCAGGCTTCTCCAGGCCCTCTCCAACGACCCCTTGTCTTTGAAGTGTGAACTTGAAAACGTTAAAGTGGAGAGGCTGCTGAGTAGTAATGGAACTTCAGTCAAAGCTTTTCTGTTTGATTCACCAAAAGCCTCAGCACTGACGTACAATAAGATATCATCTCGGAGTCTGGAATGTATTTCCTCCCCCGCTCGATCGGGCTTAATTTGAAGTCAGAGGCTTTTTTTTCTACCTGAAGCCAGATCTGATAAAGCTACACACACAGCCTTCATCTAGCTCAATTTGTCATCTAGAAAGACGAGGAGATTTCCTTTCATAAGGCAGGGGCAAATTTACCGTCTGATAGTACAAAGTGCAGTATTTAAGCAGCAGTATTTTCACACCTCATTGGACAAGATCAAAATATTGTGCGATACAGTCATCTTAAGGAAAGAGTTTGTTATTTGGGGAAAATTGTTGCTTTTTTGCTGAGAGCTAGAAGAGAGGGTTGATATCACTCTCATATCTGTCAACTAAAAATGAAACTAGAGTCAGTTAGCTTAGCTTAGCAGAAACAGTGGACACAGGGGGCCCCTCCAGCTTGTACATTCAAAACTCTTGAATTAACACGTTAATCCTGTTTATTGAATTCGTATGGACAATGGCATGTGAAAACTACAATTTGAGGTATCACTGCCAAGGAATGATCCTAGTAAAAACATAACTGTTGGGATGGGATGAAACATAAAAATTCATGAGCTTTAATGGTGTTGGAAGGCTTTGTTCGGACAGAGTCAGGCTAGCTGTTTCCTCCTGTTTCCAAGTTTTATTCCAGTAGTGCAAAACTCCTGAAAAGAATTGTGGATTTTTTTGGTGTTTGGCAGTGTGCAAGAGGCCACAATGACATGCTAATTTCTCAACATTTTCAGTGTGTCATCAGCATTGATCTAAATGTTACAAACAACATGTTTGTAACAAGGCCAGACAAGTGCAAAACTGCCTTCACCAGAGTTTTAACACAGGGGCTAATAGAGATAGTATGCAGTTGACAGCCAATTCAGTCCTGCAGGGCGAGAGGCCAAAATCCTTGAGTTCCACCCCTGTTTGAGAAAAGATCAAATGCTCAGTGCAACAGCTGTGGAGCTGCAGGCTCTCTGCATTCAGCCACTAGATGGAAACAATAGTCCTCTGCTCAGCACAGTCACCCTCGCATTCATTTGTTGGATGTTATGCCTGATTCTGTGCACCGCTTTGTCTTTTTTTTTTTTTTTTTTTTTTCCTCATGCTAATGCAAATCAGCCTCTTTACGGTTTCACTGTGTGCATGTGTCTCTGTGTTTTTGGAGACACCATTTTTCAGCTGGTCTACTCTCAGGCACCTGCCCCCGCTGAAGTGCCCGTTAGCAAGGCAGTGAAACCCCTTCCATCTGCATGAGCGCTTTGCTTTTAAGAGAACTGACCTGCAGGGCTCCATAAAGTTTCACATTATATTGCATGAAAACATTAGCAGAAATGGTGACAGAGTAATTATGAGTCAGCAACAGTAACACGCCACTGGGGCTATCATTTTACCAGAGGAGCGGGATATTTTTTTACAGTCATACTGGAGTAAAATAAACTATTCAGTGTTTGACTCAGAGCAGTAGTGGCAGATTTCTTGTTATGAATCCAGAGGGGAAAGCTGTTGCTCTTTTTAATTTTCTTCTATACTTCTCATAATTACTTAATAAAGGATAATAACCATTTCAGCTCCATTAGGTGGTTGTTAATGTGACTCTTTGTGTTGATAAATGACCATATGGTCTGCTCCTAATGTTGTAGTCCAACCAGTAGTGATTTCTGAAGTACTGTATTTAAGTCTAACTGGCAGCAACTTGTATTACTTTATACTTTTAGTCCACTGCATTTTAAAGATGAAAGTATTGTGATTTTTTTTTTCCCCCAGCTGTTTACTTTGCAAATTAAGACCCTAAAAAAACACAATGAGCATATGCATATATGCCATTGTTTTACTGTAAGTGTAATTGCACACTACATGTTAAAGTGATAATCTTAATACCTCTGAAGTCTTGGAAAGTAACTGAGAACACTTACTCAAGCACTATACGTTCAGTTTATAAATGTTTTTACTAACAGTATTTCCATTTTATGCTACTTTATGCTTGTACTTCACTGCATTTCACTTTACACATTAAGATTCTATGTATAAAATCTGAGATGAGATTATAAATACTATATATTGCAAGATATAAAACTACCCAACTTGAAAGAAACTCTAAATAAAGTTGTTAAAATTAGTTTCATCTTGAACTTTTTGATGCATTCATGTATCAGGATTCACTGATATTATACATAAAAAATACAACAAAGAAAGGGGCCATTCAGCTGCAAAATGAATACTTTTACTATAAATACTTGGCAATGGCCTCAAATGCCCCAAAGTCACTGTGCACCAATTAGTTTGTGGTCATAAACTAAAGCAGCTCCTGCATTTTTGCCTAATCTTAAAGTTTTGTAGTGTAGTGCCCCTTCTCAAAATCTAGTTTCAATACACAAAAATCAAATTTTATACATAAAAGTACATGAGGATCTGAGTGGTCACTAACACAATCACTTGTGTTTCCGACACTAGTTGGCTGCTGCTTTACACTGTTCTGCAAACTTATGTCATGCTTTGTTTTGTTTTTTTTTCTATGTAAACTCAATTTGTAAAGTAACTAAAACTGTCAAATAAATATAATGTAGTAAATAGTACAGTATTTTCCTGGTAGTGTAGTTGAAGTATAGGCTCATGTATGATATGGGAACAGTAGAAGAGTACTTAACACAATGTGCTTTTTTGTGTACATTTGCATGTAGGACTTTTACTTGTACTGGAGCATTTTATCATTATGGTGTTGCTACTTTTACTCCAGTGAGCGGTCTCAGAGTACTATTCAGGGCAGAAATGTCAGAGGTATTTGACCATCCTCCAGCATCTGTCTGATAATTTTCCTTGTGTGGTGCTCCGGATGAAATGTGAGCGTCACGGAGCCCCCTCCTCCGCGCTGCTCTCCCCCGCCCTCCCCTCCCCTGCTCTCCGTCTCTCCCTGACTGAAGTCCCACTGAGCGGCTCTCAAACTTCAGTGTCGAGCCTGAACGCGGAGGACGAAGAGCTGGAGCCGACAGACAGACAGGCAGGCAGGGAGACAGTTGCGGCTAAACAAGCTCTCTGGACGCCTTACAAGCGGCTCAAACGGCCGCTTTTCATCCGCGGTTACTGGCGGTGGGTCTGAGGATTTACACTCAGCACTCGGTGTCTGATTTAGATGATTTTCCTCCATTGTCGAAGTTTCCGACTGTCACGTTTTTAGCTGCGGACCTTCGCTTCGCCTGTCTGTGGGATTAAACGTTTTAATTCAGCACTAAATGCTCAAACAGTGTGTTAGTGTGTGTGAGCAGCTGTTTTTTTTTTTTTTTTTGGACTGTTTTTCTAACGGAGCATTGACGGCAAAGGCAAAATCTTGGACCTGCCTTCGCCATGGGGAAATAGCGGGGATCTCTCTCTGTAACCGACCCCGTGTTTTTGACTTTTTTCATGGTAGTTTTTAAAGGACAGAGCTCGGTTTGTTTGTTTGCTTGTTTTCTAAAATAATGAGCATGGATGGTTGTCCGCTGAAGGTGGTGATTTTCCTGTGGTGTCTGCTGGTGATTTCTGGCTCCAGCTTTGAGATAGGCTCCTATGACCTGGAGCGAGGCAGACCGGCCAAGTGCGAGCCCATCGTGATCCCCATGTGCGAGGGGATCGGCTACAACCTGACCCGGATGCCCAACTTCATGGACCACGACGACCAGAAGGAGGCTACCATCAAACTTAACGAGTTTGCCCCTCTCGTGGCTTACGGCTGTGATGTGCACCTCCGCTTCTTCCTCTGCTCCCTTTACGCCCCCATGTGCACGGACAAAGTGTCGACCTCCATCCCCGCCTGCAGACCCATGTGTGAGCAGGCCAGGGAGAGGTGTGCACCCATCATGAAGAAGTTCAGCTACACCTGGCCGGACTCCCTCGACTGCTCCAAGCTGCCCACCAGAAACGACCCCAATGCTCTGTGCATGGAGGCCCCTGAGAATGAAACCAGGACAGAAGGTAAGAAAGGCGAGGGCATGCTTCCAGTGCCCCCTCGCCCCAGGCAGCCAGGCACCAGCAGCAGCCGCTCGCCGGGCAGCATGGGCTCCTGTGAGAACCCAGACAAGTTCCAGTTTGTGGAGAAGAGCCAGTCGTGTGCGCCTCGCTGTTCCCCAGCTGTGGACGTCTTCTGGTCCAGGCAGGACAAGGACTTTGCCTTTATTTGGATGACAGTGTGGTCCATCCTCTGTTTCGTCTCCACTGCCTTCACAGTCCTAACCTTCCTCCTGGAGCCTCACCGTTTCCAGTACCCAGAGCGGCCCATCATCTTCCTCTCCATGTGCTACAACGTCTACTCTGTGGCCTTCATCATCCGCTCGGTGGCTGGGGCTGAGAATATCGCCTGTGACCGTGAGCACGGAGAGCTCTACATCATCCAGGAGGGGCTGGAGTCCACTGGCTGCACCATCGTCTTCCTAATCCTCTACTACTTTGGTATGGCTTCCTCTATCTGGTGGGTCATCCTCACACTCACCTGGTTCCTGGCAGCAGGGAAGAAGTGGGGCCACGAGGCTATCGAAGCCCACAGCAACTACTTCCACATGGCAGCTTGGGGCATCCCTGCTCTAAAGACCATCATCATCCTCACAATGAGAAAGGTGGCTGGGGATGAGCTGACGGGGCTGTGCTATGTCGGGAGCATGGACTCTGGGGCACTCACCGGCTTCGTCCTCATCCCTCTCTCCTGCTACCTGATCATCGGCACCTCTTTTATCCTCACGGGCTTTGTGGCTCTCTTCCACATCCGCAAGGTGATGAAGACGGAGGGCACCAACACAGAGAAGCTGGAGAAGCTCATGGTGAAAATTGGTATCTACTCCATCCTCTACACGGTGCCGGCCACCTGCGTCATAGTCTGCTATTTCTACGAGAGGCTCAACATGGACTACTGGAAGCTGAGGGGGCTGCAGATGAAATGTGGCTCGTTCAACGGTCACAGCAGCGACTGCTCGCTGCAGACGTCTGTGCCCACAGTGGCCGTGTTCATGCTGAAGATCTTCATGTCGCTGGTGGTCGGCATCACCAGCGGGGTGTGGGTGTGGAGCTCCAAGACCCTGCAGACCTGGCAGGGCCTGTGCAGCAGGAAGCTGGCGGACAGGACTAGTAGTAGGAAACCCTGCAGCGGCGTGAGCTGCGGCAGCACACACTGCCACTACAAATCTCCTGCTGTGGTTCTCCACATGGCCAAGACTGACCTGCACTCAGACAACCCCACACACGTCTGAGAGGGAGCAAGCATACACACACACACACACACACACACACACACACACACACACACACACACATTTCACACAGCCAAATGCAAGCACAAACACACACACACACACACACACACACACACACATACACACACTTTACGCCCTGTGTAAGGAGCTGCTAAAGACTTTATAAGAAGAAGAGTGGTTGAATTGAACTGTCAGTTACTCCTCTGCTGCTGCCAAGGGACACACAGGTACAGGCATCACTATGAGAAACTAGCTATAAACAGTATTCAGTGCATAAAGGGAAATGTTCAGTATTGTTACCCATATTTTTCTGTTCATAGTGTTCTGTGCAGTAGACATGCCCAATGTTTTCATAGCAAAAATTTAAAAAAGGACTGTTATGGGAGGCATCCTAGGAAATATTAGTCTACCTTCCTCCCTGAAAGTGGCATGATAAACTGTATAAATCTGTATAAATGTTTTATTTATTGTAAATATATTTAATTTAAAGTTCACCTTGGCTCTTATCAGATTTGTTGTTTAGATGCATTTATTAAAGGTCAAGGGGAAACTAAGTGCCTTTTATAAGAACTCTGGTTCTGGCCTTTTGGAGGAATAATAAATTTGTGGAATTCATGTTCAACTCTCTCTCCGCCTGGTGTTGTTGTTGTTGTTGTTGTTGTCATTTTGGTAACTGTCTCACAGTGTCTTATAATGAATATTTAACCGTTTCCAGCAGTCTTTAATAGTCATAAATGACTGCTCATTTCAGTCTTGTTTTCCCTGATTTTCCTGCCATTCTTCTCCTGGGATTCACACATTTTTATTTTTTATTTTTTTACAGCGGGACTCCCCGCCAAATGTTTTGCCTTCCAAGTGCATGCTCTACACAACCCAGAGGCATCCCAAACAATAATCCTCAAAGAGAATTGCTGATGAATAGAATGACAAACCGTGGCAAGAATTAACGTTTGCATCATGGTCTTAAAAATGCAGGAGCAGTTTGCGGAGGAATATATTTAATTAATGGCAGTTTTAATCCTTCCACAGAATCACTGTTGTTGCCCTCTTGCTGCTCCAGTTTGATCCGCGAGCAAACACTCAGCACTTTGATCTGAGAGGACGAATCTGAAGTGGATTTCAGCCTTGTTGTATGGTTTCACTGACAGATTTAAGTTTAGCACAGGCGCTCAAAGTTGTGGTTGTTCACTGAGTAGATGGATTATTAACTTAATATTAACATTTCTATGTGGTTTGTGGCTCTTGGAAGCTGTATTTTGATATGAAGTGAGGGAGCTCCAGGACAGCAAAGGTCCAAATTTCCATATTTAAATGTTCGAATTTGATATACTTCAAGGCATTTTGTTTTGGCTAAAGAAACAATGCACCATAAATCCTTCAGGAACTACCATGAGGTATAAATAATCACAGACTGATTCAGAGAAAAAGTATGTATTAAGATTATATTCATTAAATAAATACCCTAAGTTGGGTCTCGCAACTAATGCTTCGGTAATAAAGTCCATTTTATTAAGCACAAGAGCCACCATGTTCTCAGCTGGTCCATAAAAAAGTGAAAATAAATAGCTTTTACATTACAGGACTTTAACATTTTAAGTGCCAACGTAAACTGAAGCCACACACAGCAAGTCATTTCACAGCAAAACACACTGGGAATTACAGTGTTTGACAGCAGTGGAACTGATTGTTTATTGTGTCTGTGTGTGTGTAATTGTGCTGTGCTGTGTCACCAGCAGCAGCAGCAGCACATGGGAGTGATAGCATGGAAAAACTGCGATGACCAGGAGCTTGTTTTCATTACGTTACTGGAACCTCAGCAGTGTGAACCAGGCGTGTGCTCGCTGACATCTCCAGAGGTTAAAAGTAGTATTGTATTCATTTTTCCACCATTTGCATTCCAGCTGAGTTAAAATAAGATCAGTGTACTACAGCTTGTTCCATGCACATGTTAGTGTTCATTTACTAAGCACACACCAGTTCACATCAAAGATGAGCTGTGTCTCTGTAGTAAATTAACCACATTTCCACTCGGTGCAGTGTTGTGTGGATGTGTGCAACGGCTGAGTTAACTTAAATTACTTATTCCTTCCTTCTGCAGAACAAGATGTGGGTTAACTACCAACATCCTCCCCCCCCCCCCCCTTTTTTTTTGTTTTGTTTTCATTACTCAGTCATTGTAGACGCTGTCCATGGCTTGGCAGGCAAGCACTGCGAGTCCTGGACTCTGACACTGTGTGGATCACATTTAACTATTAAAAAGGACTGTTTTGCTTGGAGCGCACTCGCAGCCAGAGACTCGGCTGGTGGTGTTTCAGCCACATGTTCCAGTTCATGGGTGCCTGAACGGGGGCGCGTGCTTCCTCCCCAGTTTACACTCCAGTGACATGACCCAGAGAGGCCAAACACTTGCTGTGTGAGACACAAACCAGCTTGTCCCACCTGTGCTGAGCTGCACTGATTAGATAGGAAGGAGGTAGCTGCAGAGGGTTAAGCACATGGGGGTAGTACAGAGGGCAAGTTTGTCCTCTACAGCAATGCCTTTGTTTAAACCTTTTTTTCCCCATCTCAGCATTTCATTTTTCATTTTCTTGCCCTCTCTGCATTTCTGTTTTCAATTTTTCCATTTATTGCTGAACGTGACTAAGACTAAGACTAAGGTTTTAAAAAATTACAAAGGTCAACAGAAATTACTTGTTATAGCAGCAACAGGATGTCTTTGCTCTGTTTCTTTTTCCACAAATATGAATTCTATCGCTCCATTTCCAGGTCACTGACGGCTATTTTTAGCTTTTCTCTCTCTTGCGGAGGAAAGGAATCACGCGGCACAGCGCTTCAGATAGAGGCAAAAAAGAAAGGTTCATTCCAAAAACAGAGTTTGTTTGAGCTGTGGTTCCTTTGGCGCCAGAGATGTGGCTGCCGGGAACACCTTCCCTTCACACACGCACACACACACACACACACACCTGAGGTCTGCAGTGTTGGAACAGCGCCAGCCAATCAACACCAGGCTGGTTTTGAGGAAGACCCCACCCCATCTTCCAGTAATGTCCAATTTCAGGAGTAAGTAAGCTCGGTCTCGTTTGAAAGATTTAGTTTGGCTGAGTCTCCACAATGTTTTTCTTCTCTTCTGGCTCAGGAGGTTAAATAGTGTCAGGGTTAGTCGCACTGAGCAGCGAGTTTGTCTGGGCCAAAAGTGAGACTACTCCCAGAAAAGGCAACACTTTTCCTCGTAGGTTTCTCAGGAATATTTCATTGTGTTGACTGTGAGTCGAACAGTGTATTTGTTGATTCTAATGCAACATAGAACAGGTCCATTTATCTAGGATTTGTACAATTTGCTTTTTTGTAAAAAGGCGTAGAAACACCTCAGCGGTTATCCCGCTTTAGATGCTGACACCATGTTTTTGTCTGCTGAGGAGAAATCCCTCCATCTGGTCATGGGTCTGATTAAAGGCGATCATTATGGCATCAATGCACCTCCCTCATAGACTTAAACCCCTGCCCACCCCTGAGGGGAAAAAAGAGAAAATAAAGCATCCTTCATTACCCTGCCCTCCCCTCCTTCTGCAGTCCCTCACCCCCCTTGAGCACTATCCCTTTCCTGTGCTGTTTTGATGTGTAAATGAGCGTATTGAAAACCTGCAGGCCCCCAAAGAGATGCTTTCCATGAAAATGCAGCAGTCAGAGAGCACCAGAGTTCACACAGCTCAGCACTCCTCGCAACCGGACTCCAATCAGACAGCTAGTAGTACCCCTGCTGCTCTCTCGCCTGTTGGAACAAGACACAAACACACGTAAAATCACACACACAGTTGCACAGAAAGCATGCTTACCCGTATCATTATGCAGACATAAACATTTACACAGTGACCTCTGAGGAGAATCTGCTCCAGAGGTAAAAACTCAGAGGGCGAGTTTGAGAATCTGGAGTTACAGTGACTTTTTTGTGTGTGTGTGTGTGTGTGTGTGTGTGTTGAAATGAGGATACAGTGTCAAGTGGCTGCAGTGGCTGAAGAGATGCAGCAGCTGAAATTTTTCTGCAGCATTTATCACGTCAGTGAAATGAAAGCACACAGTCTGAGAGATTAAAAGTGTTTTGGAGTACAGGACAGGATTGTTCAGTGTTTAGGAATCCCAGCGGCACTGCACAGGAAATACTTAAAGGGTTTTTTTAATTCCATTCAAAATAACATGTTATCTAATCAACAGAAACACATGTATCATTGCATTTAAATGCAATGAGTTAAACCCAAACACTTCTTCATATGTCCTTCTCATTTAGTCTAAGATCCATCTGTCAGGTTTCATTTTTCATCTTGGGTTGACACAACTGTTACTGGTGTCTTTTTTTAGTTTAGCAGTAAATGAGTGTCACTATATCAAAACAAGAGAGGCAAATATGGCCAATTACTGCACTAGGTTAAAGAATATGACTCTTGATTCAAGAGATTTGATTTTTAAAAAAAGAGGTAATTTGTATAGGAAAAACAGGGAATTTACCCCTCTAGCAGATTTTGTTCACTCAAAAATTAATAAACTTCATTAAGAGACAGACTGATTATTTGGTCACTGCAGTGAAGATGTATTGCAGTGGACATACTGTAGTCTAAGTTGTAGCTGTTCATAATGTGAGCTGAAGGACATAAATCTTCAGTCTCAGCTTCCAGATGTCATCCTTTCATCTTCATCTGAAGAGAGTAGAGACATGAGCTGGAAGGAATGTCCTTTTGAATTTAAATCAGAATGAAGTATTAATTAAACGTCAGCCCAAAAAGGACTCAAATCAAGATTTAAACTTGAATTGACAAAAGCACTTAAAGATCCCATTCTGACAATAATAATTTGTGTCTGGCATGGTTTTCTTCCACACAAAAAAATGCAATTATCTAGTTAAATATCCTTATTCTCCCTCTTTGAAAATCCAAAATGCAAATATTGTTAATTTAAAAACTTTAATTATAAGACAAAAGACATTTAGTAATTAAAGTTTTGTGTGTACGTTTGACAACGAACTAAAATTGGGTTCCAAACTAGTTGTCATGTCACAAAGTCATGATGTGTTAAAGTCAGATTTAATGTGAGCACAGAGAAACTTTCCACCTTCAGCGGATGAGTGTGAAAACAGCCTCAAACTGCACATGCATCGCTCTGCACAGTGAAGATCAAACATCCAGGTAAAGTTACAAGAAGCAAAACACAACATTTATCATTGGCAGGGGACTTTAACCTCAAATTAAAAAGCGGAGGAGCGAACAGCAAAGCTTACAAGCAGTGGCACACATTTCAGGAACGTAGCCGGTGGCATTATCATGATGATGGAGTAAAATGACAAGTTTGGTTTCATCTTAACAAGGAGCCTATGGGCCGAGCCTCTACATGCAAATTAGCATTTAAATATATATATATATATATATATATATATATATATATATATATATATATATATATATATATATATATATATATATACTGCAGAGTTTCTATGCAACACAGATACTTTTTTTTTCACCTTGAGCAAAGAGTTCAAAGTGACAACATGAGAAATATAAGTAAATATTTTTCAAATTAAAAGTGTAACATATGGCATGCATTTCACTGAATGACATGAAAAGCTTTGTGTAGTGTTGGAATCACTGACTGACATTTTAGTTTTGCTCCAAAAGCAATGCATTTCTAATCATTGATTACATCTGGACCTTATTCCTACGAAGACTAAATGCATTCACTGTTAAGTTACTTCAGACAAATTAAACAATGTCAAAGATGTCAAAGGTGCAGACAGGTCAGAATGGATGAAAATAGGAGGATGAAAGGTGAAACAGAGTAGAGCATTTAGAAACACTACGACCTGGAGGACTGAGAATCTTCACAGACATGAACAGGAACTGTGGCACAAAACAAAGTGGTAACAAGAAGGACTAAAGGCCATTCAGATTATATTAAGAACACTGTGCAGAAGGAGAAAGTTTCAAGAAAAAGTTTCCAGCTTTTTGCTGTATCTTTTTTCCCGTGTGTTTTTTCATGTTCTTTGATCAATAAGCAGAAGACAGAGAAGTAAAGCTTTCTCATCCCTCTGTACTCATTCCTGTGCTCTGTCTGCCTGTGGCTGAAGGAGAGATGAATCAGTGAACAGAGGGAGGTTCCGCCGCTCGCTCTCGCTCTCTGAAGCCAACAGCATTGCTGTGATCACTGTTAATCTCCTTTGCCACTCTGCTGCCATCTCCTCAAATACATTCATCTCATTTCCAATAGTGTTCACGGCCTCTTCTTCCTTTCTAATTAGGCACCGTCAAGATTTCAGAAGTCACCCTTTGGTGTTCTGCAGCAGGCGAGATCGCTCTTTGAGCTTGGGGGTCAGTGATGGCAAGTATTTGTTTGAGGGTTAAATCACAGCAGGCCTTTCATCATGTTGTTATGTTGCACGATCAGAGGCTTGGGATTATGTAGGTCAGACGTTGGAGAGTGAGAGCGCCCCTTTTGTAGCTGCCATTTTTATTCAGTTGCTAGGCAGCACCCGCTCTAATCTCTTGTACCAAAGAGTCTCTCCCCAGAGAAAAAGAGAGGGAGCAGGAGTTACAAAGGACGAAAAAAAAAGTGAAAACAGCATCAACAAAGAACACAAACCCATGCAAGGACTGCTTTTAGAAACACTCTAAAGGGAGGGAGTGGAAAAGGACAGGATGTGGGAGTCTAAGCTCGGCCCTGAAACCTGCTCTGGCCCTCCTGAACATCTTTAAACCCCTGTGGTTTTGTTTGTGCCATTGACTGAATAACTAAAGGTTGATCAACCAATCACACAACTCCAGCAGCAGGGGTAGATTCAACATTCAAATCTGTGCCCCTTTGAAAACATTGGGAAACATTATTTCTGTGGAAGGGGTACGGGAACTAAAACAAGCAGAAATGTCCCAGAGGGTCAAGTGAAAGCGGGACAGTTGACGTGAGTCACAATTTTGGATCAAATTGTCTATCTGCAGGTACCGAAGTGGATCAGAACCGCTCAGATCCAAAGCTCGGTCGTCTGGCAAATGTGTCTGCTGTCACACAGACGCTACACCCCCATCCGAAATGCGCTCATGTCACGCTCCGCCATCAAAGGCTCACCCCTCGGCTCTGTGTTCACACACACATACACACACACGCACACACTGATCCCCTCCCTCCCAAGGCTCGGGGTAAGGATCTGCTATTCTCCGCTGCATTTCACACTCTTTGATTTTGAGTTTTGAAGTTTGTTCTTGTTTGCGTTTTTTTCCCCCCCCTCATCTCTAGACTTGGTTGTGTTTCATATTGATTCATGAAGTTTCCAGATGATGTGCGCTCTGCAAACCTGGCACTGCTGGCTCTGGTGCTGCCTGTAATCACATGCAGTATACCTGCTTTTAATCATTTAAGATCATCAAAGAAAGAGAAAGCTGAATGTATGGGAAGAAATGAGTCTCATTTAGTGACATTTAGGGATGTACACTCTTTCACTTTCTTGTCCAGAATTAGATGAGAAGATTGATACCACGTATGTGTCAGTACAGAAAGCCAGTAGCTGATTAGCTTAGCATAAAGACTGGAAAGATATTTATTACCTTTGAACAGATACAGGCTAGCTGTTTCCCCTTGTTTCCAGTCTTTATGCTAAGCTAAGCTAAGAGGCCTTGGTACTCTAAGCAAGAAATCAATAAGTGTTTGTCCCCAAATGTCAAACTGTTCCTTTAAAGGTAACATTTACACTCATGTACATGCAAGAGACGAGAGTGAGTGAGTGGGACACATGTAGCTGTCTCAAACAGAGGAATGATTTTACTCGACCAGACTGTCTAAAGGTATAAAAGTCCTTTGTGAAGCAGCTCAAAAGTTTGTATGGGGGGGTGTAATTGGCTAATTAAGGAGACGCCGTGTGTGTTTGCTGCATGTGAGTGTGTGTGGAGCTTGAGAAGGGGGTGTGTGTGTACACACGTCGTATCGCCAGTGGAAACTGTTCTTTAGTTCTGCTTTCTGTTCATGGTTTCCCCAAATGAACTTGTTAATTAACTCACATTTGTACTTTTTGCACATTATGCAAGTAGCTGGTGAGGTTGTCCAGGGTTGTTTGTATTTTGTGGACAAAATGAGATGGAAAATTAAACGGGACATTTCGGGGCAGTTCAAACACATTTGGCTAAAAAAAAAAAAAAAAAAAATTCCTATCATCAATTAAGCCCTTTTCCTGGCCAGGACTGTTGACTCAAGCTGATCACTGTACATTAGCCAGTCTGTGTAGTAAAGGAAACCAGCTGGGGCCACACTCACTCTAACACTGGACCTTTTGTCAAGGTCTCAGCCCCCCTACAAGTAAAATAAAAACCTTGTTGCATGAGAGATACTCTTTGTGCAGAAGCAGACATTGTTCCTATTGTGGTGTGTCAAAGCTGACATGCCAGGTCCAACACAGTGCTGAATAAACTGTGGTTTGTGTATATACTGTAACTGTAGGCTGTGGAAAAGGAGCAAGGCAGCGGTCTGTGATGATCTTGGCGGCCAGTGAGGATTTGGCATGCAGAGCAAGAGCTAGAGCAGCAGTACCACATGCAGCCCTTTCCCTGAGGATAATAACTGCTTGTGGAGCAAAGAGGGAGAAAACCTGCAAGGATCAGCCTTCCTGTTCACACCCCATCATGCATGAGCTGGCAGGATCCTTGTGTTGTTCTGGTCATGAGACATTTCCTGTGTGTGTGTTTTGGGGTTGCATCTGGGCTTGTTTACAGCCCAGGGTAGAGCCTCATTAAGTGGAACATGGTACTAGGCGAATGTGGGGGGGGGGGGACTCAAGTGCCTATTAGTGGGGCCGGTCTGTAGCCCCAAACCAAAACCCAACTGGGCCAGGTGCTCTGTGCCACAATCTGGTTTTTACTCAACAAAGCCAAACAGGGCTAAACAGGGCTTACTCATTAGAAAAGTCTGCATCACTAATTTTCAACCCCCCCCCCCCCCCCCCCCCCCCCCCCCGCCTCACAAAGACCACATGTTTTATCAGCCATGATGATTTGTTAGCTTGAACACTGAATTAAAGAATAATCCTGGTGATATTCTGAAGTTTTCTCACCGCTAGCAAATCCCATGGAAAGGCCAAAACCAGCAATCTGTTAGTCAGTCTCACAGTACTTCACAACTTCTCAACTATGTCTGTGGCTTCCAATGCAGAGCCCATTCATTCCTACTGATGTGAAAATCTGTTAAAAAAAATAAATAAAAAGCCCACAAATATATACAAATAAATATAGCAAATATTTCCCAAACATGAGTAATAGTGAATTAGTGAATAATAAGAAATATGTAGAATAGCACCAGCTTTATCCTTTAGAGGGAAATCCAGTGCATAGTGTGAGCACAGACACTCCACTTGCAGACCAAGTCAGATTATGACTGAAAACAGTTTGAGCTCATTGAGGTATCCTTGATTCATCCCTCACCTCTGGTTTTGCATGTTCAAGGAGCCATTCCTCATTCATTTTTCTGTGCACACAACTGCGAGACCCCCACAGCCCACAGGTCCCTCACTCAGCAGCAGCTACATGAATTCCTCCACAGCTCCAGTGTGAAGTGTCCTGCAAAGACTAAAGCTGTGAAGCAGAGGACAAAGCGGAGAGGGATTAGCGTCCCCCGCCTTTTCTGCTCATGCACACCAGCACTGTGTAACACTCAACATAATCAAACACTCACCCAGTGTGACACACAACACAACCAAACACTCTTCTGGGGCTGTGCTACTAAAACAAACCCTGCACTGGAACCCCTGGGGCTGAGGAGAGTGGCGGAGGAGCTGAGGAGGCGGATGTGAGGGAGGCCAAGAACTCATGGTGTTTATGCTGAACAGCCAGAGAGTGGGAAACGCATGGAACACGATCCCCATGTTTTCCTTACCCCAGCTAATCCGACAAAACGACAGAGGGAGCAGATTCCCTTACAGAGAAAGCTGCCACTTAGATATTTATCCTCACTAAGGCAAACATCTGGCCCCGGCGGGCTCTTTTCATAAGGCGATATGAGTGAGTGTGATACTCAGCTACATTTATTTGGGTGTGAAGTTTTAATTAAAAGTGAAAGTGATGCCCGCCGGCCAACCGCCAACCCCCCCCCCCAAGCTTTGTCTATCCCCTGAGCTTCATCTGAACGTAGAATGAAAAGAGAAAAGCATAACCAGCAAAGAACAGATGGCAGAAAAAAGAAGAGAACAGACAAACAAATGCAGAGACAGAAGATGAAGAGATACAGACAGGAGATGTAGTGTAATTTATCCACTCAGGAGGTGCTCAGGGTGTGAAATTTATCTTCTTGCTGTTTGTTTTCAGTTGCAGTCAGATGGAACAGCCTGAGTTACAGACAAAGTGCTTGTTGCCCCCACACACAGAGGAGTGTGTATTGCTTACAGAAGAAATCTGCTTACTCTCCAGAGTCTGGTTTTCCAGAAGCACCCTTGCATGCAAGATCACCTTTGTCAACTGACTCAGAACAGGAAAGCCAAGAAAACTAAAGGGCAATTCCCAACATTCATCCATCCTGTTTTGTGGTTTTCATGTTTTTGAGACTTGTTTTTATCTCACGGTCTTGAGCTCAGACATAAAGACATTTTTGTTAAAGTAAATCCTGACACCACTCTGCAGCTTTTGCATTGTGGTCACATTCGGAGCAACAGTTTACGAGTGAGACTGAGCTCATGCCGTGTTTACCAATCGCCTCCGGATACAAAGTGCTGGGGCCTCATTTATGAGCTGGCACATGGATTCCTTCATCACTTTAAACTAAAAAAAGCTCATTGTACGCACACCTTGTTTATTACAACACAGGTAATAAAGCTAAACCTTCCATCTATCAGTTGTAAATGCCTTTAGGAGGCAGGAAAAAAAAGCGTGTGAATGAGCTTCAGTGCCCCCACATGATAAATGTTCCAGGCTACTTTTAATTAAAGCCGGGTTTGGTTTTGCTGACACAGAGCAGGGGGCTTTTACAAGTTTGTAAAAAAAAAATGCAAATGTAGATTAGGACATATAGGCCGCATGAAAACTTTACTTACTTAATTTATTTATAATCTAGATATTGTAAAAATGAGTCATAACTCTTGCTAAAAACATGGGAGACTGATTTTGACACACTCTGAATGAAATTACAGCGCTTAAAGGAATAGTTCAACATTTTTAGGAAATGTGCTTTTTCCTCTTTGCTGAGAGTTAGATGAGGGGATTGGTAACACTGTCATATCTGTACAACAAACAATAAGCCAGCAGTCTGTTCCAAAGATTAAAAAGTCTTCTTACCTGTATTCTTAATGCTCATTTGTTAACATGTTACATCTTGAGTGTATAATCTGAACAATTTATAAGACTGAGCTTTATCTGACTCAGTTTGGGGATATGTTCCTGGGCTTTGGGTTTATTTTCTTTTATGTGTATTGCACTTTTAAGCTTCTAACCAGCATCTTACATTATATTTGGAAAAACGTACAGTTTTATCAAAATACTGTGGTGGGATAATCTTGTGGCTCTTTTTCTTCCTGTGACACACCACTGGATCTCACCATTTAAAAAAAAAAAAACCACTTGCCTCGAGTGGTATCACTGACAGATGTCCAGTGTAAGTGGAATGAGTCTCACCCCACCTGACTGTCTGCTGAGCTCTTTACTAGAAAGAGTGTGGCCTATCATGTGTTACCTGGCCATGGTCTTGGTGTGAGAGGATGTTAATTGGCAGTGAGGCGCCAGTCTCTCCCCACCCCTCCTCTGGCGTCAGTCAGAGCCAGGAAAGGTGGCATAAAGCCTGGCCTCAGAGCACTCCAGACTCCCTGGGTCCAGAGGGAACCAGAAGGCATGAACCAGTGTGTGGAGGCCATCCCTGAAGCACACACCTGGCCTGAACTTGTACACTTGAATGGAAAACCTGCCCAGAGAGAAACACGGGGAACTCAAAGTTTTTCTTTCAGGAGTAAAAAGGGAGAATTATTTTCAATTTAAAAGCCAGAGTGGCTCAAAGAAAAACTCCTGTCTCCTGCTTAGTGCTGTGCAGAGTTCCCTTCTGGCTGACTGGAGTTCACCCAGCATGTGTGTGTATATGTGTGTGTGTCCCTCTCCTGGCTCCTGTCTGCCGTCCGTCTGCCTCCCCTGGATTGGACTCCTGTCGCCTTCGCAGTGAAGGGCCACTCAACCTGGGTGGATATTCTTTCCTTCACATCTGCTATGAATTTACCAGAGCCAAACCATTCAAAGGCTCCTTTATGGAGCCGTCAGGAGCCCTGTGACTGCTTGCTATTAAGACACATGCACACCTAATAGACATGCACATCTTGGCACACACACACACGCACACACACACACACACATGCATACAGCACACACAAGTTTGTAGTGTAGTTTCATGCACATTTACACTCATGCCTATCTTTTTCTGTCTGACTTTTGCTTTCCTTTCTCTTTTAAATACACAGACACATACACACACCAATAAATACGTGTACATACACAACTCCAGAATACGCAAAAATCTGAACATAAGTCAGCCACAACAGCTGCAGCCTTTTTTTTTTTTTTCTTTTTTTTTTAAGTGAATCACCCGTGCATGATGGAGTGGTGCATGAGTGGTTATTGGGCCATTACACACTTTAATCTATTTATTGCTGACATCCCTCTCACTAGGCATATGCACACTCCAGAGAAACATGAGCTGTGACAGCAGCAGGATCCGTGTGCAGTGATCAACTTATTTTTCCAAAAAAGATGCTTTTGGGAAACAGGTCTGATGTGACAGGAAATTATTCTACATTTTCCCCCTTCTATTATTAGATTAAGATTTAAACTTCTTCCAGCTCCATTTGTTTTAAACACACAGATGGAAATGTAAGGCAATAGTTTGACATTTTGAAAGCTAATTTTCTTTCTTGCAGAGAGTTAGATTAAAGGAGTGATACCACTCTTGTGTCTGTATAGTATTAAGCGGCCTGCAGCTCATTAACTTCCCCAGGCTCTGTCCGAAGCTAGCAAAATAGCTACCTACCAACACCTTTAAAGTCCCCCAATTAACATGTTATATCTGTTTTGTTTTGTTTTTTAATGTCCATGCAAAAACCTGAAAACACATAACCCCCCATAAAAACATTAATGTTTTTATATTTAGTTGTTTTTGTACCTTTGGACAGATACAGCGTCAGTTTTGCAAAGCCAGCCTCACTCTGTCCAAAGGAGACAAAAACCAACACCTCTAAAGCTCACTAGTTTATATCTTATGTTTTATTAGTTTGACTTGTACAAAAGCCTAAGTGTAAAAACAACAAGTTATGGTTTCACAAGTGGTTATGTGCTGCTCAATTTCTCAGCCGGGAGCAGTAACCAGGCGAACTGTCCTCCGGTTTCCAGTCTTTTGCTAACGTAACTAACGTAACTGCTGTCTCTAGCCTTATACTGTATATATTTAACAGAGCAGTGAGAGAGATATTGATCTGAGGTTATATGGTGGACAGAAATAGTGTCTGGTCGGCATATAACCTCTGTAAATTTTGTGCATTTTGTTACTTTTGGACAGAGCCTGGCTAGCGGTTTCCCACGTTTTTCAGTCGCTAAGCTAAGCTAATCTTCTCCTGACTGTTGCTTCCTATTTAACGATCAGACATGAGAGTGGTATCGATCTTCTCTTTTAACTCTGGGCAAGGAGGTGAATAAGTGGATTTCCCAAAACTACTCCTTTTACAGAAATCATTTCTGAAAGCTTAAATAAGAGTCAGACCTGAAGTAGAGCTGAAGAAAGTGCAGCTCTGTGTCAGGTGCATGTGCTGTGAGAGAATTCACTGTAATTTTATTATATTTTTAAAAAATCACTCTTTGTGCCCACTCAGAACAGCAGGAGGAAGTTAATTGGCTTTCTATAGTCCAATGCTAAGCTTTACAATAAGTCCAGAGATATGTATAAGCCTATTCAACATTTGAGATCACTAGCTTGACTGAACGGTAAGATGAAGCCTCAGTATGAATCATGAAAGGCCTCAGCCCACTTATTACGTCTACAAGTTTGACTGCCTTTCATCTTCCCCGTAGCACGCTCATCCAATTGTTGTTGCTGCCATATCTGGATCCCTGAGTTCAAAGAAATCGCTGGGTGATTCTGAGGTTATTCTCCCTGGTCGTTTTTCAGAATTGCTGTTAACATTTTTCAGATTTGTGCCTTCATGTGAACCTTAAATTAAAATATTATTGATAAAGACGGATGTATGGGAACGCCCTGCATTTACCTGTTTGATGAAAAGCCAGCCGGAGGATATAAGCACTGTAAGCAAGTCAAGTGTGTATCTTGACACAGATGCATCTGGTTGCAGTCATGGCAGAGAAGCTACATGACTGATATGTAAATGCTGCTGTTTGGAGCCTGGTCGACGGGAAGATTCAGACTGTTTCAGAAGAGTGCAGGATCCCCTTTGGGATGAGAGCTCTGTGTTCCCAAGAGAAAAGCCATCCTCTGAACTCCTCCGTTTCTGCTCTCCCTCACTTTTCTCCCCTTTTACTTTGGTTATATCATCAAAGGGAGAGGACGCACATCAGAGCGAGGAAATTGGGGGAGAAGGCTCTGTTTTGTGAATAATGCATTAATAATCATTTGTACTTGCACTTAAAGCAGAAGGGAGAGAGAAATTGGGGGCATGTCGCCGCTGCGGTCATCTAAGTTGATTTTGGCACTCAATTTTCAGGTCACCTTTATGCTCTGTGAATGATTATGTTACTTCACTTCTTTCTTTTCTGGCAGACTGTCAGGATTTCTCCCCCTTGTCCTCATTTTCTCTGTGTGCATTCCTGCAGCTGCCAGTATGATAGACTAGTGACTGAGCTCATTCTGAAGTGCGCCATGATATGACACAAATCGAGTTTACACTTACAGCTCAAAACTCCCTTCATGCACTGCAACGCCGACTCCAGCAGGAGAGCTTGACTCACTGTGTCGTGTTGTGTGACGGCACCAGTGGGACAGGTGTCAAAAAAGCAGCAAAGTAGGCTTCAGTATAACCTCACCTCAAGCTGGAGACCTGCTCAGAAAATGGAAAGATGTTTATGAAGATCTGATCTCTAGTCACCCAAAGGTGATGGCTATGAAAGGTACAAATCTAAGGCTGTCTTAGACTCTGCCTTACTATAAACTCTACAAATCTATTCAGTTGTCTTTTTTTCATTAATTTGTCACCTATTCTAAACTATACTCTGAAAAACTATAAAACACTGAAATTTAAAGAGTAACTAAACACCAAGCAGGAAAACTAACCTAGATTAGCTAACAGATGACAGGTTGCAGTGTACCGACACACCCTGAAGTGCACCTCTACATCACTGCAGCAAGATGAGAAGTTGTGCTATGTTACTCTTTAAGTTAACAAACAGGTGCTTCAGCTGTTGATTGGAAACCCATTAGCTTTTTCTAATGCAGTCCATAAGGAACATACAAATAATTGCAACAATATAATAGTCACATGACATATAATACCATAAGACAATAAAGTAAGAAAGAAAAAATTAATGAGACCATAAAATCCAGCAAAACAGGAGGCAAATGTTAAATTATTGCAATGCTACTTTATGAAAACTTTGATAAAGAGTTTTCATAGTGTAATGTTGCAGGCCATTGTTGTATTTATAGTTGTTTTAGTTGTACTTATGCTTCCTTTTATCTTTATCACCTCTCTGTGGGTTCCTCACTGATGAGCAGCAGATCCCTGCCAACATCAACTCGACTCTGCTTTAATGTGGTCACAGTATTGTTAGATTCATTTGTAGCTCATCATGTCTGGTGGAATGAGAGTGAGAAGCGCACTTGTTCTCTCCTTGCCAAATGCCCTCTGCACTGACTTGGACCTGGGGTAAATATTTGCAGGGCGTGTTGCTCTGCTCCGCTCTCATACATACACAAACACTGGATGGATGGCTCGGTCAGTTGTCAGTTTGCACAAGGCTCAAAGATTAGTCTGCACATGGCCAGTGTTTGCCTGTTAGAGAGTGAGAGCACCTGCTGCTGCTGCTGCTTTAACCTGTTGAGTCAGACTTTGTAATATAATAGCCAAGACTACATAAAACCTAATAATTGTGCAACATTTCTAAAGAACTCAGTGGAAGATGATGCATCCAGACATGTTAAACGAACGACATGTGTCCTGAGTTAACCTTCTGTTGCCCGGTAATTTGTTTTTTCAAAGCACACCGCTCTGCCACTACAAGAAGTTAAGAACAGACACACACACAGTGAATTATTTACAAGTATTATTTAAACCATGTGTGATCCACTGGAATATGCTGAGACATATGCTGGGATGGGTATCGCAGTTTAAAGTGGTTCAAAGGAGACAATCTGAAGGACAGCCAGGACATGTTTAACAGGAATCTGTTTCAGGTTTCTCATGTATGTGTTCAACCACTGTTCAGAGCATGTCAGTGTTTGGCTGTCTGACAAGAGGTGGACACACTGGCTACTGCTCAGGTTCAATCTGTGCCCTTATGCTTACAGTGAACTCTACGGTTCTCTCTAAATCAGTCAACAAAATAAGAACAACAGGCCAAAGTGGCCTGGGTGTTTTAGCCTTACAAATAAAAAAAATCAACATTAGATTCTGTCAAACATGGTCAATAAATACATGCACACTATGCTGTTTCACTACTGCTTAATAGCAGCATGTGCAGTCATTGATTCCTTTGACCTCAACAGGGAGTAAATGTTTGGTGATTAATGCATGTCTCAGTTATGTTTCAAGGCCTAGGATGCACCGCGTGAGGAATGAACAATACTTGTTTCATGAGTGTGGAAAGACCCTGATAGACCCACCAAACTTCTAAAAGTTAATACATCATGACTGCATTGTATTTTATTCAAGTTAACTGCACATTTTTTTTAATGCTGAGGAGACAAAGCCTCCTAAGAGCGATGTGATCTACTTCTCAGAGTTCATTAGAAGTTCATTCAAATCATGCAGAGTTCATTTTGGTAGAAAGCAATGTTCAGCTGGGTTCGGCTCCATTTCCCAAAAACACTCAGTGTTACACAGTCACCAAAACTGTATGTCACAGGGAGCCAGGCAGCATTAAGTCTCAGTACTGACAAAACAGACAAAAACTGTGATATTTCTCCAAAACCTTGGGGTTTGTAACTGAATGTCCTCAATCTGCCATTAACTTCTTTTCTTGTGGGTCAAGACCATGGACCTGTAACCTTTTCTTCTTTCATGGCTCAAAATTTCAGGGTAGACAGACAAAGTAGACAGAAATCAGACACTTTTACAAAAAAGAGTACCAAAGTGAAAGTGAGGTTTATTACAAGTGAATTCAGCTGCTGCCGTGTTTGAACTGTCACTAATGAAGTGCTATGTTTCCACTGACTTTTCACATCTCTGACCTTTACTCTGATCCATCTCAGCTTCTACACCTGTTCCCAAATTACAGATGGCTCACGGGCTGTCAGCACCTCACTGCTAGATGTTTCATAAGATCTCGCTGTCCTCCTTCCACTCTCCTCTGCTCCGTACATCACTGCTGCTACAGCCTGCTACCTGTTCATGCACATTTTTTTGGGAGAGAGCTCCCTGTGAAACTGGCTCAGACCACTGAGTGCAGCAAAATCATTATTTTGGTCCATAAACAACCTTAGAAACCACATTCAGTGGCTGTCTAGACACTTTAAATGCATAATTATCTGGTGCCTCTTATGTCCGCAGCTTTCTTCTGGCCATACTGGAACTGGTCCAAATTTTTCAATCTAACGAAATTATGCTATTGTCTTATGCACAGTCTTGAAAAATGTCCATGAGCAGTTAAAGTTGCACCTTACAAACAGACAAAAAGAAGGTTGTATCAGTTGAGTCCAAGTTGTGTAATTACATCCAAACTAAAGCACTAACAGCTTCACGTTTTCCACAAAATGTTTTCATGGAACAGTCTCAGTCCAAGTTGCTCATCTTTTTCTGAGAATAATGAAACTCTTTGTCTTCTGTAACGACAGTTTTGGCTTCAACACGCCATATTTGAAGCTAATTTGGCTTCTCCATGAAGGTGCAGATGTTTCTGAGAAAAGAGTCCACACGAGAGAGAAAGACGACCATTTGATATTTTATTAAAAAGTAAAATTAGACATCAGTCGGTGGTCACGGCCAGCCCATTTTCCTCCCCGTTCACCGTCTTATCATATCACAAGTTTTACAGATGGCAGTGATGTCTGTCTGTTTGACCTGGGGATGCTCATCAGCTCAACACAAATAAAACAGGGAGAACTACGGTCTTCATCCATAGCCTTTATTGGAAATTCTTTACATGTAAATGCTCCGAACCTGCCCAAACCCAGCTTTAGAGACTATAAATATATATATAAAAAAAGGAAGTGTAAAAGACTTTTGCAGTTCCTCCAAGAATAAAGAAAGCATTTACAGTCAGGTCTCATTTTAAGAGGGGCAGTCACCATTTGCTTGTTAATTGAAATGTCAAAACAATTATAACAGTGATTTTAACAATTGTGAACCACGTCGGGAACAAAGCCGATTTTTAACAAAACGTATAGGGAGAGGAAGTTAGCAATCAGTGGCCAAATAAAATCAGTAAAGTCTTGATGATAACAGCACTAGAAAAAACACAGGAGAACAGCACAGCACAGTACAGAGAAGAGGGCAAACCAACCACTGCCTTATCAGTATGTATATATAAATATAGACATTGCTGGCAACCTCCATACAGACTACAGCAACTTCTGCGCGTTCAAAAAGGTGTAGAAGTTACTACAGGACCAATGGAGGAGCCAAACTATACCAGCACTATGGAACTCCCCTGCTTTAACGGACAGTGCAAGCACAAAACGGTGGCAGTCAGGTGTTACAGAGGTCCAGCAAACACAGCAGCATCACTGAGTTACTTGGAAAATGCTGGGACAAAGAGCAGGAGGAGAGCACCACCTGGTGACTGAACCAGGACATGCTGGAAAACTTTCTTTTACCTCTTTAACCCAAGTGTTTGTGTCACTAAATCCACATTAAGGAATGACCCAGGGGTGGGGGCATTGGGTGTTTGTTACAAAATATACAAGCAAGTGACGGTTTTTGCTGCGAGGATGAAAAGTACAATAAGTCTGACATGTTCTCTGCATTGACAAGGAGAGCCCTGGTTAAACCTTGCAATTTATTGGATGTGATTAAGATCAACAAGTTATCATTTACAATACCAAATAAAATGTGCAAAAAATATCAAATATTCAAAAATGCCCGTTTTCTTAACAAACATCACATTTGCTGTTTTAAACACTGTTTACAAATGTTTATGCACCTAATTTCAATAAAGTATGGTCCTGCAGCTGCTGGCATTATAGGTGCACTTTACACAGGAGTGCAAACTGACGGAGCATTGAGGTACCGGTGCTTTTTAAAGTGGCAGGGCACTACCGAGGAGGAAAGGCTGGTCAGCTCTACACACCAAGAATGAGACTCCAAGTCGGGTCCCTGTTTTTAAAAACATCTTGGCAACAAGTGCTGAGATGAAAGTTTTTTTTGTTTTGTTTTTTTTTTATATATCATTAAAGTGATGTGACTACATGTGTGATCTGCAGTCTTGACCCAGCATGTGAATAAATCTGAACCTGGGCTGGAAAACAACTACAACAACTAGTAAAATCCTATCATGTTTATCTATAGACTTGCATCTGACCAAAGATAATCCTGGTGGCAAGATGCTTAATAGTAAGAGCGATTTACAGGTGACAGAAAAATTCATAACCAGCCATCGGTGCTGTTTCAGAGCCAAGATATACATCCTAGAGGCTTTCAGCTACATTGACGCCATCTCTTTAACAAGACGTACGGTTAGTGATGACGTGTAACAGAGATGTGAGTGGGACAAACATATTACAGGCTGAACTTATTACGATTCTGAAACATCCCACTGAGGTGATGGCTGGACTATGAATGAAGACAGACATCTGATTACACTGTACTGGTGTCTGGGGAAAGCAAATGTAAAAAGAAAAACAAAGCTGTGTGTGAGAGGTTGTCGACGCGGAACTGAAATTAAAATCAAAGAGTATTAAGAGCTATGAGGGCCTCTCCATTATCTCTTTTTGTTTGAGAAAAAAAGAAATTTCACCAATATTAAACATGTTACAAATATAAATCAGTTTTCTTGTTTTTCAAAATATGAACATAAACTCAATAACACAAAAAAGTCCTTCTGAGGATTAAGTCCCACTGGTTGTGGGAGGAGGAGATAGAGGGTATGGATGGTTTTTTTTGTTTGTTTTGTTTTTGTTTTTTGAGGAGCGGGACAGAAGATTTTAAAGCAAAGAGACAACAAAAACAACAAAAAGCACCCTGGACTTCATGAGCGTTTCTGTCTCTTGGAATGTCGCTGCTGGCTGGACCGGTCCTCGTCACTGCTCGCCCCCCCAGCATCGCACCGGCCCCCCCGTTGACGAGTTCTGCGTGTGTCCCGCTCGCCATCACTATCCTGCTCCCTGTAATCCTTCCTGCCTGAGGTGGCAGAGGTCCGCTTACTTCTCCTCCTGCCATCATCATCACCACCCTCGTCCTCGTTGTCGTCCTGATCTTCTTCTTCCTCATCCTCCTCGCTCTCGCTCTCCTCATCCCTCCGTCCTCGGCCATTTCTGGTTTTCTTCTTGTTAGATTTGCCATTCTGCATCTGCTTCTTCGGCTGCTGTTCCTGCTCTTCATCCTCATCCTCGTCCTCCTCCTCGTCCTCTTCGTCGTCTTCCTCCTCGTCTTCCTCTGATGTTACAGGAGCTTGGCTGACGCGTTTGCGCGAACGCCGGCGGAGGTAGCTGAGGCCCGGCAGCAGTTTCTGGAGCAGCTCGGTGAAGGTCTGCTCCGTCTTGACCATACAGGAGAGCACGGTGCTGCCCTGCTGGTTGTACTCCTCTGCATTGGAGAAGACCAGTTTCATGTCTTCCAGGAAGTCCTGGGCGTGACGATACGAGCCCTGGCTGAACTTTCCCAGCATGGTCTGGAAGTCCATGGGTTGGGAGATGATGTCCAAGTAGTCTTCTGCCTCCTCTGGGGACACAGGCTCTCTGAAAGAGAAACAGAGCATGAGCCTAAAGGCCAAGTCAGACCCAAGCACCGAATTTTGAATAATACAGATGATGCTCGTTGCTCACCTGAAAGGCCAGCTGTAGCGGAATTTCATTAGTTTCTTGAGGATTTCCTCGCACCTCTCCAGCTCCAGCGCCTGCCTGCGCACGCCTGACTGGGAACTCTGTCGCACCTACAGAAACCGCACACACAATAGGCAACAATCAGAATGAAACAATTCTATTCTATGCTCTCAATGCAAATTTTGACACCAAATGTCCATAGGTTTGTGAAATATAAACCAAATCCTTCCCCTTCTTTAATTCTGAGCAGGAAGACAAAAAAATGTTCTACAAGTCAGTGTCCTTATGGTTTCTTACCAATTCATCAATGTCTGCAGGGCTGTTGGGGCCAGTCCTCTGTTTGCTGCTCTGACAACTAGACGACGACTGTTTCTTGGATTTACTTTTTGAACTTTTCTGCCGAGACGAAGACTGCTTATTTTTCTTCCTTGGTCTCACTGTAGAGAAACAACAAGAAATGGTAGAAATTAACATCATGGATATGCTGCAGTCCTGCCGGTGGAATCTGAAGTATCATCCCAGGCCACCATGGACTTAAGCCCTAGACGGTCAGAGGACTATCGTACAGTCTCACGCTAGGAATGAGAAAAATAATCCGTTCTCAGATGCGCTGCCGTCTTCTCTTGAACTATTCAGCATCAATGCGCTAAACTTCTTAATCGTTGACCTTGACATGCAGCTCTGAACTGACAGTGGGGATCATCCTGCCACATACTCTGAGTGAAGCCAGAGTGAGACACGGCTTCAAAGCAAGGTCCAGACCTGAGCTGTGCTACATGACAACACACAGACAATAGAGACAGGGGCTGAAATTCCCTACCAGCATTCCTCTCATTCCCAACCTTCAGCCCCAAGGACCACCATATATTCCAAAACCAACATAGGTTTTAAAATCTAAAACTTATCTATCCAGAGAATCAATTCTTCTTTTGGGCCATAGTGTTTAATAGAAAGATGAGTTGTATTAATGACACAAGGATTCCAATTTTGAGTGGGCACATATAAAATGTAAATGATAACCTGGACAGACTGGAACCTCTGGCCATTAGTAATTACAATCTTTTAACTGGTGTGTTCAGGGAAATGTATGACTTGGGCAGAGAAACTGGTTAAATTCTGTCTTAACTCAAACCCTCACTGTGAACCATCATCAAGTTGAGACAACATTGTAAAATCGGGACCCAGTTTTCTCTCATCCATACTCACAGCTGTGCCCCATGGCTTTGTAGTCATTCTCCTCCTCATCCTCTTCATCGTCCTCAGACTCCTCGTCTTCAGACTCCTCTTCACTGTCCTCTTCATCTGTGTCTTGGTTATAGTTCCTGCAATGGAGAGGTTGCCATTTATAAATCTTAACACATCTAATAAAGACAGGCCTGTAGTCAGGAAGGCAGATTTTACTGCTCAGCAAAAATGACCAAACATATTATTTTCTGTCCTGATGTTTGTCTATGGATGGGGCAATCGACCACCTGAGGTCAACTTAAGAGCAGTAAGCCTTTCTCCATTTGTAAAAAAGCTCTGTAAAGATAGCCAGTGAGGTGGATGGTTACCTTGAACGGGAGCCCCGTCTGGCCATGGTGGGCTGGCAGGCCGGACACAGCCACTCTCCGGCGGGGATGCGGTACAGAGCCGGTCGCAGGCAGAACAGGTGGAAGGCCTTATTACACTCATCACACAGGATAAGTTTCTCGTCATCACCTGGAAGATCACAGTTACAGAATTTAGTTTGTTTAAATCCATTTTCTTGTTTTACCTAATATTTACTCAGTGTTGCCACGTTTTTGTTCTTTCTGTCTTTCTTTTCCTGGTCGTCACCTCCTGAAAACAATCTTTGCATGTCTTCCTTTTCCATCTATGTTGCTGTGCAAGTGACTCAGTTCTTATTGTCATCTTATCACTACAGGTTCACCTGTTGGCCTTCGGAGCTGCTGACTCTGTATGTAGACCTGCCTGACACTACTAGTCTGTTCTGCTCTGAGCCTGCTGCTGCTGCTGCTGCTGCTGCTGCTGCCCTGTCTGGATGTGGGCCTAGACTCCATCAGCTTCAGCACAGATGAGCTTTGCCTGAACACTAAACAGGGAGCAAAAGACTGGTTGGATAGTGTAGCACTGCCTCACTCAAACAGGACAGACTGACTGTGTTTGACCATGTTTATATGGAGGCTATAGCACACTAATCCAGCAAATCAGTTAGAAGAGACATCAGATAATTGTACTGTTTCTGTGTGGGAGGGGGGAAAAAAGGGGGGTTATTTTCTCAAATAGGAGCTAGCTTAAGAGACGGCAGCTGAAATCAGTCCTTACCTTTCCTGCGACAGACTTTGCAGCGAGCGTTCTCAGCAGACATGTCCCACTTTATGCATGCGTCCAACATTCCCAGCAGCACATGCATGCGGGAAAAGGTCTGGGCCTCCCTGATAGCGGTTTTCCACTTCTCTACCGCTGTAGCTACCTAAGAGCGAAAGTTCAACATAGCACTGAGTTTAACAGACAACACTTGTGCAGCTGCTGTGTAACCCGGTGTAAGCAAGATGCACACTTAAACTTAAAACCAAAGAAGAAAACTGCAACTCTTTCTCTTACCCTAGCCTCCTCTGCCAGTCTCTTCTCTTCGTCCACCTCTTCAGCCTTGCTGCTATCCTCGCCTCCTTGCTTTTTCTTCTTTTTCTGCTTGGGAGCCATGAATCCCTGCAGGAACTTCTTGATTACACAGGCCTGAATGGTGATGATGCACTCGCCGAAGTCTTTCAAGCTCTCCGTGTCTTTCAACTGTGTAGTTGAAGATGAGTAAATCAGCTGTCAGCTACATGCAATTAGTGGTTGGCAAAAGGCTGTAGCACCATCACAGACATTACAAATTTCTCAGACTTCAGTGAACATAGTGTTGAAAGGGGGGGATACTTGTTTCGTATATAAACAGACAAACCAATCACCTGATCTTCGATGTCAATGTTGTCATCCAGGTATCCCAAGCCTCCCTTCTGGAGCCGTGAAGCTACTTCCTGGATGTCACTGCGCAGATATCTGAGCAGCTCTGCGAAGCCATCGCAAGTCCTGAGGCCCATTTTGCCCTTACGGGTCAGATGGATGGAGTGGAGAATCTCCTGATACCTAAATATGGATGGAAAAGCTTTGCATTTAGATATATATATTTACTTAACATTTCATTTTGTCTCTGTAAGGGAAATAGTGTGCTGTTCTTCTTGTCAAGGGAAGGAATTATCTCCTGTAGTGAGAATGATTTTACCTGCTTTGTATCTTCGCCTTCAGTTCGCTCTCTCTGACCCCCTGAGGATGAAGACTTTCCACCAGTTCCTCCAGCTCAGCTGGACTGTCACATATAAACCTGGATCGAAAGGCAGAAAAATCAGAATACAGAGACAACAGTGTAAAAAGGAAAAAAGATGAAATCCATCAAATGAAAAAGAAGACTGACAGAGAAACAGGAAAAAAGACAGAAGCACAGCTCTTACCAGAGATTCTGTCCCTGGTTGGGAACAGTGGTTTCTATACAGACGTCTGGTGCTGCTCCCTGCTGGGCTCCTTCACTAATAGCACCATCTATGCTACCGTCATCTTTTTCAGCTTCTACAACATAAACAGCAATTTATCATGTCAAAAAATTAGGGAAATATACTTCTTTGACTACAAAGCAGAAAAGAATTAATGTATATACATAAATTCAATTATGTACATTGTGTACATACAAAACTGTACACCAAGCTTAAAAAACATAAAAGACATGGGTTGCCGAACTATTCTCATGTCAACACCAATACTGAGATGCCATCAGCCAATAGACATTTTTAACAAACATTTAAATATTTGGATAAGGATAGAGTAAAGTTTTAAATACTGTACCTTGTGAGTCATGAGTAGCAGCTGACTCACCATCCTCTTCCTCTTCCACCTCAGGTTCAGCTGGTTTGTCCTCAGGCGGAGGGGTGAAGCTGTAGTCGATGCTTTCATGCACCCAGCCTTTCTCAATGTACAGACCAGGCACCACGTCAGAGAAAAGCCAGTATCTGAACAAAACCATTAAGCAAACACGGTTATAATTTATTGAAGTTATTAAAAGGATTTGCATTTATCTGTATATAATCTATCACCGTTTGTGTGCAGCACTCACCTGTTATGATTTCTATCGGTCCCCAAAGGAGTCCTGCGCATGACAAGTCTGGCTTTGGTTATCCCATCCTGGAAGGCCCTCTCAGCAGCAGCCCTCTGTTTACGCAGCCGCTCCTCTTCAGCCTCCTTCTCCATGCGCTCTTTTGGGGGAGGTAACATATAGGAGTAAGGTATACTGACATAACAACTACAACGTATTTAGGAAGGCATTGTTCTAAATGAGTCTCATTGCAAAAAAATCCCAGTGGTGGTGAAGCCACGTACTAAGGGAACAAAATCTGAAAAAAAAAAAAAAAAGTCTCACAATGGAATTAAACCACATTTCAAACCTGATGTGAAGCCTGCTGTGAAGTTTACCTTTGTTCTGTCTGTCCAGCTCCTCCTTCTCCTTCTTGGCCTGCATGGACATCAGACGTCGGCTCTTCACTGAGCTGATCATGTCCTCTGGCTCCAGCTCCACCTTTACTTCTTTTTTGGCCTCCTTCTTAGAACCCCCCTCTTTTTTCTTCTCACCTTTGAGACCAGAAAAAAATAAATCTATATATTGGTATCAACTCATATTTGTATTTACATTTTGTTGGTACTAATAAGAGACTAATGATGGGCTGAAAGACTTTCTTGTCTCTGGCTTTTTTTTTTTGTAACAAAGCTTAATGACGAACTACAGGTAAAGTTCTGTGATGGTCCTCGTCTACCTTTGCCCTCCATCTCCTTCCGCTTCTTCCTCTCTGCCTTCTTGCGGTCATTGACCTCTTTCAGCATTGCCAGGCGCTCCTTCCATAGCTCCGCTGACCGCTGCTGCATAGCATCAACGTGGTCTTCCACTGAGTAGGTCATGAGGATGCGGTGGCACAGCGCCACCAGCAGGTTGACCTTCTCCTCCGGGCTCAGCTCAAACACCTCGATTGTCTCAAGCTTGTCCAGGAACTCACTGGTCACCACATCGTCAAAGCCCCCCATGGGCCCCGAGTCCTCCGAGCCATGGCCACTCTCCTCACCATGAGCGTCACATGGACGCAGACACAACCGTGCCAGCTCGGACACTGAGTGCATTGTGAGGGGGATCTCAGATAAGGGCATATCGAGCTCACTGTAGCCCTCTGCCAGCTCATCCTGCAGCAGCGTCTGGAGCAGCACCACCAGCACGCGGTTCAGGTAGTGGAAGCCAGACCGTTCCCCGGCCAGTGCTTCCATCAGAGCCCCCGCTGTGATGGGATACTGATCATCTGGCATCAGCAGCCCTGCATAGCAGTGCAGGAAGTCCACAACCATGGCCACATAGCCAAACAGGGTGTTGGGCAACCCCTCAGGGATGTCTACAAGCTTGAATGTCGGCAGGGTCTTGCCACCTGTGATCTCCTGGTCCTCATATCTACGTGATTGTTCACGGCGGACCAGCATCTCCTTCTCGCGTCTCTCCTTGGCCTTTTCTCGCAGTTTCTCTTTGAGCTCCTCACGCCGCTTCTTCATCTCTTCCTGCCTTTCCTCTTCGCTCATGGCTGCCCATCGTTTCTTTTGCTCCAGAAGCTCCCAGCGTTTCTGGACCAGCTCCCTGAGCTCCTCCGGCAGCCGGTTGCGATCATCTGAAGATAGGGTTTTTGCAGCCTTGGAGATGAGGGAGGAGAGGGAGTTCTTTTTGTCCTCTTTGCCCTTATTCTCCTTATAGTAACGAAGGAGGTGGAGAGCCATCGGGTGCAATGGCTTCCCCAGTTTAGGGGTACCCATGCCACTACTACGAGCTCTCTTCTTAGGGCTCCCAGCAGGGGTGCTCTTAGCCAGATGCAACAGAGTCATCTGCTTCATCTTTGGTGTCTTAGCACCGGCTTTACCATCCTTTTTAGAAGCTTTGAGCACATTGAGCTTCTTATCACCACTCTTTCCAGTTTTCTTTCCTTCTTTCTTGTCCCCAGATTTTCTGCCTGATTTCAGAGTGGAGGGCGAGGAGCCTTTGCCTTCTCCTTTCTTAGGAGTTCCAGAGTTCTTAACCTTGAGTGGAGAACCATTCATTTTTATTTTCTGAAATACAGACAACATGAGCCCATTAAGTAAAAAGTTTTGACCAATAATCATTAAGATTTCAATGTATGCAAAGAAGTCAGCTAACCTGCATGTGGCCCCAGATGGTGGGACTAAGGGGCATGTTTAAAGTGTCTTTCTTCTTTTTCCTTTTCTTCTCTCCCTTCTCATTTCCTGAATCTTCTCCTGGTGTGTCAGAGGTCTTGAGCTTCTTGCTGGTTTTACCCTCTGGAGATGTCAGGCTCTTACGCTTTGTGGAGGGATTCTCTGCTAAAAACTTTAGCAAGAGAAAAGACTGTAAGCCAAGATCGAGCAACATTTTTGAATACAGTAATATTCTGAAAATGACACTGAGTAAATTACCTTGTGAGGATCAAGAAGAAAGTCATTGAATTTGCTAGGCAGGTTAAACTTTTTCACCAGTTCATCCTCGACCACCCAGGGAGCGCTCTCTCCCATGCCCAGCCTCAGAGCATAGTGCCTAATGAAATAGCGCATGATCTCCTTGGTTGGAGGGCGCTCCGTTCTGAAAAGACTGTCCGCTGGAACATCGCTGATCACCTGTAATAGAAGTCAGTTCACAGGATTCAATTTACTTTCTATCAAAAATACAAAAGTCTGCAAAGACCTTAACAGATCATCAGCGAGAAAGAAACTTCTTAACATGCGTTGACTGCTGGTGACATGACACAAACCTTATCCTCATTGATGAGCTTCACGTCGTACTTGTGAGGAAGGAATTTGGGCATTGCCCACTTCTTCTTCTCTTCCTTCATAGCAGTGGGAAGTTTCCTTGGAGAACGCCGTGCTCTGTCACCTGATAGGAGGCAAAACATTGTTAAAAAACCAGATACTCAGAGGAAAGAATAACCTCTCCAAATAGTACACGATCTACCACCTGGAGAAAATGAATACCACATAAGCCTGTTTGCTCATCCTATGAAGCCTGCAGCTCCAAGCTATGTCTCTGGGTAGTCTTCATCTGACTATGACTAATAGATAAATGTACTTATTTGTACTCACTGAGACTCTCCCTCCTGTTCTCCTCCTCTCGGGGAAGAGGCTCCTTCCTCTGGTTCTCCTGACTTGCGTTCTCCTTGTCGCTGGATGGGGAGTCGCAGGCGCCTTCAAGCTTCTTCTCACCTGTCTCGCTCTCTGGGTTTTCTAGGGGGTGGATTTTCACCACCTTCACTCGCAAACTTTTGTCCTTCCCCACCTGAAGAGGGAAAAAAACTTCTGAATACAACAAAGGGGACGCTTCCAATCAAACACATGCTTACCCCCGCCCCTCTACTAGAGTAAGTTTAATTCAGGTTTGTCATATTATAAAATACATCATACGATCCAAATACAAAGTTACAAAACAGCCATGTTTAACACACAAGTTCAGAAATGTAAGAAGTCAAACTGACCAGGAAGTCACACTCTTCGCCCACAGCATACTTGGTAAGGATTTCCACCCAAGCCATTTCAACCAGTTTGTCTAAAGACACTGTGTTGTGGTGGACCATCTCGAGGACCGGCTTCTCAAACCACTGGGGATACTCCTCCTGAAGCCTGCACATAGAGCACGATCAATGATTAGTACACAAAAAATTAAAACCAAAAAAAGTATAACATAGTTTGTGCAGACCCATACTTTTGTGCTCTACTTTAATACATATAAAGTTTTTAATGTCCTGACAGTTTTTATTTATAAAAAGTTTAGCAACCTGTAGCCACATCTGGTATAAACTGGATTTGTTCATGGGTGTAATGTACTCTATTAATGGCAAGATTTTTTTCACACTTTGGATTTCTGCGCTGCAGTCATCACAGGAACCAGAGCATTACATAACAGGACAACAAAGGACTGAGAGTGGCCAGTAGGGGGAGTCAAGTCTCTTGCCTCATATAATTAGACAGGGCTTAAATACAGCTCATGATCCTCAGTGACTTGAGCTCTGGGCAACCGAGCACTGCTCAGCCCTTTGTTGTGACATCTCTTTGGGCCACATACAGTATATAGTTAAGGTCACCTTCCTCTTGCTGACAGCATATCTACAATGCCGTACATGTACACCTGGTTGATGATAAGTGAACTGATAGATCTCAACTAGGCTAATATTTTTGCCAATACTGCAATATCTTTTGCAGCTAAGGATAAGGAAGCCCTCAGCAGGCCATTGCAGATTCAAGGATGACTCAATCACACACCCTCTAAATAGAATGAGAGGAGGAGCACCAGATTTATCCAATCATAGCAAAGCAGCAAGCCTTGTGACCTTCACTGGAAGAGTATGGCTCTTCCGTGATACTACTGAGCTTTTGTAAAAGAGGCCAATCTGTATTTTTGGGCAAGTGAATCCAACTGACCAGTAGAGGTTACTACATTCAGAGATTAATAAGACCCAAAGCTTTACTGGACATCTGACCACATGTGTGTCTGTTATGTGTATAGGCTGTGGATGGCAATCAGCTGAGAGCAGACTAATGGCTCTTATTTAACCAGATGGATGGAATCACGAACATGCACACACAAACTTTAGATGCGATACTAACAGTTCAGTCACTTCTTGTTCCTCCTCCCATGCTTCTTTGTGTGTCAGCTGGCTGCTTCCAGTGCTCTTGCATGTCCAGATGCGCTCATCATACCGCTGCAGACGTGCCTCATACTCTCTGTGGTCAGTTTGTCAAGGTATATCACAATATTCACATGTAAACAGTTGCCCCTTGCTTAGCCATGCGCTTATTCGTTAGAAACAAGACATACATGGTGCTTAGGGGCACCCAACATACACAGGCATGATTTCAAATCAAAACGTAATGAACGGCTATACTCTAAGAAACAAAAAAGTGTATTAAGTCTGTAATAAACAATGGCAAACTGGGAAAAGGTCAGGGATGATGGTGACAGATGCTGCCAAAGAGTCCAGGCTGTCTAAAATGAAGAGAAGTTTTGGACGAAACAGTAAACACGTTTCTGTTGACGTGAGTACAAAGTTTTACTATAAATAAAAAACTACAACAGTAAAATGAACGACATTCCCAAGCCTAACTCTGCGTTAGTATTGATGGGATAGAGTGGAAAGGCAGACAGGAGGCCTATGGGTTTCATAGCTGTTCTTCAAGTAGTGATGATAGACCCCGATGTTAAAGTCATACAAAAAGCTGAGTGAAAAAAACCACTGCGTGAATCCAAATGTACTACAACTTATACTAAGTTAGGTTGCCAGAAAAGCATCTTAAGACCACTTTTAACACTACGTGTGTCACTTTGAGCTGACGCTGCTAGCTTCATAATCTTGCTGACAGTTTGACGTTTCCATATAAACATCTCCTCAACGAGTGGGTAAAGTCACCTGACTTCTACACCAGAACCTGTTTAACTACCCAAGAAAGTGGTTTAAAACAACTGACTAGGTATTGTTCAGCTGTTGTCCTCTCTTAGTAAACTCAAAAACATAAATGTACCGGTTGCTACTTGTGTGCTAACGTTAGCAGCCCGACGAGCAGTGAGAGAGAACAGACGATAGGCTATTGTGACATAATGGGAAACCAAACGTTAGCAGCGTGCTGGCTAACTCCGCTAGCATTAGCAGTAGCTGGCAGTGGGGCCGTAAAAAGCTGAAAGTGAAAGAGCGGCCTTTTACATTAGCTCTCCACATTTAACTTAGTATGAGAACCCAATCTCATTTTTTTCTAGCTTTGTGAAACAGCCAGCTGAAACGAGCTGATTAGCAATGCGGTGTCAACGCTAGCTAGCGAGCCTGTCATCCAGTGTTAAGTGAGTACATGCGGGGTAACACTAAACGAACTGAAAATGTCTGGTAATGTTAAAGTAGCTTTGTTAGCCTGGGTTACAGTCCTGTACGTGTAACTGTGTGGACAACAGTATATCCAGGCAGACAAAGCCAACCCCACTGCATGCCGGTTGGCTCTCGCCAAGTCGAGACTGAGCATCAGCACCATGTTAAAGGATACTCTTTGTTCCTGAAGGCCTCCTTGGTGTGCTCGATGATGTAGACCTCCTCTCCCGGGCCTGGTGGCTCGGCTAGCGGCTTAGCCAGCGGGTAAGGTTTACGGCCCAAAAGCGGTGCCATTTCAAATCCACAGATGGCACGGGTGCCAACGCTAAAATCAGATCTTCCAGGAACAATTTAGCACAATAATATACAACAATATGTCCTTAGCATGTATCCAAGTGTCCCGAAATATCTTAGCACGGCTCACGTTACCGCCGGCAGGCCCGGCTCCCAACGTGTATTAGCTAGCTGACTAGCTAGAAGGCTGGATCGCTATCTCGTTGCAAAACAATAACAGTGCGCTTATTGCCGGCCGCCTCATTGCATCCTTCTTCTCTCTTCTAGAGGCGGTGTCATGATGGTTTCACGCTATGCGCTGGATATAAAACAGGCTGCTGGACTTGTCTCTCAAGACAGTTGGTAAACTTTCAGCTCCGGCTGAACATGAAAGGATGCAAAACCACACCGAAATCAAACTCGCGGCAAAAGCCGAAGCTCAGCTCAGCGGGAGGGCTGGCGCGCTGTGCGGTCCCAAGTCCCAATGTGCAAACTAGGCCTTCTCTCGTTTATTTACGAGTCTTCGCTGCATTTTCGCACTGCCGGAGCTTCTCCCTGTCAGATAACAGCGTTAACATGCGTTACGAAAAAGTAAACTGGATCAATCAAGAGGTTAATTCCTTGTCGAAATGGCGGGAGTTTCTAGTCCACCGGCACAATTCCCTACACCCTCAGAACTCCGTTTCCCCGGCAGCAAGCCGCGTCGTACATACACCCCGCCTCCTCTCAACGCTCGTTGGTTCTCTCAGTGAAGCGCCCTCGTCAAGCTGGGCCCGTACACCCTCTGATTGGTGGACATGGCCTGTCCGTTATGTACCTAGAACAGCCCCCTGAGATAAACCACGCCCGCACAGAATATAAACGAAAGGCTGGAGGTCAGCTGATGACAATACAGCTCATCACAATCAGTTTTACTGGTATATTTGCATATACCTGGAACTTGAATCTGGTTTCCAGTTGCTCTCAGCATACTAACATACAGTACCAATAGAGGAGATACACGTGGACGTACAGCAAAAACATGGACAACAAAGATGATAAATAAACATAAAAAAATAGCCACTTTGTACAGTAGGGGAAAAAAATGTCTGTTCAAGTTAACCAGTAGGAAACAAGTGTTACAAGGTTTGGGAAAGTGCAAGAAGTGCTGAAATAGATATTAGGCGGGTAGTGTAATACATTACTTCATACACATACAGTGGGTGGTTATGTCCAGTATGTCCATGTACAGTATATACAGCCTGCTTGCATTTATATTTAACAAATTATATATATGAGTTTAAAACTGATATAATTATAATCTGTTTGTAAGTAGATATCTTAATATTACATGGTTATTGCAAAGGGATTGTTCCCTATGTTACATTAATGATTAACTGTTCATCAGAGTGATGGCATGAGGGTAGAAACTGTTGTTGTGTCTCGCTGTTTTGCTGTGCAGAGTTCTGTGGCGAAGGAAGGTGTTGGAACAGGTTGTATCCATGATGCGAGGGGTCTTCAGTGGTGTTTCCTGTCCACTTCTGGATTCTGGATGGGCACAAGTCCTGGATGATGGTCAGGTTGGCACCAATTATATTTTCTGTAGTCACAAGGGTCACAAATTTCAGTTTATTAAATCTCCATAAAAACACGTTCAGGTCTCCACAGTGTTAGGTGGTGGCTTTCCATAGCTGATGATGTCCTACAGGCCTCTCCACACTGATGCAAAGTTGTTGGCTGAGAATCTGTTTTCCAGCTTTTCAGTGTCACATCTCTTTGTTTCTCTGATCTGCTTGGTCAACTGTGTTACTGGCTTAGACAATATCCTGTCACCACTTCTGTGGGCCTCCTCTTCAGCCAGACAGAGCTATCCAGGGCTTGTTGTTTTTGGAAGTGGAGAAAGTCTTGGTGGGCACACAAGTCCTCACAAAATCTGATGTACAATGCTATGGTGTCAGTTCATCCAGGACTGTAGGTGAAGTATCAAAGACATTCTAATCAGTGCAGTCAAACAGGCCTGTAGTTCCAGCTTTGCCTTGTTGGTCTACCTCCCCATTTTCTTGACCACAGACTATATGATCGTTTTAACTCCTTAATACTGAAACACATTTTAATGTTTTGATAATGTATTTGTTGAAAATGGATGTGGCATTCGTTCCTCTTTGAATTTCTAAACCAATGGGCTCTATTTTGAATAGGTCCAATTAAACATATAGGTTAACCTATATGGGCCTGCCTTCACTATATATGTAGAATGATTTCCTCAAATATTATGGTGAATAAATTCCAACCCCTCCGCATCAATGAATCGACATGGAAAGTAGCATTTATTATGGTTTACAAAACGGCTTCAGTTAAAAACATGGGCAAATTATATTACAAATATTTAAAAAAAATATTCTTGCATGTAATAAGCCAAAAGAAGATCCATTTTAGAAAGGGCATCATGTTTATATAATAATGGCACATCTAAACATCAATCTGTATGAAGTTACACATATAACATCTTTTCAAAATGGCCTTTAAATCTAAAAAAATAAAACAATAGGATATGGAAGCATGCAAAAGTAAAGTTCGATTGCATAAAGAGAACATAAGAAACAGTTAGTAGCCAGATTATAGCAGTGATTTGCCACATAAAGTTTGGACAATAGTCTCCATTTGTTTCAGAAATCTCTTAAAACAGCAAGACTTTAAAGACCTTTAAAAGTGAACAAAGACTCTACAGAGAATACTTTTTTTGTCAGTTTCTGAAATGTAATGAGTAATATTTGCGTAAATACATCAAGAGAGCCTTAGAATAATTTTGAGAGCTTAGCTAATCTGACAACAACTGAAGACATTTCAACAAAATGTTCATAAATAAGCTATCTCAGAACAGAATTTTCTCCTGTGCAAATCTTCTTTAAAGGAGGTGCTCCTGATTCATCCAGTTCCTCCTGTTGAATGAAAAGGAACATGAAATGGGTTTAAAAAAAACAAAAAAACATGGTTAAAACAATTCTAGTTTACATGAATGTCAATTTTACATCATGCAACAGACCACAGAGGTGTGAACTAAACTTCTATTTCCATCAATTTTCTATACCACTCGACTCGTCAGGGTTGCAGGGGAGCTGGAGTCTATCCCAGCTGACGACAGGCGAGAGGCGGGTACACCCTGGACTGGTTGCCAGTCAATCGCAGGGCCAACACACAAAGACAGACAACCACACAAGCACAAACTCACACCTAGGGGCAATGTAGAGTAGCCAATTAACCTAATAGGTCTGCATCGAACCGATTTTCAGAAAGCGAACCTGTGTGTCCGGGGTGCTCCGTCTGACAGTTCCTGAAGAAAGAAGGTCCTCTTTGATGAGAGTCGGAGGCTCATCCGCCCCCTCCTGGCCTGAATGAACCGGCTCTGCATTCAGAAGAAATGGTGGAATTATATCTTCGTAAATGCAGCTTTGACAGTGAATGAACACAGAGACAGTGCAGCACACATCTAAGTAAGCTGTTTGTTGTTATTGTTAATTACTGTTACTACTAATCAAATGCACAAGAAGACGCTCCAAAGAGCCACACACATACCATCCACACTCTCCTGGCCAAGCATTGGTGGCTGGGAATCCTCAGTTCGGAGGCTGGAGGTGTGTGGAGGGCTGACCTGCTGTGAGCTGGAGGTGCTACTGCTGTTGTCCATTTTAGGCTGGTAAACATCCGACAGAAAGCTCTGGTTGCTGTTTTCATCTGAAATGAGGAACACAACATGGTTTTTTTTTTTTTGTGAGTTATTTTGGCCCTTTGACCTACACACATCAGTATGCATGCAATGGCTCTGGTATTTTATTAAACAATTAGCCACAAAACTCACCAGTGAAATCCAGTAAAGAGTTTGTGTTTTCCAGGACCACATCTTTCAGTCCTCTAACCTCTCCACCTGTGGATTTGGTACGATATATCTGACAACACAGAGTCAATACTCAAATGAAACTACTTATTTATAAGCCAGTGACTTTTCATAAAAGTCTAAATTTACAAACACTGAACAGTAATATATATTTTTTTACATCAGATTTTTTTTACATTTTTTTACCGTCAGAGGCCCCCACCTGCTTTGTTTCTGTTACTGGCACCCACTTGAATATGCGTAAGGATGTGTCTCCAACTGTCACCCATTTCTTCTCCCTGGACACAAAATCAGTCTTTCTAATTTTAGAGAGGATCAGTTTAGCTCTAACACCACATTATCTGCTTTAGTAGCGTTCATCTGTAACATGACATCCAGGCTCATGTCCTCTCACAGCAGAGCCGACATCTAATCACATATCCTATCATGCTCACTTATAGCTCTCGTTTACATTACACGAGCATGTTAAAATCGCGAGAAAAGGGTCGCGGGGTGTTTATTTTCATTAAGAAGTGTCTACAGCCTACATCTCCGCGCGCGGCATGTCAGGCTGTAGCCATATTGACAGCTCTCGGCGGAAAAACTCGGCTAGCCCCGCCTCTCCTGTCAAGCACGGCCATTGATTGGTCAACAACTCCGTCAATCATCTAACTTTTCCGACTGAAGTTTGTTGAGCGACGCAGCAGATATCAGCCTACGGTGTACTAACACATTTCCCTCCATATTGTCCACCAGACAGCCTACATACCATTTGCGCACTTTCTCGATGGCAGCCAGGACCTTTTTAATGTCATCTTTAGCCCGGCTTCGGGTCTCGGCGCGGCCTGATCGTCCCGACATCTTGATGCTGTTATGATTCATCTACAGATGCATCTGAAAACTTCAAGACCAAGCCCCAGTCCTCCGTTACAGTGGTAATCTCGCGAGACTTCTCAATCTTTTTTTTTTTTTTTTTTTCTTTTTTGGCTTCATCCTCCTCCGTATGCTCATACTGTACACACTGTAATGATGGTGTGGAGACATTTTGTGTTATTTAGTTATTTTGACATTGTATATTTAGTTATTTAAGTTGTGAAGTTTCTATTCACACTTGTAGAAAGCTGCATTTACTCAAGTACAGTATTTAGCTTTGAAGCAGTAGGCCTATACTGTGCTACACTACAGTTACAGTTACACTAATACTGTAGTTTTTAGTCAAGTTTATGTATGTATGTATGTGACAAGTTTAGTTTTCTAGTTACTTTCCTTTCCTTCCTTCCTTTGCATTGTGGAACTACAATCTTTTTGGCTTGTGGCCCAATATGAGAAAAACACAATCTGGTTGGGGCCCCTTAACACCGTACAAATGTCTTTGAGTTGTTTGCAGTTCCACCAAATAAAGATTTCCCCTCTAAACTTCTCCTTCTCAGATTTGAGAAGCAGGACATTGTTTTTTTTTCTTTCCTACCCCATTAATCGTCGTTGCCCCCCCCCCCCCCCCGGATTTAATCAGTAACACTCTGAAGGGAGCCTGACTTCAGGCTGAGAACCACTGGACTGCAAAGTAGTTAAAAATAGCTCCAGCTCGAGCAGCTACAGCGGTTGATGCACTGCTGCATCAGTTTTAAAAATCAAGTAATTTGATATATGATGATTATATATATGATGATTGTGACCAATCACAAGAGCAATTTCCAAGAAGGAGTACACTTAGTTTTGATATTTTAAGTACATTTAGGTAATAATACATACGTAATTTTACTGAAGTGGGATTTTAAATGCAGGATTTTTACTTTTAATGGAGCATTTTTTACATTGTGGAACTGGATCTTTTTTTTTTTTTTTTTAATTTAAGTAGAGGATGTGAATATTTGTTCCACCACTGTCTATTTATTTGTCTGACCATTTTAACTGTATTAGAATGAAAACCTCCAACAGGTTTTTGTGGTTTTCTCTGCTAAAATATATCTTTCGTTTTCTTTACCACTACACTAGTTTTGATTTCTGGTTCCCATGTTTGAACACCAGAGGGTAGCCTTGAGGCAGGCAGAATCGGTAGCTGAGAGGTTCACAGTCTGTTGCTATTCTACTTTAATAATGTGATGCGAATGATTGCTGACAGGAAATGATCCTTTCCTCCAGGGAGTATGACAGCAGGGTCCAGCTGCTACCCACAGTGTGTTTTATAATTGTGACACCACACAAAAAAAACCCTTGTAAAAATATTTTGTGGTGACATAAAGGAAAGTAGCATGACAGGGGCAGTCAATACTTAATGACATATTATACAGAATCACTGATCAGACAGTGCTGATAGTGTTTAGTAGCATGCTTCACTGACAATGTTCAGTGCCAGTCTATTGTTACTTAGACAAATGGTGCTGGCACTGATCAGGACACCCAGGAGGGGCTCATTCTTCATCTCCCACAGAGCGTATGGCGTTAACTAATTTATTGTCAGTGAATAGGAATTTCTGGGTAAATTGCAATTTATTCAGACTTTTAAGGGTTTCTGTTCTCGCTTATTTACACAGCCTCGGAGTGTGGCTGTGTGACATTAATCACCTTGTTCTGCATTTAGGAGCTCCTGATGAAAAGATATTAAACTGAGAAGATTCAAACCTTTTCATAGTACATCAGTACATCAGAACAAAAGGACAGTTATTGTGACATTTACCATTAAAATATTTTACCAATAAAATAAACAAGCATAATTATGACATCTATGATATATGCTGTCTCTACATCTATTATGAGACTGAAGATTATTGTGCCTGAAGTTGCCCCAATCACTCAGCTCAGATCAAAAGGCAGTAATATTGTTGTAAAGACATATACAGTATGTCATATGTGTTTGATAAGAGAATGCTGGTGTAGTTTTGGGACAAGGCTTGAAAATCAAAATCACAACACATTACTGATGGTGTGGGTGGGTCCTGCTAGAGCTGCAGCCAGTGGCTGACAACACTGGGAGGAGTCAGAGACAGTTGCCAGAGAAAATACCCAAATACCAGCGACGCTTTCCAGCATGGAGTCGAACGGCGTCCTTCGTCAAACCCACAACAGCAGCTTAGAAGTTCCTCTGAAGACCTTGTGCGTAAAAGCTTTTCGCAGACATCGTGTTTTGTTTTTTTGTTTGTTTGTTTGTTTTTTTGTTTTTGTTTTTTGTGAGCAGCATTGCATCGTTGCAGAACCGAGTTGAGTTGTGTAAACTCCCCGCAGTTATTTACATCACTTCTGATTGTTCTGGACGTCCACTTGATTTCTTATGCAAAACGTGTTTGTAAACAAACACAACATTTTTTCTTGTTAAACCAATAGCAAGAAAATTGTTTTGTGAGATTTCCTCGCATTTCCTCTGCCACCCACGATGGATGAGAGTTTATTAGTAACCAGGAGGCCTGATTATGACTACAGAAGTAATGCTGGCTATTGCTGGCTATTGTTGTATTGCTATTGTTGCATAAGTTATGTAAGCATTGTTAAAAAGAAGTTACTTTCGAGTCATTAAAGAGTTAAATATACGTAACAAACAGCTGTATTTTCACTCACTACATCTAAGTTACACACGCTCACAGTCAATATGGGGTTTTATTTTGAAAGCGGAAGTTAGGTCTCGCTATCACCCTTGCTGACTTTACACTGGTGCCGTTCAGACTGCTCCTGTCACTGACTGGGGTGTTGGACAGAAAGGCCAAATGATCCAGTGAACGGGGCGACGAGTCCAGCACAGCATGGACTGCTGCCCGCTTTAGTTAGTTTTATTTTATTTTTTTTATTTTCGTTTCACGGTCTAACCTCTTCATCGGCTGAAAGTTGTTTTTTGTTTTTTTTTCTTTTTCTTTCGCTGCTGTGTGTGTTTTTCTGTCACAGACGACAATGGATCGAGTGAAAAGCTCCATGCAGCAAGTACCCAACGCTATCCCCAAAGTGATCCGACGGACTGGAGGGGCCAACAGCCTGGAGCTGGAGAAGGAAAACTTTGAGAGAGGGCAGGTAAGGAGCAGACGGGGTCATTTTAATGTAGTGATTTTCACGAAAGCGTGGGATGAAGGTCCTGGCTGGGAGCCGTTTTATAATGTGGGAGGATGGTAGTCATGTCAGGCTGTTTGCTGCCAGCTCCTGAACTTAACTGTATGTATTGTGAGATTTTGACTGAGTGATGATATGATCCTGGACCCGTCAAAAGATGATACTCAGTCACTAACTTTTCATGTGTTTGTTTTGCTTTTGGTTTTTTTTTGTTTTTTTGGCATGTTTTAGTAATTCTTCTTCCATTTACGCTGAGCCTGTACTTCATACAGATTATGGTTTATTTTAGTGTGACTTTCCCTGATGTCTGTCTGTGATCAGCAGACACCAATGAGTCCACTGCACAACAAAAGGGCTGTTGAAATGTAGGTCAATGGCCTTTTGAATTCAGATAACTGTGTTGTTAGCCTATCTGCAGGATAAACCCAGACAAGAGGGAGGCAAGCTGAAGCTCTGTGTGACAGGCTGTCCAGTGTCCTCTGTGCTCCAGTGTTCTCAGCAGGATCACTGATGATGGACATGGTGGCTTAATAAGACGAGTGAAGTGAGCACTGCTTTATTTTAAGGCAGAGTAGAAAAGGACAGAATGTTTTTGTGTCTGTTTGTTATGTATAGTTTTGATGTGATGGCTGCTGATGAATAATGAATACCATGATAGCTTCAAGAGCTGCATCTGACTTTGCATGAAGTGCTTTGCCCGGTCAACATATGTATGTAGGCTGCTGTTAGGCTGTGGAGCCTGCTGCTTCCTGCCTGGTGGTCTCATTTCCCTCCCCTCTCTCCAGACCAGGCACAGGGGAGGGAAAAGAGGGAGAGAGGGGGGGAAAGTAGGTCAGATGAATCAAGGCAGTCAAACTGCCATGGTAGTGCTGCAACATGCTTCTCCCATTTACAGCTGCTGCTAAATTGGACAGTACAGTCAGGTATTTGGCAATTCTGCATCTAAATGGTCACATACAGTTTGCCCACCCCCACTCTCCTCCACTACCCACCCATACGCCTCTCCCATCCAGGGACATTGGCAGCTTGGATTAGAGGTGTGGAGAGACGCATGTGTGGCTTTATGTGTCTCGAGCCAAGCCTGGTCACTAGGTCACTGTCAGGCTCTTGGGATCTCACCCACTGGAAGTGTGTCAAGGCAAAGCACCACAACACAAATGCATGAACATAGTTTCTTCCCATGCCTTGTCTTTGCATGCAGGTCTGATAGCATGTGTTGTGGCAGTTGAGGTAAAAATAGTAAGGATTTGGCCCTGCTCTGACATTTTTGTGCATCTGTCTTATTAAAGCCCTCAGTTATCTGAGATCATTTAAGCGAAGCGAACAGCTTTGCAGTCGATCAGCTCACTGCCTCCATTAAAGAGGGTGAAAATATTCGTGCAAGATAAAACAAGCCCAAGTCTGATTTGCTATTAGATATCGGTGTTCCAACATTACAAGACCGCAGCATGACACATTCAACCGTTTTGTTCTTGACACTAATGGTGCCAATTTCTCCTCTGTGAAGCTGTAATAGTAGGTTTCCTCATGGGCTTTAACAGTTTTGAAGTCACTGATTAGGATTTGTTACCCCCGTAGATGTGCCGCATGTGTTTTCCTTTTTTTTTTTTTTTTTTTCTCCTGTGCTTGATTTTTAACTGGGGATCCAGAGCTGTGGCAGGCGGTGCAGGAATCAGTGAATCTGCTGTCTGCTTTACAGGGGATCAGTGAGAGATAATCTCATCTGATCTGTTGTGCTCTAAAGCTTTCTAAATCTGCTGGGTGGCTGGCTTTCACCTCTTTCTATAGGAAACAAACGGTCTGTCTTCCTGCCTGTCTGTCTGTCTGTCTTGGAATTCCCATCATCTCCAGCCTTTGCAGCTTAAAGTACACTTGGTGAAGCCGTTGATGTTTATGTTGATAAGCCCATGTTAAATGTGAAGCTTTTCTACATTTGCCATCTGACGGAATACTGAAAAAAGTTTTCAAGAAGATTGCTTTAGAAGTCCAACTAAGGATTACTTTAATTACTGATTAGCTTTTATGATAAATCTGCTAATCAGACACTGTTGAAAAATGCATATTATAATTTCCCAGAACCCAAGCTGACACATTGAAATGTCTCTTTCAGTTCAGCCAACGGGTTAGGGTTACCAAGATATGTAAAGTTTACTCTCATATTAATTTAAGAAAACCCATTTAGATGTTGCAACCAGAAAAATTCGGTCAATCTTGCTTAAAATGACTGCAACAGTTAGTCAGTAATCAAAATTTTAGCTGATGGATTTTCTGTTGAGCAGCTAAACAATCGTCTAATTGTTTCAGCTCTAGAATAATTTTATAACTGTTTGCAGTGGGTTTAGAGAAGTTTATCATGAGGGACAGCTGTCAGCAGTGTGAGTGAACAGTGTGTGTGTGTCATCCTTCATACATTCAACATGAAGCCTGAAGTCAGTGTTCTACAGTTTCATTCATATGAATATGAGCAGCTTGCACTGCAGACAGCAGGGGCACCTACTTAGGCTTTAGGCATAGTTGTGTAAAAGACTGATTCTGAGAAGTGCTCGCCTATCTCTCTCTTGAGTTGGGTAAACAACCAGGGTGTGTTCAAAACCCTCTCTGACATAGCGTCCACACTGGGTTATAAAAAGAATGAACCAGGGCAGCCGCATAGCACACACAGCTTGCATTTAATGGCATGTTTAGACTCATAATAGCAGCTGACTCTTTAATTTAGAGTTTAGGGGGGATTTAATCTTTGGCGTGTTTGTCTCAAGCGTCATTGCGTGTTTTTGGTGTTCTATTGTGTTGAATGAGAAAACCAACAAGTAAATAACAAGTTAGCGCTGAACACTGCATATTTTATAATCTTTATCTGAAGGCTCCACAATGTTAGAGATACCAACTCTTTCCTAGATTGCAAAAGAGTCTCCGAGCTATCAGGGGCCAGAAGAGGTTTTTCATTTGAAAGCTGGTGTAGGTAGTAATCTCTGGACCAGTAGGAACCATAATTAGTGCTTGTAGAAAACTTCTGGGGCACCAGTTGCTCAGCTGGGACACGGAGTGTGAGCCACCAACTGACACCACACTGTATGTTACACAATTAAGGCCTTTAAAATTAGACTGCCTGCCAGCCTCCTCCTCCTCCTCCTCCTCTCCTCTCCTCTTTACTTGTCTACGCGGAGGTCACTCATGTTTGTATCTGTACTTGAGTGCAGGTGTGTTTGGCTGTTGGTGTGACTATGCGCAGCAGTATTTTCGAACCTTTTCTAAAATGCCCCCCCCCGCACAACCCGCCTTCCAGATGAACTGAAGTACCCCTTCTTTGACATCACTAGTCATGCACACACTGCCATGCTGCTTGGAGTAGCCAAAGCTGGACATTTGAACCATTTATACATTACTTTAGCTACCTATCATAACTGTTCTTTCATTACTTTTATCAGTTGTTCTCTGTTTAGCTGACACTCAACCATTTATCCATTAGTTTTAGCTACATATTTTGCATTTATCTGTTTCAGCTGTTCTGCTCGCCTGCTAAATGTTTTTACACACTCTTATTTTTTTAAACCATATGTTAAAATATGTTTGTCAAATTAACTGAACTACTCCAAATCCTTCCCCCAACAAGTACCCCTGGTTGTGAGTCACTGTTGTACAGTATTTGTGGACCTGCTCTAATGGACACCCCTCATTCCCCCTGCACCCGGCTTTAGTGCTGTTTGGTGCCCTGGCAGCTGTGGAATTCAGGGGAGGAGCGGGGCCATGGCCCTCGGGCACAATCAGGATTCAGCAGCACGGACATAGACAAGCATTTTTTTTAATCACCCTGTCTCTCTGTCTCTCTTTGTCCTCTGTCTTTTGTCTCTCTCTTTGCCTTGTTGTTGTCCCCTCCGCTGCTTATTGTCTCGCGTCTTCCTTGCCTCCTTTTACATCCTGAAGTTTAAAATGCAGGGAAGTTATGGAGGGATATCCGCATGCATGCATACAGCACACACACACACACACACACACACACACAAACAGACAAGCATGCAGGCATGAAAGCGAGACCATTAAAAGCACTGAGGCAGCAGAAACAGCAGGCGGTGGTTTGTGGCCTCATTGCACCGACTGCCTGTAGAATAATAGAGCTGGACATGAGTGACAGGTCAGTAAGTGGAACAAAGTGCACAGATGAGTTCCTGGCGGCATTAACAATGGCTCTGATTTACAGATTGTTTTGGAGTCCTCTTCTGTGTTTTACAGCACTGTAAAACGGAAAGAGAGGGTGAGAGAGGGTGAGAGAGACGGAGATGTAGTGTTGGGTTTTTTTTTGGTGTTTCCCATGCAGAAAAGGTCAGAAGTCAGACTGAAACCTACATTATCGGTGTAAGCATGTGGTATGCAAATGAGCCTGCTTCAACACAAGAGACCTCATTTTAAATAATCATCCAAATACAATACAGTCCTCAGCTGTGTAACATAATGCACTCTTCACTGACTGAGGCTGAGTTATCATTCCACTGAAAGTTGATAGACAGTAATGTTGAATTACTGCCCAGCCCCTGGTGCTGACCGTGCCATCTCACACGGATTGTTGTTCATTTATACAACATGTCAGGATGAAAGTGAAAGCATCTTTATGGCTATAAAATAACCACGAGGGACACAAGGAGAAATTCACCTTCTGAAATCTTATAATCTGATAGATATCTCAGCCTGAAAACCACTTCTGCCTAAAACCATCATAAGTTCATTTATTATTGGCTCATACGGCATATACAGATGATGAAGACAGTCTTACTGGAACCTATTTTCTTTCTGAATAATACATGAGTAGCTAGTTATTATTTGACTGATTTTTCCACTCCTGTCGATGAGGAGTGTACACTGCTCACAGACTTCTAGCTGATCTAGCTTTGCTTGATCAACGCTATATCGGGATTTTCCACTGGGAAACTGTCATTCTAGAAAAAATACATGTTGTAACCTCAGAGTCAGTCTTGAGTCAGAGGAAGAGACAACTACGTATGAGGACTTTAACCCCTGTGCTCGGGATGTAGCCTGTTTGCTCAACACAGGCCATATACACAGCTATAATTCAAAGGACATTTGTGTGGATCACTGTTATCACATTAACTACCTTTTTGACACACTAACCTGTTGCATAATTTTCTCTCCTTATCCTTCACTCTATAAATCTATAATAGATGAGTCAGGAAGATGCTCAGAGTCATTAATGCTTAACTCGATTTCAGGGAGGATGGCACTGATAGACAATGAGATCACAAAACAACCTGCTCGTGTAAAATTTCCCTTTGCACTCTGTACAGGTATAGCATAATCATTCACCTTCATTTTATTTCACCTGTTTGTCCATTTTAACAGAGCAACAGTTGTTTTATACGCCTGGGTTAAGACAAGAAGTGGAACTCAGAAATGCCTGTTTTATTCCAGGTGGGTAGGCTTTATGAAAAGGGGAAGAGTTTCTCAGAGGCTGAGTAAAAACCCAGACGGTGACAGAGTGGGACTTTTGTATGTGAGAAATGCTCTGTGAGGCTGCCCTCGCCGAAGGGCCCACGCCGTACCAGGAAGCGAAGAGACTTGTTGGAAGAGAGCCGGCATTGTCTGGGGCACAGACTGTTTATGTTGAGCGGGCTGGAGGTATAACTTGCAGCCCTGATGGTATAATGAGTAGCATATTGATTATCGTGGCTGGCCTGGCCTCAGTTGGTCAGCTGATGTCCTGTGATTGTATAGAAAAGGCTTCTTGTGGCCTGGATTTAAACATGGATCCTTTGGGCTTATTGTTTCTGGATGAATCTACATGGCGAAAGTAGTATTATTATCAGTTAACATACCAATTTAAATGAGATTAGAATAGAATTATGAAAATGTTTTTCAAGCCTTGATTTCATAATCTATGTGAATGATTCATATTAATACTTACAACTCCGGAAAGGTTAACACATAATGTACCAAAGTGCTGCTGCAACAAATATTATATTACACATCAGTTTAGGTCTAATAGGCTGGATTATACACTTCATTGCCACTTTGTTATGTATATCGCAGCTGGAAATAACATGTAATCCACACAGACACACTGGACTTGTTATATCAAACCTAGTCAGCCCTGAGTTCAATTCAATTTCAATTCAATTCAATTTTATTTATGTAGCGCCTTCCACAATCAAAATTGTCTCAAAGCGCTTTACAGAGACCCAGAGCCTGACCCCAGAGCAAGCACTTAAGTCGACAGTGGCAAGGAAAAACTCCCTTTTATCAGGAAGAAACCTTGAGCAGAACCCAGCTCATATGGGGGAGTTCTGCATTTGTCCACAAGTTCCCGTCCACATCACACCTCACACAGTGTCCTTTCTGACAGTAAACCTGGGAAACTTCCCTGAAAATCCTCAATATAAACTGTAGAAGGCATCCAGCATTCATTATGAGTGATGGTCCTAAATGTTCCCTTTTAAGTGCTTGTTAATGAATTTGTCAAAAACTATAACTTCTCTTGTGGGTACCCATAAGTGGAAGTTGGTGTATAACAAAGAATGAATAACAATATAGTAATGAATGACAGCATGGTATGTATAAAAAAACATTTAAAATGTCCTCATAGCTGCCAGCAACCTCTTTATAGTGTGTTATAAAACAAGTTATTCATATTTAGCCTTTATAAGATAGAATTGGAAAACAAAAATACAAGGAGAGGACTCCAGCTGTAATGTTAAACAGCTGTGGTTCGCGTAATTATTTATTTATTTCTTCATCTCAGTTTAAACTTAAATGTACTTTGAAAAGAGTGTGTAAACATTCAGATTGGAGCAGTTTATAGATTTTTTTCTTTTTTTTTTTTGCAGGTGGTCTTAATGTGTTTAACCAATAGGAATTTTTCACAGCAGATATTTTGACTTGTCATAGTAGAAAATTCACAGGTGTTTCAAACAACAATGACGATGGCTGTGTTATTTAAAGTGTCCCAGTAAGCTGCAACGGTGTTTGGCCTTATTCTAAAACTGTCCTGGTATTCTTCCCTTAATACACCAGGCTCACACACTCACACACTAACACGGCTGTGTTGCCTTGAAGACAGAACACTTTTGGCTGACAGTCTCAGAGACGCCAGATGGGGGCATCAGTTACCTAGAATTGCTCTCATGGTTGACACTGAGCCATCTCTTCCCATTTTCACCTTTTGAAACTTGCTCTTTTCAAAGCTTTGTGTGTTTAATAAAACCACCACAACAGATCTCACACACAAAAATAAGACCTCAATGTAATTTTCCCCTTGAACAGCATGCATCCCACCAAGTTCTTACATAATTATTATTATCATGTTCTACAATGTCTTAAATTAATGTGTATTTTAGTAGTGATCCTGCAATAACCACTTGTGGTTAGGGTCACATTTTAGTGTGTGTGTGTGTGTGTGTGTGTGTGTTGTTCTTGTTGTGGTGTTTGTGGTACTTGGGGGTGGAGGGGGCACACTGATATTGATATTACAATATCAACATCATCACCCTCTCCTGGCTTTATTTTTGGAGTCAGTCATTTGTCCTCTGCTGCAGGTGAGGTCAGGTGTTTAAAGGATTAGTCAATTAATCAATTAGTTGATATTAATTGATGATGAACATAATCATTAACAGCACTAGATTACACTACCTGCTCACGCCGAGCTATAAGACATCCAAGGAAATCCAGCTGTTCTCTTATTTCCTTATTTCCCCGCCTTCACCTCCCCTCTTACAGGACCCCTGGCGGTCCTCGGACCCCAGCTTGGGAACCACCGGGTTTTGAGCCATCCCACTCTGCAGGCTCCATGCTACTATTGTCTACCAAGAGAGCGGGCTATTTGCAAAATAAAGGTAGCCTCCTGTCTTGCCTTTAGCCGCTATGTGGGCTGATACATACACATACGGGCCGAGCAGGGCGATTTTAATGTGAAGCAGCGGTGAAGTGAGCGGGTATTAGCAGCGGTAGTCCTCTCTGTGTTTTTCCTACCCGGACAGCCTCGGCTTCTCGGCGGTCGGATGCTGCTGGAAGTCCTCGCCGATAAGAGTGCACGCAGGGCTCGCAGAGAAAAAGGAGAAGGGACACGGAAGGAAGGAAGGAAGGATAGGGGAGCATTTTAATACCAAATCGGGACACATGTTGAGCTAACGGCCCGCTCCACCTCCCCCTCCTTCTCTCTCTCTCTCTCTCTCTCCCTCTCGCTTCTCCTCCCAAATGCATTTGTTGCCTCAATCGCTTTCCCGTTACTAATTACTCCGCGTCGGGATAAAGCGGATCTCCCTCTACGGCTCCGAGGACGCACCGTCCCTGCTTGGACGATCATGGATCTCAGTAAAATTGTAAGTGCTGAACGACCGATTTGTTTTGTTTATTTTTTAAGAAGGGGGCGAAAAAAGAAAATCACCGACAGCAGCAGATACAATGAGGGTCTGCATGTTTTGTTTTTTTTTTTGTTTGTTTTTTTTTTTGAGGTGGGGGGTGGTGTCCAAGAAGTCCTGTTGCACATGCAACTTATGCTCAATGCAAGCAGGGACTTGTTGTTGTCGGCCCATATTGCTTCTAAATGTGGCCGTGGGAAGTTTGTTTTTTTTTTTGTTGTGGAGAAGAAAGCATGAAGGTCTGAGCAGACAGTCTTTCCAGTGTTTAATTCCAGCGGTTTGCAAACTGGGGCACAGGGTCCTTGAAGAGGGGTCCGCTGGGTCCCAGCTACATGGAAGAACAGTTTAAATCCACTTTCATGTGGTGGAAACAATCAAGAGAAGACTCTGAGATCACAGAGTGACTGTGCACACGGTTAAAAACAATTTCTAATAGACCAACTGCAACCAAGAGCGTCCTTTATTGGGGACAGGGCATTAACACATGAGGTTTTGCAGCTTTAATTGGGTCAGTTTTGGGGCCCAAGACATGAAAATATCTGAAATGTTCAGATATATGTCCTCTGTTGGACACAGCTTTCTGTTTCTTGCATCTCTCAGTCACCAGCTGCAGGTTGGTGGAAAAAGTTCAGCTGCTTAAATGTGCCATGAATGTCAATTACAGGTTGTATTGATGTGTGTGGGCGACAAACCTCAAGGCACACAGTGTGTCGATGTGTGACAACTACTGTATTGCACGTATTAAAGAAAGACTAGGTATGAATTCAAAGTGAGATGGTATTATTGTCTTTATCACAAGTGGGTTGATAAAACTGTTGCATGTGTGGATTTTGTCACTCGTTTGAAGGCCAAACAAACAAACAAACAAACTCTTGTGCGATTTCTATTTGCCTTTGACTCAGAGTTCTGTGAATGATGCATTAGAGTCTAACAGGCAGGCTAAGTGTCCAGAGTGTACTGGAGCAGGTGCACATAAGCCAGAGCAACAAGACGCGCCTTTCACTGCCAACATGGATGGATGGGTGTACTTTTAGCCCCTTGTATAGGTGTGGGGGAGGGTGGGTGACATGAAAGCACACCCAGAGTCCTTTTTTTTTTTCTCCAAAGATCCCCAGCAAAGGGATAGTCTGGGAAGTTTGTGGAGGAAATGCTTCGAGGAACAATAAAAGAAAGAGCACATGTACATGCTGTAGAGAGGCACCAGATTCACACAGTCTCTTTTGATTCTGAAAACAGGAAAATCACTCTCTGGTCTGTGAAATAAATCTCAGTTGCCCACGTGAAGTCAGTCGGGGCACGTAAGCGCAGACACAGCGTAGGTGTAGTGATGGAAATGGTCCTCCAGAGGATCTCCATTCAGTTGCATTTCACAGCTTATATCAGACCAACCACTCGATGTTACTGGGAAACTGTTCAGGATTGTAGGTTTAACAGAACTCCTCAAGGCTGTTCTCCATGGTTGATTGCCTTCTTTTCCTGCCACTGTGTCTTGGCTCTTTTGGCACGTAGTGAGGCACAGTGGTATGAAAACAAAGTCCAGATAGATGCAAAACTTCCAGCATGCGGACCCTACGTTCCCACGCTGCATAAACGTTGGTGATGCACAGCAGACTTGAGAAATGAGGAACTTGATTGTGCAGAGTTAAGACAATAACTTGTGAGACATGCATGACGATGTTGAAATGTTTTTACCAGTACTGAATAATCAGTTTCAGGGCCATTTTGCCTATACTCACTGCTATAGCCTTGTGTGTCTAGTTTCCACCAGCAGACTTGTACTCTATTAGGGCCTAGGAATAGTTTACCTGTGCGACCAGGCGCTTGTGTGGGTGTCTGAAAAGGATAGTTAGATCGGTTCTGATTCATTTCTGACCACCACTCTTTCCCCAAGTGTCAGGAGTCAAGCACTTTGACTTCATCTCTACTGTAGACATATAAGAGATGCTTTGAGGCATCCTTTTTTGGGGGTTATTTTTTTTCTTTTTTGTTGCTAGTTTTAGTGGCATAGTCAAACAAGAACCTAGTGAGGAAGTGATAGTGATGACAGCGGATGACATGCAGCAAAGGTCCCCAGCCTGAACCCTAATGGGGGTGCATCGATTACATGAATTTTTGTAAACATTAAAAAATGGTAGATATGCTGTACTTCCCTCAAGAAACAAAATGTAGCCTGAAAATAAACGTCAGTTGCAGCTCTGAACAAAAGCGCATCATTTTGGCTTAAATAAATGAAATTATTATTATTACTTTGATATTCTGCACTCTTATTAGTCTTGTTTTTAGATGTGACTCACTAAAGGACAGGGGTTATTTCTCAGACAGCACATGTATGTATCCTGAACGACATACCTATTTTTACCTTCATATCACTCCAGGAATGTTTCTGAGGAAACGCATCAAAAGATTTCTTGAACAAATGTAATAAATTGAGCTGGCAGTTGCCTGTCAAACAGGCTGTGGTGCTTAGAAGTAAACACTGTTTGGTTCAGGGGTTTAACAGTTGTGGGTTGTATTAATTGGTATCACATCACACCCACACCTACAGACAAATTCAAGGGAACTGTGTGGTGTTCATGCGTGCTCAGTGTTGAGGAGTAATGAGCAAGTGGGCTGAGGAGCCTCGCTGAGCTGCACAGATGTTTCTTTTATAACACGTCTTCATGACATCACCGGTCCTGCAGGAAGCTGAGCCTCAGAGCTGAGACTCCTTCACACGAGGCTGCAGAAGGCCGTCCTATTAGGAGAGGCTCATAAACCTGCCATGGGGGTGTAGGCCTGAGAGTTTAATTATGCTGGAGCCCAGCCTTCAGCATATGTGTGTGTGTCTGTGTGTGTGTGTGTCTTTAACCAGCTGCTGCCCTCCACCTCTGCCCTCAGGAACAGAAGCCCGGTGCTCTGAGGTCACACACTCCAAATATCCTGAAGCTCAATGTTTTCATGCTCTTTAATGGGCTCTTAAGAGACGGCATCATCCCACCGGGCTTATCTGCATCACCAAATGCCGTGTTATTAATGGGATGAAAGATGCTCGGTGCATTCTGTGGAAAACAACCTCCCAGTTACAGTCTGAGAGGCTTGTACGTGACAGACATGTCATTTCATCAGGCTTCATGCTGTTGTTCCTGATTAGCCTGATAGACGCTTAGGCAACAGAGAAGCAGGCGGTTTCACCATCACTTATGAGGAGAATTGTTAATTGCAATGCAGATTGTGTTCCCTGTGTTGATAATGGTGCAGATCAATATGCAGACTGCCCCAGTTCCCTCCAGTGAAGCATCTGTAATGTGACCTCTGTGAGTTTGTAATTTTCCTTCTCACAGCTGGATCTTTCCCCATGTGCGCATTGAAGTACACAGGAAAAATAGCCTTTCTAAAAAAAGACTGTCTTTTCCACTACCTTCCTCTCCTCAGTGCCAGCCAGGCTCTTTCTCAAGAGGTGTGGAGTGACTGTTGTATGAGAGCGGACGTTCATGTCAGATGCAACATGTAAAAATGGTCCTTAAACAAGCAACACAGAAGGCTCTGTTCTGAGGGGTGACCTTTTGAATTGGGTGGAGTTACTTTTGGAAAAATGTTTGGGCCCAAAATGCTTTTCCATTTATTATCTGATTTTTGAAAGTGTTTACAAAAAGTGGCATTTCATGCCGGTGTAAGTTGTGGTGAGAGCGGGTGTGTGTTTGTGTGAAATGCACCGTGGTGAGGCTAGCTTTCAGTTTCAAATGTTTATTTTTGGTCGAGCTTATTGAACTGTTAGAATATGTTTTTTTTTTTTTTTAATGTACTTTTAGTTAGTGAAACGTTCCTTTAGCTTAATACCACCTAACTCGGTCAGTGCCTGTGTATCTCACAAACTCTGAACGGAATCAGAAAATATTAAAGCTGCTATAAAGTATTTCTTATATTAACAAATGGATCGGATTTCTATGTGTATGATGAAAGGGGTCGCTCGCAGTGACAAACCCACAGAAAATTAGCACCTGACTTAGTATTTCCCCTTTATCTCAATGGAGCATTTCAGCCTCTTTCAGTCCATTGTTTTGGTTTTATACCCTAGAACTTTGCTGTTGTGCTTCACCCTCAGCATTCCCATCGTTGTTTATTTCAGCAGCAATTGGCTGCTGTCTGCAGTGGAAATGCTCTGACACATTCACTGTGTACTACCTACCAAGCACCAAACACTAGACCAGAAGTGTCAAAACTGTTCCACAAAGGGCCATGTGTCTGCAGGTTTTTGTTCCAACCAAGCAGCAGCACACCAGACTTGACTCATTTAATCTAGACAGACAAAGTTAGCAACTAGCTGTCAACCCGAGTGGAGCATTTAGCAGCTAAAGAGTCTGATATTTCCTTCAGGAGTTGATAGAGACCAAAAACAGAGCTAAAAGTGTGAACATTGGACTTACAATGGCCTGGTGACCAGAAACACAACTGTAAATAAATGCTTATGTTGCTCTCTGTCTTCTAAATAGGAAACTTTTTGCAAAGTTCAGTTAAATGCAGGCTTAGAAACACCAATAGTCAGATAATCAGACAGACTGTGAACAGCAGAAGTGAATGGTAAAATAAATGAGAGGTTTTTCTCATTTTGAGTTTTACATCCAAAGAAAAGGCTTTTGATAATCTGGCTAATTTTTTGGGTTATTTACAACATTGTATGTATAATTATCACTGTCATCATATGTCACCTTGTTCCCAGATGTGAGTAGTTACTGTGGCAAGTACCATCAACTGACAAACAGAGCTGCGGAAATAAGAACCGAGTTGTTATAAACCGTAGTTTTCCTCGAAAGACACCTGGAAGCATCTGGAAGGAAATGTGAGAGGTGAAGAAAGAATGAAGGGTTCAGCCTGACTGACTGTCTCAGCCACTGTCTGTCTGGGTTGACTGAGCAAGGTTTTTAGCTGAAGGGGGGTGGCGGTGGTGGGTGGCAGTGGGTATTTTTCAGCAGGCAGGCAGGAAATGGCCAGTGCAGGGTGTGCCAAGACAGGAAGCCTGACTGAGTGTCTGTGACCACCCCCCATCCCACCAACATCACCACCACCACTACCTCCACCCCCAGTACGTCAGCCACAATGACTGTTCCTCCCCTGCTGCTGCACCTCAGCATTACAGTGCTTCTGCATTCACAAGCAGGCATGTTTCCTGTTTTCATTCCTCCCACCATCCTCTTGCTGTTTACTTTCCCCTCTGTACAGCACAGGAGCTGAACAAGGCTCAGCAGCAGCAGCAGTGTTGCCACCTGCCTCCATTATGTGTATGGATCTTGAAGCACTGGTCATTTATACTAAAATCTTAAGAAAAAGTGTGAAAAGTGTTTTGGAATTGGAGTCAGATATGACTGTGATGTACAGTCAAAAGTACAGTACTGTGCTTCTAGTGATATAGTGCACTGGCTACAAAGACCAGGCTCTCTATAGCCTGCTGCTTGGAATTTGGAATTTGAGCAATATTTGTGCGTAACTGCGCTTTTTCTTGCAAGTGTACCTGGGAAATAGAGTTCACATGTGCACGGTTTTAATGGGGGTTGCAATTAACATTATAGTTATCCATTCATCTGAGTATTGTTTTCTAAAGAAATCATTTAGCTGATGAAATGTCACATCAAAATTCATTACAATAGAAATTGCTGTGGTCAACAAGCTCAACAAGATGCAGGGGCCATTTGTAACTGGTCTGAATAAGGACTTGGACTCTGCACCCCGCTCGAAAACTTTGAAAGATCATTGATTTTCCTGCTTCTTGATTAATTCTGTGAAGATTGTGAACTTCATAGGCAAATATGTAAATTTTACCACTGGCTGATTTTTTTTTCTGTTTTTTGTTCGGTATTTATTTATAAATTTTTTATTCTGTTTTCTCTGTTTTGGTAGTGTGGGTGAGTGAGTTTGTTTTGCCAAAGGTTAAAAATTTTACAATGGATTTTTACAAATGATCAAAATCAGAGAAAAGCAGCAGATCCTCACATTTGAGAAGCTGGAACCAGAGAATGTTTTTGCTTGAAAAATTAAATACCATAAAAGTTCCTCTTTAGTTTTCTTTCAGTTGGCTGATTAATGGATTAATAGACTCATCGTTTCAGCTCTAGTCAAAATACAGTTGAAACCCCCACAGATGCAAACAGAGAGAAAAACCTTCAACACGTATATTAAATGTTTATATCACTGAACTCCATCTTCAGCTCATATTCCCATAATACCCATCACCCTGATGGAGGTCTTTATGCTTAAATACTTGCATTTTGCTTAAGTGAACTGAGTCGTTCTTTCTTGATAATAAGATCGAGACATGAGCAAGACAGAAATGATGATTCGGTGAAACGTGTGGCGCTTAAAGGACTGCTCAGTCTATCATGTGCCTTCCTCCTTCTAGACCTAAATGACTGAGGTCAGATAATGATAGTACTGTAACTAAGATTAATCACTCTCCTCCCATACTAAGTCATCAGGGTTACACAAGGATACCTCCTCCGACTCTTCAGCCATGAGAATTTAAGTCCAGTGAGAACAAGTGTTTCCGGATTTACCCTGCCCCCTTTCATTTGGCTCTGGGGAGGTTTTCCACAGTCATTTTCTCATGATTGAGCTCCACTGGCTGCGGGTTTGTGTCATCATTAATGTTGATATAAAATGTGCCACAGCACAGAGACAGAAATATCCAAGAGCGCTGTCTTGTCTCTTCTACCATCGCAGAGTGGCCATGATGCGATGGCATATCTCAAGGACTAACACTGAAATCAGATTGCCAAGGCATGCATTAATCACACGCTTTCTCATAGTGTTCAGAGGAGTCAGTCAGAAGCAAGGCAGAGGATGGGGAAGTGAGTCAATGGGTGAAGGCTGTTTCATTTAGCAGGCAGAAGATGCTTCCTCTCTCTCTGCACTCTGCACTGGTCCTTCAGTGGACACCGCCAGGCTACGATCAGCATATCAATGCCCAGCTTTCTACAGAGTGGCTGACTGAGGCTTGCCAGGCCTAACTTAACATGCTTTCAACACTGTATCAATAACACTTTGTTCGAAGGCAAAGCTGTTGGGGAAAAAAGATGTTTCTGTGGATACCAAGATGCGAGGAGGAGTTTTGTCTTCAGCAGGGCAGTAATTGATTGGATACTTATTATGACTGCTGGATATGGTGTTTAAGATGAGGGAAGGATGACAGAAAAGCATGAGGGAGGAAGTCCAGAGGAAGGGAGTTGAGGTTAGCCACTTGCGGACACGGTGACGTAGGTCTCTGTCCACATTAAGCAATCTGTGAGTCCCTCTGGGCTTATCTCTGCTCTTTATCCTCGTAATCACTCACTTCTCACCTCTGATTTCATTCCGCATCGCTTCACTTTGTCAGCGTTGTGCATGGCCACCCCACAAGGAGCTAATAGGCCATTGATGCCAGCAAGCCGCCTCGGCCAATGCCAGGAGTCCCAGGCAGCTGGCACTCTTATTCAACCCAAACACAAAGTACAGAGTCTCACTGTGGGCTAATTGGGTCATCCTCATGTGGGAACCAGTTGCACTGGGAGTTTCTCCATCATCACTTCATTTTTGTGTTTGAGTGACAGATAGAAAAGAGGAAGCAAAAATGAGTTGATTCCACACAACCCTGAAAAATTCTGACGCTGACATTGACGTCTAACTCCAGCTGATTAAAACGCTTCAGTGAAAACCTTGTGTTATGTTTAATTCTGTGACCCTTGTACTGATGACAAAACAAGATAGGATCAGCATTTGTTGTTTTGACACATTAATAACCAGGGCTGTGACAGGAAATGACACAAGAGTCACTTCCCTCTTTGCCAATGCAAGGCAGATGTGGTCAGAGTTTAAATAAAATGTTTGCTGAATTTGATTTTGTCATTGCTTGGGGGAAAAAGTATTTATTGCGTTAAAAACCACAGCCCTTGTTCTGAAAAGCTCCCACTAATTTTACAGGCTAGATGTAGAAATTAAGCTCCTATGTTGCACAAATCACATTCACACGCATTTTGAGAACTGAATTCAGTCTCTGGACTTGAGTGGTTAAATTGAACAAAGTCAGTTAATTAAAAACAACTGCTGAATGTCCTGCTAAATGTAGTCCTCTGCACCACCAACACATTCATTTCTTTATTAACTGTGAGAGTGAAACTAAACGATTATGGGAAGATATGTTGGCCTAAAAAAAGCTTGGCAAAGCCAAATAAACCAAGGGTTAAATGTTGACTGTGATAGTTCCTTCTTGACATGAATAGCAGTATGACAGAATGATCCTAACTCAAGGTCTGCTTTCTGACTTTCACAGCTTTTAACCACATCATGGTCCACATTCCATATTTAGGTTGAAAACTCAAGCTGCAAAGCAAGTTGAACTCGAGTTAAGCATTAAATTCAGCTCAGTTTGAATTCAAAATATTTCATTTTTCTTTCAAGGCCACATTTGAGGTGAGCGCACACACACAGACAGTCCATTCACACTCACATAAGCCATCTAAAAATTCAAAATATGATATTAAGAAAAAGGTTGAAATACACAAGGGTTAGTGGCTTTGTTCATCACTGTCCAGTACATTTAATCAGTCCAAAGTAAAGTGACCATCTCTTACCACAGCTGTTCACAGGTCCTCTGGAATAAAACTGAACTTCCATCTGTTTATCTTAAATACAGATTGAAATACAGTCCTGATGGTATTAGCTTATTGATAATATTGATTTGTTCACCGTTGAGCTGTGCAAATGATCTGTGTTTTTCCAGTAAATCTAAAGCTGAGATTAACAACTCCACACGATCCCTTCTCAGTCCATACTGTAACACTGATCATTGTGCTCGTACCAAAGATAAGGCCGTCATGAAAGCTGACAAGTCTGTCAACCGCACTAGCTGTAGTTAGAGAGGCCAGACAGGAATTTTGCTATTATCCACTAAAATCTCCAGTGTAATTCAATGGCATTTTATCAAAACTGTATCCAGTAATCAGTCCATGTTTGTGATTTCTGCAAGCCTAAGCCAGGTTCATTTGTAAAAAGGAAGCTTAACGTCTTACAAAGCAGATGCTCAAATTTAGCTCAGCGACCTTTACCTTGTGGTCTGGATCAGAAGAAACAGACTGTAGGTTTGACTTATTTCAGCTCTCTTCTGCGCAGCCTGGACTGGTCAGTGAAAAGCCCACTGTGTTTGACCTTTACAGTAGATACACACACACACACACACACACACAGCCAGAGTCTTGGCTCAGGTTGTGCTGCTGATGCAACAGGACAGGTGTTGGACTTGTAGCTCCAGTGCTCATGTTTGATCAACGTCTTGCATGTTTAATGACAGGGGTGGAGGCACAATGAGCCATCGTTGTTACGACACTGTGGTGTCTCCTCGTCATCAGCAGGATTACATATCTGAACACAGGCGATGAGGAATTTAGACCCAGAGATGTCGAAACAGCAGCCAGCTCACATTCGTCCTGCTCGCACTCCTCCTGTCCACACACTCCCTAAGTTTCAGTGAATCACTCCTGTGATTTAATCTGAATTTCGCTCCTAAATTAGATTTTTGTGAAGACAAAACTCGTGTTTGACAGCTTGCTCGAGCTGGTGATGAAATGTCATGCAGATCACACAGTGCTGGTGTGTGGAGGATGCAGTCTGTTGTCTATTGTTGTTTAGAGAAGACGAGAGCTGGATTTTAAACCCGATTGTTTTTCTCTAATCCCAACTTGGTTTGGATCTGTGTATTTGAAGGGATTACGGTTAAAACATTCTCTGGACTGAGTTTGAGTGACACTTGGTCTCATATTTGTTTGTTTGCCATAAGGTCACAGAAGGCTGCAGATGTTCTTTTTTACTAATCATTTCAGCAGACTGTGTTGGGTTTGTCTCATCATGGTAGTGACACTGATAGCGACCAGCGCTCCCAAGCTGTTCCTCCTTGCTCCTTCCCTCTTCCCCTGCCCTCCTGCTCCTGGCCCACCCCTCCCCCTCCTCTTCCTCCTCCTCCTCCAATGATTTCTCATGGTGAACTTCCAGTCCTGACAGCGTACATACTGGAAGAGGAGGAGCAGACTCAGGACATCTGTGGGAAGTGAGATTATGAAACAGGCCGCCTGTCCTCTCTTGACCCCAGCCACCACACTCACAGATCATTATGCCATTACCAAAAGTGACAAAATGCATGTTTTTTATTTTACTTTGGTATTTCAGGCCCAGGTTTTGAGTTGAGGGTTTGAGAAATATGATAATCTTGGTTTGATTTTCCTCACATGTGTGAAGTGATATGTCAGCCAGATGCTGCTTCAGAACACCTTGTTTCGAAAAGCATCTGAAACTGCTTAAACTCTCAAACAGTGCATGCCTGGAACTTATAGCAGGAACATTTTGTGGGCTCATTTTTGTATTTATTTCATCATGCAGATTCCCAACTTGGCTGCCAAACAAAACCCTAATGAGATGTAAAGAAAAAAGTATCACAACAGGAACAATACATGGTTTTTAGTTACACTAGCAGCATGGACCAAGGGATAATGCTCGCTGGTTGATCTGGACTGAAATATCTTGACAACTATTGGATGGATTACTCTGAAATCTTGTATAGACATGCACAGTCCCCAGAGAAGGAGTCCTACTTGCATTCTGGGTAATGCAGGCGCCATTGTCAGGTCAGAATTTAAATTTGTACAAGACTAATTTGACCAATTATAACCAAATACTAATGACATTCCCATTGGCCTCTGCTGTACCTTGTGTTTAGTGCTAATGATAGCATGCTAATGCACTAAACCAAGATGGTTAGTACTGGAAACATTATACCAGCCAAATATCAGCATGTTAGCATTGTTATTGTAAAAATGTTAGCATGCTAATGTTGTATTTAGCTCAAAGCTCCTCTGTGCCTACCTCACAGAGATGCTAGCATGAAAATAGGCTCTTGTTTTACAATATACCAGACAGTTTCTTTGAGATAGCATTTTCACTTGTCCAATAAATAAATAAAAATAATAAAAATAATAAATAAAAAGACTGCACATTGTACAACTGTTAGCATCGCTTGCTGAAAGAAGTCACTGCTAGCTCTAGCAGCTAACACTCCCATCAAAACTTCTGGTGGTTATCTTTCAGCTTGTTAACGTCAAACACTACCACCGCAAAAACCTTGTGATTGTCATGATCGCTGTCATACTGGGTCCGTCAGCATGAATCCTTAACTGTGACTGAGCTTGTAATATGAGTTAGATAATACTTTAATTTGAGCTGAGGTTGGTGGGGGTTTGGTTTTAGCCTGGCCAAAATTCCTCAGTAGTTTTAACAGCACAGACAGATTCACCCCTGGTCGTCCACATGTGAGTAACTGTAGTAACTCTGTCATGTAGTCTGCCTACAGTCCTCATGTTATCTGTTTTCTTACCAAGGATTGCTTCCTCACAAATTGTGAATTCATGCTTCTGGCTTGGAAACATTGGTGTTATTTTTGTCCTCGCTCTGTATGCTTCCATGTATTTTACAATCCCTGTTCCTAAGATTCAGCCCACAAACAAGCTGTTTTCTTCCTGCAGTAGAGGAGAGAGAGAACATACGCTGTTTTGCCACCTTGCCCTCTAACATAAACTGTACCTGGTATTGTGCTCCTCTACTTCTCCCTGATTCAAAATGGTGACTGGATTCTGCAGGTGAGACATGTGAAGGGAGATGTGACGGCACATGTTTCAGTTGCTGAGACAGCTGTTTGCCTCTGAGGCTGCCGAGCTCCTAAAAAGCAGAGAGGAGCTCAGCTCAGGCCTCTCAGCTGCTGCCTTGAATATCAACTCTGCAGAAAATGGGTCATTCACCCTTTACTAAAAACTTCGCTGCTTCCCGTTCCCCAGGTGGTTATACAGGGAAAAAGCAACTATCCAAAAGGTGGGAGGGTGTCAAGTTTTAAAATGGAACACTTGACACTTGAAGGTTTTTGTGTGTGTGTTTTTTTTTCTGTAAGCAGTGAGAAAAAAGCTGTGGGCTGATTTGTGTTCTCCATTTCTCTCCTCTGTTCTCCTCTGCCCTTCCTTTCCTCCTCTTCACAGGCTGTCAGCATCAATAAGGCCATCAACACACAGGAGGTTGCTGTCAAAGAGAAGCATGCCAGGAATATCCTTGTATTGTCTGTGTCTGTGCCTGTTTGTGTGTGTGTGTGTGTGTGTGTGTGTGAGCAGAAGTAGTGTGCTTATCCTGATTTTCATGTGTGTGTGTGGAAGCTTTCCTGTGTGGCTGGAGGGTTATGTGAGTGCAAGATCAAAAAAACAAACTTAGTGTAACCCCATCATCTACACGTGGCCCTGCTGCAGAGATAATTTAGTCATGTGTGAAACAGACAGAGAGCAGCGCTGTTTGGAGTTTGCAGAGTTTCCTCTCATTTCTCTCATCAAATAATCTGAAAAGCATAAAATGGTAGTCTAAAGTCCCAGGGAGAGGGACATGTTTATCCAGTATATCCTCATTATTTTTTGTTTTTAACTTTTCAAAACAAGAGATCTCCGGAATTATTTATGTTTTGCTTATTAAAAAACATGAAATTTAAAATTAACATCTTCTGCACAAACAGCCTGTAGTTTAATCATTTTTTTGTGTCCTTTTTTTTTTTTTTAAATTACTTTGAAGGACAGACTCTTGCACACACTCAGCAACTCTTTTTACGTTTTTGTCTTTAGTTTTGATGTGATTGACCAAAAACATTGTCTGAACGTACTACAAGAATCACAGATTTCTTGCATAAAAGGAACACAACAACTTTTGGCAAAGTGGGGTCATAACATTCCAGTAAAAAAGCTGTTTAAACTTGTATTAAAGGATGAAGACTGGCTTAAAAAAGGATTATTCCTGAGTGTATCAGTCACATCCCTGTGAAAGGGGAGAGAGAGCTGCATAAGAATAGATGTCCAGACAAAGAGGTTGAAAAAGAAAGAGGGGGAGAGGGAAAAAGCAGAAAACAAGATGATCAAATGTAACATTAGTCACGAGGCAGACCAAAGCCACAGAAGAACTTTAACCCTGTGATCCTTGACTGCCCCTGTCACCCTGCATCTTGGGGACCCATCATGAGAAAGGCGCCCACACTTTCTGGGCAGCGGTCAACCGGCTTCCGCTCTCCAGCAACGCGGTGCTCTGTTGGAAGTTCTGTCATGTCTTCCACAAGCTGCTGCGAGACGGACATCCAAACGTACGTAGTGATAACATAATGCCATAATCATCTCCACTTATGCATCTTCTTTTCAGTTCCATTGTAGTTTTTTCTGTGTATTAAATGTTTGGAAAACTAAGTTTCGACACAGTCATCCACACAACACTGTCACGCTTCAGCTAGTTATTTATTCTACTGTTTCACCAATGCTCCTCTCCTGCTTGGTCTCCGGCTTTGTCTCTGTGTGTCTGCTGTCGTCACTCCAGGTGATAAAGGACTCCATGAGGAACAAGGCTGATTTAACTGATATGAGCAGGATGTGGGTAAGAACACAAAGATTATATTATATTAATGTAGTCACATCACAGCATGCAGAGACATGAATCTAAGGAGTACGACCTAATGTCATCTCCACTAGTGACTGTGTTTTGATAAAACGGAGTTGGATGCAAGCAAACCTGTTAGTCGTACAAAGTACACACTGTTGTAATGTCATGGTGACTTTTTGTATAGCCGAACTGATATTGTGTGTACTGAGCCAAATATATTCCACACTGAGACTGGTCCTTTTCTTATTGTACAAAAACAAATCCTAATCATCCTTCAGAAAGAGACAGTAAAGCAGTTTGAACTGTCCGTGTCAATAATTATTTACAACTACACATTTATTATGAGCGTGGCCAGAGGTGCAACATGCAGCGGTTTTTGTTCATTAATCCTAAAAAAAACTGAGAATTATATATTCAAGCAGCTTGTACTTTGTTTATAGGCATTAGAGTAGAAGCCTCCAACTGTCCTTGTTGTGGCCATCACAACAGATTACATGACTGTTTGTAGTCAGCCTGCTGCTGTCAGAGTGGAGTGACAGACACTGAGGCCTGTGACGGACAGAGACCTGTAAACTGTGCCAAATGTGAGCGTCAGAGCTCACAGCACATCGCCTACCAGCCTCATGTTGTGGCTAACTGACAGTAGTATTACATCAGAAGGGAATTCCTGCTCTCACCTGAACTGAAAATTTAACATAATTGTAGAAAAATCCTATTGGTGATCACATTTGTATCGATCTGAGTCAGCGCACAGGTTTATTTTGTGAACTTGTTTAGACTGCACTACATAAAGCCACAAAACAGTCACGCCTCAGTTATGTCTTACGTCTTAGGCCTAGGGATTCCTCATTTTACTCTGCAAGTTTTTTTTATTACTCAGTTTCTGCTGATGTCACTTGACAGAAGGATACAGGAAGTTCGGTCCCTGTGACTGAAGTTGTGGCCTCTCTTTCCTGTTGTGTCATTACCACCCATGTTCCTAGGCTCGAGGAAAGAGGAAGTCAGAAGCAATTGGCCAAATAGTTGGGGCTGTTCAACTTTGTCCACACTCTCAGACCACTTTCACACAAGACTGAAGTGAACTGTACCTTCTCCAAACTCAATCAGTGTTTTTCAGTAACAACTCTGTGAACTGCGTAGTAAGAGAAGAGAGTATCCTGGCTGCTGTGGTGTCGTCATGCCCTGCAGTATGAGAATCTTTATAGCATGCTGCTTTCAGCCCAAGTGCCACAATGAATTTCCTCAAATGATTCACTTCCTCTTGTGTTCGTTAACCAGCAAACCTGCAAGTCTTCCAAGAAGAGGAAAGTGAATTTTCTACCTTTGATCATGTCTCTCCTCCTTTCTCTCAACGTCTGTCTGTTCCCCGTCTTCTCTCTTTCCCCAGGGTCACCTGAGTGAAGGCTATGGGAAGCTGTGCAGCATCTACCTCAAACTGCTCATCACCAAAATGGAGTTTCACATCAAAGTGAGTTGGCCTGGCCTATAAAACCCAGCGCCAGTCTCCCTCATCACTCATTATCTTTGTCTCAGACTCTCCTTTTAGTGCCAGCATGGCTCTTGCGTGGGGGTGGGGTGGGGGCATCATAGAAAATTCTGGCTTTTACACTAATGGTAGCCTGTAATGTAGCCTTCTTTTTATGAGACAGCTGAGCATGAGCAGGGACCAAAAGGTAGTGCTGATCCTATCACAGGAAGATGTGGTTAGCTGTGGCCCTGCTGACGGCCCAAGGGCGAGGGCGGTTTGGCAAGATGCAGCTCAAGAAACAAAGGTGTAATGTGACACTTATGACACTATACTTGTATTTCACATCTCTTTAGCCTGTGTTTGCTAAATTTGTTGTGATATATACTTATACATCACCACGCAGGTTGATCTGTGAGCTTCGGGCATTATGCAAAATAACAGCTGAGCTCACAGAGGCAGAAATAATACACATTCTCTCGTCACACCCTTGATACAGGTCAATTAATCAACAATCAGTTCCTGTAAACAGTCTCATATTAACCTGTAACCTGCAAAGAGCCGCGAGCAGAGAATTACGTGTTAAATAATCACCATCTATTGCATACATGCATATTGCAATAGAAATAAATATTTTAAATAAATAACAAAATCAGGTTATTAGTGTATAACTAATAGTATTTCACATAAAGACAACTGCTCTGTCTTTTGTCTTTGTCTTTTCGGTGTCCTCATACAATGTTTAACTAAATGGCATTACTTCAAATACTGTTATTGGCTAGTTAACCTTCAGTGCTACAGAGTTGTGTAAATCCAGCATAACCGGCAGCCAGTCCACCGTCTGTTTGATACAGAGCCAGGGTTTTGTTTTGATTGGGTTCAGCTAGTGAGAGAGGATGTACGGTAGTCAACAGGGGACAAAGTCTGACAGCAGGCAAAGTCCAAACAATTCACTAATCAGAGGGATTCAGAAGGGTTTCATCCCAAATACCTAACAGCCGGTCGTGATTGAAGAAGCATTCAGATACCTTCAATTAAAGCGGCTTTGGTCAATATCTTTTTTTATTGACAGTGGATCACATGACTGATGTGAAAGGGGACGCTCGTAGTGATGAAGACCAGACTCTGTGGGTTCTCCTCAGATTTATGGGGCTTTATAGCGCTAAGTTATCAACTAGCTGGACAGATTTGAGTTTAACCCTGTGAGCCCGTACGTATCATATATGATACCCACATTTCTGGGACTCATTGCATCACCATCAAGCATAAACTTTGCATTTAACCCTTTTAGATGAACTCTTATGCTCGTATACTGACTCCTGGTAGACACTCCTCACTTTTCTAAATGTTTTGACATGTGTGATACAAACAAAAAATATACTTAGAATTTTTTTTTTTTAATTTTTTTTTTTTACATTTTGTCAAAGGGACAAATAAAGAGTTCATATTTGAAAAATTAGAATTTTCTGACCATTCTTTCATAGTTCAGGTCTCACAGGGTTAAAGCTTCCTCGTGTTGTCGTCTCTTTCAGAACCCTCGTTTCCCCGGCAACCTGCAGATGTCAAACAGACAGCTTGAAGAGGCGGGAGAGAACGACGTTAACAACTTGTGAGTGTAGCGTTCTGCTGCTTCGGTTGCTTTCATGAGTGTTGAGCAGGACCGCAGAGCAGGCCCGGCCTGCAGGACCCTCATAGTAATGAGTTTCAGTGTTATTCCTCATCTGTGTGGACAAAAGTGTGAAATGAAACTGCATGACTTTAATCATGATGCGCCAGAGCTGACACTCACACATGAATAAGCCAAATGAGGCTGTTTGTGGTGATAATTTTAGAGCAGCCTGGAGGTGTTGTTCAGCAACAAGCTCAGTTTAAAAGATGGGACACATTTTAGGGTTTTACTGATTTTAATAGACTTATACTGCTTGTTCTTCATACTGTCAGGAAATTAAAAGCCAGAGACAATACAGCTAGTCAATTTATTAATAATTCAATTTATTTCAAAGATCAGATTAATGTGCAAATAAAATGAAAACACAGGATGTCAGTGGGTTTGACTGATATTGTTCATATTAGTGGTTCAGCTTTTTTCATTCTCAGTTCTTGTACATTTGTTAAACAAAGCACCTGCTTTAATACGTCTGTGCCAGTGGTTCCCAACTGCTTTGGCTTGTGAAGTCCAACAAAAACAACCCAGTCTTTACTTCATCAAAGGTTATGGCCTTGGTGTTTTAACAGCTCCTTATTTTCACACACACACAAATTTGAGAAAAGACAGGGAAAATAAAATAATTTAGTGTCAGAAATATGTGTCAGTTTCTTTGTAATCACCTTAATTTATTTCTGAACCCTCTGAACCACTTTGCTATACAGCCACAGGCAGGCATTGTATTCGGTATAACACTGACAGATTTGAATATGACACAGCCAGTGAGAATGCAGGAAGGCAAGTCTGCATTGTTATAAAAAGCATCATAGGGCAAGAGCGTTGATCTCAGAAAACTTTGGAGTTAGTCAGCCTGAGCTGTTCTGTGAGCGTCCAAATGTTCAGAAACAGGAAACAGGAGAACGCTGATCCGCAACTGGAAAACAGAAAATCTGCACTAAACTAAAAAAATACATTTTGTTGCTCTTGACAATGGACCTGTTTGTGTCTCCCTGCGTGTGTTTGTGTATATGTTTATGAAAGCATCTAAAAAGGGCTCTGTCTATCTTCCCTCTAGCTTCCAGTTGACAGTAGAGATGTTTGACTACCTGGAGTGTGAGCTCAACCTCTTCCTGGGTGGTAAGTTATTCTGGTCTGCTTGTGTTACTTTGTGCTACCAGCTGGGCCTATCTGTGGCAGACCATTATATAAACACACACACATACAGATGCACACAAGTTCATACTTTGACAGACAGGAAGACACTGTCTGACTGACACATACGCTGTACAGAAATAGACACTTTGAAGACAAGAAGTGGCCCAGTGATATCAACAGTATCGTAACAGGTCCACATCTTCTGTCTGCTACAAGGCTCTTAGTGGTTACATACTGTACTGTAGCCCTGTTGTTGTCTGGGTGAGTCATCTTAGGTTAATGTGTCTAAAAGTACGGACCGGGCTAAAAATAGACAGCTGGGATGTGACCAGGAGCTCCGAAGAAATGCTGGAAAAGCTGCACACTCCCATTCATAAATGAACGGGAGGAAATTAAATTCTGGTTTCTATTTATCATGCTCTTCATTCTGCATCCCGATGATGATATTATCTCCCCCTCCTCTGTCTCTGTCTAGAGAAATGGAGATATCTGCCACAACTGTAACCTTTTTGTTAGCGTTCAAGACAAAGTGGGCAATATTTTCTATGAGTTTGATGCTTTTATGATCAAATATTCCACTGTAAATCGCCCAAAAATCCCACCACACATTATAGCCTGTGTTGAGTAACACCCAAATCTCAAACTCTTGTCAGCTTCCTCCCCGGGTCTGGTGTTTTTTGTTTTTTTTTAAGCATCACGTCATCTAAGGGTAAAGTGGCCAGGCCTGAGGTGTTTGTGTGTGTTTGTGTATGTTTCTGTGTGTGTTTGTGTATGTTTCTGTGTGTGTTTTCTAGCTGTGCAGGAAACCACGCCTCTGCAGTGCACAGAGGCTCTCAGGGTCTGGCTTTGGGGATGGTGTGAGCAGGGCAGCAGGGAAATGAAAGAGGGGGTGTAATGATGTAGGCAGAGAGGGAGTCAGACAATCCTGTTAGTGTTTCAGGTTGCCGCTCCCTCTCCGCTCCACTTTAAAACTATTTTTTTCCCCCCTGCTTTTCTTTTTTTTTTTTAAGTAGGAGCGAGCTGTGTGTTGCTTTCAAATACTTGATTACTTAATTTTTAGCGGCCGAGGCAGTGAAATGAATGGTGAGAGCGCAACAGCACGACTTGATTGATTCATGAAAAATTCATAATCGATGAGTCTCATGCATGACTGTCTCTTGGTGTTTGCATTAATAATCACTCATCTGTGTGTATGTGTGAGTGTGTGGTGGCTCCTGCTGTGTCTGTAATGATACCTGGCAATCTCACACAAGTCTGTGTGTGTGTGTGTCTGTGTGTGTGTGTGTGTGTGATTATTGATCTTCTCAATACATCTATTGATCTGGTGCATCCCTCTCTCTCTCTCTCTCTCTCTCTCTCTCTCTCTCTCTCTCTCTCTCTCTCTCTCTCTCTCTCTCTCTCTCTTTCTTTCTCTCCAGTATTCAGCTCTCTAGACATGTCTCGATCGGTGTCGGTGACAGCAGCTGGTCAGTGTCGTCTGGCCCCCCTCATCCAAGTCATCCTGGACTGCAGCCACCTGTATGACTACACCGTTAAGCTGCTGTTTAAGCTGCACTCCTGTGAGTGACACACACACTCCTCTCTGTTGGTCAAAGTGCTTAACTACAGCTTTCAGTAAAAATAGTACATAGTAAAAGTTGTGCAGTGTTTTTGGTCAGGACACAAATATTCTGCAATTTAAAAAATTATTTCTGTAGTGATTGGAAAACTTTGTTAAATCCAGTCAATTGCAGGCTACTTTCTATGTCATTCTATGTCAAAACATTCAATCATTTAGTCTATGAAAGGTCAAAAGGTTGTTAAAAACGCTCATCTCAACTTCCCAGAGCCCAAAAATGATGTCCTTAAATTGCTTGTTTTATCCAACCAACAATCCAAAACCAGAGAGTATTTTTATTGTCACATTTGATTAAAAACAGGCACCAGTTTTTGCTTAAAGAGGGACAGAAACTGTTGATCAATTTTGCAAATTGATTGCCAGCTAAATTGTTTTTCGTTATTGTGAATGCCACAAATTTTTTTTCAAATCACTCGTACGTGCCACTTAAGAACAAATCTGTTTGTGGTTCCTGCATGAGGCCCTCTTAAACAGCGTTGGATCAAGCTGTTGAGCTTCTTTAGCTCATAAACATCCTACAGTACAGAAATACAAATGTGTGTAAGAACTTGGGTGACACTTTCCTTCAAAGATTCAAAGATGACATTATCTTCTCAGTGTCTGAGAATTTCTCAGACCCCTTGGACACATGAAATCTCTCAAAGACCTACTGGATAAAGTTTTGGAAATTTGAAGACTTTCACTTGCCAGCTTTGATATATTCATCCATTAATCCCTTAATATATCTGAACAGTTTGCATGTCCAAGCACTGACGTGTTTTTGTTTTGTGTGCACTTGCAGGCCTTCCAGCAGACACTCTCCAGGGCCACAGAGATCGCTTCCAGGAACAGTTCAAAAAGTATGAAGTTCACTTGCAGTCGCAGCTTCACAGTATTCATTGTATTCTCCGACTGAGTGTGACCCAGAGGACTGAGCTCTTAGTAGCGTGTTGAATGAATTTTCACTATCAAACTCTTCTGCTCCATCTGTGCTCCTCACTCTGATTCTCTCACGATTCCTCTTTTTCCTCTGTCTGTCTTTATCGTTCTCTCTCTCTGTTTCAGGTTAAAGAGTCTGTTCTATCGCTCCAGTAACCTGCAGTATTTCAAGAGGCTGATTCAGATCCCACAGTTGCCTGAGGTGAGGAGCCGCCCTCGCTAATTCTTACATTTTCCACCTTTAACCACACCTGAGCCCCAAGCTGACCTATGACGATTGTTTCAGGTTTCTGTTTAACAATTTGAGTAATTTCCCAACAAAGAACTCTAAATCTCTGCCTTTGTGTGTGTGTTGTTATCAGTTTTTAGGGGGTTCAGTAAATAAACACAAAAAAGTCTTGCCATCTCATATCCGTCCCTTTGTCTCCCTCCCACCGTGGACCTTATGGACACGTAGAACAGTTATGTTAAGGATTATATTATAGTAATCACCTGTTTCCAGTGTGAGAGGTTTAGTGTTTTTGCCTGTCGCCTGTTGGCAGCCCAGTGTTCCATGCTTGCTTTATCTATAAAGTCGTGAAGCCATCTTTGAAGCCAGCTAGCCAGAGACGTCTCTGCTTCACACAGAGTTCCAAGTTGGAGCTGTAATTAAATAATAAGACATTTTTTTGGCACGTAAGGATTTGTTTGTGACAAAATGCTTGATAGCATCTCTGAAACCCTCCTCAAGCGCTCTGCTATTCTTGGGCATTCCCCACACCCTATGAAAAAATGTGCCCAACACATTTTGAGTGTAAAGGGTTCAGTTCTGATGGTAAAGCTTTCATTTTATGCAGTGGGCTGAGTGAAATATGTTGTGTGTATGAAATTTAAAGGAATAGCTTGATGGTTGGGGCTCCTGGAAGATAGTTGCATGTTCTGCCAGATAAGTTTCTAATTTGGGTTGAAGCTATTTGAGGAGAGGTCTGCCTTCCACAGCCTCTCAATAGACAGGGGCTTACAGGAGGCCTTACCCAAGATGGAATATATTGTCGAGACCAGTCCTATGGGGTTGGTCAGAGCTGTATGGGAAAAAAAAGTGAGCTGTGTCCAAGGGAACACCATGAGTGCTGCACATTGCTGTGCAGAGTTGGAGATAGAAAAAGAAAGATGTGCCAGGTATATTGAAATGTTTCTGGATGTCTTGAAGTGCTCAGAGGCCCACAGGACCATAAATGTCACAGAGGGTGTGCAGTTGCAGGGTTATTGTGATGAAAAACGGGAGAGTGAAGATACCAGCTAGACAGAATTTTGCAGTTCTGCTCAGCAAGATACCAGATGGAGATTGCTTCAGCTATAACTGAGCTGAGATTTCTTTCTTTATTGTTTGAATGAAAAAAATGTTGGAGTGGATCCTGTAACCTGTGAGGGTCTGCCATGTTCTCTTCCACTGGCCACCGAGTTGGGTCTGTACACAGTTTACCAGCGATGGATTTAATAGAGGTTACATTTACTGATCTTTCGCTGGTTTTCAGTTTCAGTGCAAGCAAGTGGCCTTGTTGTGCACTATTTAGTCATTTTTCCTTGGTCTGTGCACGAGGAACTATGCTCTGTGTGAGCAAATGATTGAGGTCTTTGCTGAGTATCTTCCTCTTAAGCACTAGTTCAGGCCTGATGTTTAAGATCATAATATTTTCTACTGTAGACATGGGTTTTTTTTCTAATATGCTGCAGTCTGGATTTGTTTAGATTTGAAGCCAACCCAATTGTTTTATCCCTGATGCATCGCTTCAGTGCCTCCCATAGAATCCCGGGATCAGTCACCGGTGCTTTATCAGTTGCAATAAATTCATCTCATTGTTCTTTCATTTCGTCATTTTGCAGTGGAGTGGAGTTGAAACGTTTTAGAGCAGAGAGTTATTTTACCTGTCACAGCTCTGTGATCTGAGAGAGACGCGGGGAGTAATTCAAGATCTGAAATCTTATCACACAGCTGCATAGAGACGAAAATGTGGTTAATACCAGAAAAAGATTTATGTCGTGATGAGAAACAAGTAAATTCTCTCACTGAGGGGTGTCTGATCCATCAGTGTGTGCAATTACCCAGCTCTTCAGCCATGAAAAGAGTGTTTTTAATTTCTTTTTTTTGGCATCTCATCATACTATATGTACTAAATCTGATGTTTGTCAAATCTAGGCACCAGTTATTGATGTGAATACACTGATTGAAACTTTTGCTTTCTGGTCCGTGACAGAACCCTCCTAACTTCCTGCGTGCGTCAGCTCTGTCGGAGCACATCAGCCCCGTGGTCGTGATCCCCGCCGAGTCCTCGTCCCCTGAGTCAGAGCACATGGTGGAGACGGACGACTTGGTGGACACAGATGTCCCCTCACTGCCGGTAACTACACAAGACAAGTATCTCTGAACGGTACCTTCTTAAATGGAATCCATCTGTTTTGTATCTGGCTGTCTCCTTGGCTCATAATGTGTGTTGCTGTAATCAGCAATCAAAGATTTAAGAGGGATGTTTTGGTTGTGGGAGTTTCAGCAGGGAATAGATGCAGAGCGGGAAACTGGAGGAGATAAAACGGGAAACAACCTGCTTCACTAATAGACTCCCTTATGAAAACACAGATTTTTTAGATTCTTGGTTTTAAAAAACTACTCTAAACATCTGGTTTATATTTATGCTGGCATGTCATGGTGTTAATTATATTGACTTTCAAATAGCTGGCTGTTGAGATGAATGTGGAAAAAAAACAAACACATTTATCATCTTGTGAAATGGGAAATAATGAGATAATGAATGACATTTTGGACCCACAGTCCAGCTGCAGAACACCTGGATCACAGACTGTGTGTGAGCAGCTGGGTTTGATGTGTACTAAATGTTGTCTTTAGCTGTAAATCCAAACTAGTTCTGTTACACTCAGCGGAACTGTGGTGGATTGTATAAGGCAAAGACTGTGTTTCCTAATATTACTACAAAAGACAAAGTAACTAAAACTAATAACTCAGGTTAGTTAATGATTGAAGCTCAGGCAACAATAAAATAGTGCCAGTGTAAGTTTTACATACATATTTCATTTGAATTGTCTATATTTTCCTTTAAACATACCTATATTAAACTCACAGGCTGCTTTGGAGACCAAGTTTGACGACCTGTTTGGCACCTCGGCTGCTATAGACCCGTTCAACTTCAACAGTCAGAACGGCATGCGCAAGGACGACAAGTAAGGCTCATCACAAGATTATATTTTAAGATTTGTCTTTTATATGAAGGTTATAGGTGTCGTAATAATTTGAAAATCACCAAGAAGCAAAATAAATCTTGTTACATTTGCGCCAAAAAATGTGAACACCTGATTCATCATCAGACACTGGTCGCTGAGTGAACTGATAACGAGTTCCTGCTGCTTCACCATGCTAATCATTTCCAGCAAAAACAAACAGTATCAGATAAACCACCACTAAAAAAATCATCAGGCCCCCCTACACTTGACCTCTTGACTTAAATTGCACCAGACATCCATCCATCAATATACTGTTGTGTATGTAATCATATGTGAGGCTACGTATAAGGCCATGAATGTATGTGTGTGTATATGACTATAAGACCACCATGTTTATTTCATGTATCTCACATCTTGTGAGATATGACCATGTGCAGACTCTCAAAACAAATTTCCCCTCTGGGACAATAAAGATTATCTATCCAGAAAACAGTATTTATCTGCTACCAGTTAAAATTTACAGCACAGCTTTGGATTTTTGTTTTGATTACGTTTACATTAAAGATGGCAACACAAAGCTGAGAAACCTAAAACTGAAAATCAAACTCCAATTCACTCGTGACGGATGACAGTCACCATTGGCGATACAGGTAATTTATTTGGCTGTATGTTTATGTATTTCATCCATCTGTGTCCATCAGAGACCGTCTGATCGAACAGTTGACGAGGGAGATCCAGGCCCTCAAAGAAGAGCTTGAGTCTTTCAGACTGGAGGTAAAGAATCAAAGAACCCTATTTCCTTTTTACTGGCTGTTGCATCTTTTAAACCTCATATGGAGCTTAAAAAATCATAATAACACACACAACAGACAATCACCTCTTCTCCATCTTCCCTTACTCCATTCCCTCCTCCTCCTCCGCTCTCCCCGTCACCAGAGCGGTCGGTTGTGTCAGGTGCTGAGGGGGCGTGTCAGTGAGCTGGAGGCGGAGCTCGCCGAGCAGAGCCACCTGAGGCTGCAGGCTGTGGGGGAGAGCGAGTTCCTGAAGGCCGAGCTGGACGACCTGAGGAGGGTCAGAGAGGACACGGAAAAGGAGCAGCGGTGCCTGACGGAGATAGAGAGTATGTAGTCTGGAATTGTTGAAGCTTTTTGCCTTCACTTTGTTGCCTTTTGAGTGAAAATCCAACCACATTGCAAAGTCTAAAGCCATCTTATAGAGGATAGAGGATAGAGGGACATTATTTCAATATCTTTGAACACACCAGCACACTTAGTGAGCAGCATTTTATGTTTTAGCCTCATAATTTATTTATTTTTTTGCTCCTGGTTGTGTCCATGCCTCAGCTGAGAAGTGTTGACTGCAGAGATTTAAAAATTGTTGCAAACACAGTAGCTACTCTTCTTGTTGTTGGGAAAACCCACTTAGGAAAGGTAAGAGTTGTTCAAGGTGTGCTTCAACACACTTTAAAGCAGAGGTTACCTCCTCTTGAAATTCAAGTGGTTTAATTGCATGAGTAATACTCTGATCAAAATAAGACCAAGAAAAAAACAGGAAACTTTAAAAACACTTTAATTTCTCAAGCAGTGACACGCAGGGAAAGGAGAAAACTAGTCACACGAAAAAGTAAAAAAAAAAGAGTTTATTAAACCAGGACTTTATTGTGGAAATAATTTAACTGCAATTTCCTCACATGCTGAAGTCATTTACTGGATCAGTGATGGTGCCGCTTCCTCTGCTGATAACTGTGTTTGTCTCTCCCGGCCTTCATGTGTCTCACCAGGAAAAGCTCAAGCCAACGAGCAACGCTACACCAAACTGAAGGAGAAGTACACAGAGTTGGTTCAGAGTCACGCAGACCTGTTGAGGAAGGTGAGAATGACAGGCCTCTCTTCTTCATGTTTATGAAACCTCACTGTCTGTCCTTATACCCAAATATAAAACCTGGAACCTTCAAGTTAAATTAAGTGTGTCCTTAAATTAAATGTCCTTTTTATTTGCCCCCAAGCTGATGACCTGGCCTCTGTCTGAATTATTTTGGTATGTTTCTCTGTATCTGTGTCCCATGTCCTTTGTGTGCTTGTGTGTGTGTGCTTGTGTGTAGAACGCAGAGGTGACCCGGCAGATGACGGTGGCTCGGGCAGCGCAGGATGAAGTGGAGGCAGTAAGGAAAGAGATGCAAGAGAAGGTGAAGGCTGCCCAGGAGACTGCAGACAGACAGGTGACCACGAGATAAATGCTCTTATCACTTGCGAACACACGAGCTGAGCTGACGTGAACTATCTGGTTTCGACTTGTCTTGCTCAGGAGAGGGAACAGCTGGAGCAGCTTCAGGAGCTACAGAGAGAGCTGGTGTCCAGCCGGGCGGAGCTGGACTCCCTGAAGACCACCATGGCCTCGTCACAACAGGTCACTCTCCTCTCAGTTTTAACTGCACTCCTTACACAAAAGTAGCTGAAATCCACTAACTAGGCCCCAGAGTTGTTGCTCTAAAAAGTTACTGAACTAATTCATCACAGTCCCAATTTTCTCTCCCACTAAAAAGAAAAGATTAATGATATGAAATTTCTCACTCTGACTCACAGACCTGGATAATCCTTAAGAATTATAGGCTGGATAAGATCTAATAATGAGCCGCTGGCACTGGTCCAGTCATCAATTATTTGATTATCTCATTTTTGTAGCATTAGCTACGACATGAATCGACTGTACTTGGGATCTGTTTTCAGAATCATTGACAGTTTTGGCATCTGACCTCTTCCACATATTAATGTCCGAGGAAAATTAGACACACATAATATCATTCTGTGTCCTGGATCCTGACTGTCTTGGTGGAAGTTGAACGCACCTGAGCTTCTGTCAGTGAGCGCATGCTCCAGAGTGACTCACACTAATTAAAAACACTCACACAAACTGTTTTTGTGCTTCTTTTTCAAATTCCCTGTCTATCATCCACACAGTCACTCCCTCCATTCCGTTTTTTTGTCCTCCCTCTTAGTCACCGACTGTTCTTCTGCAGCGACCATTTCAGAGGCTCAAACACATCAAGTTTCTGACAGAATTGATATGCTAATACATTTTCTGACATCAGCGATTGAATGAACCGGTTTTCAGAGTGGGGAGATTGTTTAAACAGTAGCAAAACCGTTTTCACCCCCTTCTTTTCTTCTTAATCCTCTCTCGGCCTGCGTTTGTCATCTCTGCACAGCTGAGCCAAGTGGAACTCGCAGATGCCAAGTTGATGTTTATAACAGGCGACTGAAGGCATTTGTTTAAAGGAAGAGGACAGACAGAAAACACAGAAGCAGCAAAATCTTTTCCAAACAACTGCTTGTGTAAATGTAGATGTTAGGTTCCTTGTATTCTGCCCATTAGTGGAGCAGAGTTTCATTGCAGATAAGCTTTATTCTGTGTATCTCTCAGCAGCTATTAAAAAAAAAAGAATCAGCAGAAATATTTATAAGTGGACAACTGAATTACAGAAATTCGATTTAAAAGGCCGTTAATTTGCTCTGTTAACCCTCACAGCGATTCACAAACCCACTGATTGGTGGTGACTCCATGCACCATTCCCCATACCTCTCATCTGTCTCTCATCCTCCCGCCCCTGTTGTCCTAGTTTTGTAGCTACTACTTATCAACTCTGTCACTCTTTTCTGTCCTCCTCCATCTAATCTCAATAGTCCTTTTCACATGCAGCAGCCCACGTTTTACTGCTCTTGTCTCGTGCCTCCAGTGTCCAGCTCTCACCAGCTTCTGTCCTAAAAATCACATTTTTAACCCTTTTCTTTCTCGTCTCATCTCTCAACATTTCTCCCTCTCTGTCGGATCTGCTGGCACCCAGGCCGTAAGTCTCTCAGCTGTTTTTCATGCTTATGCCTCATTTCTTACTAACAAAATAATGATAGTCCAGATATTTCATTTCACAACCCTCCAGTGCGCAGGATCTGATGCAACCCCACTCTGTTGCCATGATTCACGATCGTTGCATTGCAGCCAAGTTGGCCAACCACAACTTCCCACAGCTCCTTTGATTGTAAACTTCACCTCAACTCAAACCTCTCTGGAGACTACGCCTCTCCACAAACTTTAAATGAAGGCAATATTGTTATGATCAGTGGCTGAAGCTAAAGGGTTTTTTATTGTGAGGTCAGAGCACTCACATCTTACCACATCCTGACATGTCCTGACAGCTACGTATTATCCTAACCGTGTCCTCCTGTCTGTTCATTGTGCCTCGAAATCATTCAAACTTTGTCTCCTTCCTCGTCTTTTATCTCTTCTGCGCAGTCGAGCGACTTGCTCAGCTCTCAGCTGGCCACCCTGGAGTCCGAGAAAGCCGAGCTGGTGCAGTCCTTATCGAAGGTGGAGGTGGAGCTGGCGGTCCAGGGCGAGGAACTAGAGCGAGTCCAAAGCTCACTGGCGACAGAGAGGGAGAGCGGGGTGAAGACAGCTGAGGCCCTGCAGAATCAGCTCAATGAGAAGGTGAAGAATTGCCATTTTCTTAATTAACTCTCTTAATTAGCTGCAATAAATCAAGCAGATGTTTCAGCACCAAGTGATAGAACCACTGAGAACTGATGTGTCTAATGAATAGCTTAATTTTTTTTCACCTAGACCCTCTGGCATTTCTAATAAAGGTCTATGTGAGAAGTTCAACCTCGTCTGTGTGTGTGTGTGTGTGTGTGTTCGCGTGCACAGGAGAGCAGGGAGCAGGCGCTGGAGAGCCAGCTGGTGGCAGCTCGCTGGTCCAGTCTGCAGGGAGCAGTGGAAGAGGCAGAGAAGATCATCCAGGACTCACTGGCTCAGATAGACGACCCGGCACACATCAGCTGCACCAGCTCCGCAGGTCAGAAACATATGCTTTAATTCTATAACTGCTGCTACTCAGTGAGGGAACACTAATTAGTACTGTGTGTACTAATGTTTGTGTTTTTTTTTTTATCTCTGCAGACTACCTGGCATCCAGATGTCAGGCCTCTTTAGACTGTATGGACCGACTCAATTCTGCCAGAGAAGCCTTTATCGCTGACAACACAGGTGAGAGGACTTAGTTTAGCTTTATAGGCGATGCATTATGTGTAATGATATGTTATAAGCTAACACATAATTATCTGTTTCAACTAATCTCATGGTGTCTTTGATCCAGTCTTTTGTTTCTTCTGCTGAACAACCACATACCTCACAATTATCATTTTAAAGTCAGTTATTTTGGCTGATTGTATCTGAGGCTGAAGATCGGATGTCATCAAACTCACTACTATAAATGATAATGATGTAAGTTGTCCTTCTGTAGCAGGTGCAACATAAGTGGAAGCACCTGTGAGGATGTCTAGTAGGTGTGCAGGGGCTTTAAAGCTTGAATAATAAAAACATGGTGGGAAAATGGTGACACAAGGATATATCTGCACCATGGTGTTATGAGATCTGGAAAAACAATTGTCATTTCATTGTTAACTGAAAATTAAGTTTGACCACCTGTAGCTTTGATTTTAAAGGTCATACACCTTGTTCAGCCAAATGCAGTTGTTGTAAGGTTTGTATCAGTTTTTTTTTTTTCATCCATATTCACAGAAAAAATACAAACGTATGAGTTACAAACCTGGGTGCATATAAAAATATATATACATCCAAAACAGCAGTAAGATGGTGATATGAGGTGAAGTGCTTTATACTTGTGTTTATGTTCGCTCAGGTGTGTGTGAGTTCTCTGTGGCTGTAAATTCCTAAAGCTTTGTAATTATTTGTAACGCTCTCTTTGTCTAGGTGTGTTTGAGCTGCTACGAGTGGTGACCCAGTGTGGCCACCTGGTGGGGGACACCATTGTTCAGGGTAGTGCCACCTCCCACATGGTGCCTGTGGAGCAAGCTGATGGTAAATTTGTATGTGTGTGTGTGCACATCTGATATAGAGAGAGCTGGCGATGAATAGATTGTAGTCTCCAGTTCTCTCCTGATATTAATCTGTGGGCGAGTCAGTCAGCCCAGACATGTACATGTTCTGACAGGTTTGCGAGTCGTTCTTGTGTCTTCATGCGTCACATGTAAAGTAAGGTTGGGCAATGTAAGTTAAAACTGTTGTTTCTACAATCTACTGGGATATACATTAATGGCAGCATTAGTAAATATTCTCCTGGTGAATCAGTCTATTTATCCGAACGTCCAGCTGCAGAATTCGTATTGCAATAAGAAATAGCTCTTTAAATAGTCATGTCGTCAATGTGGAATTTCAGCCAAAACATGCACAGATAGAACAAAATCGCTGACTTCATACAGAGGTAATGTTTGCAGAATTTGCTCCCGTGGGAGATGTTAACAGCCTGGGTGAGTCTAGACATGCCCAAATATAATGGCGCTCTGGCCAGCGGTCTTATTACTGCACCAAAAAAAAAACCAAACACAGATCACTGAAACTGGGTCGGACCGAGGCTGCGTCCAGAGCTGTGGCTCTGGAAATCGATGCAGAGTGCTTTGCATTGACCTTGCATCTGTCCATACTTTGCAAAAGCATTTGAATAGAGCATTAGAGAGCCTGTGTACAGTTTGATGCAAATCAGCAGGCTGTCCTGCATCTAAAAACGCAGGCCGACAGCTGCTGGAGAGGTTGTTTCATTTTGCCTCTTCCTCCTGTCAGAGAGGCTGTTTGTGAGTGAGTTGACACTTGGCCGGGGGCGGGGGGGGGGGGTTGAGACATCAGTATAATTAACACAAACAGCAGCAGCTACTAGTGGTTCTGCTCCACATCAGAGTTTACACAGGAAACAACATGGTATTTTCAAAGACAACAGTGAGTAAATAATATCACAGAGTGGAATATGAAGCCTTGAACCCTTTAAAATGTGTTTTGTTTTGTTTTTTGTTTTGTTTTTTGTCGTTGTATGTTTGTATATTTTAGTCACAGTTATTTGGACAATAACACAGGATCCTCACGGTCCTTGTGTCTGTCTCTGTCAGCCCTGTCAGAGAGCGTGAAGACGTGCGGGGCAGAGGCTCTGGCTCTGCTCGGACAGATGAAGCAGCAGGACAGCATGGCTGCAGCTGACAACAGTAAACTGAAGGCAGTTCTGGAGGCCATCCTGGCCACTGCAGAGGTGTGCACTGCTCTAAAATTTGACTCTGGTGCAGAAAATTGGTCACGGTGTTGTCAGACTTGCTATGTGATGGGTTACGTTACTGTTAACTGTTTCAGAAACTCCGTCCTCGGGGTTTGGAGCTGCAGCAAGGGGAGCTGGGAGATCTGGTGGAGCAGGAAATGGCTGCCACTTCCGCTGCTGTGGAGTCGGCTGCTGCCAGGATAGAGGTGCTCAAGTGTGCATGTGTGTGTGTTTAGATCATCTGATGCCAGATGTGTGTTTAAATGTACTTGATGTGTGTGTTTGTGTGTGTGTGAGCGTGTTTGTGTGCTGTGCGAAAATATTGCCCCCCGTTTCACTTTACAGCAGTATTAACTTCAAAGTGTTTTTTTTTTCCTCCTCTGTGCCTCTGTGTATCCCAACAGGAAATGCTCAACAAGTCTCGAGCAGTTGATACAGGAATCAAGATGGAGGTCAATGAGAGGTAAAACGCAGCATTGAGCTGGGAGCAGAGAAACTTTTTTACTTTCCTGTAACATCACTGAATCATTAAGTTCGAAAACACAGTCATCAAATTAGCTGAATACTTGAAGAATCTTCCGTCGAAATGAGTTTAAAGAGAGTGCAAGAAGATTTGAACTAGATCTTCCAAAAACATCACCCTCATTACACTTACAAGAATATCACATTTTCCTGGAATAGAAACACAGCTGACCCACAAACTTTTCAGCTTTCTACAGCTTTTGTCTTGGTTTCTCTCCTCTCTGTAGCAGTGAGGTTGCACTGAGATGAAAGAGGAAACTGTAACTCAGGAAAACTGGAACTATCAGTGGCTAAAACCCAGAACAGCAACAACCAACCCTTGTGGCGAAAGAGAAATGAAAGTGGCTGAAAAAAAAAAATGAAGATTGAGGGGCCAGTTCATCTGTTATAAACAAATAAATACAACAAGCCAAGCCTCATCCTATTTGTTTGTGAAAGAGCAGACCACAAAATGCAATAGATGTAAACAAAGGCAATGGATTGGAAAAGGAAACAGAGATGCTTTTCAGCAGTCACATGATATTTCAGTGTAGTTGCAGACGGACACACACTGAGGGCTATGTATTCTGTAGTTTAAATATTAGCAATGCTGGAGCAGCTTCACAAACTGTTATCAGGTTACAGATGGGTTGCTTTACATTGTGCTGCTAACCGCTCCAGGAAGTTCAGAAATCTCTTGATTACATTATTGGGCAGAAGCTCGACTCTCTGCTCCAGATTTCACCATCAGAGCTGATTTGTTGCCTGCAAATAAATCTTCACTAAACCGTCCAATGATACAGGAATAGCTCTGTTTTTATGGTTTACATTTCCTCTCTGCGCAGCTGCTTGTACCACGTACCAATGTGAGAGTGCATCTCATCTAGTAATTAGCTTTGTATCCTTCATCATTTTCAAACTCCAAAGACAGAGAAAATGGTGTTTTATTCATCAAGGCTGCATAATAATTCTTTTTGTGTGTATATTAAGCCAATTAAACCACACTCCTGTTTCTCATTTCTCTCGCTAAATTAATTATTCATGTCAAAAGAGTTGTTTTCTCAATAACTGCTGCACCACTGCTGTGAGAGACGATAATGAAAAGAAACAAACCGCTACTGCAGCTACAAACACCGCTCTGATGATTTAGGTCAGTGGTGCATCGGTCATGCAATAACTAGACTGTGGGGAAACTATTTCCTAATAGAGAGGAGGCTGATTTCTTTCTGTGTTGAGATCCAGTCTTTCAAAATGAAGCAGGTGCGTATCTGATTTGATGATATGTATTTGGCTGCACAAGCTGAGCAGACCTGACGAGGGCCGTTTGCATCTAAGATGTTTGCAGGCACGACGCTGAACAGACTCGATGATGTTTTGCTTCCTATCAAATTTAAGAGCTCAGCATTAGCAGCAGCTACTAAAGAAAGTTACAGTGTGTTAGAGTTTTGTGTCCTCTGCTCTGTCGCCCCCTGCAGGATCTTGGCCTCGTGCACAGAGCTGATGCAGGCGATCAAGGAGCTCATTCTGTCTTCCAAAGATCTGCAAAGGGACATCGTGGAGAGTGGCAGGGTGAGTTATGCCGCAGTTTCTCTTCTTTGTTTCTTCCCAGAGTTAACAATAAGGTATAGTTTTGTGTGATTGTTTACAAAGGATTTTGGATCATTCTTTAATTCCACTATAACTTAACAGTTAGGTATAATGAATTTTTTAATGTTTACATTTCAAATTTACAGGCAGAGATCCTAATTTCTGGTCTGTTGTGTGTATCTAGTGTAAGATGCATTGTCCAAGAGATCTGTGTCCTTTAGTTCAAGGCCTAACAATCCAGTGCAACAATCCTAACTTCAATCACAAAACTTGACATCAGTCTCATTCTCAACAAAACCTGAACAAATGCAGCTCCACAAAGCTGCATATTCGTTGCAGGGCGTAGTATTGAATTGCACTCTGTTGCACAGATCTGCCTGATACTGTGTACAGGCTAGAGCTGAAACAATTTGCTTTTACTTGTCTCAAACTACAGTGAACTTAATATCTTTTGGTCTTGGACAGTTAGTTTGACTACACCGGACATTTGAATGCTGCCTTTCCAAATAATAATAACTGGCAAAGGAATCTATAATGAAAATAGTTATTCAATGCAGCCTCTGAACATGAGAGTTTAAAAAAAGTGTGTCATGTTACATTTATTTTAAGATTTCCTCTTTTGTCCACCAGGGGGCAGCCTCCATGAGGGAATTTTATGCCAAGAACTCCCGCTGGACTGAGGGGCTGATCTCTGCCTCCAAAGCAGTGGGATGGGGCGCCACGGTCATGGTGTAAGTACCAGTCCTCCCCTGAGTGTCTCCTACTCACAACAGAGCAGAGAAGTGCTCATGTTCATAGAGTTCGCAGCAGGAAAGTGTATTACCAGCAGCTGTGATCTCTCTGTGAATCTTTAATGTCCCGAAGGATGAAAGAAGTGACCTTTACAGGGAAGTCAAGAACAAACAAAAAAAACATTAAATCAGGTTGTAAGCAGGGACAGATCATTCAAAAATCAGATCAAGGACAGAACCTCAACATTAAAATGAACTGATTCAGTGAATCCCTCGAGTTCATTTTGCGCTGTGCCGTGTCATTCCAGGGATGCTGCTGATCTGGTGGTGCAGGGCAAAGGGAAGTTTGAGGAGTTGATGGTGTGTTCACATGAAATAGCTGCCAGCACTGCACAGCTAGTGGCTGCCTCAAAGGTGAGCAAACAATACATAGTTTTCAGTGGAGTCTTGGTGCGGAGAAAATAGGCAACAGCTATTTTTTAGTCCATAAATGTACAGAGAGCTTAAAGGGGAGGAGTGCATTTTAGTGTTTTATACAGGAAAATGGTAAAATAATTATGACTTCATGGTTTAAATTGAAGGAATGCAGGTATAAGCAGCAGCAGCAGCAGTCCCATGCTGTAGGTGTCATGTCTCTCGTCTTGTTTTCTTGTTCTCCCTCCCTTCAGGTAAAAGCAGACAAAGATAGCTCCAACCTGCACCGTCTGCAGCAGGCGTCCCGCGGCGTCACACAGGCCACCGCAGCTGTCGTGGCCTCCACCAAGTCGGGGAAATCCCAGATTGAAGAGACAGGTGAGAGAATCACGTTGAGTAGAAAGTTAAATTTGTTTGTTAGTTAGTTGTTTTTGTTGTCATAAATACAAAATGTCCAGTTGTTTTCTTTGCTGGTTTTAAATTCACAAAAGTCAAACAATTTTTTCTGTTTAACTTTAACCTATAAGGGCGAATGTAGACATATTGTGTTTTCTTCTTTGGTTGTGTTTCCAGATACGATGGACTTCTCCAGCATGACTCTCACACAGATCAAACGACAAGAGATGGATGCACAGGTAAGCAGCAGGATTTAGCAGAGCTGAAAATTCTGTTTTAAATTAAGTAGAGAAGCACATGTACAGTCGTTCTTTCTGACTTCTATTGGAGACAAGAAAAAAAATATCTCTCCCTTTTGGGTCATAAGACTAGAAAAACTTATTCTGAGGAGCTGAATTTCAAGCTCGTATGGTTCCTCCCACAGTGTAAGAAAAACATAGAAAGGTCTGGACCTGCTCACACACACACACCCACACACACACAGCCCATTGTTGTAAATGCACAGAGGGCTTCCATTTGAAGATTATCCAGTGTGTTTTTACGAGTTTAACTCAAACTTGTGTAAATAATGACTGTTAACTGGGATTTAGAAAGCATCCACACACGAGGCAAAGAGGAAAAAAATAAAAGAACAAGCCGGGGTTGTATTTACCGATCCCCAGTGTAACCTAATTTAGCCTGAATTACATTTTTGTGTTTAAAATAGAATAATTAATTGTAAATCAGAAGTGCCCTTGTGAGGAGAGTTAACAAGGACTATGTTGATCAAATATCTTTCATGATACCCAAGGAAAAATAAAAGGAGTTCGGTGACCTCTGGTTGGGCTCATATTTAAATTGTATGTGCTATACAGTGTTTTATATGAAGGAAACTATCAGTTATTATATAGTTAAAGCTAGTTTGTTCCCTCTCAGTCTGTCGCCATCTGATTATTTTCTGCATGTAACTCTGGGTTTTTCCGAGGTCTACGAGGGGGAAATAAAAGGCAAGGAAGGCAGGGAAATGACAAATGTGTCTTTGTCCTCTCCCTGTGTCTGTGTTTCCTCAGGTCCTGGTTCTGGAGCTTGAGACCCGACTGCAGAAGGAGCGGGAGCGTCTCGGCGAGCTGAGGAAGAAGCATTACGAGCTGGCTGGGGTAGCAGAGGGCTGGGGCGAGGAAGAGGAGGGTGAGGATAAAGAGCAAGCACTGCGCAATGAATGTACCCTAAAAATATTGTAGTATAAAATGACTGAAATCTGTCTTCTCCGTCTTCACCACAGGCACAGGTTGAGACCTGTCACCCCCTCCATGGCCCCCCCGCCCAATCCCCCTCCTCTACCATAAGACTGGCTTCTGTCTGCCTCTTTCTATTTATACACACACTTTTCAGTCTGTTTCTCCTTTGTTTTCTTCTCTCTTTTTTTGTTTGTTATCTAAGCCAAATGAAAAGGTGCTTCTTTTCTAAACCTGCGTCTCCACCCATTTCCTGAAGCTTCCATAAAGGACAGCACCAAGGGCTCAGTGACGAGAGGGGGGACAAATGGATGTAAGGGGATGGCGGGGGGGCTACAGCGTGGCTCGACTTCACAGCCCCATTCTCCCCCAGGACTGTGTTAGTGAAAAGCAGCGATGAAGTCGATCCGTTTGGCCGAGTATTTATTGTCTTCTTTTTCTTCTTCCCCGGTTTTAATTAACGAGGAGTCGCAGCAGAGGTGCTACGAGCAGGTCTACTCAAGACATCCCAGGATGCACTGCACAAGGGCCAAACTCTCAGCAGAAAGAGGGGAGATCAGTGACTGTGTGCCCCTCCACCCCAGCCCCAAAACCATGTCTCTGTGTAACATAGACGGCACACATACTCTCCTATTAAAACAAGTGTTTTTGGTCTACGTCATGAGCTTGTAAAGCTGTGGGAGCCTGAGTTGCTCTTCATCTGTCGGTGCAGTTTGACGTTCTCTTCCTCCCTAGTTTCTTCCTATTCTTTTCTCACTGTGAGTTATCACCTTGTTAAGTCCATACCGCTTCACTGGCTGGTTCATTGGACTTTCTGCCTTTCACCTCCTCACCATTGTAACGACCATGACTGTTAACTTCAGCTGACCCCCCCCCCCCCCCCTTTTTTTTTTTTCATTTTTCTTTGTTTATATTTTAACAGACACTTGCCTGGAAACTCTTAAAACCAGAACAGGGAAGTAGCACACAAAACAGTCTTTTCCCCGTGTGCTTTGAGACTGCCGACTACCTCATGCTACATCTTCAGAGGTCAAAGGTAGCAGTGCATCATGGGGGAGGTGGAGAAGTGATGCTCAAACACTAACGACAAGGGGTCATTTTTTTGTCATTTCCCCTTTTAAACGTTAAAGTTAGTAAAGGAGGGCAGTTGGAGAAAACCCTCTTTTTTTATATATATGTAGAAAAACGACACAACACGTTGAGGTCTGCTACTTGTTCAGTAATAAAGTGTTTATTTCTTCGCAACAGGTCGAGTCTGGACACAAACGCAAAGTTGTTAAATAAAGTTGAAGACCCCTTACTGGTGCATATTTTTAGATACGTCTTTCAGTTGTCAAGAAGCACTACTACAAACCTGTCACAGAGGCGGCAGCAGCTTCGCAGGTAGAGCTGGGATCCAGTCACACAATGAGCTGCTAATGGTGTTTTCTGACAGACGGCAAGTATCTGTTCCTCCTGGAGGCGTAATGACCCTGTCAGCAGGATGGCCGTGCTCCCGGTGGAGATGATAATCCCTTTTAGGGTATTGCAGGGGACAGGACTGCCCGCTGGGTCAGACAAATCTGCAGAAGGAGCAAATGTAAATCCTTAAAAGTTTGACATTTTCAAATCAGAGTTGAATGTTTTGATTTTCAGAGTTTGGGGCCATCCCCCTGCACAAAACCTTTATTAATGAAATGTTAAAAGATTTACCTGCGTCTTCAGATACTCTGCAGGAAGGATGGTGGACTGCAGTTTTATAAATCCTTCACTGTCTGCGTTGCCAGGACCAGAGTGGACTCTGAAGTATGCAGTACACAGACTGCAGTGTTTTCAATAGCTTCCTCAAGACCAAGTAGCTGTGTATATAAACTACAAGCCTTTTATTGTTGGAAATAATCTTTTGCGTTTTCTTTAATGGCATCAGTTTTTTCTTTGTTTTTTTTTTTTGCATCTCTTCAAGTACGGATTCAGTTTAATTGAATTAAGAAAACAAAATGGTGCACACGAACACCACGCATAACTAATATAAGTCATTATTTCTTCCATAAGAGGTTATTTAACAGAATTTCCTACTGAGACTGATGAACTGACTTTCAGCTGGTTTCCAGTGGACTCTGTGAGAAGACTGACCATGCCTTTGTGTAAAAACCATGGGATGAGTAGTCATCCGTTTTGAACCCATCTTATTTCTTCTTTGTGTTTGATGATGGCGATAACGGCGATTCGCTTGGAGTGTGTCTTTCTCTGTGTCTTAACATGCTTAGGTCTGACACTCCGCTTCAGCTGTGTATCTCTGAGAAGTTGTGACACTGGGTATTTAACAGATGCTGGTCAAATAGTATTTGCCAATAATTCTTAGAAACAAACAAAAACAAAACAAAACAAAAAAGGGTTGAACCGCTTGGAGCAGCAGGTGTCTGAATCACAAAAAGTGAATTATTAATTACACTTTGGAATATACACCGCCCATCTGCTGCACCAAGCAGGTTAAAACAAACAGCAAGTATTATTTGCAGTACTGTTGGCTCCTGGTCTTTATATTTAATAATGATTTAAGCTGTGTTCTGTCACTTCTCCCAAACGTGGGCAAAACCGTAGCTGATTTCATTAGAATAATTGTGTGACTGTAGAACAAAAAAATACCATGAAAGAAGGATACATCCACTTTTTGTGGTATTTCAAGTGTCTTGAAAGATGAATTGAATGCACCTTGAGTGATGTTTGGTTGTATTTTTCGCCCAAATATTCTTTATTAACCATCCAACTTTCTTTGTCTCTTCTTTCTCTCTTTGTCTGTCCGTCTCTCTCTCGGGTCTGTGTCTGTAGTCCTACCAGCTCAGCCAGCCTTTCAAACTGCCTCACACTGTAGTCAAAGAGAAACAAATACTCACATAGCAACATTGAAAAATATGTCTTTGTATGATATACTAAAACTTTGTTGGTGGGTTTGTTTTTATTTTTTCAGTTTTTAAAAATAAATATTTCAACTCGTTAATACAGACCAAAGTGGGGGACTGTGGTTTTTGTTTTACCTCCGTGTTGTTAGAGTAAAGCAGCTCCATTCAGCAATTATAAAATGTGATTAGTGAAGTGGGAGACGAAGAAACAAGTTATTTTCAGATAATTCAGTTTGCAGTGAATAGGCCTCTGACCTTTCACCTGGTGTTAAATGTATTTCCTCTGCGTAGTAGTATTCTTGGAAAAAATGGATGTTACATAAGAATCACAGATTGATAAACTGCCTCAACTGTTGTCGTGTAAATCCTCTTACCTGCTGATGCAACACGCGGTGAAAAACCTCAAAGAGTTCAAGGAAAATGAATAAGTAATTGCATTTCAGCTTTTATTTATTTATTGAGGAGATAACTTGTAGAATGATGTCATTATCGAGAATGTTTTCTAGGCAAACAATAGGGTACTTGTGTGTGAGGGAGTGGAAGAAAAGCAGGGTGTGTGTTTTGCTCAGTAATTGTGTTTTACAGGAGCAGTAACCTCACATCTACATCAGAGCGCAGCTAAAATCCTAATGCACCTAATTGATTTTTTTTTTTTTTTTTTTTTTTTTTTGGGAGGTGGATTCTTTTCCAGTAAAAGCATTGACTGCAATTTAAAGTGCTCTGCTGGCATTGAAGTGAAAATAAATAATTGTCAAATTTAGAAAGACCCAAAAAAAAAAAAAAGAACTTTGTAGAAGTCTGTTGCTTCCTCTTCTGCTCTGGTGTTGTAAAACACACAAAACAACCCCCCCCCCCCCCCCCCCCCCCCACACACACACACACAGATTTGTTAGAGGCATTGCAGGAATTGTGAGTAAATGAATCAGTGTAATCTGAAACCACTGTGCTGAGATTACAGAAATCCATAATCTGGGCTAAAGTATGCTCCAGGATCAGTCTTATTTCCTTGTAGCTGCAATGCAACAGACTCCCTCTGAGACAGTAACACAGAAAAACAGAACACACAACTGTGTGTCAGTTGTTACAGTGGAAACTGAGTTGTGTGGGTCTGGTGGCTAACTTCAGTCTTCGTTGTTGTTTAACTGTCTAACTCTTATTGCACTATTGTCTGAGTGAACATCTTGTCCTATCTCTATAGATCAACAGATTTCTGTGTAGCCAGCCCCTGATCTTCACAAACAGAGCCTTCACTCGGCACTACTTGTCCTCTGCTTCTCCCTCTGTGACACTTCATTTCATGTCCTTGTTCAGCCGCGAGCAGTTCACCTCTGATCTCATTGAAATGTAGTTCAGTATGCAGTAGTGCTGTGTTGTTTTGTTCTGTGCTGCCGTCCTGTCACATGGGTAATGTGGTGGGTGGTGCCCGTGAGAAAGACAGGCTGAGCTATTTATAGTCTCTGCAGTCCTGAGCTGGGCTGCTTTACAGCAGGTCTCCTGGCAGCAGCAGCAACAGCAGCAGCAGCAGCAGCAGCAGCAGCGTCTCCGTTTATCTTCGTTTATCTCCCCTCTGCTCTCCAATACAAGATCCACATGGGACCAACAAGCCTCACATATAAACATGTTTTAAATCAGCGGGTACAGTGACAGGATGGTTGTTCACAGTCACTCATGGGTGGAAATTTACCTATAATGGGCTGCACAAATAGCATCAACATCTGATCTGTTCTTTATTGTTGGAGCAACATACACAACAGATGACAGGTCAATGTAGTAATATGTCAAATATTGGCTCAAACATTAAGATAATTTGTCACAATGTTGGGTTCACAGTGTGAGATTGAAGGACTAAGACTGGACGGGTGTTGACATGATAAAGTTTGTTCCCTTATCACAACCACACAGAAATAACCGGCAAAATGAGTACCACGATTTGTTTTTTCCTATAAGAAATCTCCATTCTGTCTTTATAATGAGATAATTTCAAAATAATTTTCTGAAATTTATGTAGGCATTTTGCAACAAGAAAGAATAAATAATAAGTTGCTGCACAGGAATGAAGAAAAAGTAAACACAATTATCCAAAATACTTGAAACAAGTTGATCTCAATCGGAGGTCAGTAAACTTTTTTCACTAGTTTTTGGAAAAATTTTGACTTAAAACATTTAAACTGCAAACCACAATGACTTAATAAGAAGGAGATTTTTGCACTGTTGAAGCCAGTTGAACACATTTAAATCGGGTGTACAAGAGGAGACAATGACCGATAAATCATATTTTCAATTTCAGTGTGAACGGCCACAGTGTATCATTAAATTATGATTTATTTCTGTGGTTGACAGACCCAGTCTTGCATTTGTCAGCAGGCCCATCCTTTCCTAACAACCCTCCTGACCCCTCAGTCTCTGTCACAACAAAATAACTGCAACATAATCACATAACACCAAAGTGCATTTGTTAAAATCTACATTTATCCCTTTATATAATATCCCTTCTAACCTTTTCTGTAGATTTTCAGTTTTCCAAGAACATATTTGGCTCTAACACACAGCTATTTAGTCTCATTCCCACTTGAAATCCTAGATACTGTACTGGGAGTTACAGATGAGAGGTTAGGGGTGAACTGAGCTGGATTCAGGCCCGCAGCGTTTCATACTGTCACACTTTGGTTTTATTCACCTTTGATTTGACTTTGATTCGTATGAAAACAGCTGAGTTACACAAGCTGCCAAGAATTTCACCAATGCGGAATTACAGCTGAATTTGATTTAGTGGGAATTTTCAACAGTTCTTTTCAACTGGTTATTTTTGAGCATCTGTTTGCCTGGTAACATCTGATGATGTTGACATGAAGACATTTGACATTGAGTGATGGGGGGTTAAGCTTAGGGGACAGTCTCCTGAGTGTTTTTCTTGATTGCTGGACCACAGTAATATATAATATAATTTTTATATCTTTCATTTGTTCCCCACTTTCTATGGTTTAAATTGAACAATCTGGGCCATGTACACCTTCATTAACAAAAGCAAGTTTCTTTACTGACTGCTGTGAACTAAATTCTGTTTACACTTTATAGATGATTTGGTGACGTTGGGGGCGTGACCTGAGCCCAGCTGGAGAATGACATCTCCACCGCCATGTGATGAAGGACACCTGAAAGGAACAACCTCTGTATTGTCAAACCGTCTGAATGCTCTTAGTGTTTGTGGAAGGCTTTATCTCAATACGAGTGTCAGCCTTCTGAACAGCAAAGTTTCATCACTGAGGCCGCCCTCACTGAAGGCGTTTCAATGCTCGGTTTTGTGCTTGCCTTGCACATTGCACTCCAGTCCGCTTTTGAGTGCCTGACACAGATATGAGGTCACAGGATGAGGGGAAAAAAGCCTTCCCCTCTCCACTGAGGCCTGTGGGCTCTTCTGCCCGAGTAAACAAACAAGCAGGCGGCACTTTGCTTCCCTCAGGGGCCAATGATTCCCCTCAAAAAGATGTAAGAGCCACAAAGGCAGCTTTTAGATGCTGCTGCAGACAATCCCCTGAGCCGCTCCATGGCTTCCTATCGATTGTCAATATCTGGCGCCACTTAGGTGCATAGCAGCACCTTTTAGAAAGAAGGTAGTCTGTGTTTATGTACTGAAAATATACACAAAAAAGTTATTTAGTGCTTTCATGAAGCAGTGGGTTTTTGTCCGTTGTGCTATGAGGCAACAGACTTCAAGGAGAATGATGAAGCATTTGTGCTGTCTGTGTGATGCAGCTGGAAAAATAAATTAAAGCAATTAATCAGGGACAGAGGCATCATAATATGGCTTGTGGCTGCCATTTGTATTGTGTTTTTTTCCCTCGGCAGTACTAAAGTGTCACGGTGGTGGTTTTGTGTGACTGTGTTCTGCAGTCTGTTCATGATGGATGATTTCTCTGTGAGCCACTGGAGACTTGAGAGGCTTCTGTGTGAGTCTGCACCTGAACTTCTGTGTTTGTGAGGACAAAATGTTGCCATAACAATAAAAACACAAGCAGATACAGTTTAAAGGAGTAGTACACAGATTGAACAGATGAGTATAAGGTGTTTGTTAGTGAGACAGAGCCAATCTAGCTATTTCCCCATGTTTCTATCCTTTGTGCTAAGCTAACTGTCTGCTGGCTATAGTTTCATAGTGGATATAGTTTATAGTTTCATATTTACTGTACAAGAATGAGTGGGATCAAATTCCACATCTAACTAATTTCCCAAAATGGCAATAACAGAGGACAATATAATGTTAAATAATAAATGGTTAAGGTTTGTTTGTTTTGTTTATTTTGTGTTTTGTTTCTAGAACAGTGTGTGTAACCCTGTTTTATTTATTTACATATTTATTCCTTCTTTAATCTTCATATATTGTGTACTTCCTTCTGCTGTAAGTCCCACTACCTCCCCTCATTTAAAACATGAAACTATATTTAGGGTCCTCATATGTGTGCAGATACAACTGTATGTGTGCGTGTGTTTTTGTGTGAGTTTGTCTGCAGGCAGAGGCAGCATGAAAGCACAAGAACTAATGCCATGTCAGGTTACAAGTCCTTAGTTGCCCTCCTGTCTTTGTAAAGTGTGTGGTGTGTGTGTCTGGGCAGAGCAGACTGTGTTCCAGCCCAGCAGACTGTATCTACAGGACCGCATGTCTCTACTTGCAGATCTGATGGTGTGTTTTCATCTGACTGGTTCAGGAGACAATTGCAGGCTCTTCAAATGTTAGAGAAAATAACTGCACAGACATACATTTGCAGGTTTTACCTGGTACTAATAACATGAATGTGGGCAAAATTGTCTTTAAGCCCAATGTGACCCAGATGTGATCTTTCCCTGCCGTCACAACATATGTGAACATCTGTAAAATCTAGGTCACATAGGGTTATAAATCACGTTGGTTGTTGTGTCCTGCTTTCCCCATTTTGCAATCAAATTTAATCATTACACATGTATAGTAATCCAGACAGTCAGCCCCCTGCCCTACTTTTGCATCTGAGAGAGAGAGAGAGAGAGAGAGAGAGAGAGAGAGAGAGAGAGAGAGAGAGAGAGAGAAAGAGAAAGAGACAGAGGCACAGACATAGACATCAACAAAGAGACAGGAGGGGTGGGCATGGCAGACCCAGACAGTGCATGACACCAACTCCTCTGCTGCTCTGCTTTGGGAAAGATAGAGAGAGGGAGAGAGAGACGGGGTTGCTAGGAGACCTGGCCCAATGCAAACACAGCACCATCTGCTGCAGTGAGATTTGGAGTGGGTTAGCCAAGTTGGACAGAGAGAGAGAGAGAGAGAGAGAGAGAGAGAGAGAGAGAGAGAGAGAGAGAGAGAGAGAGTCAGCCCAAGAGGATCATTGGAAACAGCACTACAGGGAGAGGCAGAAGAGGACAGGGGGACAGAGGGAGGAGAGGAAGTGATAAAGGATGATAAAGGAAGAGGAAAGGGAGAAAAGAAAAGCAAGATACAAGAGTGGTGGGGTGGGGTGTGGGAATGAGGAAGAGAGGTGAGAGCAGGGAGGGAAGGGAGGAAAGAGGAGGAAAGTACACATGACGACAAGCTTGATTAATGTATGACTAACAGGTGTGACTGTTACACCACCCACTCATAACCCTCCTCTGCACACACATGCACACACACATGTAATAACACACACATCTCACTCCACTCTCAGAGAAAATCATCCTCGCCATATTTTCTGTATTTAAGTGAGATGTGATTTACGCTGGTGGAAGAGAAACAGAGCTGTTGCTGCTGTTGTTGGCTGTTATTGTTTTTTCGCAGCCCCCCTATAGTAACTGTTGATGCGCTTGTTACCATGGGGACATCTGATATCACTGCTCAGTCACAAAGCAAGTAAGGGCTAAACACCAAACTGCAGCGACAGCACTGTTGCAAGTTAGCTGGCAAGTTTAGCTAAAGCTAATTTACCCACTTATTTCCTGATTGATGTATCTATTTTGATGTCCTAACATCTTGGTTATTAAGTATGTAATACGTTTTATGTCTGTTATACATTATATACATAAGAGCCTTAAACTTCAAATAATTTCAAACCTGTGAAAAATGACTCGTGAAACTTGAGGTCTTGTTATAAATATACAGAAATAGTGATGGTTACATCATCAAGGTTATCCTGAATTTGTCTTGAGACTTCAAATTTAAAAACACCTGCATTATAAACTGACCCATGGCTAAAAGCCAGCCCTTTAAGCCAGCACCCTTTAAAGTGCAAACTCTATATTCCATACAGATATCAAGGTGCTTTTTATTAGATGAAGATCCAATGATATATAGTCAACATCAGCATCCTCCTTTACAAAAGACATTAAAATTGAAACATTTTCAGTAAAAAAGTAGTATCGTACAGCCAATGTGGGGTACCAGAGAGAAAGCATGACATGACCTAAATCATATTCATTCATCATCATATGGATCATAGATAAAACACAATACATTAACACTATTTACAGTCTGTAACACAGAGGTTGACATGAATGGTAATCCTCATGGTGAATACAGTAAATAGAATATATTCATATATTAAGATCTTTTGTTTACAAAATCATAATGCATTATATATATCACAGAGAAAGGCTATCCACAACCTTGGCTTTCAGGTATACACACACCCCCTTGTTTTGCAACACTTTGCCCAAGCAAAATGAGATCTTTTGTTTGGTCAACTTATTGTTGATGGGTGGGTTCTTTGGTTGTGCTGGGTTTAATGTCACGGCCTCCGACTGATGAGTCAGCTGCTGAGTGTTACTGACGAGAGTTATCTGTTTAGGTTTGAGTTTCACCATCTACAGGGCAATTTCTAGAGCAATGTTTGCAATAACAGGAAACTATGTGTGACAGGGCAACTAATTTTACTTTTCTAAACCAGGATCACATTTAATCTGTAATGCTTCTGTGCCATTGCAAGGGGATCTCACAGCTCAAGTGGACTGGGATGCAACTGATAAGATGTTGTACTACAGCACAAGGTTTCAGCGCATCTCTAATACGCACAAAGTGTTTTTTGTTTTTTTTATGTCACAAAAATGTGATGAGGACCGAGCACAAAACTGGTCAGAAAAGGTTAGTTTTAGATCATGCATGCATTAACGTTGCATTTCCACAGGATGGGGACAGCTATAATGGATTATCTCATTCGAAAATAATACATTTCCATCCAAGAACAGCACATCCAGCACATTAAGCAGGATCCTGGCCTTAGCAAAGAAAAGTTAGCATCAAGGTACCTGAGCAATGCTTCCCGTTACTGCTTCTTAAAATATTACCCAGGTGTCATAACTCGAATGCCCATGATGCGTGAGGAACATTTAGTAAGCTAACTTACATGGAAAAAATAAGAAAAAGAAAAATGATCAAAACCTGGGGGCAAAACCTAAGAATATAATGTTGGTGGTGTTGCTGCATTAAGGAACAAATGAATTCATTAACAGGTCTATCAAGTGCATTGCTTCATAATGCTGCCCAGTAGGTCTGTTATAATGTTTTGTGAGGGCCAGTTAGTGAAGCTCAGAGTAACAGCAGTAAAACAGCAGTCATCCCAGACTGAAAGAGAGCCTAAGAGTGATAGGTATTACCTTTTATACATATGTAGCTACAGTACACACCTCTGTGGTTGTGTATATACCTCGTAACTTCAGTAAGAGTAACTTACTTTTTGCTTTCTTTCTTTTTTTTTTGACTATTTGCATTTTCCCTTGGCCCATGAAACCAGTCATGCATTGGCCCTTTGTTTCTTCAAACTTTGCAGAGGACTGTTATGTGCATGATAGCAGGAGTTGTGTCTGTGTCTGACTGATCACTAGCTGTCCCCTCATCACAGGTACAACAGCAGACAGACGCTCACAGTGCGCACAAACTTTTGGGAATCCCAGCCATAGTTGCTCACCTGAGACACACTTATGTTGTATAATTCTATCTGGAAAAAAAAAGACGCAGCAGTGCGTCTGCCGACACCAGATATACAAGGGGAGGGATCAGCAGATCACTTTGCACGACTCCTGACTGTGTTTCGAAGGATGAATAAAACCCAGGGGAGCTGCTCTGCTGCTGCGAGGGCAAATTCCTGCAAGGTTTTAAGACAAGCTGGTGGCTGTCTGTCTGTATCTCTTTCACGGTCTGCCCACCCTGCTCATCCTGAACTGCATCACTGGCAAGACATGGAGTGGATCCCAGCCAGAAGCCATCAAACCCACTGCATAACTGGATCAGGATCTTTCTCTCCCCACCATGCTGAGAAAGTGGCCCACCCCCTCCACCACAACCCAACGCCCATGTGCTTGGGCCTCCGTGCCAAGCCTCAGCGCCAGGCCTCATCACTGGCCCAGCTGGCATGGCCCTGATCAGCTGGATTTGCGATAATCATCTTAGGTCATCTCATTCACGCTGTGGACAGAGTGAATGTCCGTCAGCTCTTCAACCAAGGCCAATGAACCCCATCTGGCCAGCCCAACTGGCCTCCTTATCTCTACATTTTGAGGATGTCTCCTAGTGGGTACAGAGAGAGTGTTACTACCTTTTTAAGAACTATCGAATCATGTTTCAGTAAAAGGAAAAAAAAACTGAAAATGAGATGTCTTGTATTGCTGGCCAGTCACCTAGTCCTGCTAGCTGTGTGTCAGCCTGCCTAGTCTGTCTCTCTATCAAGCTGGGATGGCTGGGACCTTGATGTATCCATGTGTTTGTGTGCATGTGTGTGAGTGTACATCAAGAGGCGTGGTAGGGAGGGATGGGCAGAGCTACAGAGGTTAATGGTAAATCAGCCAAACCAAAGTTACACACTCACCCACCACACATGGACCCCCTCCCTGCCCCCCCACCACTTCCTCCCATCCATTTGTCCATCTATCCATCCAGCCACCGAGTCCCCCCACCCACCCTCCCCTTCACTGCTGCGGTCGTGTCCTGGCTGTTCGCTCCTCAGTCCCAGCCGTTGTCCTTGATCATGTGGGCCAGCTCGATGATGAACTTGCCCTCTTTATACTTCTGACTGCTCTCAAAGGCATGTTCCTGGAGGGTGTGGCAGAGGGCAGGAGAGAGAGAGAGACAGCTTTTAATTCAAATGACATATGGACAGAGAATAATAATATGTTTATATCTCTGACAGGGAGCTGGATAGGGTAGGGAAAGACACTAGCCGCATTAAAGCCCTGCTCAGAGACAGTCTTTTCAATCCTTGACTCAGTTCTGGCCTGTCTCTACTCCTGGCTCTTTGGAAGCTGGTTATATAACCATCAGTCACTAAATGCTGCAGAGGAGCCTGCAGAATCACAACACTAACCAGACTGGACTGTCGTACCTTACAGTGGCATGAATGTGTTTCTAACCGCTAAGAATCTGTTGAGGAAAAAAAATACAAGGCAAAAGGCCACAGGTTTGAGCCTTACAACAGCCATCACTGAGGTAGAGTCTGCCCTAATTTTGCAGGCTGCAACATGCGTTTCTACTGTTGAGTATGTGATCCAAAATTCCTCTGGAAAATATGAATGGGGTTTATAAGAAAAACCAGAGCCTGAGTCTGAGCTACACAGAAGTTTATCAGCTTGACTAAGTGTTGCTCTACTGAGTAAAATATGTCAACTCCCACCATAATTGTACATTTCAGTTTTTTCCTTATCATACATATGCTGGCTGCAAAATGTCAATCATTTGAAAAACATGACTGCATCAGTCGTTAGCTTAATGAGATTCTGTAAATCCAGTAAGTAGCTCATGATGAAATCTAAAAGATCAGCAATAAAAACTAAGTTTGCAGAATGGCTGATGCTTTCGTTTACATCTAAACTCTTATATCAGCCTCAACTGTGCTTTATCTTTAGCATGCTAACATTAGCATTTAGTATGTGTGTATATGTTTTTGATTAACAGGTGTTTCTCATGGTGGTCATGCACAGCTAATTCCACCTCCCATCTCCCCAAATGATCTTTTTCTGGCCCCAGTAACTGACCATGATAGCAGCAAGCAGTAGACCTACCTAAACCCCTTTAAGTAAACACTGTATACAGGCACTGTTTTGACACAGCTCCTGTTTTACTGTTTCATACTTTCCATTTTGGATTATACACTAAACAGCAGCGTTGCTAATCAGTGCCATAAAAATGGCAGAAAAATGACAACTTATGATTACTGCCCAAGTCTATTAACAACCTCACGTTCTTCCTTCAAAGCCCACTCACTCTCTCTGTAAGCCTCTCTTTAAAGTGCCACACAGCAGGCCAATACAAATGTTCTTTCATTGCAGAGCGTCTGTACCTTGTTTTGTCTTTGGCTATTTTAGTTCAGAGATGCAGACGCACGTCATCAGATTTCTCGGTGTAGAAGTGCAGTAGGTCAAGCCTCTCAAAAGAACTTTGATGAGTGCAGAAAAAAAACACTGCTGCAACTAATACTAATGGCAGCCCTCCATTAGGCCCTATCTAGTTTCTGTGAGCTTGTGCATGCATGTGACCTCTTTTTTCTTTGCCTTGTGGGGTCCTGACAGGAATAGAAACTACCCAGAAAAGTAGCTGCTTCTGAAGCTGGTTTGCCAGGTGTTTACCAGGCGTCATAAGGAAAATAGTTATTTTTAGGTTGAGAGGTTAAAGAATCGGGTTTAAGGTTAGACACATAGCAGTGAATGTTATGGTTGGAGGTCAGGCAAAGAGCGCTGGTCAATTTGGCTTTCTCAGAAGTCAAACAACAGGGATACTGTGTGTGTACATGTGTGTATGTGAGTTAACCCTTTAAGGATATAGTCACGTGCCCCATAATGTAAACTCTCACCTCCATGCTGACATGGTTTACCAGTGACAGCTGCACATGTTGAACTCGGGTAATATATGAAGACAGCTAACTAGAGTAGATCCTGTTTGGTTCACCCCGACATGAGACCTAAAATGCCATCTGTACTAAATACATACTGCATGTGTATTTTGACATGCTATATCACTGCTTTACAGAGGCTCTCGCTGTATACACAGCTCTAATATTAGCCAGAGCTACACAGTGAGGCTGTCAAGACTATTTTAACACATACACTGGTAGGGTGTATGAGTTTAATCAGCAACACTCAGCAATGACAGCTATGATGAAAATTAGCCAAGTTTCAAGTTTGAGAAACCTACGAAATGATAAATCGAGCCCTGCTCAAGATGTCACATAAGATAAACCAAGACTTCACCTTCTTGTTTCCAACTGCCCTGAGAAGTCTAATTAATAATTCAGACCACAGCTGTACCTTTGCGTTGACCCTGAGAGAAGAGAAGGTCCTAACATGATTAGGGTGTAAATAAAATTAGGGTGTGCTATAATAGCAACCTCCCAGTTTATCATTCTCTAACCTTGAATGCAGTTTGTGGTGCTGTGCATCAAATCAGGCAAGGACACTCACATATTTCCAGCCCAGGGTCGTCTTGCAGTTCTCACAGTAGATATCTGCTACAGCATGCAGGCCTGTGAGCAAAACTCTCTCCTCTGCAGGGCCACACCCGACGTTCACCCTGAGAGAGGGAAGTAGGAGGAACGGAGACACAAACGGAGACAGAGTGAGAAAAGTTTTTCAAAAAATAGCCTTGTGAAATTGGCTTGAGTTGCTCAGTTGCATGTACTGTATGATGTGCTCAGAGTGAGTCACTGCCTCACACCCACTCACACAGTGCTTACTGATAGGGCACCAGGCCGGGGAGCATAGATTCAAACAGCCTAATTTTCACACTCAATTCAGTTGATAATGACGGCGCTCTGAGGCACAGGCTGGCTCCCTCTAGACTCAAGCTTCAAAAGCAACACGACTACTATGTGAAACAACCTGTATTATAAACCCATTTATAGTTATATAATACCTGAGCGTGTCAGATCCCTTGTCTCCCATTTGTCCAGCATATTTTTCTTAACACATAGTGTCACTGGTAAAGTCATTTCTAAACAGATGGGTTGAAATGCAGTAAGAGAGGTTTGGCCCTTTTGGATGGATACTCACACTGAGTTGAAGAGGTATGCTCTGCCCTGGCTGCCCTGGAACGACTGCAGAGACAAAACGGGACAAAGATGAAAAGGCTGTAACAAGGATCTACCCTTTCATACAGTGTAATAACTCTATAAAAAGACATAAGCATGCATATGTATTATATTGCCATAATGCTTCAGTCAAATAAGAGCCCTGGTTTGGTTTCCTAATTAAAACGCCCACCTTTTTGAGGGTGGGCCAGGCCTTCACTTTAACAGAAGTTCTTATTTTAAAACCTGTAGACAAAACCTATCTACTTGCTACAGATAACATCATGACTGACTTATGCATAAGTAGCTTTACCTTTAGCTATGCAGCCTATATTTGCCACGAAACAGAAGTGACACATTAACCAGATTTGTCTGGGACAGCTGTCTTACAACCCAGCAGAGGGCCCTTGTGCACAGGTGAGCATGTTTTCATAATTGCACACGGAAAAAGTGATAGCGCATTCATAATCCAATTTACTAACCAGCTTATAACATAATCCCATGCACAGACAATAGTGTGGCAGCATCTGACACAGACATACAGGTGTTCAGCCTGCTGTTTATGTTTATAAGTCCTCATGTGTCCTTCCTCTTTTAAATCTTCAGTGCTCGTCCTTTTAACTGCTGTTGACTCTTGTAGATCATGTTGTGTAATATTAACTGTGATGTGAATTTAAAGAAACAAAAACTATGAAGTAAATTACTTGCATCTAAAGTAAAACATTACTCATGATAAAGCAAAACATGAAGTACATCTGCCAGTGAACTAGAAGTCCTTTTTTTTCAGTCTGTAATAATTAACTGCCTGAAAAATACTGTCCTAATGGTTTCCAGGGGAACCTGCTGTTTGTAAGATGAGTCAAGTCACTGGAGCAGAGTGCCGCTGTTGCCGCCGGTTACCTTGGAGATCAGCTCGTCGTGGTTGGCCAGGTGAGCTCGGCAGTGGATGCAGCTGTAGGTTCGGTGGCAGCTCGGCAGGTACGCCTGGAAGGTCTTGGAGCGCGTCATTCTGACCATGGGCGGTGTTGGCGGGCGGTGCAAGAAGGGACTGCCAGCCCAGGTCGGCTCACAAGGGAAGCACCGCAACACACAGGTGAGGGCCGTGGTGGGCGGTGGGTCGGGAGGCGAACACCTGAGCACGGGGAGCATAAAACAGCAGCTAATGGTTACATGGTTGTGTAACAGCTGCTTCCTTAAGCTGATGTTGCAAACTGAGCCACAGGTGTATAACTGGTGATGGGATTACAGTCTGCTCTGCGGATTTAGAGAGTTCTCCAACCTGCTTGCATCTGCGAAACTCTTAAAACCTCAAAAAGCTATAGTGTGATGAGGCACTGTGCATTATTGATGAGCCCGTGTCCCAGGCTGAATCACTGAATTTCGCATTTCATTTTCAAGCTGAAAACACTGAAGGACGTCTACTACGAGAGATTTATTCAAACACGGTACAGGTTTCCTCACACAGGAAACCACCGCATCTAACAAGTGATCAAGTCTCAGCCCTTCAAGAAAACAGTTTGTGCTGCCAAAGCAGGGACAGACAAAAAAAAAAAAGCTATTTTGATAGTTTCTTGGTTTAAGTCATGTATGTATCTCCAGGGAAGGCGAAGATGATGACGATTGTTCATCTATCACCAGGTCAAAATGTGTCCAATGTAGGAATTTAGTTCATGAATTAATTCTTGCGAAACTATGTTGTGTTTAATGCAAATAAGCAGAATTAAGACGGTGAACTTGGCAAAACTTATACCTGCTAAATATCACTATAGGACCATGTTAGCATGTTATCAAAGCACAGCCTACAGAGCTGCAAGCATGGCTGCAGACTCTGTGTCTTGTTTAGGCTCAACTACTAAATATTCTCAAATGTGAGTACTTACTGCTTTCCTCCAGTTTTCTATCATTGTAACTGTAAGCTTGGGTTTTGCACTGTTGGTTGGATGGACTCTTGGGAAAATATGACTATTTTAGCTCTTATAGACCAAGTTATCAATAAATCAAGTAAAATCAGGGTAAAATGTTAGAAAACCAAAAATCTAAAGTCACTAGTTGTAGGTTCAGATTCTTGTCCAGCTGTCTCCACTCTGTTCTGACTCCACTTGAATGGAGGCCTTTTCAATACACACAGGCAGCAAAGCATTCTGTGTTTAAGTCTATGAGTCTGCAGAGATAATCTGCTTAGCCTAGCACAACTGTGAGGATCATGCTATGCTCTCTCCATGATATCCAAATAGACCGGGCCCTTAAAATACTTCTGCTGGTATGCCCTGGTGACTGAGAAGATTAGCAAGCTGGCCTGGGAACCCATCCCAAAGGCTTTGGGCCAGGAGGACAGGCGTATGCTTTGACTAACTGTACAGGAGAAACTAAATGGTTAGAGGCCTGTGCTCTCTACCTTGTGGTGCAGTTATAGTCTTTGTGGCTTTATTGCTTAATGCAACTTTAATTGTGATTTCAGTGATGTGGCTCTGCTGCTGAACACATCATCTCAGGCGCAGGATTTAATCTAGTTTTATCCCCCAGTGGTACTTTTCATACAGTCATTGAGGAGCCTCGCTGAAACCCAGTATATGCAGCTTTTATTGTCTACCAGTCTATTTCACATTATGTTCTTTCTAAATTTAAATTAATACAGAAACCATGACCTTTCTAACAAAAGTATTTATTTTTTGCAGTTTATAAGACTATGACTCTGTATATAAAAATTCTGATAAAACTTTATGAGTGGTTTCATCACCTTCACAATATGTTGTCCCATTCTGTCTCCTCTCCTTCCTGTCTGTCTTTACTGAACCATCTGGAAAAACTAATAAAATACTGAATGGGAGCAGGAGGCCTCTGTGAGTTCAGGACAAACAACAGAGACAGAGAGAGAGAGGGGGAGTGTGGCCTCTTTACTTTACTGCTCTGCAATATGATTGTTTTTAGTGTCGGACGGAGGCTGATAAAGGCTCCAGTGCTGATGGGAAGGACCGGGGGGATATAAATAAATAAGGCGGTGAGACATGCCCTTGTTTTCTCTCCTTTGACTCGATGCCAGCGGCGTGGGATTGGGGCACAAAGACACGCTCAGTACAGTTGTCAGAGTTGGCCCCTGACAGACACACACACACACACACACACACACACACACACACACACACACACACGTACATACTGATGTTTAACCCAAATCACATTTTCTCCTCTCGATCCAGAAGCACCCAGTCATCTGAGAACTGTTCAAAATATTGAGTCCTGCCGTATAGAATCAGATACTATTGATACATGGTCCTCATTTGTCCAGAAAACCTTTTCCTACCTTTCCTACTATATTTAGACTTTTATAAAAATGTAATTATTAACAATTAGTCATTCACTGATTAGCTGGAATAAATAAAACTGACTGGCAACTATTTTCATAATCAATTGCTTGTTTAAAAGATTTCTTTTAAGTAAAAACAATTGTTTTTGGTTCCAGTTTCTCAAGTGTGAAGACTTTCTCTTTTTCTCTGTTTTATAAACTGAACATATTTGGGTTTTGTACTGTTGGTCAGACAAAACAAGACATTTGAGAACATCACCTTGAACTTAAATAAATTGTGAAGGACATTTTTCACAATTTTCTTGTATTACAAATAATTGTTATTCTCAGCCCTGCACATGATAGAAAATTTGCAGCCTGATTACAGTTAAGTAATTAGTCTTAGGTACTGGAGGTAATCTAGGAATATAAGCTTCAAACTAAAGCTTCAAATTTAATTACATTAAATTTAAGCTTCTTCTTTTAAGCCTCTGCTGTTGTATCTTCGACAAGTCACTCAGGCTAAAAGTATCAGCGAAATGTCTGAAATGTAAATGTGATGTCCAGAAGAGATGTTTACCCAGACTCACTGCTGCAGAAACAGCTCTGTGTGATGCTGTCACATTTGGCTGTCAGCATGTTAACGTAGCGCATGTCATCACGCACTAATGTGCCTTTTACAGAGCGATATTCAACAGCAGCCCAGGATTATAGTATTGCACGTTTTACACATCTTCTCATGGGTCATATATAATCCATGTGGAGTTCTCTCTGCTGTCGCTCTCTGAAGGATCACTTCATTACAGCCCAAACAACAGCGTGCCACTGTATGTCAGCGGCTTTGAATGAACACTGATACTTTCTAACTGTCATTAAAAATATATTCTAATACAGTTACAGTGTGTGAAGCACCAAATTTGACTTATCTGCCAGCCATTAGGCAGTTATGATAATTAGCTGTTTCCTACAGTTCTTTATATAATTGTAAACTGAATATTATTGGGTTTTGGATTCTTAGTCGAACAAGCGAGACTTCTGAAAACTCGTGGCAAGCTTTTATTCACTCTTCTCCGACACTGTATAGACCAAATAATTATCCAAATAACAGATTAATAGATAATGAAACAATGAAAATAATGGTTAGTTCCAGCTCAAGAGATGTCATGGCTTTGATTTAGCAGGCATAAATTCCACTGATCTGGCCAAGATGTTTCTTTGATACTGTTTTATATCAAGGATCAAGGAACTTTTATTGTCATACCAGTACATTTAACCGTCATCAAAAGTTAACTTTGGTCTGTCTCATACACGTCCTAATGACAGGTTTACTACACATCAAAAAAGAGACAAGAAGACAAGAAGTTCACCAAACATGAAATAAACAGTAAGTAAGTGAAAGCATACACAGGAATGAGAACTACATTAAACAGATGAAAATGTCCTGGACCTGTTTAAAGCAGGACTGTGATGCTGTTTGACATTTCATAACAATTTCCATCAGTTTCCAAGAACAGGGCCATGCTCATCTTGGTGGGTGGACATGCTCGAAAATCATTTTGCAAGGCAACATTGTTTGTGGGAACAAGGATGTTGCTGACACGCTGTAAAATGCTGACGCAGAGTCAATCCAGGCTGCTTTGCACTAAAAAAACCTCTTTGACAGAATAACAAATTGCATAAATGATCAGATGACTACAGAAACTGATAGCAGAAATCCCAACAGGCTCCAGCAACAGAGCATTTTATCAAAACTGACATATCAGGGCGAAGGCTGCCTGCATAACCTCAGTGCGTGTCTTTGGTGTTTGTCCATCTTTTACCAGTTTATCTTTCAGCCCGCCTGGGTCTTCTCTTCATCTGTCTCTATGCCTCTCAGCATGTTTGTGTATTTACTTTTTTTTTTTTGCTGTCACTCTGTCTTTTCATCAGTCCTGCTGCGGGTCTTTTGAGGTCACCGAGCTGTCCATTCTGGTCATTTCTGGGTGTCATCACAAAAGGCTACGTGCCATGAGTCTCACCCGCCAAAAGGCCCCTTGTATCCAAAGCAAAAAAAACCTTTGTTATGTAACACACTGATGCTGCTGCTGCTGCTGCTGTTTCTGACAATGATCGAGAGCAGGAGAAAGAAAGAGGGGAGGAAGAGATATGAGGGAGGTGAGCACCCGACAGGGACAGGGAGGTAGCTATATGAACATAGAAAGACAGAGGGAATAGGTAGTGCATGTCCCTTCAGCGCTGGATGAGCTGTGTGTCCTACACTGCCCACAAGCTGCACTGACACAGTTTCTGTACTTCATGTACTTTCATACCGCTCTCCATTCAGAATTACACCAAGGCCAGCAGCATACAGCAGCATGACATCACTGACTAGAGGAGGAAAAAAACTCCCCCCTCGTATCAAGTCTCACTGATGCAAGCGATGCCCCTTCATCCCAGGTGTGAGCGTGTCTGGTTACTGTTGCTGTGTTTTATCTGTACTTTCTTCTAATCTTCTTCTCTTGGTCCTGCACAAAGAGGGAGCAGTTCCACAGAGGGTGGTGCCTGTTTTCAGGTGCTTTTGTCACACGTGTTACATGTATATTTCCTCACAAAAAAACCCCTAAAAGAAACACAATTTGAATGCTTACCATCTTGCTTGTTCATTGTTCTTCTAACTCGTACTGTTCTCATTCATGTCTGTGCATCATTTCTAAAGCATCTCTGAGAGGCTAACAGTGATGTGACAAAAAAAGATTCTGAGGCCTGTGAAACTATAGGCACATCACACTGTACACGTGTGTTTATGTACACAAGTCCTGTCTGTAAAGATCACCTTTCAAGTTCTGCAACTCTCTGACCCCCCCCCCCCCCCATCTTCGATCACTGTGTATTGACCCCTCACATGATCAATAACTATCTGCATGCACGCTCAGCAATGAGAACAGATCCCAAAGAATGGAAAGTTGTGACTTGATACGGGTGTTTGTCTATATGTACTCACGTGGACTTTATTTTATAGATTTTTTAAGGTGGGGGTGGGCCTGCAGCATTTTCACCCGCTGGTCTACCTGTCACTGACTTGTACACGATGGTGGAGTGACAGTGTCACATCATCTCGGTGTAACACATCAATAAACACACACAAAAACATGCAGGTTTAAGCTCTACAGCATTTGTGTGTGTTTCTGTGTGTGTGTGTGTGTGTGTGTGTGATTACTGGGATGAATCAAGTCACAGGCAGTGGCGCACTTTATCTGGGGCAGAACTTCAGCCACCACACGGAGCACAGATGGCAGGGATGCCTCAGCTCAGCAATGCTTAAAGCGCGCACGCGCACGCACGCACACACACACACACACACACACACACACCACCCGCTTTGGAAAGCTTTAACACATCTGCAGTGACAATGACAGATCGATGATATTCAGGTGATTGGCGTCAGAGTTTATGATCACGTGAGCGTATTGCATGATAACCCGCATCGATCATCGCTGACGCGCACAATCGCGGTCAGGCGCGTGCGCGCGGATGATGGCGCATACATGCAGGACTGCCACCACAAACAGCACGCGTCCTAATAATAACCACTAGATACTGTAGCTCCACTGCAGAGTAGACTTCAGCCGTCCCATCCACGGAGAAACCATCAGTCCACACATGAATAATAGTTATGACAATTATCTAATGCGTGTTGGCAGGATACAAAACCACAAACTTGTCTTTTTGTTGTCATTTTACAGCATGTGTACTTGCAGTCTGTGTTAAAAGTTACCTCGATTTAAAAAAAGTATTGGACAGACTGTACATGACTACATAATGAGCTCCATGGAGCGATATAAAAACAGTGCGTAACAACAAATGCAGCACAGTGACAAATAACGCGGAGGAAATAATTTTACCTTTGAAGGGAAGAAAAAGCGGATCTCCACGTAGCCTAGAAAATGTCGCACCTCCTCGTTTTCCTCGTGGCAGTGCCAATCCTAAACCCCGTTTCGCATTCCTTCCCAGGCAAATTTCCTCTCCTCTCCGGCCCTGGTAAGTCCTGCAGAGACGCAATGTTTTGACGCGCAACGATGCTCAGCAGAGTTTAGACGAGTCAAAGAGGCAGAGTGCTGAAACAGCCAGCCGGAGCGACACGATTCACTCCCACGTACTTCCGCGTTCGCAGGAAAACCGTCACAAAGTTTAGATGGTTTTCTTTTGGTGAACAGAACAATGTATGTCCTTTCCGTCCATACTGCTGTAATGCCTAAAGATAGTTGTAGTTAATACTGTCCAAACACCATGTCACGCATTCTCAGAATAAGAATTGCGACAGTTTATCGCGACTCTTTGTTGCTCTGTTATTGTTGTAAATAAATCATTACTGTATGAATTCTTGTTTTTCTGAGGCTAGATTTAAACAGTCGAGTCAGTTTACTTTTTTTTAGACAAACGTGTTTCTACAAGTTGAAATACTGAACCGAGCGAAAGGAGAAAGTTAAAATTATAAGAAAGTGATTTCCTACTCTTATTTACAATCACAACGTTGCTTTTTCATATCACGGTGGCGGGAACCCTTCACTTTATTATTTAATTGTTGGTTTCGAAACTCTCGCCTCTACTCATGAAGAAACAACTAAAGAAAAAAACAACCCTATCAAACGTTAGCACAACAAGCCATTAGCGCACATAGCGGAGGACGTGAATCATCTTGACAGCCGAGTTGACGATCTTCGGTAAAATTCACACTGGCCATTGACTTCTTGAGTAAATGACAGCCGCGTCAGCCAATCAGCAAACAGATAAGGCATAGCAACACCGCGGTTATTGGTCAAAGGTAGAGGCGAGTAACCAATAATTTCACTGAAAACTCACTTTTTTTTTTTTTTTTTAAAAACCACTGAACTCTCTAGAAAGCACACATGCTGTCTGCGAGTGTAGTTTTATTAAAGGATTTAAAATAAGAGCGAGAAAGACTTCACCTGTTCCCGTAAAAGTGTGTAATAATAAGTGTCTTTCTTGTTGCAAAACATGTCTTCATTAAGTCATAAACATCGCTTCATTAACTTTTCCAGTGCAGTGAAAACTTCTTGAATGCCTCCGGTCTGCAGCGCCATCTCCTGTCAGTTTATGGGTAGTTAACAAATATTTATCTATATAAATTGGCAAATTTCTGATGCCCAAAGAGGCAAAAAATAAAGTTATAAAGCTGTTATTCTACTATACATACACACCACTTATATAACAATATTTCAATTTTTTATTGATAGTGATAAAAATAACCTCTGGCCAAACACCATATGGGATAAGGCATTTTGATAGCCCCAAGCAGCCAGGTCCCACACACTGGTTCTGTCAAATTCACAGCATATTCAAACACAACAACGTATCAAATATTCATTTGAGCATGCAAAACAAAATGTACACTCAGAACTACACAGGCTATGTAGTCAAAATGTTCAAGAGTATATTCATTAATGTAAGATCTGTAAGATAATTGGTAGATTGCACGTCTTTCTGTCAAATAATTATTTTGGATGTACAGGTGTTATCAAAATAAAGCAAAATATCAGATATCAGATTTACACCTGTGCAGATTTCACTAGTACAAAATGACAGACAACACACGTGATTAAAACTCCAATACTGCTTTGACTGTAAAATACTAAACAATATACAGTACATTCAACCAGTACTACATTCATTACTGACCCTCACTGTGTGGTCACAAGTCTGAAACAAAGAATGTCAGTGGTATGATAATCCTAATAACCTTAACACATTCAGACTGTGACACCCACAGCAACGTATTGCAGGTCAATCCCTGTTTTTAAGAAATTTCTTATGACTGAAATACAGCGATCAATTAACAAGTATCAGTGACTCTACCCTGTTGTCAGTACACTTTTTTCTTAAATATGAAGTTCAATGCTGTTGACCATCAGTGACAGAGGTGAAAAAGGTTGGACTCATTACTAAAATAAGCAAGATGAAGTTCCCTAATTTGTGCAAAATTTCCTCAGTCATTCCATTTGATTCAGAGAAAAATCTAGAGACTAAGCAACTACACATAAACATACAACTAAGTAGCTATGCAACATATAACCCAACAACATAAACAATACAGTGGTTTTAACAGAACAATCCAAAGTTCAGTTGAATTAGCTTGTGCTCAAATGTATTGTAAGTATGGAGCAGTAGCGCTCCTGACCTCGGCACTCAACACTGTTCAGCTGATTCTAAAACTCAGTGGAGCTGAGGACCTGTCACTGTTATTGATGACAACTTTTTGTCTGCATCTGGCCTGTATAAAAATATCTCACAACTGCTTAGATTTGTGTATTATTGCATGTGCTAAGTGACAGTCAGATTGTAAAAAAGAGGGAAAAAAACATCCTGCAAAACTTTATGTAGCAGCTGATAAATTAACACTACATTTCAACATCAAACTGCATCTGGTGTTTTACAAATGGTCATTTACTTGACGGCAGTAAAAAAGCTTAAATAAAGTCTTTATACCAGTAAAATTTAAAAAACAACAACTTTCAAGTCAATAGCCATGAATCTATTATTAACTTCAAGACTAATAAGACTTGCAAACAGTATATTGCGATGGCCATTTAGTCCCATTCTATAGATATACTTTAAAGAATTAAATAGCTTTGTAATACTAATCTCACACTGTTGTCTAGGTGTGTGACGAGGGATAAAGATAATATAAAGCAGGTACAACATGTGTCTTTTAAGTGTATTTTATGTGCCTGGTAACACAAAAACAACTGGCTCTTCAAACCAGGGGAGTAGTAGCCCTGCTGGAATGCATGCAGTAAAAGTGGGTGCATGTTGTGGGGGCTGGTTTGGCAGGTCAGTCAGGTTGAAGGATAATCAGTGGTGTGTGTTTAGGGGTGGAGGGGGGGTAGGTTGTGGCAGGTCACTGAAGCTTAGAAATGCCATTCCTGTCCATGAAGTCCTTAAGCCTGGTAGGAAAATCTGTCATAACTCCTGTGGCTCCCAAGTCAAATGCCCTCTGAAAGTCGTCCTCGTCATTCAGCACCCATATGTACACCTGAAATCAGATGCAGGACTCTTACAGTTCAAACGCACACAACACAGACCGGCAGTCTTAACAGTGGTGTTAGCAGACACTCCGGCCTATTTTTGAACTTGTAAGAAACTCGGACACTTCCCAGTAACTGCTTGTAGCTACAGCGCAACACTGCAGCTACAACAAACAGCTCTCAGCACACAGACAGGCTGGCTCAGCATTGATATTTTATACTATGGAAAGTTCTTCTTGGAAGTGAAGCTAATTCAGGGAAAGTGGCTTAACCTTGGACACAGTTCTGTACAAAGGTATCTAGTTCCTCTCAACTATGTGCATGTCAACACTGGATACACTGTTGTAGAAAAAAACCCTATAATGTAAACAGGAACAAAAATTAAAGAAACACTATGATAAATTGATTTAACAGGGAAGTGGCCACTGGTCATTATTATGCATACACAATGTACATTTATCAATATGGAGCCACTATGTATTCAGTCATCTATATGTTTAAGTTTTTTTTTTTTTTAATCTCATTTGTGAAATAAAAACTACAGAGAGTACATAACTGTGGTTTTACCTGTATTCCCCTGGCAGTGAGATGCTCAAACAGAGTCTTCCTCATCAGCAAACTGCAAGAGAAAAATAAATACTTAAGTATATCAACAGACTGAGCCACTTTGAAATTAAAATAAAGGGGACAGGCGGCTTTTATAAGTTTAAAGAAAAAAGTGATTTACGTGTCTGCCAGCCAGGTGATGAATCGCTGACTCCTTGTTAATCTGCTAGGATCCTTTAGTCTGCAGAATCACAGAGAAAAATGAAATAGTTTAAGTGAAATTTGAAATTTGCATTACAGGTTAGGTGATGTACAAAATGATAACATACAGCTAAATTTACTCATGTCAAACACAGTCCACAACAGCTGAATGAGATGAGTTCAGGGGACATTCTGGGGACTGTTGAAATTTATTCTAGGAAAACGAAGGAAATCATTAACTAAAGTAGACGTAAATTAGAATATTTGGAAGAAAATGTACACAACAAACATCAACCAACAATCCTGAATCACACAATAAGTTGTCAAGCACATGGAACACAACAGACTGATGATCCATGTACGTAGAACAACAGTGCAACAGTGTTTAAGGGGAGAATTTGTATTAAGCAACTTTAGCGCAACATAAAAACTGTAGAATAGCAGAATTGTGAAAAAGGAAATCACTTAATCCTTAATGAATGTTCAGCATGTTTAATCTGCTCTGTGACCATAATCCTTATGATCACCTAACACACACCCTGCAGGCAAAGGGTGTGAATGTTTCTTTTAATGACTTAATTGGTGAGTGGGACCATCTTTCAAACCACATCATGGCCCAGATAACAGAGACAGAAAGGACAAACACACCAGTTAACAAGGTGAGGAGGGTCCATCTGAGCCAGGAAGCACAGGAAATTTTAAATACATTTAATCCAAAAAGAAACAACCTAAAACCTAAAGAATCCACTCTGATATCAATATCAAGCCATAGTTCGGATTTTAAAAAGAAAATAATCTCACATTTCAACAAACAGCACAAGGTCCACTTACTGGAAACTTTCCAGAGCATTCAACCACATCTTGTGGCCTACATTAGTGTATGCGGTTGGCTCACAGTTAAGTACAGAATTTCGGTCTCATGAAAACCCTCTTGTCTCTGTTCAAGGTTTGTCTGATCAAGGCCACAAGATATGGCCGGAAGGTGTGGCAGTTTCCCAGTAAGTTAAGTCAAGCTACTATTTTCCTTTCCATTTCCTTTAATTCCTTACACTGCTCACTCTGAACACCATTTAGGTAATATGTTTTAACCATGAATGATCAAACTGTAACACTAAGAGAACAATTAATGTTTTATGTACAATTTTAATCCAGTAATTTGTGAAAGCATTGTACATATGAACAAGTCTTTGTTTTCCCTAAGACACACTGCATATTTCACCTTGGCCAGAACTTTAAACTGAACAGTAAGTTTGTTCATGTTTGTGTCTTAGAGTTTGGAGCCAAAATTGTTGTTTAAACCTGCTGAGACCCACTAAAACCTGTCAAAGTCAGTCAGTACAGTACATAGGGGGTAAAAATCTTAAATCTTACATCGGGGGTAAAACAGACCCGCCTACTATCAAATGTTTTGTACTTGTAGACTGATACTGATCACCTCTGGTGGAGTGTAGTGTTACTGTTGTTTCTTACTGACAAAATAGAACTGTAGAGGATTTGTATCTGTGTCATGTTGTACAACAGCCATGGACAAATAATGAGTCTATGGGCCCGTGGGAAAAAACATGTAAAAGCCTCCCAGCTCTCCTACACAAGAGAAAGACCCACAGATTCAAACAGATATCAGGCTTTGTGGTTGTTTTGTGTCTTTTTTTGTGTCTTTTTTTTTTTGCGTCTCTGTGGTGGTTTTATGTCTCTTAAGTCACTTCAGACAGACTCTGGCCCAGGGGACCCCTGACCTCTTAAGACTTTAGGCCTGTGCCCAGTAGGCCTGTTCAGTAATCCATACAACCTGTAGAGCACAGTGCTACTTTGCTACTTTTTCCAGAAGCTCTTTACATGGATCTCATTTTTCATTTTTTATTTTTATGTGTGAACTTACTTGGTGATAATGGAGGGCATGGGGATCTCTAGGAACTGCTCCTTGAGGGGAACAAAGGGCAGAAGGCCAGTGTAGAAGAGGCCCAACAGCTGCAATACTCTGGGAAAGCTGAACAACACTGGAATTCGAGGGTTCTGCAAAACAAAAACATACAAACAGGATTCAGGGTCAGTTCCCTTGTGATTCAGGAATACATTTACTCCATCCATGGTAATTAGTGATGGTATGAGTCTATATATAATACTTACAGTCTATATCCAAATGTCATTAAAATAAAGTCATACACCTCATGTAACAGTACCTCTTTGTAACACTTCTTGACTATCTGGTTGCTGGCGTTGCCCCACACAGTCAGATGCTCTCTGTCATACTTAACGACCAGCTCAGAGACCTGCATGGGTCAAAAAGTCACCGTTACAAAAACTCCACACAATGAAGTACATGTTACACTGGTGTGAAACATGAATCAGAAATTTTATGCTGCCATTTAATACTGCTTAGTGCCAAACAATTTCTGACACAAAGATCTGTGAATAGTAACCGCTCTTAAAAGGCTATGGCATGGAAAATGAACAAAAAAAAGACAGAGAGAGAAAAGCAGGAGAAGTGTTTGATAAGAGGGTTAAAGTCCTAAGAGAAAATGCACACACACCTTTTTGATCAGCGTGTCGTTGTTGACCTTGATGTCAATGTTGACAGGGGTATTAGGGAAGGCATCAAAAACGTCCCTGAGGAGAGGGATGCGTTTGTCCTCTCCACCTTCACAGAAACACTCTGCACAGACAAGTGAGAAGAACAGTCAGCTTCAGATTAAACTAAACATATTTAAGTTGTGGGGTTTTTTTTGTCCAGTAGTTTGTAAACTAAAAAACGTGTTTTCTGTGAAATGTCATATAAAAGCATTCACTATGTTAAGTAGTTCACTGTGATTTTAAATTCTTTTGCAGACATACTGACCCATTGTACAAGGTAAACTTTAAATAAACACAATATTTTTGCATTTGTACACTCAGAGAAGCACACTGACTACAGATGTGGCTGAGAATACATCTGTATGTGGGTGGTGTTAGCTTTGTAGTAATTACACCCGTCATGGGTATGTGACACTCACCCCTCTGAAAAGTTACGCCCAGCTTGCATAGGTATGGAGGTAGCTCCTGGAAAGAGCACAGTGCACAGCAAAGTGGTTAACAAACAAGAATTATAGCCTGTTATCAAAGCCTGTATGGTCAGGGCAGGTGGAGACACTAAGATTGACTAAGGGCGTTCCCAATACTGACAGTCCATATAAAAGAGATAGGAACGCAGCAAGGTTAATGTTAATGTGAAGAACTCTGCGTCTCTGTACCATGAGGCCATAGATCACTAAAACCTAAACCGTGAATCTTCAGTTTCATGAATATCATTTCGGTGTCAAATTAGAGGCATTTATCAATCTCATTTCCGCTAATGCAACTTTCAACTTTTAGTTGTGACTTCTGACCTTAGAACATACACAAATACTGAAGGTGGACTTTGTAAGGCCGACATAGTTTTACGAGCAGTGGAGATGCAGGCGTCTACTGCATGTTGTAGAATTTGTTAAAGTATTTTATTCCATTTACATTTGTTTTGGGTTTGTATTTGAATCCAGGTGTAATTTCTCCATTAGTAAGTGTTGTAGTTGTAGTAGTTGTGTTTTGATACAAACTGATAACTATGTCACAAGGTTATCATTACTTTGATTTACATAAGCTTTGTATATCAATTATTACCTGCACTAAATCTATGAGAAACTACATAGAAGTTCTGGTTTAAACCATTAAAGTGAAAACTTTAGTTGTGGGCCCAAATATTTTTGTTGGAGAGCTGGATTTGGCCCACAGGCCACTGTTTGCCTACCACTGGTGTAGGCCATCAAAAATGTGTATAACAGAAAAGAATAGCAAACCTAAGTGAGCTGGATCTGTTTTTTTTTTTTTTTCAGGCAAAAGTTCAGCATGTGATATAATCAGGTGATGTGGTATGGACCTCACCTGATTAACTCACATGACCCATCAATGCTGTTACCACAAGTCTAGTTCTCAATTTCAAGATTCCTCAGTTTCAAGTTTTTAAACTCAAATATTTGTTAGTTAGCACAGCTGGCAAAATAAATAATTACTAATGAATTATCCAATATATTATATTATATTAACATTTTTCTCAGATATGAAAATTGAATGACTAAAGAGACATTTCACAGCAGTAACTCACGTCGAAGGCCATGTCGGAGATTTGGGCATTGATGCCAGTGGCCCTCTTCAAGTTGGCATCATGAGAAACCACTACCTGTTCATCTTTCGTCAGGTGGCAGTCCAGCTCCAGCATGTCTGTGCCGAGATCCACAGCGCTGCATGAACCAACACGCAGTACACACACTGTATTTATCACAACACCTGGGAGACTCCATTGACTTTTATCATTAATCTCACCACTGTCGTCACTGAGGTCTACAAACAGTAACAGTATAAAACATGGCACACACACACACTCAGTAAAATCACACATCAATCCACTTCACACTCCATTTATAAATCAATCAATGGCAGTGTATCATCTAAGCCTTTGACACAGCCAGTGATCTGTGTGTTTAAGTGTAGATAAACAGACTAACAAAACAGACAGTGGTCACAAACTGGACAATACTGAGCTCAGATGACACACACTGCCCACAATCACAAGAAGCAGTTACATTTCACACATACATGCAGAAAACAAACAAACAGCTTTGTCATTATGACTAAGCCTTGTACTCACTGCTTGAAAGCTGCCATAGTGTTTTCCAGGTTTTCACCGGCCCCTGCAATGTAAAAAGTAAACACTCTGTGGTACAGGGTTTTCTTTATATCTGTACTGCTGTGGGAGGCACACCTGGAAAACTGCCCTCACTGCTAGAAAAGGCCAAACAAGGACACTCATGATTTTCTGGAGATCCTATGTTGACATTGTATTTATGCTTTCTGTTAATACCTACCTTCCTAGATTTATGTACCATACTTTCAGTTTGGGAACAGCTATGGCAGCATACAACCCAAAACCTTAACAGTAGTCTATTATTACTTTATACACTAGTTCTCGGCATAATAACAACATAAACTACAAAAAAGTAGTTAGTGCAGTTGAGTGCCACTGACTCACCTCCACGGTGGGAAATGTGTCTGCTGAGGAAAGTCTCTCGCTTCCTCCGGTGCAAAAGAGAAGGGCATTTCAGCAGCAGGGCAGAGGTGAGCACGTAGCCCGTTACCGTCGACAGGACATACACAGCAGCACACATCTCCTATCGGCTGGCTGCAAAACAAACACAATCCAGTTCACATCTACAGGGAAGCAGCGCTTCAACTATGTCACATCTGTGTCGATCTTTGTCTAGACAGAGAAATATTGAGCTGAGTCTGAAAAAAAATATCTTTCAGGAACAGTGACAGCAGAGCTGCCCCTAATAAGTATTTTCCAATTGATAAATCACCAAAAAAAATGTTTTCAATGATTAATGATCAAAGTGAAGCAGCTAAACCCCAAAAGAGGGCTACGACAAACCATAAATGTTTTTAACAATGATTCAACAATTAATTGATAATAAAAGTTGTTGCTGATGAATGTTTTCTTAATTCAACCAATCGTTTAAACGTTGCCCGAAGAAAAGCAATGGAGAAAAACAATCAGGTCTTTGAATGTGATTAACTGTAGAATTCATAAGTCATTAATTTATAAATTATTCATCCACTGACTTCGTGGCAAATACCTCATACACGTTATAATCCTGTTAATCCTCAGTCAGAAAGCCACTGCAGATTTACATGTTCTAAGTATTAAAGATATTAAATTTCAGCTTTTAGTATCGCACTGTCGCTCTGTCTGTGGAGTTTCCCGTTGAGCTGCCTCGTTATCAGCGCTGGAGATGCGGGTTATATTCAGAAAATATTATAAAAACAATAAAAACGTCCTTTCTCCCCGACAAACACACCGTTACAACAAATGACAATAACGCTGTTAGCGCACAAGCTATATTAGGCTAACGTTAGCTGAGCTAGGGCCGAACTCAAAAGATGAAATCTTACCTTTGTCATCAAAGTGTTTTGGTTTTCTTTGTCTTTTTGTCTTGACTAAACTAAGTAGTCCCAGAATGAGGTAGTTTGTGCTCAGTAACCTGTGCAGAGAGCTTCTTTGGTGATGAACTGACCTCCCTTGCGCACCACAGCTGTATCTAACTGAAACACAACCGGCCGCTGTCACATAACTGCGCATGCGCCAAATTGTGCTCCCAGAAGACAACATTGACACTTCCGCTCGAGTATTTCAGAATAAAAATGGCATCTCCAATTAGTTCAAATAATTGTTGGTTGCAGCTTAACAGTACTACTCAACTCAGAACAAATAAGCAATCTGATAAAGCACAACTTCCAAACAAATAAGCCCAACAGAAATAAAAACAATTCAAGTCTTGAGACTAGATTTTGACAGAATCCCTCTACAAGACTGGGGTCACAAGATGGAGGACCTGACATGGTTGATAATTTAATGAAGCAAATTTCTAACAAATTTGTGATTAATCAAAATATGTTGATCCAAATCACATGGAGCAACCCTGGATCTTCTGGGGCCCCTGGGAAAGTGGACTGCTTTGCTCAGTTGGGAATGCAGCCTTGTACTCATGTACATTATATTAATGGGCACTATCATTTTGCAGTATGTACTGTATGTAGAATTAGCAGGATCCTGTTGTTTTTTGTTGTTGTTGTCGTTGTTTTAGTTCAGTTTATAGCAAAAATGTTAGATATAAATGTTATTAAAATTTTATTTTTATCTGCTATCATTGAGTGTCATTATGTCATTATTATCTGCCTATCTATCTTATAAAGTTTAATTAAAGGGAGATTATACAGTGTCAAGACATTACTCTGACTGGTTACTGTCAGTCTATTATGTGCAGGTTTTACAATAATAAAAGAAAACATATAGCAACACATAGCATTTTTATAACAAAATTAATCAATTTTTTAAATGATTGCTTCCACCAGTTTTTCATGTGTGCAATCAAACAGCCAAACATTTTCCCCAATCTCAAGTTTGTAAATTGAGCTGGTGACTGATTTAGTCCACCAGATGTTGCTAATGTGCAGCTTTGTAAGTGACAAAGCATGAACAAAACATGCTAAAAGGTAAAATATCCATAAAGTAACATCTAGCTAACAGGGAACTGGGTGAACCACAGCAAAATTTAGATCTCTAGTCTTTGCATTATACATTGCATAGTCTACAATAACCTGTTGCTTTTAGCTCCGTGAGAGATAACTGAACAATGTGATAGTCAAAGAATTTCTACAGAACAATGTCCAAGTGAAAATGTTCCACATTTGTACCAGTCAAAGTTCACTTTATGCAATAAACTGTCCATAGAGATGTGATACACACCCTGAAGAGTAATTCTTCAACATAGCGTTATGTGCAAGTCATTTCTTGTTGGTTAAACAATAAGAACTCCACACTGGATTTTAACTTTAGTTGGTTTTCTGTCAGTAAAATTTAGTGAAAGTTAAAGTGCTGGGAAAATGCCTCAAGGTTTAACAGGCGTTCTGGAGGAGTGGAAAAGTCTGGAGGATGAATATCAACAACTTCAGGTAAGAAACAGACCAAGATATTAGGTTGTTCACACAAAGCAATTGCTCACTGAAATGTTTTCAATATCCAACAGTTAAATCTCTGTAAGAAAAAAAAAAAGCCATGTATCAGTAATGCTCGGTTTTATGTCAAATACTGTATCTGTTTTCTGATGCAACCTTATGTTCTCACGTCATCCAGGAGACACACAGAATGTACTTAAAGAAACTGGATGAAATTTCCAAACTACAAAACAACTGCTCTGCCTCCATTTCCCATCAGCGAAAAAGACTGAAGGAGATGTCCCATCTAGTGAAAAAGTACGTGTCCACACACACACACACACACACACACACACACACACCAACAAAGTTGCCTGCACACAAATTTATAATTACATATAGAGATAAACACAGTACAACAGATCCCTCCTCCGTTCAAATGAACTTATGCTGTAATTACTCCATGTTGTGCCAATGACACAAACTTTTCTTTTGCTCTTATATCATCCATCAGATGCAGCAAAGGACCATCAGAAGAAGATGCTAAAAACATAGAGGAGATAAAAGAGAAAATTAAGACGCGACCAAATGCTTTCTTTGAAATGGAAGCTTTTCTTCCAAAGAAAAATGGGTGACGATTTCTTTTTATTCACAAAATTAATGTAAATGTTGTTGCAGTGATTAAAATATGTTAAAGCTCAATAAGGTGAAATTAATATATCATTTCACATTGCAGGCTGTATCTCAATCTGGTCCTTGGAAATGTCAATGTCACTCTTTTCAGCAAGCAGTCAAAGTGAGGAATGACCACTTTTTATTTGTGTGGTAACATTTGTTTAGTTAAATTACATTTTTCAGCCAGACTCTTTTTAGTTTTAGCTGTGTACTTATCAATCCTATGCACTGAGATGATTAATCACAGTATTTTAAAAAGCCTTTTATTGTATATGGAGTCCTGAATATAACAAATCTTTGTCAGATTTGCCTACAAGGATGAATATGAGAAGTTCAAGCTGTGCTCCACAGTTGTCCTGCTGCTGTTCTCCTTCATATGCTATTTCTTTGCGAACTACAGGTATACATCCGCACATCGAAAATCACAGATGCTTCATCCTTATGAGTTACAATAAGTTTATTACATGGACATAGCATGTCCCATATGTCTAAATCCAACACTTATCTTATGACCCTGACTTTAGATTTCTCGATGCAATCCTCAATTTCCTGCTGGTGTGGTACTATTGTACATTAACCATCAGGGAAAGCATCCTCATCACTAATGGCTCCAGGTCAGCCCATACTGCTCTCTATTTCTACTCTTTCATGGTCATATTTTTACATATATGTGCAAAGCCCTCTGACCTCTCACTTCTTTGTTATAAAAAATACTTTGTCATTGTGGCAATTAAGATAAAAAAAAAAAAAAAAACCTACTCTAATATCTAGTAAAATGTGTCCCCACATAGAATCAAAGGCTGGTGGGTCTTTCATCACTACATCTCAGCTTTTTTGTCTGGTGTGATGCTGACATGGTGAGTAGAGGATGTTAAAAAACCTAATTTCCAGATTAAGAAACAGTGAAACTCTATATAACACATTCGAACACAATTGCTAAATTTTAACTGCTAATTTGTAACAATGAATTTCCCCCCTTTCACACCTAAGGCCAGATGGGAACCTGTACAAGATGTTCAGGAACCAGTTCCTTGCCTACTCCTTGTATCAAAGTAAGGTCAAAGTATTTGTGAAACATTCATGGTTCAAATGTTACAAAAGTCAAGCCAAAGCCTAATTTTTTTCATCTGGAACACACAGGTTTTGTTCAGTGTCTGCAGTGCTATTATCAGAGTGGATGTTTGTATAGACTACGAGCCCTGGGAGAAAGACACAACATGGATCTTACCGTGGGTGAGTTTCGCTTTAACACGCCAAGGACAGTCCATCTGAGTACAGATGGACTCAGCCAGGCCTATCATAAATGAATATTTTGTGTTTAAGATTTGGCACCCAACACATCTGTGGGTCCTTATTCTCACCGCTGTAATGAACAGATGAGGAAAAAAAAAAGAAAGAAAGAAAATTAAACCCTTGTCTGTTTTCTGTTTTCAGAGGGATTTCAGTCCTGGATGTGGAAAGGGCTGACGTTTCTTTTGCCCTTCCTCTTTTTTGGCCATGTGAGTACAGCCTGTGACACTAGGATGATGTGCAACTGAACTTGAGACATTTCCTCTGACTCAAACTAACTGCTTAGTTTGCATTTAAAGAAAAAAAAAAGCTTTGTCATGGTTTTGACTGGATGGCACAGAAAAGCTGCCAAAATTGCTGATGTCATTCTGTGCCTAACATTACCCTGCATATTTAGAAGTGATTTGAGACAATGCTCAGGGATTTGCTGATCTGGATAACAGCGTAACTTTTAGCATGTCTCTTTGTTTGCATCATTACATACAACTGTGCAACCATTCAGTTGTAAACACAAGAAACGCATGTTTTGTCTTTGTAGTTCTGGCAGCTCTTCAATGGCCTCTCTCTCTTCAGAATGGCTCAGCTCCCAGACTGCAGAGAATGGCAGGTCAGTGTTTCCACAGTCACCATGTTTTACTATTTCAACCTGTCCCTGCCTTAATAACAGTTAATGTTTACTGTGCCTATTTATCTTTCCAGCATCAGCACTTCTTATTTGCTAATACTGTATATTACACCAATAGGGAGCTTATTGTTTACATAACTAGAAATGTATCTACACATTTTGTTAACTATATTACTGACAGCCTAGTGTTACATTAAAATGTTTTTTTTTTCTTGTTGCTGTATATAGCTGCTCTTTGAAATCAGCCCCATGGATTTGCATTTGCATACTAGCAGTAACTTCACATTACTTCTGAATACTTCATCTTCACCCAATCCAAATGACTTTGTGCTTACACATGTGTTGTTCTCCATTTTCCATGTGATGCCAGGTCTTGATGTGTGGTCTCTGCTTCCTCATTCTGTTTATGGGAAATTTCTTCACCACTGTTGCTGTGGTCCGTCAGAAGCTCAAGAGCAGGAATCAGAAAGCAAAGAGTCTGTGATTAAAAAAAAAATAAAACATGTCTAAAAATGTTGTCTCACATATTCAGCTCCAAACAAAAACTCATATCATCATTAACATTATACTGGCAACTTATTATAAGCTTGCTGGCTATTACTACAAAACATGTACATTAGATATAGATTAGATACATAAATATAAAACATGTGCTATGGCCAATCAATCACCACACAAAGTTAAATTATGTTCTAAAATGCCTCTGATATTTTCTTGGCATGATCAGGAAAAGACAAACAACGAATAAAATCACCCTCCAATTAAGTGACAGACACACTAACCTCTGTGAAGATGTTTTTTTAGTACGTCTACATGTTCTGTGTTTGTGCATGCTTATCTTTTTTTTTTTTTTTACTTTTTTTTACTTTTATCTGGCTGAATTAAAGTTGGGTGTGTAAAATCTGAGTATCCCTGTAGAGATGTATAAAGTACAGCTCATTTGACACTGGACTTTTAACTCTGTGTGTTTGGCTAACAATATAAAATGTGGCCTGTACTGAGAATAGAGCCAGTCAGGGAATTTAACTTGGTACATTCACTCATGCATTAAATTTAAGTACATTTTTAGGTACTTTACATGACCATTTCCATTACACTTTATTGTTATAGATTTAACTAAACAACAGTCTAAAGTAATTAAAAGCTGCACCTTTGCCAGCTACAACAACATTATAATCAGACACAATCAAATGTTTGTTTGATATAATGACATTCAGTGGTTGAAGAGGTATTCAAGTACTTCAAAACTGTACTTGAGTGTCTTGAGTAACTGTGACAAGTTACTTTCCAACAATGCTAATAGGAGTCATTGTACTACTACAAGTTTTGGTACTTTAGGTATATTTAGCAGTAAATACCTCTGAACTTCTGCTTAAATAAATCTTTGGATGCATGACTTTTAGTTCCTCATAAACTGATTATTTTTAAAGGATCTGAGAACAACTGAGCATTGAGGCAGAAAGCCCTTCAATATTAAAAATCAAATCATATCATACACAATAATATATCACCACAGGGAACATTTGCAGCAGAAAGAGTACTTTTACATCGACACAATTTGCTGATAATATGTGTTTACTCAAGTAGGATTTTGAACGCAGTTGATTATTAATAGAGTATTTTAAAAGTGTGGTACTGTTGCATTTACTTAAGTAAAAGATCTGAGAACAATGAGCATTCTGGCAGAAAACCGCTCATGCTTTTGGGCTATCTAAAGTGTCCTTGGTGCTGTGAACATAAACAGCCTTTAAACTGTGGAGGACACATCTGATGAGTCTGCCTTTCAGCCTGTCAGGGATGCACCCTGTCTGTTCTGCTGGTTGGATTACATAACCATGACCCTTAGCCTGCTGCACCTTCACAGTTATTTATTATAACAGGTTACATGTGCACATTGACATTAGGTAATGCCTTTATAGACCAGCCCAAGTGAAAACACGTGTTTGTTAGAAATTATAAATAAACGAGATTAAATTCAATAGTCCATTACAGCAGAATTGTCTCTTTAAAAAAAACACACACATCTGCGGGTTCTGAAAGACTTCAGACATGCCCAGATAAAATGTATTTGGCCTCGAAAGTGTAAGAGTCCTCCCCCGCATCCAGGCTGGAGTTGGTTTGATCCTACATGGCGTAAAGTTTCCTTCCGTATTGAGCGCAGTGTGAGCCTGACGCAAAGAGGAGAGGCGAAGGTAAGACCTCACTAAACTCACATCTTTAACCGATTTATATCGACCTGTAGTCTGTGGCAGTCTGTGGGAACTGCCCCTCAGAGATAATAAGATAATAGAAACTCACTCCGAAAGTAGAAGCTTAAAACAGACAGGATATATTCAGCTTTTTAGTCAGACATTAGCTTGAGAGAAGTGCTGACTCCAGTGTTACGCAAACTGAGGGTAACTTATATTTCTGTCTATCATGTCGCCTCTTTAGCTTGTGTAGTTTAAAACACTTTAAATTTAGTCAGCTTTATACATATCATGTTTTAGACAACATTATTTTGTCTCAGAATTAACCTGTGTCATTTTACAGTGTCATGTTTTCAGCCAATGTTGTCACGATCCAGGGAATAGCCAGAGCCCTAAGTCCATCCTCGCTGGCCATCATGGTCGTTTTATTGGTTTTTATCCGAACAAGATTTATTTTATAAACAATAAAATGCTAACAGCTGTCACTTAACGCTATTAAATACCAATTAAACCGGTGCCTGGAGCTTCACGCACGCCATCAGAAACCGGTTCCACTATCTCGACTGTTACACAATTATTTGCTTTTCAGCAGCAGAAGTCAGGACCAACTGCAGTAAACCTCGTCCATGTCTGTTTCATAGATCATCTAAACTCCCGATGGCAACAGCTATTAAAGCTTCTTTCACTTGACTTAACTGGCAGTTAACCAAAGTCTCACATGATTTTTGAATATACCATGTGTTAGTCAGTAGTAGGCGTTCACTTGGACCTTCAGTCTTTAGGACAACTTTATCCACGGTGTCATGAGTGTTTGGGACAAGAGACGGTATTTAGAAGGTTGGCAGATATTTGAACAGCTTTCCTCCTTGGCCAGACAGGTACAAACATAAAGCCTTTCAAGAATTTCTTTAAAATGTCAGGAAACAGTGAAAAATGCCTGTTATAAATTCCTCAGCTTTAGGGGACAAATTAAGATTGTTGGTTTAATTTATCTTAAACTGCAATATGTTCAGGTTACTGTCATATATGGCTAAGAAAAGCAGAAAATCCTCACATTTGAGACTCTGAACAGATAGTATGTGGCATTTTCATTGAAAAAAGAAGAACAATGAATCATTTATCAAAATAGTTGATTAACAATGTTCTGACCACTAAATGTTGTAGCTCTATATTTTTCCCTCATGCTTTTCATTTATGTCATCTCTTTGACAGGGCATGCACCTCTGTGTGTGAAATTAATAAGATAAATTTAATTACTTAAGTGACTAGAATGACACTCAGTAGAGGGCATACCTCCACTACGTGGAAAAATGCCCTGCCTTGCAATGTTAAGGAAAGTGATTTAAAAAAATCAAAACTTCCAGATCTGCACCAGAACTTTAATGGGTTCTTCCCTGGCCCATACCCTATCCCTGCACCAAGTCTGATGAAAATCAGTTTGGTAAGTTTTGCGTAATCCTGCTGACAAACCAACAAACAGAGATGAGAGAAAACACAGCCTCCTGGGCAGAGGTAACTTTTGGACATTGCCTGTGTTGCTGTGTAGTTCAGTTAGTATTTTCCTGTTACTACCAAGCTGCTAACTTATGTGATGCACTGTAAACTTGACTCACTGTGAGACAGGAGACACTTGTGTTTTCAGTTTGAGCTGCTAATTGATCCTGCTGGGAGATCACTAACCAGAGCAGTCAGCGTGGATACTATATCACAGCACACAGGAGACACTGGTGAAGTGTAAGTGATGTAGTTTGTGGCCACTATACAGAGAGGTGTATCTGTTATTAAATGAGGTGGAGAAAATAATAGAAACACCTGTTCTTGTAACGCAGTTCAACAGTAAAATACTGATGTTTTAAAATGGTCATTAAGTTGAATCCTCTCTAAAACAGTCTCAACACCACTGTTGTAGGACACGACTGGATACTACTATAAAACTAGCGAATACAATTTTAACAGACCAGTTAGAAACCATTGATTACAACAATAGCTGATTGTGTGACAAGAACCATTGTATTACCAAAGGCTCATGTTTAAAAAAAGAGAAGAAAAAAAAACCTTAGTGAATTGTTTGACTTGTTTTATGGTATTGCCTGCCATACCATAAATGACATTGACATAATTGACATCTGAATGACATCTGTACCAAATGGGGTCGGCACGCAGGTACCTCTGTACACGGTAGCTGAAGTGATTTGCTTAATATCTGTGTGTCAGCAGTCTTATAGTGAGCAAGTCAGTGTTGAGCGAGTATGTACGTTGCTGAGGAAAATTATACTGCACTGTAACTGTGAACCAGCTGGCTCGCAGAATCAGTAAAAAAAAAAAGAAACCCTTAACTCATTGTTTTCACTCCTTGAACCAAATTGTAACCTGAGAGCTGAGAACATGAAGTCCTCTCGTGCTCAGTTTGAATGAGCTGCTGTCGCTGATGCATGGTGAAAAATTATACTAATGTATAGAAAGCAGTAGGTTGTAATGTTATAGTATGTTGAGCCAAGTGTTCAGCCAGTTGTCCAATAATGCGTGCACAAAAGCTGTCATTGTTTGGTATAACATGCACAATATCTCTCACATATGTTAGCAATCACGTTGTTCTGTGCGGCAGCTAAACCAGTTTTATGCCAGAATCTCCACTTTTGTTCAGCTGGATTTTTCTTAACTGTGACTGTAGACATGAAATACATTTTAAAATGCAGATTTTAAATTGATGCATAAACTGATGCATTCAGGCTGCTTTTTTTTTTTTTTTTTTTACCCTAATAGAGCTTTTTATATTCAGCTGTGCATATTGTTTCTTTTACACTGTACATATTCCATAGCTTGCTGTTTCATACTGTAAATAATAATGCTACTTATTTGGTTCTGTTCATACCATACATATTGTAGTTACATACTGACCTATGGCCATAGATGCTTTTCATTTTATATATTCTTTTATTTTGTATATCACAGTTATATCTCTTCTCTCTCACTACCCCAATGGTCTGTTATTCACCAAATAACCGAAAGGGAATTTTTATACCATAATATGAGCTAGAAGGGGCAAATGTTTTCTGTTTTTACTTGGTAAGCGGAAAACTGGTGGATTAGTTATCAAAGTCGGTTGATTTCCTGTTATGTAATCAATTGGTCACATAACAGTTTCATCACTATTTAAGTGTTTGCTTATTTTATCACTGGTCTAATAGCCGTGCTCTTACCGTCCCCATGTAGAGTGTCAACATGGCAGACATGGACGCTGAGACCACCGCACACACCAAGCCCATGGCAGATGAAGAAGAGCCTCTTTTCAGCAACCTGGACCTCTTCCTCTTTTCCCTAATAGTTGGTCTTGTCATTTATTGGTTCATGTCCCGTAAGAAGCCTGAGCCCATTCCTGAGTTCAAGAAGCTCGACACACCGTGAGTATTCATCAGATTTTTTATGTTCTTTTTGTTTGTTTGTTTTTTATTACTTAAAAAACAAAAGCTTTTGTAGTGTTACCAGGTTCCAATTCAGATCTGACTGCATTTCCTAAAGATGAAGTCATTCTTTTTTTTTCATGCAGTTATTGTATTTTGTTGTATCATTGCTGTTTTCTCTGAAGCTGATACTCAGAACACTATCATCACTTCTAAGTGCTCCAGGCAGCCATATTGTAAACACTATACAGACACATGTGGACACATTTTTAAACAGCACAGATTACAGCTGTGGGTCCAAAGTTTGCTTTTCAGAGATCACGGTTCTTTATAGAGCTGGATCCTAGGACCTTGTATTCACCAATAGCTTTTGCTAAACAAAGTTCAGAAAGAGGCACCATATTTGCTTTGACATCTAAAATTTAAAAATGAAGGAGAAAGACTAAGTAATATCTCTGAGTTTAGCCTTTGTCCCAGAACTGGTGATATGATGTTCTGTGTGGGCAGTTTAATTCATGTTAGTTCTGCTGATATCAGCTCCTTATCACCTTAACCTGGCAAAAATTGCTTGACTTTTTTTTTTCTGGGCCAACTCACAGTTACACCAGTGATCTGTGTGTGTGTCAGGGGATGGTATTGGTTTCAGGTCTTTATTGCTGGTAATGTGTTTCATATAATTTTAAATTAAATCTATAGCCTGATTCTGTTTCTCCTTTGAGATCAAGTAACTACTTGTTCTCATAAATACTTTAGTTTTTGTAAAGATCTGTTTTTTTAAAAAAAAAAAGCTGATCTGGAGTAACAGAAGACATGTTGTCCTGCAGCTGGAAGGAATATTTTCACTGAACACTGTTAATGGTGTGTCTGGGTTGCAAGCCTCTATTTTTTTAGGACTGCAATTAACCATCATTTTCATAATCAATGAATCTGCCATTGATTTCTTGATTAGTTGTTAAATCACGTCACAGGTCCATTATGATTCCCACAGTCCAGGATGATGAAAAATATTCAGCTTACATTCAGTTTATTGGACATTGCTCATAGTTCGTCACAGATGATGAGGAAAAGTGTGTGTTTCTCCAGTGATCAGTTTGTGTCTCATTACACATAAGCAGTTACAAAGTTTTCCTCCAGTTAGACTGTGTCATCGAGTGCTGTGTACAGGTTGTCACTAAGTTGGCCTTGAAGCAACTATGTGAGAGTGCAAGGCTTAAAGCTCTTGTAAATGTTCCACTAGTAGCGACCTTTGTTGCCTCTCCCCCCTTCTTTTGCATAGTCTTTCTCCTCTCTCTCACAAACTTATCTGATCTCTCTCTCTCTCTCTCTCTCTCTCTCTCTCTCTCTCTCTCTCTCTCTCTCTCTCTCTCTCTCTCTCTCTCTCTCTCTATCTTTCTTTCTCTCTGGCTGCCTCTTTCTCTCGCTGGTGTCTGTCCCTCCTCTGCTCCCTCCCCTCATCACTTATCAGCGGAGTGATGGAGGCTTGGCTTGATTTTTGGTGGTCTCTCCTTCCACTGGCCACATTTTTAGTCCCTCCCCAACCACAACACAATTTCTTTGGTCACCAGAGTAAAAGCCATGGGCCCAGCAGCAGCCACGCTCACTGTGTGGCTGAGGTCTTACGTCGGTTGTGTGAATGGAGACAGTGTTGGAGGGCGAGTGAGGGAGATCCTGACCATTTGTGTGAAAACAGGAGGTTGGCTAGAAGGGGGAAAGACCCCTGTAGAACATGTTTTACTTTGGGAAGAGTGTGGTATCTGTGGAGGGCGGGAATACAGGAAGGGAACACAGAGCAACACAAGCGCCAAGCTGGTCTCCCCTCCCCTCAAAGGGAGCAGTGATTACCTAACTGTTATGAAGGGGGCGTAGTCTTCCATGTCTTTCCTGTGCTTTTGTTTTTGGCCAGAACCCATTTTGAAAGTTCCCTGGAGAACAAACGAGGAGGGCGAGCCAAGCTCCTTTTGTGAGTCCTCTCCAAAGGTGGAAAGTTGAGGCAAAAGACAAGCAACCCTTTCTTTGCCCTGAGTTGCTCTTTTTTTTTTTTTATTCTTCTTTCCCCACTTCCCTGTTTTTCTTTTTAGTGTGTGTGTGTGTGTGTGTGTATGTGTGCAGGCTGAGCTGAGCTGCTCAGCCATTGGAGTAGGGCCATGTCACAAATGCAATCCTTTTATGATAAATGAGGTTGCCATAGCAATGACATTCCCCTCTCTCCTCCAGTGAGATGGGGGCGGGGGATACTTCTGAAAAAAAAAGGAAAAAAACGACCATTCACAGCTCTCTCCCCCCCCTTCAATGGTCCACCGAGGAGTTGCTCTGATAACTAGCCAAATTCTCAGAATGGATCTTGTAGACTTTTTCGTTCCGAACACCTTTCAGACCGGAGAGGGAAAGGGGCGGGGATGAGGAGGAAGGCATTTTCAGCCCAAGAGTGTTTCAGTGTGTGTTTGTGTGAGTCAAAAGTGTGGGTCTGCAGCTCTGCTACATTTTATGGGAAAGTCAGTTTCCCACCATTGTGTCCTCAGTGGTTGCCAGACACTGACAGGGCTTGTAGGCTGCTGTGCTGCTCTGTGTATGTGTGTGTGTGTGTGTGTGTGTGTGTGCGTGTGTGTGTGTGTGTATGGAGAACAGACGCTGCTGGTCTCAGAGAGCAGCACAGGAAGAGGCAGAGTTCAGATCGTGTTGGAGCCTCTGAGGTGAAGGCAGGCAGCTCTTCCAAACGTGCGAGTGTCTGGCTGCCTTTCTGGACTGGTTTTATTTTTCCATCCTGTGGTTGTGGAGTGTTGACGTCCCGCTTTTGATTTTGAGCGTGGCAGTTCCCGGCGTGGCCTAGCCAGTGGTGCTAGAGGCAGTGGTGAGCTACAGGGCTGCATGCCATGGGCTGTGTCTTCTCCCTGCCAGAGGACAGGAGAGATGCTGCTGAGAGGTTAGTAAAGTGTTTGATATACTGCTCAGTAAGATCGAGTAAGAGATTTGTTTAATGATGTGTGCTTGGAGTTGTCTTAAACATTCGCCACCAGCTGCTATTGTTTAATCCAGCTGTTGAGTTTGATAGCACAGATCACACTGGGGATTGTGGAAGTTTCTGAATGACACCTTTATAAGTGATTTATAAGAAGCAGCTTTCTACACACAAAGTGTAGTTGCTTGTTTCTATCACAGACTGGGAAGGTGGTGGTTTCGAAAACCATTAAATGTTCCCAGTAGGTTATGTAAGAGATGGCGATAAAATCTGTTCGACCACAAACACAATTTAATTATTGAGTCTTCTGTTTTTCCCCCCCCCCTTTTTTCCTCAAGCTCTGTCGTTTACCTCAGTGGTAAACGACATTTTAAAGCCATATTTAATGTTATTCAGTAAACAAATGCAGCTTGAGCTTTGATTTCCATTTTATTGTTGTCAGCTCACAAAATAAAAAACGTGTCACTGATAGTAGCATCAAAATATCATGTCCTTGCGTGAATGGCCCTGTGTTACAGAGGAAGACTGAACGGTCTCTGTGTGCTTTTTTGAAAAGGTTTAGTTCCTGCATGGATGAATGAATGGAAAGTTCATTTTGACAGTATATACAGATGATGAGCTCTGAACTATTTGGACTGAATGTTAACTAAAGCTCAGCAGACGTGAGTTTGTTTTTATGTGGGGCTCAAACCACTGCAGAAAGGAAAAGATGTTGAAGATTATGAGTCCATTTGCATTTGCCTTTAAAAATTACAACATTATTTATATTTTTACGGGAGTAATGCGTGTATACTGCATCCTCACAAGATGCTTGGCCTTTATGTTCTTCCATTATTAGAGTCAAACTGGCAGTTTTAGCAGATTACTTTATTCCAGTCCAGTCTTCATCAAATTAATCAGTTACCAATGAATTTGGACTTGAAAAAAAAAAAAATCCTGTCGATGCATGTCCTCGCGAAATTTCTCTCCGAATATTATTAAATGTTAGTTTGTATTTAGTTACAGAGATAAGGAGATTAATCAAAAGGCACATCCTTTGCTGTATGTTTACTTTTACACATGCTCAAGATAATTGCATTTGTTGCCACAGTATTTTTGATACTGCATACGTTTTGAAGTCTGGTAACTTGGCTGTTGTCTAATGATACACAAAAAAAGCCCTGCCGGTTGAGTGACTGTGGGGCCGGTGAGACAGACGGTCTGAGCTGGTAACAGTTCAGACAGAACTTGTTAAAACTGTGAGGAATGCTTCAGCTTGGGGGCAGAGGCTTGTTTTTTTTCCTAAACTTCTATCAGGAATTCACACTTTGCTTCAGAGTGCAATCCGTATTAACCATGGGGGGGCAGTTTTTATGGCGTGCTGGGCATCAATCCCACATGCCTGCCCGCTGCACAGTGCTTCTTAGCTTGTAAATTGTATGACTAAATGTGTGTTAGAGACAAAATGGAATCAGATGCCTTCAGTAAATACTTTATATGGACCTCTGGTGAGATTAAAGGAAGAGTGTGCGACTTTGGAGAAAGACTTATAGTTTTTGATATGTCTGAGTTCCAATATATCAAATGATATTTGAACTCAGCAAAACACCGCAATACACCGTCCCTTCAGTTCTCCTCAGAAGCTCCGCCCCCACAAATTCATGGAGGCGTGTCTCCAAGGCAACAACACAATGGCAGAATCCAGAGCATCTCATATGTCGTGGATACTTTTTCTCATAGCTGGAGCAAAAGAGACCTTATAATATAAAATGACACAAACACGACATCCAAAACACAACAGAGTAAAAACTAGTGAGAGTTAGTTGTTTAGGTTGTTTGTACAAAACTACAATGACAGAAGACCGTAGGTTTGTAGCTAAGCTAACAAGGAAGGTAACGTTACCTGGCATAGCATTTCAAATAATGCATCAATCCCAATAAATCCTCTGTGCCAGCAAACTTGTGTTTTTAGTTCTTCATGGCTTTGAAACCCTTCGTGTGTTGTATGGACAAACACCATTATATAGAACAAACGATGAAACTGTAGCTGCAGTTGCTGCTGCCAAGCTTAACATGAAGAGAGGAGGAGACGGGTTCCCAGAGCCAGCAAACCAGTTCCAGACAGTGAAACTCACAAGTCTCCTGCTAATACAGTTAACACAACACCAAAATCATAACATGGCAAACTAGAAAGTAAGCGCAGCGTCTGTGGTCAAGTAATTTAATGTTACCCGCCACTGGTACCTTCTTGCAAAATAACCAGCTGTGATTGGCTAACCAACCTATTGATTCTGTGCACCATAGCAAAACTAAAGTTTTACACACCTGTCAAGCAGAAACAGAGTCACTTTGTTTGTTTCCCATTTACAGAGGCAGGGCTGTGTAGGAACACTTTATTTTTCAGCACACACATAGAATGGACGGCTAGCGGACCATGAAGAGATATTCACTGAATTTTACAAGAAGTGTGTTGGATTAGAATCACTGATTAAGATGAAAGGAAAACAGCTGAATCTATTATATAGCAAATTGATATACTTTCTCTATTTCACTCAGCTTTAATGGATATCTCACTGTTTCATGCTCCTAGATGCAGGAAATCAGAAAATATATTCTCCTCTGTTTGTTGCCTACTTATTCCTTTTTCAGTGCAGACAGAATTGCAGCTGTCCACTCAGAGCTTTGATGCTGAACGAAGCGGCGCTGCCTTTTATTTGGTTCGATAATAGATTTTGCTTCCTGTGTACCTTTTTACTGACAGGGTGTTTGCACTTGTTGTTTTGATCTGTTCCCATCCATTAATTACTTCCTGGATAAATGTGACCGAAGCTTTTAAATTACCATGAGGTATAAACTGTAAGGATTATGTATCTACCACTTCCTTCTCAGTTATATAAAAAATGGTGTAATATATCCTTATGCTCAGTACGTGCTTGTTTACACGGTTTAGTATGACTAATTCCTGTGGGGCTGCTGAGTCACAGCTCTGCTGCTCCTTGCAGCTGTGAGAACGCTGATTCTTTAAAAATCTGTTCATGTCATGCTTTTGTTGTAAGACAAGGGCAATATAGCTGAAGCCATTCACACACTTTTGATAAGAGATGTTTTATATTCTTTTAAATAAAATTTTCAGTTTGGATGAGTGTGGTCATTTGACTGTGACAATGTGATTTTCCTAAAAGTCGGTAAATGATGTCAACCTGTCACCTGTCACTGACTGTTGAGCCATGTTTACCTCGCATGTCATAGTATTTACCTGTTATTACAGTCTGATAAATGTCTACTCTTTTCTCACCTTTGCTTTCAAAATGCAATCAAGTAACTGATTTTTATTGATCTTGATCTGGCCTCACTGTGAACTTCAAAGGGCCCATAGCTCCCTACCTATTGTTTGCTTAAAAGTACAATCAGTGATCTAACCACAAGTCAAACACAGTATTACAGTATAAATTGTAAGTTATTAATGTTGGTAACATATTATTTTAACGCCCTTCATTCTATTTATCTTTATGAAAAATATCTGAACATTTAATGACTGGTTTATAGCACACTGTCATGGTTTGTTATTGGATACAAGGACACTTTAAGTGTTAATTAATTTACAGATGTTTATTAAAGTGCTTTAAATGCTGAATTTGGAGGGTTTTTTTTATTTTTTTATTGTCATTTTAAAGTCATACTCATTATGTCTGTGAATGCAGCTCAGATTTATATCAACCAAAGAACTGAGAATTGGGACTTTCGGTTATGAAAAATACCGACTGTTCTGAAAATGAAAAGGGGTCAACCTTGAAAACTGTTTTCGCTTTATGAATTTATGTACACAATATTTCTCACAGCTTATTTTTGTCACCACTGTTGAGCAATAGCTAGTTTTTAATCACAGTGACATGTCATGTCATGTCATTATCTGCCGCTTATCTGGGTCCAGGCCCAGGTCATGGGGTCGACTGCCGCCTAGTACACAATGCACTGAAGTCCTACAGCACCTCCCACGGGTGGTGGGTCCATGGGAGGCAGTGCCGCCCAGAGAGGGGCTCAAACCCACGACCCTGAGAGATTCACAGTGTCATGTTAAAGGACAAATTGTGTCTGTGTGTTCATTTAGGCTAAAATTACTAAATAACAAGTCAAGTCTTTGTTTTAATTCTTTTTTTTTTTTCAGAGCACCCACCACAAGAGAGACGAGTTTCATTGAGAAGATGAAGAAAACGGTGAGTGATGTTGCTTTGACAACAATCTTTTTTTTTTTTTTCTTTTCACTTTTTAATCACTTTGGATTCAGTTGTGTTAGTAGTTTCATTTCTTCAAAATAGTTACTTTCTCTTTGTTGCTGTTCTTCCAGAACATTCATTCAGGGTTAAGAACTGATTTTGACTGAGCTGTTCAGAATTGAAAATATACAGTTAATGTTGTGGCCTTCACCAGGCGTTGATGAGCCTTGAAGTTGTGTCCCCAGTAAATGCCTGTTTTATCTGCAAATCAAAGTTCTTCAGTCTAGGTTCAGTAAAAAGCTAAACTTTAGATTCCCTCCTCTTTTGTTCTGTGACTATGACGAGTGTAATGGTCTCCGCTGTTAATGTATTCAGCTTCAGATTTGGAAACCCTGTTTTGACTTTGATCGTCCTCTGTTTCCAAGCCAGGCTTTGCGAAAAGGCTTTGGTTTTGAATCATGTGGTTTTGCTGCAAATAGTTCAGATACCATGATGGTGGCAGAACAGAAGTTTGGCCCCCACTGCTGTTTAATTTTCTCTCCGTTTTTCTTTGTTATGAATTATCATGGCAACACTGCAGGCAAGGATAAAAAATGTCATGATTCTTACAAATGTATGTAGAGATGTTTCCATATGGAGGAATGTAAAGTTTTTTAAAAGTTGAACGTTAGAAGTCGTTTCAAAACACATTATTTAATGTTGATACCTAAGAGATGGGTTAGGTGACTGTTGTTGACGCTTTTTCATGCAGCACGTAAATGATTTTCTGTCGATTTGCAACCAGGGCAAGAACATCATTGTGTTCTACGGCTCCCAGACGGGCACAGCAGAGGAATTTGCCAACAGGCTGTCCAAAGATGCTCAGCGCTATGGCATGAAAGGAATGGCTGCCGATCCAGAGGAGTATGACATGGTAATGTCCATCAGTGGAACCACATACAAACCACAGAATTACAATTAACAGAGGTCCATTCTCATTCTTGTGGATGATAGTGGTTAAAGTTGCCAGTGAATGATTTGTAATTGTGTCATGGGAGAAACATCTTCCCAGTGTTGAAGTCAGTGCGTTGCAATCATTCACTTAGCGCCTCAGTGGTGGTAATCTGATTCTACTGCATTGTCCAAACATGTATAGACATGTTAATGTAGTACTTACACCTTAACGAATTCTAAATGGACCAAATAACTGCCAGAGTAATGTGGTCTTATCTAATTATAAATGTACTGCACTGTGTAATAAAACAAGTCCAGATTAGTGAGACTATTAAAACCCAAGGACAGTACACGCTCCTATCTAGATGTGTATGCTGTTTCAGTCACAGTAATACAAAGTGCACGTTATAATCACATCAGGCTTTGTCCAAGAATGAGTTGCAACACTTAGAACCAGTATAACCATACATAATATATTTTGATTTGTCAGTTATATGTAATTACTTGCAAGTTTACTGACAGGGAAACTCTGGAGACGGCTGGTCACATATTGATTATTAAATTATTACAGTGTTCATTTTCTGATGCTGATGTCTCATGTTCCAGGGTGAGCTGTCCCGTCTGTCCGAGATTAAAAACTCCCTCGCCATATTTTGCATGGCCACCTATGGTGAGGGAGACCCAACAGATAACGCCCAGGACTTCTATGACTGGCTGCAGGAAAATGATGATGAAGACCTCTCGGGACTGAACTACACTGTGAGTCTTCATGGTCAAGCTACACCATTGTGTGAATAAAAAGTAATTGTATGGGACTTATTTTGGTGTCGGTGGTGCAGAAGCATGTTTTTAATCTTTCAGGTTCTACAGTGCGTTAGATTTTCCATTTAATAAACACAACACAAAACAAAGGTGACAGCAAAATGCAAACTCGGCATGATTTCAATGGCCACACATTGTGCTACAGTCTATGTGTGTGTGTGTGTTTGAGTTTCTTTGCATGTGGAGTTTTAACTAACAATCATTTAAATTACCCATTAATTTATCAATTATTTCATCAGTTAATCAATTGATTCATGAAACATCAGAAAACAGTGAAATATGTGATGTTATCAAGTGACGTTTTATCCAACCAAACTGAAAATATGGAAATTTGTCATTTTGCTTAACAATGACTTGAATTATTAAAAGGTGTTCAAGATAGTGGCAGATTAATTATTTATCAACTAATGGGGTTATGGACTCGTTGTCCCTCTAGTGTAATTTCATCACATCAGTTTTACCTTATCAAGTTCGCTAAGGTAAAATTATATAACCTCAAGTCTGTCAGACTTAATATAGAAGATTATATACATTTTTCAGTGTCCACACTTCCTGTATTGCTTCTGCTTTGCTCATTACCTTCACCCCTGCACTGTAATGATGGAAAAGGCATCCAGTTTTAAAAGAATGTGAGTGATTTCCCTCGGACATTTTTTAGAGGTAATGTTACATGGAAATTTGAATTGCTGGCTTGGACTGTTTGCATTAACAGAACAGGCTGCATTTTTGCATTGCTCCTGCAGAAGAATGCATTTAAATTCAAATTTTGTTCACTGTTGGTGCCTCACAACCTGTTTATTTCATGAGTCACGCTAAATCAGTTTGCATGGCTCTCAGACTGAGTATGAAGGCTTCGCTAGCACGAGCTGCGTCGGGCTTTGTGCGCATCATGAAAGAAAGGGCTTTGTGTGTCTGGTCTGTCTGTGCGTGTGTGTCATTGTGGCATTGTTGGGGTGCACCGCCCCTGGCCTCATTTGACAAGAACTTGACTGTGAGAAATCTGAAATTCTTCGGCACAGTCACGTCCTTCCTACTGTATTTTATTTATTGTCTTTCTTGCTGGTCTGGACGAGAGTGACATACATTACGTTAATTACAGAGATATTTATCAGACATTTTTCTTGTTTTCATTCTGTAGAATAAATTAACAGACTGGACGACAACAACAACTTTGCAATGTGTTCACCACTGACCAAAGAGGCAGTCAAATATCCGCTCTGGTTAATTGAATAACTACATAAGATCATCTTTAGATTAATTATTAACAACAGCTTTAAATAACTGACAACCATAAGTACACCATCTACTCTTAGTTCCACTTAAGCTGCTCCTTCTGTTCAAGATTTAGCCAAGGTCACTGACTTATGGTTTCTTGTTTGCACCCTGTTCTGTCCCCAGGTATTTTCTTTGGGCAACAAGACTTATGAACACTACAATGCAATGGGGAAATACGTCGACAAAAGGCTGGAAGAACTGGGAGCCAAGCGCATCTTTGACCTTGGTTTGGGAGATGACGATGGCAAGTAAGTGGCCAATTAGGTTCAGAGTGCAGCACAAGTAACATGACATTAACCACAATCTGAGGGACAGTCCATTATTTTTGTTTTTGTTTTGTCTTTTAAGAAAAATAATTTTTTAAGTGGCCTCACTTCAAAGTTTAACAAAACTTTCCAAAGAAAGAAAGGTTTTCATATTATTGTAAATAAGAAGTCTGACTTGAAGCAGCCTTTTTGAACAATTGTTAATTCAAACGGCCTGTTTTTGTTTTTCAGTCTGGAAGAGGATTTCATTTCATGGAGAGAGCAGTTCTGGCCAGCAGTCTGTGAGCACTTTGGAGTGGAAGCCTTGGGAGATGAATCAAGGTACATTTCTAAACATTTGACCGTTTTGATTTTTGCTGTTTTTCACTTATATTAGTCTTAATTTTTTTTTTTTTTTAACATTCGCACTCCTTACTTGAGTGTCCCTGTGTGAGCGTCCTCTGTCGTTTTATTTAAGCTGTTAGAAAGAAACTGTTATTGACTGTTATTCACTATTTGACTGTAAAGTCATTTGACTGTAAAGGGAACATTAAACAGATGGTGAAAGAGGAAAGCCTGCAAACACATGAACACAAACTAACGTTTTCTTGAAGCAAAGGTTAAATAATACATTGTTATTGTATTATCTAATTTTCCAGTAAGATAAGATGGCCATATTCTCCGGATGACTGTGATTCATCTCCTCACGAAGTCCTTTAGCTCAGGTCTAAACAAGATATTGATCACAGACCAAAGTTATAAAATGATCAGTGATTGGCAAGTGTGACACGTCAGTGTCGCAGGGGCTAAGTTTAAAACGATGATTCAACCAAAATCTTCTTGTTGTTTCTTTTCTGAAACTTCCATATCTTGACTGACACTTGTTATATCGTGCTAAATGAGGACATATCTGAATTATGTGGTAAACCCCACCCATCTGTATGTGACACGAACAAATGCCAAGAATCATGTCCCAAGTGTACATGCATCAGAACATAAAAAACAAGAACAAGTGTGTCATCTTTACAGCATCTATTTTAATTAATTTCACTAGAAGTTAAATAGATCTCATTATGTATGTATGCAGCATCTGAAGAGGCTAACCTCAAGTTATTTCCCCCACAGCATACGGCAGTACGAGCTGAAGGAGCACACTGACATCAACATGAACAAAGTATACACAGGAGAGATTGGCCGCCTGAAGAGTTTTGAGGTCCAAAAGCCGTAAGTGCTGTAGCAGAGACGCTGTTCGCTACCAGGACTCATTCATCGTTGAAGTGCTGTCTGCTCAGCCATTGCTCACATTTCACCTACATTTATAACCAACTGCAGAAGCTTCCCAAAGGTCACTTTGGGAAGCTTTCTGCCCCCTTGTGGACATGGAAATACTTTTTCTTTTTAAAGTCTGGCCTTAAAAAGTAATTTATCTTGTGAGTAATAGACTTTAGTATTTTCATTCAGCTCAGTCTCTTTTATGTTTAACATAATAATACTTAATAATTTTTTTTACAACAAACAAAGTGTTGCTCTTTTATTTTCAGGCCCTTTGATTCGAAAAACCCTTTCCTGGCTCCGGTCACTGTGAACCGCAAACTCAACAAAGCTGGTGATAGACATCTTATGCACCTGGAACTTGACATAACAGGCTCCAAGATCAGGTGAGACTGGTCATAATTGGTAGGCTATTGCTTGATAATTATATCCCTAACACCCATACGACTAGATGAACTCTGATTCATGTTCGGTTTTAAAGCTTTATAAATACAGGTCAAAGTCTAAATTTGTCACATTCTGTGGTTTCAGATATGAGTCGGGAGACCACGTTGCTGTTTTCCCCACTAATGACTCTGCGTTGGTAAACAAGCTGGGACAAATCCTTGGAGTGGACCTTGATGTGGTTATCTCTCTCAACAACCTTGATGGTATGGCACTGAAAGCCCTAAGCACCTTGACATAACTAGCTCGTCCCTCAACCCATCTCATGAAATCCTCCCCGGATAAACTCGGAGTATCAGCTGATGAATTGCGCATGCCTTGGATGCTGTTAAATTACTGCAGTTACATGTTATTGGTGTAACATGATTCATTGACCTTTTTGTTATTAATTAAGAGTTTCCTGTCATTACAAGGGTCATCAGATGTACTTTGTGGTTGCATAAATAATAACTGATTGCTTAAGCATTTGATCAGCATTACTTAATTAATTAAATGCGAACAATTAAATACTTAAAAGACAATCTGCTGAGGTAATCACTTTCTAAAAGGCAGTGTATTACTACAACATACACATTTCTAAACTTCAGTTTCTTTTACCTGTTCACTGTGAGAAGTGAAATTTCATGGCACCAAAAAAGTTGTTAATGTTTTTCCTTCAGATGAGTCCAACAAGAAACACCCTTTCCCCTGCCCCACCACCTACCGCACAGCCCTCACTCACTACCTGGACATCACACACCCCCCTCGCACCAACGTCCTCTACGAGTTGGCACAGTACGCCACTGACCCCAAAGACCAGGAGAACATGCGCAAGATGGCCTCCTCCTCCCCTGAGGGCAAGGTCAGTGATGAGTGGTGAAGATTCATGGGTGGTGGTGTTTGTAAGGCATACCGCTGCATGCACAGTACGTTTCTGACGTCCCTTTTTCCACTGCTTTTACTTTTATCATTTTATTTTTTTTGCTTCCTCTCTACAGGCACTCTACCAGAGCTGGGTGTTGGATTCCACTAGAAACATCCTCGCCATCCTGGAGGATATGCCCTCTCTGAGGCCTCCCATTGACCACCTGTGTGAGCTGCTGCCTCGTCTCCAGGCTCGTTATTATTCCATCGCCTCTTCCTCTAAGGTAATCCTCTACTTAAAATGCAGAGAAAAGAAATTCAAGCCATAACCTTTTAATTTGACCCACAGAAAATTTGTTTTGATAGACGGTGTTTTGGATTACAGAAGCAGATTGTTAATAACTCACCTCTGTTATGTAGGTTCACCCCAACAGTATCCACATCTGCGCCGTTGTGGTGGAGTACAAGACCAAGACTGACCGCATCAACAAAGGAGTTGCCACCAACTGGCTGAAGAACAAACTGGTTTGTGACAACGGCCATAAGTCCACCGTTCCCATGTACATCCGCAAGTCTCAGTTCCGCCTGCCCTTCAAAGCCACCAACCCAGTGATCATGATCGGCCCTGGGACGGGAATCGCTCCCTTCATGGGCTTCATCCAGGAGAGGGGCTGGCTCAAACAGCAAGGTATTTACTGTGCCTGTGCCTGTGCTGTGTTTGTCTGACCTTTCACAACCTTATGTCTCCAAAGAAAGAAAAATGAGGTCATGGACCCCTCCAAACATGTTTGTCATTTCTGTCCTCGTGTACACCACGCTACATTACTGCCAGCAAAAAAAAAAAAAGTTAAAAAGCACTTAACAGTAAGGATACAAGTAAAGGTTGATGGATACAAGTAAACAGTTCTGTTTCCAGTGGAAACATCTCTATTTGCAAATGCAGATATAAGACTTTGGCTGTTTTAAGTAGAAACTGTTAGAGAAGGTATACTTACCAAGTTACTTATAAAACATGACAAATTCTGGGCCCGACAATTACTTCAGGAATTTTAAAATCTCAGTGGAGGAGCCTGAACGGAATAATCAGCGTGTACAAAACAATCACTGTTTTGTTTTATTCCCTTTACAGGAAAGGAGGTTGGAGAGACGGTGATGTATTTCGGCTGCAGGCATAAGAATGAGGATTATATCTACCAGGAGGAGCTGGAGGAAGCAGAGAAGAATGGAGTCCTAACACAGCTCAGTGTTGCCTTCTCCAGAGACCAGGAGCACAAGGTAGGACCGCCCACCTCACTGCTGTTTGCTGTTTGTGTCCCTCAGAGCTGAAGCTGGTAAACTGCTGACCAGCTGTGATTACAGTGCACTTAGGCTTAAAATGGCTGGTCAATGATAACAAAGAGTTTCTTTTCATCACAGCAAAATCAGATGCGGATCATAGGTCTCGGTGTCGTTTTTTTTTTTTTTTTTTTTAGTTCACAAAATGTATCAAATTTATAGCAGTGATAAAATACAATTATCACTGTAGCTGTTGGCTTATCATCAATACCTTTATCATATATGGTAAATGTTTATCTCACGTTATTTAAAATCTAGTGCTTAGTTCAGTCAGGTAGTGAATGATTGACCAAGTACAGATTTGATTTCATTTGAATCAGTTGATGTGTCATTTGTGTGTGTGTGTGTGTGTGTGTGTGTGTGTGTGTGTGTGTGTGTGTGTGTGTGTGTGTGTGTGTGTGTGTGTGTCAAACTCTTCACATGTTGTTTATAGCATACAGTACACACACTGCAACTGGAACAACACTTTCTTCTTTCACTCTCCTAAATAAAGGTATACGTGCAGCACCTCCTGAAGAAAAATAAGGAGCACCTCTGGAAGCTGATCCACTCAGAAAATGCTCATATCTACGTCTGCGGGTAATTAAGAAATTTGACCAAAAAATATGTATATATTTATAAAATGATTAGATCAGCATTTCTATGGAAAACCAAACCTTCTAGTGGGGTAATGAGAAGTGGTTTCACTGATGGTTTCATACGCTTATGCTGACTGATGTGAACATTAGTGCTAATTTGATTAAATTGAAATATACTCAAAGCAGAAATATAAATGATTTAAAAACAAAGCACTGTAACCATGAGAACAAGACATGTAAACCCATCTTTCTATTGATTTAGGGATGCGAGGAACATGGCTAAGGATGTGCAAACCGCCTTCCATGAGATTGCAGAAGAATTGGGAGGCATGATGCGCACCCAGGCCACAGATTACATCAAGAAACTGATGACCAAGGGACGCTACTCACAAGACGTCTGGAGTTAAAAAGCTGCAAACTCAGCCTCATTCTCACTACTCAAGTGGTGGTTTTAAATTTTCTATTTTTATTGTATGTCTTGTTTTATCAGGACTAAATATATATATAAAAAACATTTGTTCATACTCTCCCTGGTTTATGAAATCTACAGGTAGCAGAAGATCATGAGGCAAACCCTACCTCAGCTGGTTGTAATAAATCCACTCAGCAATTTCAAAATATTTCCTATTTATGTATACTACATTTTGTATCTGGAACAGCAGCTTGTGTCTGCTGGAGTCCTCACTTGAGCCATGGTCTCAGACCAAACAACAGTTACCCAGTCAGGTTTCCACAGACCGTTAAGAGATGCCTATGAATGACTGAATTAGTGTAATCGTGTGTTCGACTGCAACGATGGGCCCTCAGATCAGATGCAGGAACCCGCTGGCTTGAGTAAAATAAGAAAGACAAGATGCAAATGCAGCAAATGGTCATCTTCTTTTCAGATTAAATTTTGATTGGAAACACTTTTTATAGTAATGAGTCAATCATTATGGCTGTGCATCTTTTTAAACTGATGACGACTCTGAGTACAAAACCCGTCTGTTTAGTGGGACATTGACACGTTAATCCCAACCTCTGGATGTACATAATACAACTCCACTGTGAACATAACGATATTTTAGAAAGCATTGAACTCATTGAATTTGCCATCGTGAGGTGTTTGTAACTTTCTTCCAGCTGATTAACAGATCGTAGACGTAACACCACAGCAGATAATATTAGATCACATGTCTAAGTGAATATAATGAGAGTTGTGTTCCTGTTGCAGTATGAACACTCAGAAGCTTTAGACGTGAAAGGGTGCTGACTTTAGTTTCACTCAGAGCTGATCCAGTAGTACTTATAAAAGTACATAATACTTTAAATGTTTAAAAAAAAAAAAAACTATGGGAGGAAAATGTTTGGTGTAACAAACTGGCATCATAGGTACAATTGTATGTCTACCTTTGTATTTTGACAAGGGATTTTTGCCTTTTATGCATAAGTTGCTGTTCATTTTAATCGGTAATGTTAACCTTTTGAGAGGCACAAGAAAAAAAACACGAGATAATTTGCATTTTGTTTCCCATAAAAACCTGCCTTCAGACGTGATGAAAATGAATTTGTAGGTGCCCTGTAATATTTGTAAAATGATAAAACATTTGAAAAGTTAGATTAGAAACCAGATCTAGCCTCCCAAATGCTGATAGTTTATTTTATATGCATCTGACAGTGGAGAATTATGAATCGGTTTGTCTTGACTTGACGTTGTTGTTTTTGGTTTTTTTCTTCTTTTCTTTCTTTTTTTTCTTTTTCTTTTTTTTTTTTTACTATTTTGACCAGTAACATATGCATCACTACTTGGACAAGATAACTAGACATATCAAAAGATCTTGTGTGTCTCGTAGTATCTGTCAATCAGTGCTCATCACAGTACTTTCATGGGAGCATGTGGAGTTTGATGAGGTTAGCCGACCAGTTAAAGTGCAGCCTGTGCCTTTTTAACACTGCCTTATGTATTAAGTTAGCATTGAATCCCTGATCCTTTTCCTTTTTTTTAAATAGTTTCTTTTTCTTCCAGGTCTAAATTTTGATAGAAAGTCAAATTCATCTGAGACACTTTACCCAGCGCTGTCACTTTTTCTCATTCCACTTTACAGTTTAATTGTTTGATTGCATTATGGTATGCATTTTTTTAAATGAATAAAATTGGTATAATTTTCCCGGTTGATGTCTTTTTTTTGTGACTACATGAGTTCAACAGTTTGCAAGCTTATTAGTCAGTATATACATGTTTATAGTATCAGTATAATTCTGTATCATCTACAGTCTATTGACTCCAGCAGATTATCTCAACCATCTGTTATCCATTTGTCATCAGACAAGAGACCTCAGCTACATCACTCATAATTTTCATGAGGCAGTAATGCTGAGTGATTGAAGTCGCACTGGGCTGCAGTGTGTTTATGTTTTGATTGAAGCAGCAGCTGCTCCACTGGAGTGACTTACAATGACCTTGCCCGCAGCTGTAACTTATCTGCACAAAATCCACTCAAATCTGTTATGAAGACAGATGTGATAAATCCTGCTCTGGGTTACAAAAAGTCAAAGTGACCTGGGAGACTTACATGTTTTGTTCTTCAGGTTTTTCAGGTTCTGCTCAAATTAAAGCCTTGACCTGGGACTTTAAAGTAATATGCATTATTTTATTTTAAACTCTATCTGCTGAAACGCAGTGATTTGCTGTGAATTGCTGTGACGATTTCACAATGTCTTCTGTTGGGTCAAACACACACACACACACACACAACCTTAATTTTGTCACGACGGTCAATGACATTGCATCGATTCACATTTATTAGACTTAACCTAACTAAAATCCTAGTCTCAACCCCACAATTTAACGGTTTAACTTGAGTGAACCACCTTTTTGTCCTGTTTTGTTTGTTTTGTAAGGGTAAGTGCTGAAAAGTGATCCCAGCCACAAAAGGTTGTCATCTCTAGATTTCTGGCAATGCAGTGAGAAAGGCACAAAAACTTGTGTGGCTGCATAAAACTGCTCTGACGGTCCTCTCCCTGCCACTCAGAGATTCTCTGTTTTTGTAGAAAAAAGAACATTTTCTGCTGCTTTGCACTTCTGCTCAAGTGCAATGCTTGTCAGATGGGACAGAGAAAATATTAATATTGATGTGTCAATATAGAATAACTATTTATACTGCACAGGGATCTTTTGCAATGAGGTTCATTGAGATTCCCCGTTCCTCATGAACACTCTGAAACAGTAGGGGGCGGTAGTGCAAGTTAGCTTTGGATGTGCGCAGCGTGTTGAGACAGGCAGAGGAAGAAGCTGCATTAAGGGAAGTACCGCAGCGAGTGCAGCTCCGTTCTCCGCTGCGTACATGTTGGCCGGGGTTTTTATCAGCTCGACAGAACGAACAGGCTTCATCGACTATTTTTAAATTATATATATATATATATAGTGTATATATATATATAACGGCACACAATGGCCACTGGTAAGTCAACATGCCTTGTGATTGTGAGCTCGTTTTATTTGTTTTTTTTTGTATGAAAAATGAAAAGTAGGTCGAAGCTAAATTAGCCGCTAACCGCGAGGCCTGAAGAAAGGCTCCGTCTATTTTATGGGTCGTCTTTCATTAGCGCAGCCAAGTTAGCTTTATTTGGGTGTTTCACTGAATGTGTCTTTTCAGTCGACAGTTATGTTTGTGATCACGCTTTACTGTTAATTTTAGGCGCAGTTACAGGTATAGCGTATGGAAATGTCGCAGACTGAGCAGGGCCTTGTCGCGGCTAATGTAGCTTAGGGTTTTTGTTAAACGATTCTTTGTTTACACCGATGCTATTGTTTCTCCTGCTTAATGAGGAACACTTAGATCAACCCGAACGAATGTAGCTACAGGATAACCTGGCAAAATTCGCGTTTAACGTAAAACTGTGCCGATGAACACGGAGAGCATTTATGACTCGAAGGTGGTTGGTTTCGTTTCAACATTTAGCCCAAGCCAAGGCTAAATTGACCGCCATTTTTATAGGATTGGCGTGGTGATGGGCCTGTCCCACTTTACTCTCCTATTTCTGCACTCACAGCTTCATCACCGGCCCAGCAAACACGTTGCGGTCCTTCCTGTCCTACTTATGATAAACCACTGTTTTATTTCTCTTTCAGACTCAGGCTACGGTCAGCACGGTGGTTCTCAAAGGTAATAACGTAGAGGGGCGATCATTTAAAGCCTCGCATTCATAGTCTACGTATGTTGTTAAACTTTTTTAGACATTTGTATTCAAAGTTTGACATGTGACCAGTGTTACTAACATCAGTAAAATTTAAAATACACATATATATTTAGTCAATGAACAGATGGAAACTGAAAATACGATATTGCTGTGGGCTAAAACTTGCCTACCCTCTTATTTAGCCTGTTTAGCTATTTGTTTGCATTTTTACAAGTTAAAGACGCCAATTTATTATAAGAATTTCCTGTGTGCTATGTACTGTTGGATGTATTGACAGCTATCAATCACTTTGATACCGAAGACAGTTTAAAAATTAAATCATCCTTAGGCAAGTTCTGGAGTTGTAATGATAGTCCTTTCTTTGAATCCTAAGTGGGTTTATGGATGTTTATATTTGATAGACACTGAAGATAATTATATTCTCAGAAAGTGTTAGGCATGCTGAATCATAAAATATGGTGCAAATTGCTGCAGTCAGGTGCTAAGAGTTGTAAAGTAGCCTGCATTATTTGCCTTCACGGGGTTACTAACAGCAGTTACTAACAACTAACATTTGTGTTGGTAGAAATGGCCCCAGTGGTACATGTGATTGCAGAACCTATTACAGCCCACTCTGTTAAGGAAAAAGTAGCCCAGTTTAGCAGAGCACAACAAAATCTGGCATTATGTCATGTAATTTCATTCACCTTAAGATTTTTTTTTTAATGTACCTAAAGCTGGAGGCTAACTACTTTTATCATGTGTCTCATGTGTCTGTAGCTATGGATCATATGGCGGTCAGCAGGGTGGACAGGTAAGACCCTTCCTCAAACTACACTCTGTTGGCTTTTAGGCACTATAATTGCAAAGTTTTTACTTTATGATTATAACCTGTCTAAATGGCCTTTCTGTTTCTCAGGGTTTTGGGCAAGGAAATGGCAGTGGCACCTATGGGGCACAGAGTTACGGTGGCTATGGACAACAAGGTCTGACTCAAGTTTCAGTATATCAACATATCAAAATGGTGGCAAAGTAACCCACCCCCCAGTGAGGGTGGTGAAATTTCAGTTAGTTGAGATTTATGATACGCCATATGCCTGTTCAGTACAAACCAGCTTGATTTGTTAGATGCTTTATTTGATATCCATGTTTAAAATATCAGTTAGCATGAAGGTATTGTGTATTAGAATACTTCTTTGAATAAATACACCCCCATAGAAAACTGAGAGAAACATTCCTGTTGATTTTCTCTTGTGTTTTAGTTTAGAAAGATAATTTTGTTTAGGTTTATTGCATCAAAGATCTTAAGACAAATAATTCAACAGTGTAATGGAAGAAAGTGGATGTTTTTCAGTGTTGTGAATTTCCTTTTGACTCTGTGTAAATATATTTTTTAACAGATGGTTTTGGTCAGTCCCAGCAGTCTCAGAGCTATGATAATTATGGACAGGAATCATCTGGGTAAGGCACTAATATCACATTATTCAGGTCCTTCTGAAACTGTGTGAGTGCTTTGATTTGTCTGTGCAGCACAGTTTTAGTATCCTTTGGCTTTTTAAGACGATTAAGATGGCTTGCTAACATTCAGATGTTTTGTTTTATAGAAGATTCAAATTCCAGTCATGGAAACCAGCAAATCATTTATGCACTGTAGTTTAATTTGACTAATGTTGTCATACATGTCACACCTTCATCAACTCATTGGATTCAAATATTTGATGTCTCTGTTGTGCTAACTGTAATGATTTTTCTGAAACCACTTCAAGGTACGGCGACAAGTCGTCCTCTTTTGTGCCGCAAGCTTCCTATGGTGGCCAGGGGCAAGGAGGAGACAGTTATGGACAGCAGAACTACTACGGTGGCCAGGGACAGGGCGGCAGCAGCGGCGGATATGGTAGCCAGGGACAGGGCGGCGGCGGCAGCAGCGGGTATGGTAGCCAGGGACAGGGCGGCGGCGGCGGCGGCGGCGGCGGTGGTGGTGGTGGATATGGTAGCCAGGGGCAAGGAGGCGGGGGCTATGGAAGATGGAGTGAAGGTACAAATTACTGGATCTTAAAATTAATATGGAGACTCTAATGTTCTGTTCACATCTATGAATGTAAGACAAGCAGGTTTTTTAATGAGCCAGATTGTGTTTATACTCAATAACTCTGTCTTTGCACCAGGTGAAGGTGGTGGTCAGGGTGGGAGGTTTGGACGTGACCATGGTGACCGTTCAGAAGGAGGGGGCTACAGAGGCCGAGGCCGTGGTGGCTATGACCGTGGCGGATATGACCGCAGTGGTGGCTATGACCGTGGCGGATACGACCGTGGAGGAAGAGGTGGACCTCCTGGTATGGGGTAAGTTGCACAGTGCCACTGCCCCCAAGGTACCTCCTATACACTGTGAAATGAGACATGACTTGTTGTCACTCAGCCCACCATCACTCGTCCACAACAAACCATCCACATAGTTGATTTTCACCACTCATCTGCTTTGTGCTCCAGATCCCCAAACTCTGGTAATGTGTTTTGTTTTTTTTGTTTTTATTGTTTCTTTGGTTTGTGTTTTAAAAACCTGATTCACCAGAAGTTGTCACAGATAATGTTCACCACCCCTCTGCAGCGTGCTCCAGGTTTCTGAACCTTATCAGAATTTTTTCTTTACAAAACCGTATTCACCTGAAGTTTTTGCAGTTTAAGAGACATGCTGCTTTAAATCAATCAAATGATCAATACGAGCATGCACTGTAGGTTGTGGTTACCTAGAGATTCCACTCGTGATCTTTGAGGTCTTACGTTGCCTGCCCAAACAGGAGCTTTAAAGGCACCCGAGACCCGGTTGTGCAACAGTATTGTCCCAGACGTTGGGACAGGTTTTGTGCATTCTGCACTCACAACAGAACAGCTGACAGTTTGCCTAGAAACCAGGAAGGGACACCTTATGTGATCTTCAGAGGCTGGTGAAATACTAACAGATGATTCTGTATGGAGAAAAATCAAGACCTTTTGTTTTGTTTTTTTTAAACCTGTGAAAAACTTTCTACAAAAGTAGCATATCTCTGTTTCGAAGAGAGATTGTAGCTGACGGATCGACTTTGGTACAGTCTGAAAGCTCCACATGCTGGGTGACCAGGTAACACTTTGAAGCCAACTGGTACAATAAGGTTATCTACGGAATATTTGAGGTCCATTTTATATATATGCATGTACTGAAATCAGTGAAAGCCTTTTCATACAGGCAACAGCTTCTTTCTCACTTTTTGTGATTTGACCTTGGTCCCACATAGTGAGATTTTTATTATTATTTTTTATTATGCTTTCATTTTTTTTTTTTTTTTGTCTAAGTTGAATCTCGCTTAAATTATTTAACTGCCAGAAACTCAACTTTGGTGCGTTGTTGTGCTCTGAGGACCGCAGTAGTTTTTGAACAATGGAAATGCCACCGAAACGATACCCTTAGACCTGGAGCCACATCTTCAGCTGCTTCACATTCAACAGGTTTCATTGAAGTGTTGTATATTTGACAATGGCGAACATGTGTGTTGTGTTAACATGGATCTACATTTTATACTACAGGTGTTCAGAGTGGTTGAACTAAAACTTGGACCTCAGTTAAAGGATCTCATAAACGCACTCATTTGGAAGATTGCTTATCAGTCGCTACACCCCTTCACACTAATTTGGCTTCTCATGTGTAAAAAAACAAAACAAATTCAGCTGGTTTTCCAGCAGTTGGCATCCAATCTGGTCGTGTAAAAAGGAAAAGTACCAAATTCTTTTTGTACATGGTGACCAAGTGACATGTGATAATTGTCTTCACCCGTCTGCCTGATTGTTCAGTCAGAGCTGCCTAGTCGTCTGTTCATTGATCTCTAATGTCAAAGACTAACGCATTCCTCGTGTGAGACATTTCCACCGTAGTCGCACACCCTGGCAGGAGTGCATACTGATGGGGATGTAGGGGAGCTTTGAGCTCTCAGTTGGGACAAAGGAAAAGCCATCATATCTCCAATTTTTCCTCTGCAGAGGTGGTGACCGTGGTGGCTACAAAAATTACGGTGGTAAGTGACGAGCATCAGAACTGTGTCGGTGGGGGAGGAAAGAACTTGAGTTAGCAAAAAAAAAAAAAAAAAGAGGGGCATTAAAAAAAAAAAAAAAAAACTCAGTGAATGCCACCATTTTCATATCCAGATCCCAGGGGACTCCACCTATTATTCTTAGCAGGATTTCTCATAAATGACCTCAGATATGGTAAAGAACTTGGAGCCTGAGTTGTAAAATAATGGTATTCTTGCATGAAGACGAGGGCTGATTGTATATGACAGAGGTGTTCCCAGGACGAAGAAGGAAAACTTTCTAAAACTGGAGACATTTTGGTGGTTTTCATTTCTGGTGTAAGCTCAAAAAAAAAAAACCAAAAGAAAAGGTGTTGGTATGAAATGCAACGGTATGAAAACACCCATCAGAGAGCTGTAAACCTGGACTTTGTTTAATTTTCTTTGTATCATTATTGCATTGATAGGGATGAAGTTAATATTGATTAATGTGAAACAGCACGGACAGTTTTTTAAGGTTCCTTCCTCAAGTTTTCTCTTCCATCCTCTCCTCTGTTTTACAGGCTCTCGAGACTACGGCTCAAGGGATGACCCAGGTAAGACTAAGAATATCACGATTAAAGAACGAGGGTTTGAACTAATCAAATCAGCCCTAATTGGAAGTTTGGCCAGTCATTGTAATCTGATGTGATCTCTTTATCTACTGGTTTAAATACAAATACTCCTGAGATCATTGCTGACGTCTCCTCTGATCTCTTCCACAGCTGGAGAGCAGGACAACTCTGACAACAACACCATTTTTGTACAGGGACTGGGAGAAGACGCCACGGTTCAGGAAGTTGGCGACTTCTTCAAGCAGATTGGTATTATCAAGGTATTAGTCTGATTGCTTTTTGTTGAATTTCCTTTCACTAGACTGAATTAAATTGCCCAGCATCACACATGACTGTGGATCTAAAGTCTGTGTCACACTGCAGTTTTTAATTTTTCTGAACCATAAGATTTAGTTTAGCTTTCAAACCTGTTTGAACACCTGGCGCCCCAACCCCCAGGCAGGTGTAGAAATGGTAAATGCAAACAAAAGTGCTGAGAGTTCGACATATTTTTATGTTTTTAGGTGAACAAGAAGACTGGCCTGCCAATGATCAACATCTACTCTGACAAGGCCACCGGTCGGCCAAAGGGAGAAGCTACAGTGTCATTTGATGACCCGCCTTCTGCCAAAGCTGCTATTGACTGGTTTGACGGTAAGAGTGCTGACATATCTTTCAAATTCTTCAGTAAGATGTCAACGTCGCTCTCACTGACATGTTGTGTTTTTATTTCAGGCAAAGAATTCAATGGCAAACCCATCAAAGTGTCATTTGCCACCCGCAGAGCCGAGTTCACACAGAGAGGAGGTGGAAGAGGGGGACGAGGAGGTGTGTACTGGTCGATCCGTCCCAGGGCTCAGATGACAGATGACAGAGATGAAAAGTTTCTAAATTGAGGTTCTCGCATTGAACATTTTTCCTTTTTCTTTTAGGTTTCAGAGGTCGTGGTGGTGGAGGACCCAACTTTGACATAAAGGGAGGAGACTGGCCCTGTCCCAACAGGTTTGCAGGAGAGGGTGTTGTGGTTTTATGTAATTTAAAAATAAAAGGGTAATACTGCTCGGCAGAAGGGCCTCAATTTGGCCTCATTTGTGAAGACGATTAGTATTTAAAAATCCGTCTGATCTCTTTCCTCAGCTCTTGCGGCAACATGAATTTTGCACGGCGGCAAGAATGTAACAAGTGTGGTGCACCCAAACCAGGAGATGGAGGATTTGGAGGTGGAGGTGACACCTTCAGCTTGATTTTTATCACAAATGATTGATTGATTTTTATACAAAGAAGCTGTTAACAAACTTGATCACTTACTGTTTTATTGACATAACTGTTGTGACTGTGTTTGTAGACCGTGGTGGCAGAGGAGGCTTTGGAGGTGACCGAGGCGGCGGCTTCAGAGGGCGTGGAGGTTTCCGTGGGGGAGACCGTGGAGGTGGTGGAGGATACGGCGGCGGCTACAAGATGGGAGGAAGGTTTGTGAAAGTTTTTTTTTTTTTTTGGTCACATTTTTCATGTTTTACTTGTAAGCTTGACCCTTCTGTGAGGTGACACCCGTTTGGTCTGTGGGGCTTTGCTGATGCAGTTTGAGTATATGACCAGAAGAGGGTGTAGCCTGCCCAAGATAAGGAAACAAATACTGAATCTGTAACTTAAACTCAAGACAAATGCTTTTCCTCAATTTCATGCTACATACTAACTTCATGCAGTATATATATTGTTTGTTTTAAACATTTTCATACTCACAAATGAAAATGTCTTAAAGTTTACAAAGACAGTCTTTACATTGTGTATAATTAAGAATCAATATACCTTTGAAAAGTTATGAAATGTTTTATTACTTCATCACTGCATACTGACTGATTTGAGTATATTTGTAATTTCTCTAGTGTGAACACACTAAATACCAAGTTCTAAACTTCCATCATGGCACCAGGCTCTTTACAACAACAGCAGTTTGACCAATAGACCAAAGAGCCATTTAATGTCCCCGCTTATTAAGAGGCCAGGTTGTGAAGTGTGTCTGATATCTGAATATTCATGCTGCACCCTTCACTTAGCATTTTTGTGCCCTTTAAGTGTCATTGGGCATTTGCAGATTTTGATTTATTACTCCTCGCTGAAAGTGAAATGTTAAAAAAGGAGCTGTTAGAGGAAGGACACTCTGCTGTACTGAAAGCAAATGATGTAATCCATTTACAGATTTAAAAGGGGAACGGGTAGGTGAAGGAGAACATTTGACACCATACTTCACCTTCATCATGGTTACTGTTAATTAAACATCTTTGTCTTGTTCCCTGCAGAGGTGACCGTAGAGACGACAGAAGAGACCGGCCATACTAAGCCTTGAACAGATGGAAACAATTCCAGCCCATGAGATCGCCATGGAGGGAGGGTTTAGTTTGGGAAAACTGGAACGAGGATAGATCAGATATTCTGATTTGTGTACCTTTTTTGTAGCCAGTGCATCCCAACTATTACTGTTCATCTGTGAGTGAGGGAAGGATATTTGGGGTAATGTGCAGGGACTTCGGGGCTGATTGGCACTGTTGGCATGTGGTCAGATGTTCTTGGGTTTTTTTTTTTTCCCCCTTGCTTTTTGTTTTTGTTTTTATTTCTTTGTACATCCTTTTTAATTTTCTCTCAGATTCTAGTTGCAGATGTTTTGTGAGGTAGACCATGGTTTTGTATGAACAAATGTTTTACTTGGATTCTTTTTTTTTTTTTTTCCAAAATATTAAAAACTGTGATCTTTTCTTGCTGCTTCCTGTGAGTTTTTATCTAATTGTATGCAAAACTAAACGAGAAATTTCCAAAAGCTATCAAAAAAGGACACTGGAAATGCTTCAGATTCTTGAAAGTTACCTTTCCATAGCTTTTTGGAAATACCACGACCTGTATGACTGAGAATCTTCACAGACCAAGAAGAGAAATGCATTTGACTTACATCAGGGGTGTCCAAACTGTTCCACAAAGGGCCGTGTGGCTGCAGGTTTTTGTTCCAACCAAACAGCGGCACAACGGACTTGACTCATTTAATCAACCGATCTCAGTCTTCAGACAGTTGATTGGTCAAAGTGTGTGCTCTTCATTGGTTGGAACAAAAACCTGGACACCTCTGACTTACATCCTTACAATCCAGCAGTTTGTGTACAGCAGGGAAACTGCCTTGCTCTGCTGGTAGTTTGCCCTCAGCTGGCGGCACAGAGGGGGCGGTGCTGGCCCTCCCCGTACCGCTCCGGGTGGTTGAGTAGATTCCGTCAGTCCTCGCAGGGATGGAGATGGGAGGCGAGCAGCAGCATGCTCTCACCCACTGACAGCGAGGAAAGTCAACAATGAAAAAAATAGCAGCAGCTGAACAGAAATGCGCGGCGCGGGGAGCCGTGTGGTGGTAGCGTGGTTGTTCCGCGATGAGCCACGGACCCCCGGACCGCCGGTGTGGAGCCGGACGGGACATGAGGGCAGCCTGGATCCTGACCGTGACCGCCCTCATCGCCGCTCAGACTGCCGGAGGATCACCGCTGGTCCCGGAACCTGAGGTACTACTATTTAAAAAAAACTTTCACGATGACCTAAAGGCCACTGTTTCACAAGTTGTATGGTTGAAAGTTTAATCATAACTGAATTTAAATCAGCCATTATTAGCTTTAAGGCGTCGTAATATGTGGAAGGTGAGCAGCTCATGATGGGGGTAAGCTGTTGTATAATGTAAATGATGTAACCTGTACTCATACTATTAACTCTACTGTTTTGTTTGGGCACTTGGAGATTCTCTACAACAGCTCTACTACATACTTTACATTGTTTTATTGCCTAAACATCTAATGTTATATATAGAAAAGGCTCGTACATTTTGAACTGATTGGTAAAATACATATATGGATTTCCATATGCTTTACCTCTGTAACTGGTGCAGCGCCACTCCTAAACCCCAAATAAGTCTGTTTGGGTTTCTGTTACTGAAGTTTGAGACTTCTCTGGTGGACCTCAAACATAAGCCAGGCCGCCATGTGAGATAACATACTGTTTGTGGCAAAGAGAACAGTTACCATGTAAATACTTTTATACATAAAGAGCATATTTAGGGGGAAAAGGGGTTGACGTTTGGAATTATTTAACTACTGCATGTTTAGTTTGTCTACAGCAACAGCTAATGTGCCCGGCATATTTAGACCATGTCAGGTTTGCATTTAGCTGCATATAGTGACATACAAGTGACCAAGCCCACTTTTTAAAGAAAATGATTTGTGTCTCAGGCTGTTTTGGATTTTACAGTTTAATTGCCTCAGTGTGGTTTGGACTGCACTACTTTAATGTGCCTGCTGTCTCTGCTGGCCATCCGTAGGCTTCTTCATCAAAGCTGTAATTCCATATAGCATCAGGCTATTACACGTGTTCCCACAGCTTCACTCTTGTTCCTACATAAAACAAAGCCCTCTGGCATATTTCTGTGCCTGCAATGGGACAAAGGGACATTTTTTTGTTGCACATTCCTGTTTGCTGAAGCGCAGCTGTCATCTCCTCAGTTTTAATTTCCACCCCCACCTTCACCACATCTGTAATCATCGCTGTGCCTGCTGTTGTCTGAACACGAAACCTGCTACATGCACATATAGGGCTATGATTGAAAAATCGTAATATTAAGCTATCAACATAACTAATCTCAAACCACAATGCAACAACATCTGTTGTCATGTATCCCATTGGTTCTTTTTTTTTTTTTTTTTTTTTTTTACTGTATTTTATAGGTGTTCAAGCTCAGAACTACTCCTGACTTGCACGTGAACATGAAATTCTTGTGAAAGTATAACTATGAATTTTCAGTGACACCCCAAGGGGTTCTTTCTCTTATGGGTGGTCCAGATGTACACATCCTGTCTTGGCAACCTACATCAGATAAAGTACAAATGCAAAATTATCTTTACACTTTCATAATTTCTCTTTTTCCTCACGGGGAGTTATGCATCCTCTGGGGATTTACCCAGAGTGCGTTTTTATGAGAAGCATTGTGTTACTGTGAGATTGCTGGTCTGTAAAATCAACAGCTCTTCAACCAAAGTGTGATTTTATGAACTTATGCACTTGGAAGCAATGATGATCAGATAAAGTCTTCTACTGGAGTTTTCTGGTGGTGTTTGAGCATTTCTGATACTGTATTTACAATTATGATTACAATTGCAGGTTTTTCTGGAAAAGTATGGCTACCTCCATCCAGACAACCACATCCACAATGCAGTGGAAGTGCAGTCAGCCATCCGGTAAGTGATTCAGCTATTCTTCATCTTGTAGAATGTAGAAATCACAGCGGGCCTTAAAAATGTGATATGATTTTAGAACAAAGTGACACATATTTGTTTCTCTCTACACTCCAGAGTTAGCTGGTTGTGTTGAGTGTGTTCATCAGGGGGAAGGGTGAGCTCGGTGTGGGACAAGCCTCAGGGCTGAACGTCAGTGCAGGGCAGTAAAACACACCCTCACCTTCTGAACCCTCTCTGAACCATGCAGGAATTTCAAGAACCTCGCCCTCTGGCCCATATATTGACTGTACTATAATGGAAACTGATTGACTGAAAACTGAAGACTGAGTGATGGAGTGAGCAAACTGTGTGGTTGACAGTCATATAATATGTCAGTATGCTCGTCTCTAGCTTAACGAGATCAGACACAGTAAGTAAAGGTCAAGACTCAGGGGCTGCAGTCATGTACACTATGCCACCATGGGTCAGGGCTTTGCCTCTTTAGTTGGGATTAGCTTCAGCATGTTTTAAGCTTGTCTTCTCAAAAAATAAAAATGATAAATGGTTGTGAAGAACTGACATTATGAACTGCCTGAGATATTTTTTAGAAAAAATAGAAAAACAATCTGTTATCACTATGTGCAATATGTCCTTATATTCACCATGTGAAACATTTCTAAAATATTCTAAAACATTTGCAATATCACCATGTGCAATATACCTGTTAAGATCACCATGTGAAACATCACATACAGGAAGTGACAGTGTGCCTATATTAGGCACCTAATTTTCTTAATTTTATTAAGAATCTTCTCAGTATTTTAAGTGCACTATCTTGCTCTTCTTTTGTATTATTTATTTCTTGGTTATTTTATTTTATTTCTTATTTTATTGTATTATTCAAAACCTTTTAACAAGCTTGATTCAGGGGAGGGATGCACAAGAATTCCAATGCACATGTAATGCAATGTATCTGTGCAAATGGCAAATAAAACTCTATTCTATTCTATTCTATTTTTCTTCGTCCTCCTTCTTGTTTTAAGACACTGTACTGCTGACTATCCTAACTTGGCTTCATTACACCACTTCACATTTAAGAAATTACACTAATTATCTTTATCCAGCAGCATTGTGTTAAACATTTCTAAACTCGCCTTAATCCTAGATCCACTAACCGTCTCAGTGTCTGGTATAGAATTGATTTAAGGCGCTGGCTGAGAGTTCAAACATCAATACACTGTAAATGTTTAATTGCTCTTCTCAGAAACACAGTAAGACTTCATACTGTAAGACTCAGACTGGGTAGGGAGAATCCAGATAGTTTTAAATTAAATTGTTGATTCACATATTGTTGGCATGATTGAAAATCCAAATGCTTGTTCAGGAAGAGCATCATGCAAACATTTCCTCTCTCTGCAGCGACTTCCAGTGGTTGTCCCGGCTTCCTGTCACAGGTGAACTTGACAGTGCCACCCTGAGACAGATGGCGGAGCCCCGCTGTGGGGTGTCGGATGAGGGCAGCCAACAGATCTGGGCTCGGAGAGTAAACGCCATCTTTACTGGAAAGAGGGCTGCTGCATGGCGACCTCAGAGCCGCAGAACGCGCTCTGTTGCACAGGGTATTGTGTTTAACTTGTACATTTGTGAGACACCACGTTTTTATATGTGTTTTTGAGTATGTGCAGAAGAGTATAAATGGCATCCCAAGACTTCTGTGAAGAAACTGATATAATTCATTGCCGTGTAAGTGGAGGTTTTGTGTGTCCTGTTGTGGCGTGGTCATAAAGAGCCAACAGTTAACTGGGAGTGTCCTCCTTCGTAAATTAAAGCACTAAACAGAGCTCAGGGGTGTAATTAAAGCTGGTGGAGTGTCTGATGTTGCACGCGTCAGCCTGGATGATTCCTGCTTTTAGTTGCAATTACACAAATCCATGTATGGTATCTTTAACTTCATTTTTTAATGGGTGAAAATTTCTACCACAATAACATTTTTTTACATGTTCCATTACATGCTCCTTTGTGGGTTGAGAACTTTTGAAGATCCCTGAACAACAGCTGTTTTTCTCTGGACCTCTCTGAGCAGTTTCCTGTAAAAATCTATAATTTCAAATTCTGTCCCTGCAACTACTAATGATGGGAACTCCTATTGGAGATTATCCTAATTTTCTAAAGCGTTCAATGGTGAGCAGATCACTGCAATTTGAGCTAAACACTGCAGGATTTCAAGTGTTTAACAGTGGTTAGGAGTGCAGCTGAGCACGGCCAAATTTCTTGCAGACTCCATGAAGTAATTGAGCACAGGGTCTTGCTTCGGGTGGTTTACAGAAAATCTTTGAGAATGACAATGAGATGTAATTTCTGTCCTTGTGTAACTATGTGGGAGATAAAATTGTTGAATAGGGCAAAATGTAATAACCATGATGAACTTTCAGAGGGTGTTGACAAAGGCACCTGGCCTCTTTCTGTGTATTTGACGGTAAATCCCTACGCTTTGATGAGCATAAATGTGTGTGTGTGTGTTTTAAGATACTTCAACTGGATCATTTCCTCCAAGAGGGTTTTTGGCCCTCTTTCTTCATCTGTTAGTTTGCAGTACATCTATACCAACAATGCTAGCAGCTCTGTGAGGCTGTCCTTTCTCACAGTGGACCAAAGTGGTGGATTGAGTGAACGATCGACCAACACTGTCATCCTTAGAGCAAGGGTTGGTGCTGGCATGGCTAAAACCTACTCAGCAGATTTCACTGAAACCTGTCGAAAAGTGAGACTACAGGGCAAAAAAAAGTGATTAGTCTTTGGTGTAGAACCATTTGCATCCTAATGTAGTGTCAGAGGCTAACTTATGCCTCTTTTGTTTGTGTGTCTTTTGTTCTCACTCCTTCTCTGGTGCTGTCATTCCTCACACCCCCTTTGTGAATGAACAGCAGCAGCAGCAGCCTGGCTCCTTCTCTCTACTTGTGCCTTGAGCCTCATGGTGTGTGAAGCCTCCACATTCCTTCCTGTCACTGACGAGGTTGGCTAATGTTCAGGGAATGCAGCGGCGGCTGATGTTTGCTGCTGCCTCTTCATGTCAGTACCTGACATGTTCCTTCTGGTAAACACATCCATAACTGACTGACTGGATTACGTTGTTTGCCAAGCTGGCCGGCTATCTCAATGGCCAGATATCTCTACTGGCTGAATGAGTGGGTATCTTGTTGAGTGACTGACTCTTTGGCAGGATTACATCTTGTTCTGGTGTAAGAAAACAACTCTCTGTCATTATTTTAGTCCCAGACATGACTCACGTGACAGGCGACGGTATTATTACACAAAGAGCGGTGTTAATGGCAGATACTTTTACACCCTCTGGTCAAACCTCTTTCAGATCTGGCTTCATATATCCACTGGTATAGTTTAGCGGTGTAATAACTTAATTGTGAGCAGCGGTTATTGTGTTGCTGTGTAACCACCGCCTTGAACTCAAACATGTTGCCTTTGTCCTGCAGAAGCAGCAGATATGTTTCTGCCTGAGGCTCGAAGAATGCTTACCTGAAGAGTTTCATGTTTGGATCAGACATTCGGTCTAACAGAGTCAGAGCGGGCAAAATGCCAGTAAAACCTGCATTTTTCTGGTTAACTATTAATTACTCAGCATAGGCAGCGGCAGTGACAATTGATTTGAAAGCCTCAGTTTTTTTTTAGTCATGTGTCGGTCCACTTCTCAGTTTGGTCCGTAACTCTTCATCTATTGTCATCAGCAGCGACATAATTTTTTTTTTTTTTTTGACTTCGTTCAACATTGAGCAAGTTTAAATTTAACATATAATTACACTGAGAAATTGTCTCAGAAAGGTTATATTACCTGTTGTAATTATTTTTTATCATATAGATTATTCTGGTTCACCAGGGGTGGACAAACCGCAAAACCCAGTTTTTCAACAGCGAGAGTCACCAATACCAACTGCAGTACCAATGCTTTTTATTATTAAAAGCCTCTAAATGTGCTGTCATGTAGGAGAGTGCCATGTTTCATACTTTATTCAGTGAAAGCATCATTGATAGGATCATTAATGACTACATTTACACTACCACCCAACCATTTGCCAGACATTAAGCTTTTATTTTTACTATTCTCTGTTAATTTTTTAATTACATGCATAGACAGTTTTAATGGTAAAAATCAAAGGCTGAAAAATGAAATCTCTGAACTAATGAGGTGATAGCTGTGTACATTCACACAACAAGCAAAGAGGACTGTAAGGAGAGTGTTCATGTGGCCACGATGATTCTATTTTCTATTTTTCATTCAAGACATGGTAGTATTGACAATTCAGCTTATTGGTCCACCTACCCGTATAGTTTAGCACTTTTCTCTGCAGTTACTGGGATAGCAATATTGATCCAGGCCATCCATGACTTAAACTAAATGCTCAACAGTCTGAGCTGTTTGTCCTTGAGGACCGACACTGGCTGCTAACTGAAGCCAGCAGGCAACAACAACATGCAGATGAGTCAGACTCGCTGCCTGTTTATCCGCTCACAGCTGTGGTGTGATGTGATTTTGTGTTGTGTTAACATGGCTGCCTCTGAGCTTCCTGGAGACTGAAAACAGACCTTGACTTGTACTAGAGTCTGATGGTTGTTCCCACTGATATTTACAGAACTGACATTCCACCACCCTTGTTCAAGATAAGTGCTATGAGTGTGATAGGTGTGTGTGTGTGTGTATTTTTCTGGGGTGTGCACTTATGGATCTGCACCCTGCACTGGAAACTGTTAACCACTTACTTGCCGTTTTACAACATAATGTACCATTTGCTATGATTTTACACCATTTCAGCAGCATTCACCACAGAATGGAGGTCAGCAGCTTTGAGCTGCAACGATTGGTCAATTAGATCATTGACAGAGACTTTACTGGCATTAACAATGTTAGTCTGCCAGTTTCTCCAACACTTCGGTCCAGACGTAATAAGACATGAAATATCCCAACTGTTGCATGGTTTGCCATGAAATTTGGTACAGACCTTTAGGTTTTACCACAAGGTGAATTGTAATTTTGGTGACCTCCGACCTTTTCATCTCATCATCAGGTTCAAAAGTCTACAACAGAATACCTGCCAAACTAATAACATTCCCATCAGCCTCAGCTTTACGTTGTTTTTCCCGCAAAAAAAGCGAATGCTAACATGCTAAACTAAGATGGTGACTGTGATGAGCATTGCTCGTGCTGAACATCAGCACGTTGACATTGGCATTGTGAACACGTTAGGTGTGAGCTGATGTTGCTTAGCTGTACACACCTACAGTACACAGCCTTATATTACTCATATCAAGTAACTAATTAATTAATCTAGAAAAATTAATAAATGTATTAACAATGAAATATCACATATCTGCTGGTATTTCTTGCCTAAATTTCCTCTTTGTCAATTAAACTTTAAATCTCACACACATAGATCATAGATCGGTCAATGTAGACTTTGCAGGCAGAGACATCTTTGTGTGTGTGTGTGTGTGTCAAACAGCCTCCTCGACACCAGTAACAAACAAAATCCCCCTGCACCTCCACAAACAATAACTTAAGCTATCAGATGATCAGTCAGTTCCTAATGTCTGTGATAACCCACCCTGCCTACACTGCTGCTATAGAGGGCATCATGTTAATTGCTACCATAAGGGAAGTTGTGGAATGTCTTGTGTATTGGACTTCCTGGCTTCCCCTGCTGTCCTCAGGGACCTCTTACTTTGTGGCGGTCTGGGATGGAGAGAAGGCGCCGGAGCTCTGCTGAGAATACAGACCTACACACATCATGTGGCTACAGGCCTAATGCATATAGTTAATCTGGAAAATGAAAAATGGAGCTGGGTTGGGAAAGCAAGGGAGAGGGTTCAAGTGTCTCTCTGACAACCTGATGTGTGTGAAAATCAGGCTTGTACAAGAAAAATCTAGGTTGTAATGACAATGACACTAGTCCTGAGGTTGACTTTTCACTTTTGTGTTTCGTTATTTTTTCTTTCTTGAGTGAATGTAAATCAGTGGGTTGGCTTATTACTCCCTCAGATAGGGTTGTAGTGTCCGAGGCCCCAGCTGCTTCCACTATCTGATATTTCTGTAAACTGTGCAACAAAAATGCAAAGGATCGAGTTTATATAACTCTCAAGTTGCTGCTGAAGCACAAATTCTGTTTGTGTGTTTACTCACAGAGAAACACACACTGATGTCATTGCCAAACCCATGTCTTAATGGCTCCAGATATCCAGCTATTTCCTTGTCTCCAGGGTGCTATTGGGGTCTCTTGGTAATTCACAGTATGCAGTTCATACCTCCTCTTTATCGCTCTCATCTTTCACATGACTCTTTGCTGTGTATTATTTAAACGAGCACAAATGGCATCAAAATAGCACAAATTTGAAACACAAAAGCGTCCAGACTGTCTAGTCAGTACAAGGCTGTAGGACTGAGCAAGAATCATTTAATGCCGGCATGTGTGCAGACCTCCTGCTCACATTTGACCTCCACGTCGGGGGGCAGACGTACATCGACTGCATTTTTAAATATTTTGACAACTGTAAGTGCGCTTGATTTATGCTGCCACTTCCTAGTTAAGCCTCGAATGTGTATGTGTAAATCCATAAAGCCTTTGTGGCAAGTCATCTCAAGTGCAACTGTATGAGTACTACATTCACTGAATGTGATTGTAGCACTCATTCTGTAGCTCTTAAACTCCAGTGACCAGTACAACCGCTTTTGTTAGAGTTGTTGCTGATGCAGAGGAGGTTCTGTTGCTGTTTTCCTTTTTGTCTCAGTATCAGAACGACTCTGAAGACTTTTTTTTTAATGTCTTTTAGGCACATATTCTATTTATAGTCCATTTTCCATTGTTTATGTTGTGGTATTGAGGTAAATTATTATTATATGTTTTTCCAGGATTTCAGGATTTGACATCTGTTCTAAATATTTTCATTATATCTTCATCAATCTATCGCCAAGATGATAAAATGAAAGTCCATAAAATATGAAAGTATATTTTTTGACCATTACACATTGGACAGATCAGTCTTGAGTTAAGAAAAAATAGCTTTTTGTGGACACAATAGATCATTACAGTGAACTCCATATGGTGTTTAAAATGTTTTCACCAACTCTTTCACCAGCTCTGTCCACTCTGACACACTCTGGCCTCGAACGGTCAGAGCGAGCGTCCAGCCTCTCCAGCTGCCTCCCCTTAAAGGTCCATATTATCTAATGATTGTTTCCTGCGAGGCAGCCTCTGTGTCTGCTTGTTGTGGATGTGTGCCGCATGGTTGGGAGCTTGTGTGTGTTTGCTTTGTTTCCAGATTGCTACGTTGTGTAATCCTATGTATATATGAAGAGATTAGAGTCTTGTAAATTAAAAGAACAGCTGAACTGAACTTCCCTCCCCCCGTTCGCTCTATCCCTCAGCAAATGTGAGATTCTGAAGTTTGCGACACATGTGATTATGTCTAAGTTGAGAAGCCACGCACACTTGTTCAAGTAAACTGTTTGGTCAAGCATGTACTCAGAGGGCTTGTTAGTTTACCCAGCTGTGTGCTAACATGCTTAACATCCTATCATTTTGGCTCGGCCTGTGTAAGAGGCTCTACTTCAAAACATCACGGCTGAACATGGGATATCTGACCTCTGAATTTACAATACAGGATATGTAAGATGTAAACAGTGGTAAACAGAATAATTATAACTGTTTGGAGAGTTCTTTTGCAAATACCATTACCAGTGTTTTATAAATGATGATAACATAAAGTTAAGTGACATAGTAAATAGAAATAGCAATAACCTGAACTCAATTTGCTTGTAGATTTTGGAGTTATTTGACAGATGTCTTCCCAGTAACTGTAATGTGAAAATACTGCTTTCTCATCTTTTATTGGGGTGGGGTTACATAATGTATTTTAGTCCAGTGTTCATCGGTTAAGGTTTTTCAAATAAAAGACCATAAACTTAAAAGCATATGCATAAAATTCCCTCTTTGTGTAAAAGCACCTCTGCCATGGCTCCACAAGAGGAAGAGGAAATTACAAGTTTAAAACACTGGAACTTGAAGAAAATGGGCTTAACTCATAACTTGTTAAAGCCTTAAAATGCGAACCTATCCGCCAAGTTTTGCAGCTCTGAGTTTTATTTGTGTCCATCTGCTCAGAGATCACTAAGAGGGAAACCAGGTGAGCATCCACAGATTCTCTGATCAGTGAGCAGCGCTGAGATGTGGGAGGAAGATAAAACTGCTCTCAAGTAAATGACAGTATATTAAAGATGATTCACTCGTGAATGTGCTTATGTTGCCATAGATATATTTTTCAGTTGTCAGCAATAACAAATGAATGTTAAATTCAATTTTTTGTTTGTTATTCTGTATTCTTTGAAAGCTTCGTATCAGTCCAGCTCATGCCGATGGTAGGTTCCAGTTAGATGAGGCTCAGAGTTTTAGCTGCTGATTTTTTTTTTTCTTCAATATTAAGTTGTTTTTGTTTTGCCTGTTTTTTCTTAAATGGTTGTCACTAAACGCCCCATTTTTTGCATGGAGTTCTGCCTACAGCCCTGCCTTTATGTATGCCATTCAGCGCTGACCAGCATTTGCTGCTCTTTGTACGGTGTAGTGGCACTACAAGGAAAAATATGATAGCTCCCTTAAATGCAAAACTACATATATTAATTTGTGGGTTCGAGATCAAAATTAAAATATCAATGAGAGAAAAATGTTGTGTTGGATCCACATCCATCTTGGCCAAATGAGCACTGCCAGGGTTTAATCTTATCTGCAGTTGCACTGTAAGTTTGGGATGAGTGAGATGGTGAGCTTCATACCTGCATGACTCATGTCTCTGTTCCCCTCTCTCTCTGTATGTGTGTGTTTTGATCTCCAGCTGAGAAGTGGTACAAACGTCACCTGACCTACCAGATAGTGAACTGGCCACGCCATCTGTCTCTGGGCTCGGTGCAGCTGGCGGTGCGTGCAGCTTTCCAGCTGTGGAGCAACGTGTCGGGCCTCGTCTTCCAGGAGGCCCCTGAAGGACCTGCAGATATCCGGCTGGCCTTTTACGAGGGAGACCACAACGACGGGGCCAGCAACGCTTTTGATGGACCAGGTCAGGGACAACCATACATCGATCCAAGTCATCGCAGATTCATCATTTCTATTTATATATTTGGTTTTCATTTATAAGGCCCTGTTTACCAAGTTAGTGTGACATTTAACATGCAGATCTGATTGCAGGATGGGTTAGTGTAGTGTGTGTGTTTGACGATTGTTGTGTGACCCACTCATCTCAGTTGTTATCTCGTATATGTAATTTCTTCTCAGGTCTGTCTTACAAAAAAGATCTTAATCCCAAAGAGACTTCCTGAATAAATGCAACTTAACAAGTCCTCCTGTTTGTGTACACACAATAACCTGATTACTGTGACCAATCAGATTAAGGTAATAGTTTGATTACATGTTTACATGATATGTAAACATCATAGAGGAAAGCCATTCATATTTAGGAGTTTTCACAGTGATAAATTTACTGAGCTCTTTAATTAATTAGTTTTTCACCCAGTTCTGTAGCATGAAACCTTTCTTTAGTTTCACTACTGCAGCTAAGGTAAAAGAGTTTAAAGTGTATAAAGTAAACAGTTCCAGCTAGTCAGCTTATTTCACTGATCAGTTATAAAGTGATCAATACAAATTCTGGCAACGCTTTATTTTAAATGTTTGTGTTTTGCATACAATTTCCTAAAAAGGTAGTTGAAATTTTAATGGAACCACTTGTCATCTGGAGCTAATTATGAGGAAAATAAGAATACCTTTGAAAGAAAAGATTAAATAATATGGAGAATGCGTTAAAAACACATTTTAATTTTTTTTAATCAGAAAATAAAGTAGACAAGGTTCATAGTTTTTGGTGACATGCAAAGCTATATATATTTATCAGCCATGCTGATTCAGTCTTGTTCTGATTTTTGCATGTTCAGCAAACTTGCTGTGCACCAGCTAAAGGTGTCTTGACTTTATGTTTGTAATTAATTGGAAATAATTAAAAGGAAGTGTACCAGTGGAGCACTGTTTCTACTTTCTTTCTTTCTTTCTTTCTTTCTTTCTTTCCTCTAATTAATACTAAATTGCTTAGTTCATTCTACAACCCTTCCTGGTAAATTATTCGGACATTATTCACAAACTACAGACCTGTAAAATAAAAATAAATAAACACAATTACTACACAATGAAAACCAGTCAAACAGGGTAACTGTAACTGTACAACACAGGATTCTGAAGCCAGCCATCACTTGACTTTTGTGACCATAAACTTTTACTTAGTCGTCATAAGATATGCCTGGTAAAATTAAAAAAGTTGTTCTGATATTATGCAACGCGTTGCCTCTCAATTCCTCTGCTCTGGTCCTCAGGGGGAACTCTGGCTCACGCCTTCCTGCCTCGCCGGGGTGAAGCCCATTTTGACATGGCGGAGAGGTGGACGCTGAATGGACACAAAGGACACAACCTGTTTATGGTGACCGCCCATGAGATCGGACACACCCTGGGGCTGGAGCACTCCCCGGTCCGTCACGCCCTAATGTCGCCGTACTACAGGAAACTGGGCCGCAGCCTGGTGCTGAGCTGGGATGACATCATTGCAGTACAGCAGCTGTACGGTAAGAGGATGGTACTTTTTCATGTTGTCTGAACTAGCAGTGTTCAAAGAGTGTAACCATAAATCCTTCTCCAGATTCAAAATGAAGCTTAACAGCTTCTCAAGGGAACTCTTTCCCTTGTTAAATGGAAAGTGTGTGGTCCCAAGGTCAGGAGGAGTGTTAAACATGGCACCTTCACTGGACACACAAAGATATTTTTTCTCAGGTTTAAAAAGGTTGGAAAAAAAAAACCACTTAAGTGGACAGATGATGAATGTCTCACTGTCTGGCCTCAGGACTGCTCAGTTAAAGATGGTGAAATGAGTCTGCAGTTCAGACTGAACTATTATTGGAATACATCGAACCAATTACATGAATTACTGACTTGTTATGAAACCAGACTGGTTTTGAAGAAACACAGAAGTAGACTAATTTTTTCTCTGTGGCCCATTAAATCGGGGGTCGTGGCACTGAGCTGTGAACAGGCCTGAGAGGCAGCCCTGAAGGCCACCAGCTGCAAACACAGAATGAAAAGAAGAAGAAGGGCAAAGCCTGTCGAGAGCTCCAGCAGATCATTAAGACTTGGATTTGACAAAAAAATAAAAAAGCTGACATCTTCCCTCCAGTATGGTCCCCTCTGTATTTGTGTGTGCAAAACATTCAAAGCTGTTGTGAAATAAATCTCAGGGCTATGACAGTGATTCAAAGTGCATGGCAGCATTGTTTGTGAAAGAGATTATTGAAAGACCTCAGAGACTAAGAACAAGACTAAGAACAGAAAGCATTCAAGTCAGTCTTAACCCTTTGTTGCATGAGTTATGAAAACCTCAGTTATGATTTTTCCCCATGTGTTTTTATCCCTCTTTAGGCATGAAAAAAAAAACAATACAATTGAAATTTTGTTTATGAACCTTTTTTTCGTGGAGTTACCAACATGTCCATTCTGTTTGAAAACTATGAAATAAAAACATTTTTAATGCTACTAAGCTGATGTTTTCTCACAACATTGTCTGCGCGGTGTACAAATGTTCTGCCTCCCTTCTGATTTAATATTGTCCTCTCACATAATAATGTCCTGCTCATCTCCACTTCCCATCCATCTTGTATGGCAATTGGCAAAGCATCCAGCACACAAGACACTGCATGCAGACATACTTATTTTTCATGTGCATGAAGCATCATGGCATCTGTTGGCATTTTTTGCTTTGGTGCACAAGCATCCATCGTGTTGGCTGATATGAAACTAGAACAATAAAGCCCATGCATATACAAGAGAACATCTTTTGAATAGCTGTCCACTGTAGTGACCACTATGCATGAAAGGGTTAAGTTGACTTAAGTCTTAAGTCAATTTACATTTCATTGTGTTCGGAGCTGCAGCAGCTTCAGCTCTGAGTTTTTAGTCCAGTTTGTCTTTAACAGCAGGAAGAGTCTGATCTGTCCGTCTCAGTTCTGAGGAGTAGGTTTAGACGTGAGGGCAGCAGCGGTGATGTGAACGTCAAAACAACACTCACACACACACACACACAGGCACACACATACACTCACACACACACACACACACAGGCACACACATACACTCACACACACACACACACACACACACACACACACACACACACACACACACACACAGTGGCCTGCGGTGTATTTTATTATTGGTCCTCTCATTTCTACACACACAGTGTTTACCTGGGAGTTTTGTTGGCACTGTTGTGATAGATTACTGCTGCTGTTGCAGAGTGTGGGAGCTTTACTTACAGCTTTGTGTATGACAAATATAATAGTTTCTGTTTACTGTGAGTGTGTTGTCCCTCCTGGCATGTGTTAGGCAGGTTTCCACATGTGCCTCTGTGCAGAGCTCTCTTACAGCTTGTGTTGTTGTTCTTATATTTTTTATTTTTTTATTTTTTTGCTGTTGCTAAGAAACTGATTTCACTGCAGCAGTTGCACAAGAACATATCCTTTTAACTTGTTTGTACCAAAAGTAGCTTCTTAACCACCTGACATCTGTGGCAGTGTGGCGCTTTGACTCTGCAAGATGCAACCACAGCACCCGAGGTACTTTCCCCTGCTTTGACCCTGAAACGCAGGTGTAAAGCAGCTGCAAAGGGCCAGTGTCTCCTCAAGGAATGTGTGCGTGGCTGCAGGACAGTCGTCTCACAATCATTTGGGTAATTCAGCTGGAAACCTGAGATTGAGCTCAACAGAAGCCTGCAGACAGGCCACGTCCAGATGCCTTCTTTTCTGTTCAATATCAGAGCAGTCCCATCTGCTCCGCCTGGCCTCAGCTTCCTAAAATGGTATTTGCCAGAAGAAAAAAAAAAGAAAACCAACTGACCAGCCTGCTGTTTCAGCCAAGCCACCGCTCACACACACATCAGCTCAGTCACACTCCATAACCACAGCACTTAATTCCATTTTGATTTATAATGTGACCATATATACTGCAGTTAAAGTAATGGACACTACTGAGCAGCAGTTATAACAGATTATAGATTGTTTGGTTGGTAATTGAGCTTTTGGTTTGTGTTTTGCTTTTACACTGAAAGCTGAACCTGGGAATTTTTACTTATCAGTCTTTAAAGAAAGAATCCGAGACAGCTAACTTTTTTTTTTTTTACTGCTTCACAAAAAGTTCATCCAGGATTCTTTAGCTAGTGCTCAGGTGGAGTTTAGGAGAGTGCAGTATGCTGTTCTCCTGTACTCTTATCAACCTGATTTTCACCCCGTGGCAGTAATTTCTGCAAACTGCAGCTGCTCCCACGTAAATGTCAAACAGCTCCAGAGACAGACATGGATAAGTACTGCTACTGACACGACTGCAGGCGATGTGAAAACATTACATCTGCTTAAAGATGTGAGCTTTACGCTGTGTGTGTGTGTGTGTGTGTGTGTGTGTGTGTGTGTGTGTGTGTGTGTGTGTGTGTGTGTGTGTGTGTGTGTGTGTGTGTGTGTATGAGAGAGAGAGAACCATCCCTGGTGTTGGCATTGTGATCTGATAAGAAGCAGGTGTGTAACTCTTATTTTACTGGATTATTATTACCGATCCATTCATGTGTATTTTACTGTTGTAGTTAGTTGATTTTGAGCTAATTTAAACTAATGTAGAAACTGTTATGTAGTTGATATATAATTTCTTATAAGACTTTATGTTACTTAAATAAAATGTTAATGTGCAAAGTAACTTTTAACTATAAATGTCAGGCTTTTGTTGTGGAGACAAAAGTACAATATTTTGCTCTGAATTGTTGTGGAGTAAAAGCATAAAGTTGTATGAAATTGGGCAAAGTAATTGAAGTACAAGTACCTTGAATGTATGTTTACGTACCGTACTTGAGTACGGTACTTAAACATACATTTGAGGTTACATTCCACCACTGCTGAACAGTCACAGTAAAGAAGGAAAAACAGGAATAATATTTAACTTTAAACAATAGCCACAAAATATTTCACACATTGAATAATACTTAATTTACACAACTTAATTTTCTTTATCTTGTAGTTGTGGCACAACAAGTACATATAGATCCCCCAGTACTGTGAGACGTACAGTCTCCTGTACTGCCTATGACTGATACTGGCAGAAAGAAACTATTATTCACATGAACAAAATTTTGAGGTACCTGTGCTTCATTTTAGTATTTTCATTTTATGTTTCTTATACTTTTTGCTTCATTACATTTAATCTACAGCTTCCATTACCAGTTTACTTTACAGGTTCAGATTTTACGTAAGAAACATAAAATATGACACATTTTATAAACTACCTAACCTTTTACCTTTAATACTGTAATGTATTTTGGTAATAGCACTCACATACTTTTACTTAGACACAGGATCCGAGTACCTCTTCCATCACTGATGAATGTAAACAGGGAGTGAGGAGGAAGGTTTTGTGTTTGTGTAAAGTCAGACGTCCAGCTCTTATCTTATAACACTGCTCCTTTACTCACACACACACTCTGTGCAGCTGACCACGTGTTATCCACTGTGGTCTGTATATCTATTTTTCCTGCTGTTTTCCTCCTGTTCTTGGGTGTGCTGATTTTATCCAGCTCCTACACAAATGTTTGTTCAGCTCCGTGCAAACAAAATGTCTGTAATCATGTCTAAAGCACCATAATTTGCTGTTCTCATACCGTGTCGTGATTCTCCTTTTGTTCTGCTTTTACTGTTCGTTATTCTTCTGCTCTCATGTGCCAGGGGTCTGCACTTTGAGGCTGCACAGGTCAGAAAAAAAGAATAAGTGGGCCGTTAGTTTTGGTGCTAAAAATTCAGTAAGTTTAAGGTTCCAGTGTGTACTCGAGCTGAATCCTTTGTTTATTTCCTGTGTAGTATGTCGTCACCCATCAGTATACATCAACCCAGCCACATCCTGTGAAGGGTGATTTACATGTTAACATTATCCAAGTCCTGCTTTGGGAGAAGTCTCCGCTGTTTGTCTTTCAATTTGTTCCCATGGTGTCCAATTTTGGCATGCATGAGAAATTAGACTGGACTCTGACACACTGTCTGTCCTCAGGGCTTTGCTTGGTTACTGCAGGTTTTAAATAGCAACCTCTATGTAGCCAAATTACCGGTGGGAATAACAGAGATGATAAATAGATCCATATTTCATGGCCTTATCTTATGCCTTTCAGTTCAATGTTTTGTTGCTTTGCTTTTACTCTCAGGTAAGCCGTCAGGTGACCGCCCTGTGAGGCTGCCGGGTCAGGTTTTGCACGCCACACTGCAGGAGTGGGAGTTCACAGAGCTTCACAACAGGCACAAGACCACAGGCCAGCCTCTCTACTGCCAGGGCGTCTTTGATGCCATCACTATGGGTGAAGTACAAATTAAATATGATTAAAAAAGAACATTCAGCTGCATCCTTCGTAGCCGTGGTTACTGGTGTGGCTTCAAATAAGTCTGAAAAGCAAAACTAAATCCTGCAGAAACAGTAGAGCGTCCTATTTTCATATTTATCTTTTTCTAAACTGGTGGACAAAGCCATTTTAAATATTTTGTCAACTGCACTGTGAAATTACTTGAAATGAAACAAAACGAGAAAGAAAACATGCAGATGACTGAGATGCAGTTGAAACCTCTGTGAAAAGCTACCAGGTGGACCTCAAGTTAAGATTAGTTTGTCTAACTGCTACTGCCAAGGTCAAGAATGAACTTTCTTTGATATGGTACACATATATTTACCCTTATGCTGCTTCTATGTGCTGTTTCTATGTGCATACAGACCAGAATGAGACCGTGCTGGTGTTTCGGGGCAGTGTGTACTGGACAGTATCAGCTGAGGGCAATGTGAGCGGCCCGCTGCCTCTCCGTCAGCGCTGGTCTGACCTCCCTCCTGCCATTGAGGCTGCTGCCTTCTCCCCACTGGACTTCAAGTGGTATTTTTTCAAAGGTTTGGCTTCACCGAGCTCATTAATGCGACTCACACTTCCTTTTAAAGACATCCTCTAACCTATTGGCTAACTTCACACATCTGTTGAAGACCAAAAATAGATTCTACTGTGCCTTTTACATGGGAAAGTGCTATTTAAAGAAACTATACTGCACTTAAGCCTCAGCTGTAGGTGTTAAGTAGTTTCACCCTTGTGCTAAAGGCTAATAATGTGTTTGAAGTTATTGCCAAGTTGAACTTTCTTGCCAAAAACCTGACAGTGTTATCTCAATACACTTATCTGCTAAATGCAAAAGAGTTTTATGTAAAGTGCAGACGCTCTTCTGAGGCATTTACTCCATAGATCATCTCCACTGTTCACTTTGTCCTTTGTTGAATAAGAACTGAAAGGGACACTGTCAACACTGTGCTGTCATAAGTAGCAGGCTGCATTTCCTCAAGACACTGATAATGAATTCTAAGATTCTTTGGATAAGGGCAAGATAAAATTCCTGTCTTTTGTGAGGGTTATTCTCAATAAAAATATATTATAAATATCTTAAAAGGGCAGGTGGCAAAGTGAATTTGTTCTGTGAGTATTTTATTTTATAGTACTGCATGAAATTGTGGCGCTCTTTGTGTGTAAAATATTTCTGTAAAATGTTTGTTTAGTTGTGGACTCTGTGACCACTCTCAGTTTTGGCTTTTTGTAAATCCTTCTCCTTTCGTGGTCCACAGGGAAGCGGATGTGGCGATACACAGGCAGTGTGCTGGACCCTAGCTTCCCCAGGAAGAGCAGTGATTTGGGGCTGCCTCGCCACCCTGACTGTGCCTTCTATTATAAACCCTTGGGTCACATGGTCCTCTTCAAGGGCTCCCGCTACTCTGTGCTTAACCTCAAAACCCTGCGCCAGGAGCCCTACTACCCCCGCAGGCTGACGGACTGGACTGGGGTGCCAGAGGGGACCAATGGGGCGCTGACCCGTCCAGGTGGACGCCTCTACCTGTTCAGACAACAGCGCTACTGGAGTTTTGACCCGGTCAAGGTGCGAGTCACCAGAGAGGGTCTGTGGGCTAAGGATCTGAGCTGGACTGGTTGCAGCAGCACTCCTCAAAGCAACAACATTCTCTGACCAGCAGATGGAGCTGTAAGATTGAGATAAAGTGCAATTTGTTGACATAGACTGTAATACAGAGGTGCTACAACTTTTTTTTTTTTTTTTTTTTTTTAACCTAAACCCACATTAAATTTATATGATGCAAAAGGAGGCTGGCAGAAAAAGAACTCATCATGTAGAGACTTACAGACACAAGCCTACTTGGTTTATATATTTGAAGTACATGCAGTATTTATACTGCAGAGCAATTAATATTACTGTATACTGTTGTGCAATTATAGCCCTTTTTAATACAGTATGGACAATAATAGGAATGTGCACTCTAAAGTTAGCGGACCAAGAACTGTTTTTAGGTGGGACCAATATTACACAGCAGTTTGTTCTATGCTTTAAAAACCAGATTTTTTTTCCTCTTGTAGCATTTGCACACTGACAGAAAAACTGTGCTTTTATCATCTCACCCAAAGTATCACTAACATACGTAAGATATATAAATAACTGTCACCTACTTTGGCCTGTGATTGTGTGCTTCCCTCCTAATTGCTTGCTATGGTAGGGGGCCTGAATCTCTGTCACTGAGGTCCAACAGTTTGGACAACACGACGAGTACATCTAAAGTGTCTAGATAAAGTGTATGGGAGCAGAACAGGTAGGTGAGTTGTCCAGTGTGATAGTGGAAGCTGAAAGCTGTGTCAGCAGTGTTAATGCTTATTAAAAAACAGCTGGAGAGGGAAAAAAACATTTCAGTGATAATAACCGTGAATGTTTTCACATTTAACTAAAGATGAAATTCTGTCAGGTTCAGGATTGAAGGCTTGAATAGCAACAGTGTGATTATGCAGCTGGGAAACATCCAGCATTCACTTCTGATCTTTTCATCCTGTCAGAATAGGCTCTTTTAGTGTCATTTTCACATCACTGCAGGACAAGCGAAGGCCTGTCAGTGCCTACATACATCAGTGATTTTTTTTTTAGCTCTTTACGGTACGCTAATCCCAGTGCTAATGAATTTTGACAGTGGTATTACATTAGCACTGAACCTTAAAACTTTTTTGTCATGTGGAAACATCACAGTCAGAGCACACAGCCTTAATAATTTGACAACAAAAAGCTGTTTTGTTCAACTGTCTTTTAATACTAAGCCTGAAGACATTTCTCTGCATCGCTGAACAGTTTAGACACTAAAGAACCTTCCAGTCGATCCTTCCCACTTTTTTCCAGTAACACCCGTTAACAGTTAAACAAATTCACATCTTTGAACTGTCCTGCACATCCACATCACCCTGATGACTAGTGAGGAGCTCATACTGTATTTGAACAAGCACTGGCCAGAATCCACATGTAACACAAGTGTATACTAGAGTCAGGTTCACTTGTAGGTTAAGTGGTTAAATTTAAATTATTTTTTTTTCTCACCTAATACAATTATTATTTTTTTTAATCAAACTGATCAATCCAATACATGATGGACTTGCTAAATTTCACTTATGCTAATATGCTTGCTGATCCCTCAGCTTTACTGTGGCCATACAGTAACTTAACATTTCTGAGGTCTCAGGCACATTTGGGCCGTTTGAAACATCTTACATAATAATGGTTTATATTGAAAAATGTATTTGCATGCTCTCTTTGAGTAGTTATTTTGAAAATCCTATTAACACTTCACTGTCTGTGGAAAAACAAAACCTAGAATAATCTGTGAAAATTCAACTGCTTTCAGTGCAGTAATTTGGCCAGGTCTAGTCCACCACTTCTACATTTCAACACACAAACACTAGAACAAGGATCATTTGAAGTGCATTTGAACAAATGTGATCAAAGCCACAAGGCTATGGTTCTACAATGTAAAGTCTGCTATCAGCATTGTGGAGAGCAATAAGATTAAATCAGATTTCTAATCAACAACAGCGGCATCAAAGAGCTCCTTCACGCTGAGATCATCTTCATCTGTTTCAAAGGCAATCTAAAAATAAGACATTAGCTTTCCTAGTCAAGTAATATGAAAGAAACCTAGACAGACATTAGTACATTGACAGTAATACTTATATACAAAACATTACCTTCATATGTGCTATTCACAGGGCTACAAGTTAGCACAATAGCTGCACAAATCATTATTGTGATCTATATATATATCTATTTTTTAATATTATAAAAGCAATTTGGACACTCAACAATGTTTTTACCTGCACTCTTATATATCACTCACTTTGTGCAACTGTCTTACCAGGTTTGGATAGGAGGTGACAGTTACTCTGTTACTGTAGATTGTGGAAATTTATGGGACAAGTCAAACCATTTTAAGAATTCACACACCAAGACTCTTCAGATTGGAAAGTGTCTCCTGCAGCTGAACTTTGGTTTCCTCTACGTTCCACAGCACTGCTCATTTGTTAGACTACATGTCCTCTTGTTTAACTCTTGAAAGGGTTTCTCATCTTCTCCATATGATATGTTTTTCATTGCACTGTGATTATTACCACAGCATGTGGCACAGGGGCAGGACTTTAGATGAAGAACTCATCCACTGGCTCCTTGTTGTTTGTGCATGCTGATAGCAGCTCAGCAGTAGTCCTATTGTCAACCACGGGCCCTTTGGAGGGGCTCCTCCTGCTGCCACAGCCCTCCCTGGCTCCATCTGCATAATCAGCAGAGCCCCATGTCCTGGAAGGGCCCTGAGGGTGTGTGTGTGTCCGTGGCAGACACTCGCTCAATTCCTTGGCCAGACTCTCAACAGCTGAAGCTCCAACAGCTGCAGGTCTCTCAGAGTGGAAATTCATCAAAAGGTCTATGGATGAACAGCGAGTAATCATTTTGACTGCTGTGTCAGAGCGAGGTGAGACGGGGACTCCCGTGTCCACATTGGTCTCCGGCTCCTCCTCGTCTTCTTCCACAAGGAGATGGGAGAGAGAACGGGTGATGGAGGGGCGCAGAGGAGAGTCAGGGTGATTGGAGGTTGAGGGCGGGGCAGGGCTACTGTGCTGGGATGAGTAACAGGAGCTGCCTGGAGGGGTGCTGCAGCAGCTTCCTGATCCCAGGCTCTCTGCACCACCTCCTCCTCCATAACGCTTCTCCAGGAGAGGATCACTGCGTGGTCCGTGACCTAGAAACAACCAAAGACACATCAAGCTTTGCGATAAGAGTGGACAGTTAAAATGTTCACCTTATGTAACATATTCAAATGTACTTTAAAATGATAACTATTCAATGTGGTCTCTTTGAGTGGTGTCAGTTTAAGAGGAGTGTAGAAAAAAGTTTCTCAGTCTTGATGTCTGAAACTAATGAGATAGTATTAGTTAGTATTAGATAGTATTAGATAGTATAAAAAATAATTGAAATGTTTAAAAATATATGATCTTGGAACTCCTTGGACATAAATGTGTATAAAAATCTAATTCAATTCTGCTGTTCTCACATTTACAAGATAACTCCACAGCTCTCTAACTGCTGGAGTGATGAGATGGGCCTCCAGTAGGAAAAAGTTAATTAAACATGACCTGACCTGGCAAACCAAACAAACCACTTTGGCCCATTATGATTCCAGTCTTATGTACAGTAGCCTCCTACATACAAATCACCACTTAATACACTGGCTGTCTGTGACCTGTGGGAAAATAAAGAAAGAATACTCTCAAGAGTTGAGTCAAATCATTCTAACTCAGTGGCCTTTGGGAGACAGCTCATAGCTACCGTAATTCAGAGACCTGTCTCACTATCAGTAATAGTGCCCTCTCCAGCTGGCTGATGCCTCAGGCTCCTGACAATGAATCTATCTGGAAAGTACCAAAGAATATACGCCGCAGATTTAACACCCTGTAGATACAGCTGAGTACTGGATCTCCACCCTGCAAGCACAGCTCTTCCTTCTGTCCTCACCTTGCCTGTGTGTTTGCCAGGGCAGTGGAGTACTGAGGCTGCAGGGCGACAGGCTGTGGCCCTGTCCTGAGCTCCTGAGCTGCATTCCTCGAGGAGACACACTGGGGCAGGTCAGGGGGAAAGCACAGGTCAGAGGTCGCTGAGGCTGAGCTGGGGTTTTCACCTGCAGCACAGGATGACAGGAGGAGAGGGATTATGATTTACACTCGGACCAGAGAGATTTAAGCGTGTTAAGTAACTTTGACAGCATTAACACACACGCATCCAACATATGGCTTTCTGACAGCTTTGAGTTTGACAAATGTTTTTTCCCTGTCTATTGTTGAACCAATGCTGTTTTGATGTTGTTGGGATTTGTCTCATCAGAATTGTGCAATGTTAAAAAAGCTAAATCTGAGATGCAACACTGGCACGGACCAATAAAATCTGAGACACAAGCGAGGAAAAGGAAGATTATGTTTGGCAACAATCACTCGCATTCCTAATCCAAGTTGCTTGACTTTTTATCATTTGCTACATAATTGTATTTGGACGAATATATATAAAATAATCTAAAGGTACCTGAAGTGATTCATATTAATACCATTACAAAATTCAGTCAAAATAAACTTTCAAATAATAATCCTCACATCCTTCTAAATGTGTGGACAGCATCTGGCATTGTGTGATTGATTTATATACAACTGAATACAACTGTCAATATAGGTGTGATCTAAACATCTTTTTATAAGGTTTGCATCATATGCAAATCTTATAAAATTTGATTTGCAGAATGAAAATCATGTTCTATAGGAAGCACAATAACTGATTATGTCTTTTTAAACGTTTAGGTTTTACGTGAGATAATTGTGAATGAAAGCAAATTTCAATTTCATTTAATTTAATATAAAACATTTACTGAAAACTGAAAGGCAGCACATTAACATTCCTTCACCTTGCAAGCAACGGTTTTTCCCCTTCAAAGCAAACTTGTTGCTTGCCTATTTACATATTGTCAACAAAATTTCTGGTTTTACAAATTGCACTTTTATGGGACAATAGATCCTGTGTGCAGTGTTAAATCTGCTGTGTATATTTGCTGGTGCAGTTTCCTGCCGTTTACACTCTCTACATGGCAGGAAACTGCCATTGACACAGAGGAAACTAGTGTTTACAGTGCTAAAAGTAACCGCTGACAAACCACATGATCTAGCTTGGCACAAATCAAGGAGAATCTTTTCCTCCATTCACAATTATCTCACGTTAAACAAAGAGTGAGGGAGACTAAAAGACTTAAAAACACATATCACTCAATAGACTGAATCTGAATTAAAAGTTAGGAACTGAACAATCATGTCCACAATTACAAGCATTTTATCACATCTGACAGTTTTTATCAAAAGCTTTTCATTTTTGGCAACAAGTTAAAATAAATATTGAGTGGCACTTACCTGGAAGAGAATCTTGTTGCCATCTAGATCTTCTGTCTGCCAGCGTGTAGTGCTGATGGGTGTGCAGGGGTTAGGCAGCAGTGGGACTAGCTGGCCAATTTCTTCCACACTAAACTGCAGCACAGCAGAGCTGCATGGCTCCACGCGAACCCCTGGTGACAATTGCTTTAAAGCCAGCTGCAGGCACAGGCCCGGTTCTGTGTGGGGAGGGGCAATGACAGCAACAGGCAGAAATTGAGCAGAGAATGTTTTTAGGGATTTTAAAATGTTCTAATTTTTATGTTTAGAAATTTATTCTTAAACAGTTTTAAAACAGTTTTTAAGCAGTCTGACATAATTTGATTTCATTGTTTCATGTTGCTTTGAACAGTTATAAAATATATAGTACAACTAATATTTTTAAATATTGCAGATAACTTCTTGTCAAGATAATTATTCTGTAGGTAAGCAGAGGGACATTACAAACAAATGATTCTGTGTCATTTCAAAGCCTGTTGCTCTGCCTGTTACAATAAAAAGAAGTTAAAGAATACAAGCACTGCAAAAAAACAAAACAAAAAACAAACAACAAACTGAAGGAGTTACCTGAGTGAATGGTGAACCAGCAGAAACCGGTCTTCTGCTCCTCTGCTTGTCGCTGCAGAACAGTCTCATACAGCCGCACAGCATCCTCATAGTTGTTATATCCACTGTACAGCGTCACACGTAGTATTTCTCCTCCACAATGCACCGGTCGAACCCCCCATACAGGCATCCCTGCACCCAAACTATAGAAGTCTCTACTGGGCAGGAGGTAGGGCCGCAGCAGGGCGTTGGCCGGGGAGCTGCTGGAGGTTATATGGATCCCTTGGTTGCCGCAGCTCTCCGTGTGATGGTACTGCCAGGGAGGCCTTTGAAAGAAGTCCAGCACTTTGAGGATTCGTTCCTCTCCATAGGCCTCATGGAGGAAGAAAGTGATGGCCAGAGAAGGGTAGCCTGAAACATTTTTGGCAAAGGCTTTTTCTCAATCAACCTTAAATAAAAACAGATGCAATTCTTGCAAGAGGAGGCTCTTTGTGGAATGGCATGTTTGAGCCATATCTATTGCTCTATCTATACTGATTCTCCAAAAATACGCAATCAGAACTACTAACTCTCAAAACACCTAACAACCGCAACAAACCAACCTACTCTGCAAAGAAAAATTCAAATGACTGCGACAAAAAAGAGCTATACTATCCCTGAACACACTCGATCCTGCCCCGTGATTCACAAGACAAACCAAACCAATCAGGTGATTCATATGACATCGGAAGAACTAAGTTGCTTCTAACGTAAATTAAGTGCTTCAAACGTCAGTACTCAGGTGACCAAACCACACCTCGGCACAGTGGTTTGATATAACTGCTTCATGAGCTACCGAGCATGGGTCAGAGCCTCAGGTGTCAGAAGACCACCATTAACCGATAAAATGTCATAAAAAACGTAATAGTATAGTAAGGCTTCAAAATATGCCAAAAAAAGTCATATTTTAGTAAGACCTCAAAATGTCATAAAAAACGTCATAGTATAGTAAGGCATCAAAATCGGCCAAAAAAAGTCAACATTTTTTTTGACCTCAAAATGTCATAAAAAACGTCATAGTATAGTAAGGCGTCAAAATCGGACAAAAAAAGTCAAAATTTTTTTTGACCTCAAAATGTCATAAAAAACGTCATAGTATAGTAAGGCGTCAAAATCGGCCCAAAAAAGTCAAAAATTTTTTTGACCTCAAAATGTCATAAAAAACGTCATAGTATAGTATGGCGTTTTTTTCGGTCAAAAAAAGTCAAAAAAATTTTTTGACCTCAAAATGTCATAAAAAACGTCATAGTATAGTATGGCGTTTTTTTCGGTCAAAAAAAGTCAAAAAATTTTTTGACCTCAAAATGTCATAAAAAACGTCATAGTATAGTAAGGCGTCAAAATCGGCCAAAAAAAGTCAAAATTTTTTTTGACCTCAAAATGCCATAAAAAACGTCATAGTATAGTAAGGCGTCAAAATCGGCCAAAAAAAGTCAAAATTTTTTTTGACCTCAAAATGTCATAAAAAACGTCATAGTATAGTAAGGCGTTTTTTTCGGTCAAAAAAAGTCAAAATTTTTTTTGACCTCAAAATGTCATAAAAAACATCATAGTATAGTATGGCGTTTTTTTCGGTCAAAAAAAGTCAAAATTTTTTTTGACCTCAAAATGTCATAAAAAACGTCATAGTATAGTATGGCGTTTTTTTCGGTCAAAAAAAGTCAAAATTTTTTTTGACCTCAAAATGTCATAAAAAACGTCATAGTATAGTAAGGCGTCAAAATCGGACAAAAAAAGTCAAAATTTTTTTTGACCACAAAATGTCATAAAAAAACGTCATAGTATAGTAAGGCGTCAAAATCGACCCAAAAAAGTCAAAAAAAATTTTGACCTCAAAATGTCATAAAAAACGTCATAGTATAGTATGGCGTTTTTTTTCGGTCAAAAAAAGTCAAAAATTTTTTTTGACCTCAAAATGTCATAAAAAACGTCATAGTATAGTATGGCGTTTTTTTCGGTCAAAAAAAGTCAAAAATTTTTTTGACCTCAAAATGTCATAAAAAACGTCATAGTATAGTAAGGCGTCAAAATCAGACAAAAAAAGTCAAAAAAATTTTTGACCTCAAAATGTCATAGTAAGGCGTCAAAATCGGACAAAAAAAAGTCAAAATTTTTTTTGACCTCAAAATGTCATAAAAAACGTCATAGTATAGTAAGGCGTCAAAATCGGAAAAAAAAAGTCAAAATTTTTTTTGACCTCAAACTGTCATAAAAAACGTCATAGTATAGTAAGGCGTCAAAATCGGCCAAAAAAAGTCAAAAATTTTTTTGACCTCAAAATGTCATAAAAAACGTCATAGTATATATAGTATGGCGTTTTTTTTCGGTCAAAAAAAGTCAAAATTTTTTTTGACCTCAAAATGTCATAAAAAACGTCATAGTATAGTAAGGCGTCAAAATCGGCCCAAAAAAGTCAAAAAATTTTTTGACCTCAAAATGTCATAAAAAACGTCATAGTATAGTATGGCGTTTTTTTCGGTCAAAAAAAGTCAAAATTTTTTTTGACCTCAAAATGTCATAAAAAACGTCATAGTATAGTAAGGCGTCAAAATCGGACAAAAAAAGTCAAAATTTTTTTTGACCTCAAAATGTCATAAAAAACGTCATAGTATAGTATGGCGTTTTTTTCGGTCAAAAAAAGTCAAAAAATTTTTTGACCTCAAAATGTCATAAAAAACGTCATAGTATAGTAAAGCGTCAAAATCGGACAAAAAAAGTCAAAATTTTTTTTGACCTCAAAATGTCATAAAAAACGTCATAGTATAGTATGGCGTTTTTTTCGGTCAAAAAAAGTCAAAAAATTTTTTTGACCTCAAAATGTCATAAAAAACGACATAGTATAGTATGGCGTTTTTTTCGGTCAAAAAAAGTCAAAATTTTTTTTGACCTCAAAATGTCATAAAAAACGTCATAGTATAGTAAGGCGTCAAAATCGGCCCAAAAAAGTCAAAATTTTTTTTGACCTCAAAATGTCATAAAAAACGTCATAGTATAGTATGGCGTTTTTTTCGGTCAAAAAAAGTCAAAAAATTTTTTTGACCTCAAAATGTCATAAAAAACGACATAGTATAGTATGGCGTTTTTTTCGGTCAAAAAAAGTCAAAATTTTTTTTGACCTCAAAATGTCATAAAAAACGTCATAGTATAGTAAGGCGTCAAAATCGGCCCAAAAAAGTCAAAATTTTTTTTGACCTCAAAATGTCATAAAAAACGTCATAGTATAGTATGGCGTTTTTTTCGGTCAAAAAAAGTCAAAAATTTTTTTTGACCTCAAAATGTACTAAAAAACGTCATAGTATAGTATGGCGTTTTTTTCGGTCAAAAAAAGTCAAAAATTTTTTTGACCTCAAAATGTCATAAAAAACGTCATAGTATAGTAAGGCGTCAAAATCGGACAAAAAAAGTCAAAATTTTTTTTGACCTCAAAATGTCATAAAAAACGTCATAGTATAGTATGGCGTTTTTTTCGGTCAAAAAAAGTCAAAAATTTTTTTGACCTCAAAATGTCATAAAAAACGTCATAGTATAGTAAGGCGTAAAAATCGGCCCAAAAAAGTCAAAAAAATTTTTGACCTCAAAATGTCATAAAAAACGTCATAGTATAGTAAGGCGTCAAAATCGGCCAAAAAAAGTCAAAAATTTTTTTGACCTCAAAATGTCATAAAAAACGTCATAGTATAGCATGGCGTTTTTTTCGGTCAAAAAAAGTCAAAATTTTTTTTGACCTCAAAATGTCATAAAAAACGTCATAGTATAGTAAGGCGTCAAAATCGGCCAAAAAAAGTCAAAAATTTTTTTGACCTCAAAATGTCATAAAAAACGTCATAGTATAGTATGGCGTTTTTTTCGGTCAAAAAAAGTCAAAATTTTTTTTGACCTCAAAATGTCATAAAAAACGTCATAGTATAGTAAGGCGTCAAAATCGGACAAAAAAAGTCAAAATTTTTTTTGACCTCAAAATGTCATAAAAAACGTCATAGTACAGTAAGGCGTCAAAATCGGACAAAAAAAGTCAAAAAAATTTTTGACCTCAAAATGTCATAAAAAACGTCATAGTATAGTATGGCGTTTTTTTCGGTCAAAAAAAGTCAAAAAATTTTTTTGACCTCAAAATGTCATAAAAAACGACATAGTATAGTATGGCGTTTTTTTCGGTCAAAAAAAGTCAAAATTTTTTTTGACCTCAAAATGTCATAAAAAACGTCATAGTATAGTAAGGCGTCAAAATCGGCCCAAAAAAGTCAAAATTTTTTTTGACCTCAAAATGTCATAAAAAACGTCATAGTATAGTATGGCGTTTTTTTCGGTCAAAAAAAGTCAAAAAATTTTTTTGACCTCAAAATGTCATAAAAAACGACATAGTATAGTATGGCGTTTTTTTTCGGTCAAAAAAAGTCAAAATTTTTTTTGACCTCAAAATGTCATAAAAAACGTCATAGTATAGTAAGGCGTCAAAATCGGCCCAAAAAAGTCAAAATTTTTTTTGACCTCAAAATGTCATAAAAAACGTCATAGTATAGTATGGCGTTTTTTTCGGTCAAAAAAAGTCAAAAATTTTTTTTGACCTCAAAATGTACTAAAAAACGTCATAGTATAGTATGGCGTTTTTTTCGGTCAAAAAAAGTCAAAAATTTTTTTGACCTCAAAATGTCATAAAAAACGTCATAGTATAGTAAGGCGTCAAAATCGGACAAAAAAAGTCAAAATTTTTTTTGACCTCAAAATGTCATAAAAAACGTCATAGTATAGTATGGCGTTTTTTTCGGTCAAAAAAAGTCAAAAATTTTTTTGACCTCAAAATGTCATAAAAAACGTCATAGTATAGTAAGGCGTAAAAATCGGCCCAAAAAAGTCAAAAAAATTTTTGACCTCAAAATGTCATAAAAAACGTCATAGTATAGTAAGGCGTCAAAATCGGCCAAAAAAAGTCAAAAATTTTTTTGACCTCAAAATGTCATAAAAAACGTCATAGTATAGCATGGCGTTTTTTTCGGTCAAAAAAAGTCAAAATTTTTTTTGACCTCAAAATGTCATAAAAAACGTCATAGTATAGTAAGGCGTCAAAATCGGCCAAAAAAAGTCAAAAATTTTTTTGACCTCAAAATGTCATAAAAAACGTCATAGTATAGTATGGCGTTTTTTTCGGTCAAAAAAAGTCAAAATTTTTTTTGACCTCAAAATGTCATAAAAAACGTCATAGTATAGTAAGGCGTCAAAATCGGACAAAAAAAGTCAAAATTTTTTTTGACCTCAAAATGTCATAAAAAACGTCATAGTACAGTAAGGCGTCAAAATCGGACAAAAAAAGTCAAAAAAATTTTTGACCTCAAAATGTCATAAAAAACGTCATAGTATAGTATGGCGTTTTTTTCGGACAAAAAAAGTCAAAAATTTTTTTGACCTCAAAATGTCATAAAAAACGTCATAGTATAGTATGGCGTTTTTTTCGGTCAAAAAAAGTCAAAAATTTTTTTTTACCTCAAAATGTCATAAAAAACGTCATAGTATAGTATGGCGTTTTTTTCGGTCAAAAAAAGTCAAAATTTTTTTGACCTCAAAATGTCATAAAAAACGTCATAGTATAGTAAGGCGTCAAAATCGGACAAAAAAAGTCAAAAAAATTTTTGACCTCAAAATGTCATAAAAAACATCATAGTATAGTAAGGCGTCAAAATCGGACAAAAAAAGTCAAAATTTTTTTTGACCTCAAAATGTCATAAAAAACTTCATAGTATAGTATGGCGTTTTTTTCGGTCAAAAAAAGTCAAAATTTTTTTTGACCTCAAAATGTCATAAAAAACGTCATAGTATAGTAAGGCGTCAAAATCGGACAAAAAAAGTCAAAAATTTTTTTGACCTCAAAATGTCATAAAAAACGTCATAGTATAGTAAGCCGTCAAAATCGGACAAAAAAAAGTCAAAATTTTTTTTTACCTAAAAATGTCATAAAAAACGTCATAGTATAGTATGGCGTTTTTTTCGGTCAAAAAAAGTCAAAATTTTTTTTGACCTCAAAATGTCATAAAAAACATCATAGTATAGTAAGGCGTCAAAATCGGACAAAAAAAGTCAAAATTTTTTTTGACCTCAAAATGTCATAAAAAACGTCATAGTATAGTAAGGCGTTTTTTTCGGTCAAAAAAAGTCAAAATTTTTTTTGACCTCAAAATGTCATAAAAAACGTCATAGTATAGTATGGCGTCAAAATCGGCCCAAAAAAGTCAAAAAATTTTTTGACCTCAAAATGCCATAAAAAACGTCATAGTATAGTAAGGCGTCAAAATCGGCCAAAAAAAGTCAAAATTTTTTTTGACCTCAAAATGTCATAAAAAACGTCATAGTATAGTAAGGCGTCAAAATCGGCCAAAAAAAGTCAAAAATTTTTTTGACCTCAAAATGTCATAAAAAACGTCATAGTATAGTATGGCGTTTTTTTCGGTCAAAAAAAGTCAAAATTTTTTTTGACCTCAAAATGTCATAAAAAACGTCATAGTATAGTAAGGCATCAAAATCGGGAAAAAAAAGTCAAAATTTTTTTTGACCTCAAAATGTCATAAAAAACGTCATAGTATAGTATGGCGTTTTTTTCGGTCAAAAAAAGTCAAAATTTTTTTTGACCTCAAAATGTCATAAAAAACGTCATAGTATAGTAAGGCGTCAAAATCGGACAAAAAAAGTCAAAAAAATTTTTGACCTCAAAATGTCATAAAAAACGTCATACTATAGTAAGGCGTCAAAATCGGCCCAAAAAAGTCAAAATTTTTTTTGACCTCAAAATGTCATAAAAAACGTCATAGTATAGTAAGGCGTCAAAATCGGACAAAAAAAGTCAAAATTTTTTTTGACCTCAAAATGCCATAAAAAACGTCATAGTATAGTAAGGCGTCAAAATCGGCCAAAAAAAGTCAAAATTTTTTTTGACCTCAAAATGTCATAAAAAACGTCATAGTATAGTAAGGCGTCAAAATCGGCCAAAAAAAGTCAAAATTTTTTTTGACCTCAAAATGTCATAAAAAACGTCATAGTATAGTATGGCGTTTTTTTCGGTCAAAAAAAGTCAAAATTTTTTTTGACCTCAAAATGTCATAAAAAACGTCATAGTATAGTATGGCGTCAAAATCGGACAAAAAAAGTCAAAATTTTTTTTGACCTCAAAATGTCATAAAAAACGTCATAGTATAGTAAGGCGTCAAAATCGGCCAAAAAAAGTCAAAATTTTTTTTGACCTCAAAATGCCATAAAAAACGTCAAAGTATAGTAAGGCGTCAAAATCGGCCAAAAAAAGTCAAAATTTTTTTTGACCTCAAAATGTCATAAAAAACGTCATAGTATAGTAAGGCGTCAAAATCGGCCAAAAAAAGTCAAAATTTTTTTTGACCTCAAAATGTCATAAAAAACGTCATAGTATAGTATGGCGTTTTTTTCGGTCAAAAAAAGTCAAAATTTTTTTTGACCTCAAAATGTCATAAAAAACGTCATAGTATAGTAAGGCGTCAAAATTGGCCCAAAAAAGTCAAAAATTTTTTTGACCTCAAAATGTCATAAAAAACGTCATAGTATAGTAAGGCGTCAAAATCGGAAAAAAAAAGTCAAAATTTTTTTTGACCTCAAAATGTCATAAAAAACTTCATAGTATAGTATGGCGTTTTTTTCGGTCAAAAAAAGTCAAAATTTTTTTTGACCTCAAAATGTCATAAAAAACGTCATAGTATAGTAAGGCGTCAAAATCGGACAAAAAAAGTCAAAATTTTTTTTGACCTCAAAATGTCATAAAAAACGTCATAGTATAGTATGGCGTTTTTTTCGGTCAAAAAAAGTCAAAATTTTTTTTGACCTCAAAATGTCATAAAAAACATCATAGTATAGTAAGGCGTCAAAATCGGACAAAAAAAGTCAAAATTTTTTTTGACCTCAAAATGTCATAAAAAACGTCATAGTATAGTAAGGCGTCAAAATCGGACAAAAAAAGTCAGAATTTTTTTTGACCTCAAAATGTCATAAAAAACGTCATAGTATAGTATGGCGTTTTTTTCGGTCAAAAAAAGTCAAAAATTTTTTTGACCTCAAAATGTCATAAAAAAACGTCATAGTATAGTAAGGCGTCAAAATCGGACAAAAAAAGTCAAAATTTTTTTTGACCTCAAAATGTCATAAAAAACGTCATAGTATAGTATGGCGTTTTTTTCGGTCAAAAAAAGTCAAAAATTTTTTTGACCTCAAAATGTCATAAAAAACGTCATAGTATAGTAAGGCGTCAAAATCGGACAAAAAAAGTCAAAAATTTTTTTGACCTCAAAATGTCATAAAAAACTTCATAGTATAGTATGGCGTTTTTTTCGGTCAAAAAAAGTCAAAATTTTTTTTGACCTCAAAATGTCATAAAAAACATCATAGTATAGTAAGGCGTCAAAATCGGACAAAAAAAGTCAAAATTTTTTTTTACCTCAAAATGTCATAAAAAATGTCATAGTATAGTAAGGCGTCAAAATCGGACAAAAAAAGTCAAAATTTTTTTTGACCTCAAAATGTCATAAAAAACGTCATAGTATAGTATGGCGTTTTTTTCGGTCAAAAAAAGTCAAAAATTTTTTTGACCTCAAAATGTCATAAAAAACGTCATAGTATAGTAAGGCGTCAAAATCGGACAAAAAAAGTCAAAAATTTTTTTGACCTCAAAATGTCATAAAAAACATCATAGTATAGTAAGGCGTCAAAATTGGCCCAAAAAAGTCAAAAATTTTTTTGACCTCAAAATGTCATAAAAAACGTCATAGTATAGTAAGGCGTCAAAATCGGAAAAAAAAAGTCAAAATTTTTTTTGACCTCAAAATGTCATAAAAAACGTCATAGTATAGTATGGCGTTTTTTTCGGTCAAAAAAGTCAAAATTTTTTTTGACCTCAAAATGTCATAAAAAACGTCATAGTATAGTATGGCGTTTTTTTCGGTCAAAAAAAGTCAAAAATTTTTTTGACCTCAAAATGTCATAAAAAACGTCATAGTATAGTAAGGCGTCAAAATCGGACAAAAAAAGTCAAAATTTTTTTTGACCTCAAAATGTCATAAAAAACGTCATAGTATAGTATGGCGTTTTTTTCGGTCAAAAAAAGTCAAAAATTTTTTTGACCTCAAAATGTCATAAAAAACGTCATAGTATAGTAAGGCGTCAAAATCGGACAAAAAAAGTCAAAAATTTTTTTGACCTCAAAATGTCATAAAAAACATCATAGTATAGTAAGGCGTCAAAATTGGCCCAAAAAAGTCAAAAAATTTTTTGACCTCAAAATGTCATAAAAAACGTCATAGTATAGTAAGGCGTCAAAATCGGAAAAAAAAAGTCAAAATTTTTTTTGACCTCAAAATGTCATAAAAAACGTCATAGTATAGTATGGCGTTTTTTTCGGTCAAAAAAAGTCAAAAATTTTTTTGACCTCAAAATGTCATAAAAAACGTCATAGTATAGTAAGGCGTCAAAATCGGACAAAAAAAGTCAAAAATTTTTTTGACCTCAAAATGTCATAAAAAACATCATAGTATAGTAAGGCGTCAAAATTGGCCCAAAAAAGTCAAAAATTTTTTTGACCTCAAAATGTCATAAAAAACGTCATAGTATAGTAAGGCGTCAAAATCGGAAAAAAAAAGTCAAAATTTTTTTTGACCTCAAAATGTCATAAAAAACGTCATAGTATAGTATGGCGTTTTTTTCGGTCAAAAAAAGTCAAAATTTTTTTTGACCTCAAAATGTCATAAAAAACGTCATAGTATAGTATGGCGTTTTTTTCGGTCAAAAAAAGTCAAAAATTTTTTTGACCTCAAAATGTCATAAAAAACGTCATAGTATAGTAAGGCGTCAAAATCGGACAAAAAAAGTCAAAAATTTTTTTGACCTCAAAATGTCATAAAAAACATCATAGTATAGTAAGGCGTCAAAATTGGCCCAAAAAAGTCAAAAATTTTTTTGACCTCAAAATGTCATAAAAAACGTCATAGTATAGTAAGGCGTCAAAATCGGAAAAAAAAAGTCAAAATTTTTTTTGACCTCAAAATGTCATAAAAAACGTCATAGTATAGTAAGGCGTCAAAATCGGACAAAAAAAGTCAAAAATTTTTTTGACCTCAAAATGTCATAAAAAACATCATAGTATAGTAAGGCGTCAAAATTGGCCCAAAAAAGTCAAAATGTTTTTGACCTCAAAATGTCATAAAAAACGTCATAGTATAGTATGGCGTTTTTTTCGGTCAAAAAAAGTCAAAAATTTTTTTGACCTCAAAATGTCATAAAAAACGTCATAGTATAGTAAGGCGTCAAAATTGGCCCAAAAAAGTCAAAAATTTTTTTGACCTCAAAATGTCATAAAAAACGTCATAGTATAGTAAGGCGTCAAAATCGGAAAAAAAAAGTCAAAATTTTTTTTGACCTCAAAATGTCATAAAAAACGTCATAGTATAGTAAGGCGTCAAAATTGGCCCAAAAAAGTCAAAAATTTTTTTGACCTCAAAATGTCATAAAAAACGTCATAGTATAGTAAGGCGTCAAAATCGGAAAAAAAAAGTCAACATTTTTTTTGACCTCAAAATGTCATAAAAAACTTCATAGTATAGTATGGCGTTTTTTTCGGTCAAAAAAAGTCAAAATTTTTTTTGACCTCAAAATGTCATAAAAAACGTCATAGTATAGTAAGGCGTCAAAATCGGACAAAAAAAGTCAAAAATTTTTTTGACCTCAAAATGTCATAAAAAACGTCATAGTATAGTAAGGCGTCAAAATCGGACAAAAAAAGTCAAAATTTTTTTTTACCTCAAAATGTCATAAAAAACGTCATAGTATAGTAAGGCGTCAAAATCGGACAAAAAAAGTCAAAATTTTTTTTGACCTCAAAATGTCATAAAAAACTTCATAGTATAGTATGGCGTCAAAATCGGACAAAAAAAGTCAAATTTTTTTTTGACCTCAAAATGTCATAAAAAACGTCATAGTATAGTATGGCGTTTTTTTCGGTCAAAAAAAGTCAAAAATTTTTTTGACCTCAAAATGTCATAAAAAACGTCATAGTATAGTAAGGCGTCAAAATCGGACAAAAAAAGTCAAAAATTTTTTTGACCTCAAAATGTCATAAAAAACATCATAGTATAGTAAGGCGTCAAAATCGGACAAAAAAAGTCAAAATTTTTTTTGACCTCAAAATGTCATAAAAAACGTCATAGTATAGTAAGGCGTCAAAATCGGACAAAAAAAGTCAAAATTTTTTTTGACCTCAAAATGTCATAAAAAACTTCATAGTATAGTATGGCGTCAAAATCGGACAAAAAAAGTCAAAATTTTTTTTGACCTCAAAATGTCATAAAAAACGTCATAGTATAGTATGGCGTTTTTTTCGGTCAAAAAAAGTCAAAAATTTTTTTGACCTCAAAATGTCATAAAAAACGTCATAGTATAGTAAGGCGTCAAAATCGGACAAAAAAAGTCAAAAATTTTTTTGACCTCAAAATGTCATAAAAAACATCATAGTATAGTAAGGCGTCAAAATTGGCCCAAAAAAGTCAAAAATTTTTTTGACCTCAAAATGTCATAAAAAACGTCATAGTATAGTAAGGCGTCAAAATCGGAAAAAAAAAGTCAAAATTTTTTTTGACCTCAAAATGTCATAAAAAACGTCATAGTATAGTATGGCGTTTTTTTCGGTCAAAAAAAGTCAAAAATTTTTTTGACCTCAAAATGTCATAAAAAACGTCATAGTATAGTAAGGCGTCAAAATCGGACAAAAAAAGTCAAAAATTTTTTTGACCTCAAAATGTCATAAAAAACATCATAGTATAGTAAGGCGTCAAAATTGGCCCAAAAAAGTCAAAAAAATTTTTGACCTCAAAATGTCATAAAAAACATCATAGTATAGTAAGGCGTCAAAATCGGACAAAAAAAGTCAAAATTTTTTTTGACCTCAAAATGTCATAAAAAACGTCATAGTATAGTAAGGCGTCAAAATCGGACAAAAAAAGTCAAAATTTTTTTTGACCTCAAAATGTCATAAAAAACTTCATAGTATAGTATGGCGTCAAAATCGGACAAAAAAAGTCAAATTTTTTTTTGACCTCAAAATGTCATAAAAAACGTCATAGTATAGTATGGCGTTTTTTTCGGTCAAAAAAAGTCAAAAATTTTTTTGACCTCAAAATGTCATAAAAAACGTCATAGTATAGTAAGGCGTCAAAATCGGACAAAAAAAGTCAAAAATTTTTTTGACCTCAAAATGTCATAAAAAACATCATAGTATAGTAAGGCGTCAAAATCGGACAAAAAAAGTCAAAATTTTTTTTGACCTCAAAATGTCATAAAAAACGTCATAGTATAGTATGGCGTTTTTTTCGGTCAAAAAAAGTCAAAATTTTTTTTGACCTCAAAATGTCATAAAAAACGTCATAGTATAGTATGGCGTTTTTTTCGGTCAAAAAAAGTCAAAAATTTTTTTGACCTCAAAATGTCATAAAAAACGTCATAGTATAGTAAGGCGTCAAAATCGGACAAAAAAAGTCAAAAATTTTTTTGACCTCAAAATGTCATAAAAAACATCATAGTATAGTAAGGCGTCAAAATTGGCCCAAAAAAGTCAAAAATTTTTTTGACCTCAAAATGTCATAAAAAACGTCATAGTATAGTAAGGCGTCAAAATCGGAAAAAAAAAGTCAAAATTTTTTTTGACCTCAAAATGTCATAAAAAACGTCATAGTATAGTAAGGCGTCAAAATCGGACAAAAAAAGTCAAAAATTTTTTTGACCTCAAAATGTCATAAAAAACATCATAGTATAGTAAGGCGTCAAAATTGGCCCAAAAAAGTCAAAATGTTTTTGACCTCAAAATGTCATAAAAAACGTCATAGTATAGTATGGCGTTTTTTTCGGTCAAAAAAAGTCAAAAATTTTTTTGACCTCAAAATGTCATAAAAAACGTCATAGTATAGTAAGGCGTCAAAATTGGCCCAAAAAAGTCAAAAATTTTTTTGACCTCAAAATGTCATAAAAAACGTCATAGTATAGTAAGGCGTCAAAATCGGAAAAAAAAAGTCAAAATTTTTTTTGACCTCAAAATGTCATAAAAAACGTCATAGTATAGTAAGGCGTCAAAATTGGCCCAAAAAAGTCAAAAATTTTTTTGACCTCAAAATGTCATAAAAAACGTCATAGTATAGTAAGGCGTCAAAATCGGAAAAAAAAAGTCAACATTTTTTTTGACCTCAAAATGTCATAAAAAACTTCATAGTATAGTATGGCGTTTTTTTCGGTCAAAAAAAGTCAAAATTTTTTTTGACCTCAAAATGTCATAAAAAACGTCATAGTATAGTAAGGCGTCAAAATCGGACAAAAAAAGTCAAAAATTTTTTTGACCTCAAAATGTCATAAAAAACGTCATAGTATAGTAAGGCGTCAAAATCGGACAAAAAAAGTCAAAATTTTTTTTTACCTCAAAATGTCATAAAAAACGTCATAGTATAGTAAGGCGTCAAAATCGGACAAAAAAAGTCAAAATTTTTTTTGACCTCAAAATGTCATAAAAAACTTCATAGTATAGTATGGCGTCAAAATCGGACAAAAAAAGTCAAATTTTTTTTTGACCTCAAAATGTCATAAAAAACGTCATAGTATAGTATGGCGTTTTTTTCGGTCAAAAAAAGTCAAAAATTTTTTTGACCTCAAAATGTCATAAAAAACGTCATAGTATAGTAAGGCGTCAAAATCGGACAAAAAAAGTCAAAAATTTTTTTGACCTCAAAATGTCATAAAAAACATCATAGTATAGTAAGGCGTCAAAATCGGACAAAAAAAGTCAAAATTTTTTTTGACCTCAAAATGTCATAAAAAACGTCATAGTATAGTAAGGCGTCAAAATCGGACAAAAAAAGTCAAAATTTTTTTTGACCTCAAAATGTCATAAAAAACTTCATAGTATAGTATGGCGTCAAAATCGGACAAAAAAAGTCAAAATTTTTTTTGACCTCAAAATGTCATAAAAAACGTCATAGTATAGTATGGCGTTTTTTTCGGTCAAAAAAAGTCAAAAATTTTTTTGACCTCAAAATGTCATAAAAAACGTCATAGTATAGTAAGGCGTCAAAATCGGACAAAAAAAGTCAAAAATTTTTTTGACCTCAAAATGTCATAAAAAACATCATAGTATAGTAAGGCGTCAAAATTGGCCCAAAAAAGTCAAAAATTTTTTTGACCTCAAAATGTCATAAAAAACGTCATAGTATAGTAAGGCGTCAAAATCGGAAAAAAAAAGTCAAAATTTTTTTTGACCTCAAAATGTCATAAAAAACGTCATAGTATAGTATGGCGTTTTTTTCGGTCAAAAAAAGTCAAAAATTTTTTTGACCTCAAAATGTCATAAAAAACGTCATAGTATAGTAAGGCGTCAAAATCGGACAAAAAAAGTCAAAAATTTTTTTGACCTCAAAATGTCATAAAAAACATCATAGTATAGTAAGGCGTCAAAATTGGCCCAAAAAAGTCAAAAAAATTTTTGACCTCAAAATGTCATAAAAAACATCATAGTATAGTAAGGCGTCAAAATCGGACAAAAAAAGTCAAAATTTTTTTTGACCTCAAAATGTCATAAAAAACGTCATAGTATAGTAAGGCGTCAAAATCGGACAAAAAAAGTCAAAATTTTTTTTGACCTCAAAATGTCATAAAAAACTTCATAGTATAGTATGGCGTCAAAATCGGACAAAAAAAGTCAAATTTTTTTTTGACCTCAAAATGTCATAAAAAACGTCATAGTATAGTATGGCGTTTTTTTCGGTCAAAAAAAGTCAAAAATTTTTTTGACCTCAAAATGTCATAAAAAACGTCATAGTATAGTAAGGCGTCAAAATCGGACAAAAAAAGTCAAAAATTTTTTTGACCTCAAAATGTCATAAAAAACATCATAGTATAGTAAGGCGTCAAAATCGGACAAAAAAAGTCAAAATTTTTTTTGACCTCAAAATGTCATAAAAAACGTCATAGTATAGTAAGGCGTCAAAATCGGACAAAAAAAGTCAAAATTTTTTTTGACCTCAAAATGTCATAAAAAACTTCATAGTATAGTATGGCGTCAAAATCGGACAAAAAAAGTCAAAATTTTTTTTGACCTCAAAATGTCATAAAAAACGTCATAGTATAGTATGGCGTTTTTTTCGGTCAAAAAAAGTCAAAAATTTTTTTGACCTCAAAATGTCATAAAAAACGTCATAGTATAGTAAGGCGTCAAAATCGGACAAAAAAAGTCAAAAATTTTTTTGACCTCAAAATGTCATAAAAAACATCATAGTATAGTAAGGCGTCAAAATTGGCCCAAAAAAGTCAAAAAATTTTTTGACCTCAAAATGTCATAAAAAACGTCATAGTATAGTAAGGCGTCAAAATCGGAAAAAAAAAGTCAAAATTTTTTTTGACCTCAAAATGTCATAAAAAACGTCATAGTATAGTATGGCGTTTTTTTCGGACCAAAAACGTCAAAATTTTTTTTGACCTCAAAATGTCATAAAAAACGTCATAGTATAGTAAGGCGTCAAAATTGGCCCAAAAAAGTCAACAATTTTTTTGACCTCAAAATGTCATAAAAAACGTCATAGTATAGTATGGCGTTTTTTTCGGTCAAAAAAAGTCAAAAATTTTTTTGACCTCAAAATGTCATAAAAAACGTCATAGTATAGTAAGGCGTCAAAATCGGACAAAAAAAGTCAAAATTTTTTTGACCTCAAAATGTCATAAAAAACGTCATAGTATAGTATGGCGTTTTTTTTCGGTCAAAAAAAGTCAAAATTTTTTTGACCTCAAAATGTCATAAAAAACGTCATAGTATAGTAAGGCGTCAAAATCGGACAAAAAAAGTCAAAATTTTTTTTTACCTCAAAATGTCATAAAAAACGTCATAGTATAGTATGGCGTTTTTTTCGGTCAAAAAAAGTCAAAATTTTTTTTGACCTCAAAATGTCATAAAAAACATCATAGTATAGTAAGGCGTCAAAATCGGACAAAAAAAGTCAAAATTTTTTTTTACCTCAAAATGTCATAAAAAACGTCATAGTATAGTAAGGCGTCAAAATCGGACAAAAAAAGTCAAAATTTTTTTTGACCTCAAAATGTCATAAAAAACGTCATAGTATAGTATGGCGTTTTTTTCGGTCAAAAAAAGTCAAAAATTTTTTTGACCTCAAAATGTCATAAAAAACGTCATAGTATAGTAAGGCGTCAAAATCGGACAAAAAAAGTCAAAATTTTTTTTGACCTCAAAATGTCATAAAAAACGTCATAGTATAGTATGGCGTTTTTTTCGGTCAAAAAAAGTCAAAAATTTTTTTGACCTCAAAATGTCATAAAAAACGTCATAGTATAGTAAGGCGTCAAAATCGGACAAAAAAAGTCAAAAATTTTTTTGACCTCAAAATGTCATAAAAAACGTCATAGTATAGTAAGGCGTCAAAATCGGACAAAAAAAGTCACAATTTTTTTTTACCTCAAAATGTCATAAAAAACGTCATAGTATAGTATGGCGTTTTTTTCAGTCAAAAAAAGTCAAAATTTTTTTGACCTCAAAATGTCATAAAAAACGTCATAGTATAGTAAGGCGTCAAAATCGGACAAAAAAAGTCAAAAATTTTTTTGACCTCAAAATGTCATAAAAAACGTCATAGTATAGTAAGCCGTCAAAATCGGACAAAAAAAGTCAAAATTTTTTTTGACCTCAAAATGTCATAAAAAACGTCATAGTATAGTATGGCGTTTTTTTCGGTCAAAAAAAGTCAAAAAATTTTTTGACCTCAAAATGTCATAAAAAACGTCATAGTATAGTAAGGCGTCAAAATCGGACAAAAAAAGTCAAAAATTTTTTTGACCTCAAAATGTCATAAAAAACATCATAGTATAGTAAGGCGTCAAAATTGGCCCAAAAAAGTCAAAAAAATTTTTGACCTCAAAATGTCATAAAAAACGTCATAGTATAGTAAGGCGTCAAAATCGGAAAAAAAAAGTCAAAATTTTTTTTGACCTCAAAATGTCATAAAAAACGTCATAGTATAGTAAGGCGTCAAAATTGGCCCAAAAAAGTCAAAAATTTTTTTGACCTCAAAATGTCATAAAAAACGTCATAGTATAGTAAGGCGTCAAAATCGGCCAAAAAAAGTCAAAATTTTTTTTTACCTCAAAATGTCATAAAAAACGTCATAGTATAGTATGGCGTTTTTTTCGGTCAAAAAAAGTCAAAATTTTTTTGACCTCAAAATGTCATAAAAAACGTCATAGTATAGTAAGGCGTCAAAATCGGACAAAAAAAGTCAAAAATTTTTTTGACCTCAAAATGTCATAAAAAACATCATAGTATAGTAAGGCGTCAAAATCGGACAAAAAAAGTCAAAATTTTTTTTGACCTCAAAATGTCATAAAAAACTTCATAGTATAGTATGGCGTTTTTTTCGGTCAAAAAAAGTCAAAATTTTTTTTGACCTCAAAATGTCATAAAAAACGTCATAGTATAGTAAGGCGTCAAAATCGGACAAAAAAAGTCAAAAATTTTTTTGACCTCAAAATGTCATAAAAAACGTCATAGTATAGTAAGCCGTCAAAATCGGACAAAAAAAGTCAAAAATTTTTTTTACCTCAAAATGTCATAAAAAACGTCATAGTATAGTATGGCGTTTTTTTTCGGTCAAAAAAAGTCAAAATTTTTTTTGACCTCAAAATGTCATAAAAAACATCATAGTATAGTAAGGCGTCAAAATCGGACAAAAAAAGTCAAAATTTTTTTTGACCTCAAAATGTCATAAAAAACGTCATAGTATAGTAAGGCGTCAAAATCGGACAAAAAAAGTCAAAATTTTTTTTTACCTCAAAATGTCATAAAAAACTTCATAGTATAGTATGGCGTCAAAATCGGACAAAAAAAGTCAAAATTTTTTTTGACCTCAAAATGTCATAAAAAACGTCATAGTATAGTATGGCGTTTTTTTCGGTCAAAAAAAGTCAAAAATTTTTTTGACCTCAAAATGTCATAAAAAACGTCATAGTATAGTATGGCGTTTTTTTCGGTCAAAAAAAGTCAAAATTTTTTTTGACCTCAAAATGTCATAAAAAACGTCATAGTATAGTAAGGCGTCAAAATCGGACAAAAAAAGTCAAAAATTTTTTTGACCTCAAAATGTCATAAAAAACATCATAGTATAGTAAGGCGTCAAAATTGGCCCAAAAAAGTCAAAAATTTTTTTGACCTCAAAATGTCATAAAAAACGTCATAGTATAGTAAGGCGTCAAAATCGGAAAAAAAAAGTCAAAATTTTTTTTGACCTCAAAATGTCATAAAAAACGTCATAGTATAGTAAGGCGTCAAAATCGGACAAAAAAAGTCAAAAATTTTTTTGACCTCAAAATGTCATAAAAAACGTCATAGTATAGTAAGCCGTCAAAATCGGACAAAAAAAGTCAAAATTTTTTTTGACCTCAAAATGTCATAAAAAACGTCATAGTATAGTATGGCGTTTTTTTCGGTCAAAAAAAGTCAAAAAATTTTTTGACCTCAAAATGTCATAAAAAACGTCATAGTATAGTAAGGCGTCAAAATCGGACAAAAAAAGTCAAAAATTTTTTTGACCTCAAAATGTCATAAAAAACATCATAGTATAGTAAGGCGTCAAAATTGGCCCAAAAAAGTCAAAAAAATTTTTGACCTCAAAATGTCATAAAAAACGTCATAGTATAGTAAGGCGTCAAAATCGGAAAAAAAAAGTCAAAATTTTTTTTGACCTCAAAATGTCATAAAAAACGTCATAGTATAGTAAGGCGTCAAAATTGGCCCAAAAAAGTCAAAAATTTTTTTGACCTCAAAATGTCATAAAAAACGTCATAGTATAGTAAGGCGTCAAAATCGGCCAAAAAAAGTCAAAATTTTTTTTTACCTCAAAATGTCATAAAAAACGTCATAGTATAGTATGGCGTTTTTTTCGGTCAAAAAAAGTCAAAATTTTTTTGACCTCAAAATGTCATAAAAAACGTCATAGTATAGTAAGGCGTCAAAATCGGACAAAAAAAGTCAAAAATTTTTTTGACCTCAAAATGTCATAAAAAACATCATAGTATAGTAAGGCGTCAAAATCGGACAAAAAAAGTCAAAATTTTTTTTGACCTCAAAATGTCATAAAAAACTTCATAGTATAGTATGGCGTTTTTTTCGGTCAAAAAAAGTCAAAATTTTTTTTGACCTCAAAATGTCATAAAAAACGTCATAGTATAGTAAGGCGTCAAAATCGGACAAAAAAAGTCAAAAATTTTTTTGACCTCAAAATGTCATAAAAAACGTCATAGTATAGTAAGCCGTCAAAATCGGACAAAAAAAGTCAAAAATTTTTTTTACCTCAAAATGTCATAAAAAACGTCATAGTATAGTATGGCGTTTTTTTCGGTCAAAAAAAGTCAAAATTTTTTTTGACCTCAAAATGTCATAAAAAACATCATAGTATAGTAAGGCGTCAAAATCGGACAAAAAAAGTCAAAATTTTTTTTGACCTCAAAATGTCATAAAAAACGTCATAGTATAGTAAGGCGTCAAAATCGGACAAAAAAAGTCAAAATTTTTTTTTACCTCAAAATGTCATAAAAAACTTCATAGTATAGTATGGCGTCAAAATCGGACAAAAAAAGTCAAAATTTTTTTTGACCTCAAAATGTCATAAAAAACGTCATAGTATAGTATGGCGTTTTTTTCGGTCAAAAAAAGTCAAAAATTTTTTTGACCTCAAAATGTCATAAAAAACGTCATAGTATAGTATGGCGTTTTTTTCGGTCAAAAAAAGTCAAAATTTTTTTTGACCTCAAAATGTCATAAAAAACGTCATAGTATAGTAAGGCGTCAAAATCGGACAAAAAAAGTCAAAAATTTTTTTGACCTCAAAATGTCATAAAAAACATCATAGTATAGTAAGGCGTCAAAATTGGCCCAAAAAAGTCAAAAATTTTTTTGACCTCAAAATGTCATAAAAAACGTCATAGTATAGTAAGGCGTCAAAATCGGAAAAAAAAAGTCAAAATTTTTTTTGACCTCAAAATGTCATAAAAAACGTCATAGTATAGTATGGCGTTTTTTTCGGTCAAAAAAAGTCAAAAATTTTTTTGACCTCAAAATGTCATAAAAAACGTCATAGTATAGTATGGCGTTTTTTTCGGTCAAAAAAAGTCAAAATTTTTTTTGACCTCAAAATGTCATAAAAAACGTCATAGTATAGTAAGGCGTCAAAATCGGACAAAAAAAGTCAAAATTTTTTTTGACCTCAAAATGTCATAAAAAACGTCATAGTACAGTAAGGCATAAAAATCGGCCAAAAAAAGTCAAAAAATTTTTTTGACCTCAAAATGTCATAAAAAACGTCATAGTATAGTAAGGCGTCAAAATCGGACAAAAAAAGTCACAATTTTTTTTGACCTCAAAATGTCATAAAAAACGTCATAGTACAGTAAGGCGTCAAAATCGGACAAAAAAAGTCAAAATTTTTTTTGACCTCAAAATGTCATAAAAAACGTCATAGTACAGTAAGGCGTAAAAATCGGCCAAAAAAAGTCAAAAAAAATTTTTGACCTCAAAATGTCATAAAAAACGTCATAGTATAGTAAGGCGTCAAAATCGGGAAAAAAAAGTCAAAATTTTTTTGACCTCAAAATGTCATAAAAAACGTCATAGTATAGTATGGCGTTTTTTTCGGTCAAAAAAAGTCAAAATTTTTTTTGACCTCAAAATGTCATAAAAAACGTCATAGTATAGTATGACGTCAAAATCGGACAAAAAAAGTCAAAAAATTTTTTGACCTCAAAATGTCATAAAAAACATCATAGTATAGTATGGCGTTTTTTTCGGACCAAAAACGTCAAAATTTTTTTTGACCTCAAAATGTCATAAAAAACGTCATAGTATAGTAAGGCGTCAAAATTGGCCCAAAAAAGTCAAAAAATTTTTTGACCTCAAAATGTCATAAAAAACGTCATAGTACAGTAAGGCATAAAAATCGGCCAAAAAAAGTCAAAAAATTTTTTTTACCTCAAAATGTCATAAAAAACGTCATAGTATAGTAAGGCGTCAAAATCGGACAAAAAAAGTCACAATTTTTTTTGACCTCAAAATGTCATAAAAAACGTCATAGTATAGTAAGGCGTCAAAATCGGACAAAAAAAGTCAAAATTTTTTTTGACCTCAAAATGTCATAAAAAACGTCATAGTACAGTAAGGCGTAAAAATCGGCCAAAAAAAGTCAAAAAAAATTTTTGACCTCAAAATGTCATAAAAAACGTCATAGTATAGTAAGGCGTCAAAATCGGGAAAAAAAAGTCAAAATTTTTTTGACCTCAAAATGTCATAAAAAACGTCATAGTATAGTATGGCGTTTTTTTCGGTCAAAAAAAGTCAAAATTTTTTTTGACCTCAAAATGTCATAAAAAACGTCATAGTATAGTATGACGTCAAAATCGGACAAAAAAAGTCAAAAAATTTTTTGACCTCAAAATGTCATAAAAAACATCATAGTATAGTATGGCGTTTTTTTCGGACCAAAAACGTCAAAATTTTTTTTGACCTCAAAATGTCATAAAAAACGTCATAGTATAGTAAGGCGTCAAAATTGGCCCAAAAAAGTCAAAAAATTTTTTGACCTCAAAATGTCATAAAAAACGTCATAGTATAGTAAGGCGTCAAAATCGGGAAAAAAAAGTCAAAATTTTTTTTTACCTCAAAATGTCATAAAAAACGTCATAGTATAGTAAGGCGTCAAAATCGGCCCAAAAAAGTCAAAAATTTTTTTTACCTCAAAATGTCATAAAAAACGTCATAGTATAGTAAGGCGTTTTTTTCGGTCAAAAAAAGTCACAATTTTTTTTGACCTCAAAATGTCATAAAAAACGTCATAGTATAGTAAGGCGTCAAAATCGGACAAAAAAAGTCACAAATTTTTTTGACCTCAAAATGTCATAAAAAACGTCATAGTATAGTAAGGCGTCAAAATCGGACAAAAAAAGTCAAAATTTTTTTTGACCTAAAATGTCATAAAAAATGTCATAGTATAGTATGGCGTTTTTTTGGGTCAAAAAAAGTCAAAAAATTTTTTTGACCTCAAAATGTCATAAAAAACGTCATAGTATAGTAAGGCGTCAAAATCGGACAAAAAAAGTCAAAAATTTTTTTGACCTCAAAATGTCATAAAAAACGTCATAGTATAGTAAGGCGTCAAAATCGGACAAAAAAAGTCAAAATTTTTTTTTACCTCAAAATGTCATAAAAAACGTCATAGTATAGTATGGCGTTTTTTTCGGTCAAAAAAAGTCAAAATTTTTTTTGACCTCAAAATGTCATAAAAAACGTCATAGTATAGTAAGCCGTCAAAATCGGACAAAAAAAGTCAAAAATTTTTTTTACCTCAAAATGTCATAAAAAACGTCATAGTATAGTATGGCGTTTTTTTCGGTCAAAAAAAGTCAAAATTTTTTTTGACCTCAAAATGTCATAAAAAACATCATAGTATAGTAAGGCGTCAAAATCGGACAAAAAAAGTCAAAATTTTTTTTGACCTCAAAATGTCATAAAAAACGTCATAGTATAGTAAGGCGTCAAAATCGGACAAAAAAAGTCAAAATTTTTTTTTACCTCAAAATGTCATAAAAAACTTCATAGTATAGTATGGCGTCAAAATCGGACAAAAAAAGTCAAAATTTTTTTTGACCTCAAAATGTCATAAAAAACGTCATAGTATAGTATGGCGTTTTTTTCGGTCAAAAAAAGTCAAAAATTTTTTTGACCTCAAAATGTCATAAAAAACGTCATAGTATAGTAAGGCGTCAAAATCGGACAAAAAAAGTCAAAAATTTTTTTGACCTCAAAATGTCATAAAAAACATCATAGTATAGTAAGGCGTCAAAATTGGCCCAAAAAAGTCAAAAATTTTTTTGACCTCAAAATGTCATAAAAAACGTCATAGTATAGTAAGGCGTCAAAATCGGAAAAAAAAAGTCAAAATTTTTTTTGACCTCAAAATGTCATAAAAAACGTCATAGTATAGTATGGCGTTTTTTTCGGTCAAAAAAAGTCAAAAATTTTTTTGACCTCAAAATGTCATAAAAAACGTCATAGTATAGTATGGCGTTTTTTTCGGTCAAAAAAAGTCAAAATTTTTTTTGACCTCAAAATGTCATAAAAAACGTCATAGTATAGTAAGGCGTCAAAATCGGACAAAAAAAGTCAAAATTTTTTTTGACCTCAAAATGTCATAAAAAACGTCATAGTACAGTAAGGCATAAAAATCGGCCAAAAAAAGTCAAAAAATTTTTTTGACCTCAAAATGTCATAAAAAACGTCATAGTATAGTAAGGCGTCAAAATCGGACAAAAAAAGTCACAATTTTTTTTGACCTCAAAATGTCATAAAAAACGTCATAGTATAGTAAGGCGTCAAAATCGGACAAAAAAAGTCAAAATTTTTTTTGACCTCAAAATGTCATAAAAAACGTCATAGTACAGTAAGGCGTAAAAATCGGCCAAAAAAAGTCAAAAAAAATTTTTGACCTCAAAATGTCATAAAAAACGTCATAGTATAGTAAGGCGTCAAAATCGGGAAAAAAAAGTCAAAATTTTTTTGACCTCAAAATGTCATAAAAAACGTCATAGTATAGTATGGCGTTTTTTTCGGTCAAAAAAAGTCAAAATTTTTTTTGACCTCAAAATGTCATAAAAAACGTCATAGTATAGTATGACGTCAAAATCGGACAAAAAAAGTCAAAAAATTTTTTGACCTCAAAATGTCATAAAAAACATCATAGTATAGTATGGCGTTTTTTTCGGACCAAAAACGTCAAAATTTTTTTTGACCTCAAAATGTCATAAAAAACGTCATAGTATAGTAAGGCGTCAAAATTGGCCCAAAAAAGTCAAAAAATTTTTTGACCTCAAAATGTCATAAAAAACGTCATAGTACAGTAAGGCATAAAAATCGGCCAAAAAAAGTCAAAAAATTTTTTTGACCTCAAAATGTCATAAAAAACGTCATAGTATAGTAAGGCGTCAAAATCGGACAAAAAAAGTCACAATTTTTTTTGACCTCAAAATGTCATAAAAAACGTCATAGTATAGTAAGGCGTCAAAATCGGACAAAAAAAGTCAAAATTTTTTTTGACCTCAAAATGTCATAAAAAACGTCATAGTACAGTAAGGCGTAAAAATCGGCCAAAAAAAGTCAAAAAAAATTTTTGACCTCAAAATGTCATAAAAAACGTCATAGTATAGTAAGGCGTCAAAATCGGGAAAAAAAAGTCAAAATTTTTTTGACCTCAAAATGTCATAAAAAACGTCATAGTATAGTATGGCGTTTTTTTCGGTCAAAAAAAGTCAAAATTTTTTTTGACCTCAAAATGTCATAAAAAACGTCACAGTATAGTAAGGCGTCAAAATCGGCCAAAAAAAGTCAAAAATTTTTTTGACCTCAAAATGCCATAAAAAACGTCATAATATAGTATGGCGTTTTTTTCGGACCAAAAACGTCAAAATTTTTTTTGACCTCAAAATGTCATAAAAAACGTCATAGTATAGTAAGGCGTCAAAATTGGCCCAAAAAAGTCAACAATTTTTTTGACCTCAAAATGTCATAAAAAACGTCATAGTATAGTAAGGCGTCAAAATCGGGAAAAAAAAGTCAAAATTTTTTTTGACCTCAAAATGTCATAAAAAACGTCATAGTATAGTATGGCGTTTTTTTCGGTCAAAAAAAGTCAAAAATTTTTTTGACCTCAAAATGTCATAAAAAACGTCATAGTATAGTAAGGCGTCAAAATCGGACAAAAAAAGTCAAAATTTTTTTGACCTCAAAATGTCATAAAAAACGTCATAGTATAGTATGGCGTTTTTTTCGGTCAAAAAAAGTCAAAATTTTTTTGACCTCAAAATGTCATAAAAAACGTCATAGTATAGTAAGGCGTCAAAATCGGACAAAAAAAGTCAAAATTTTTTTTTACCTCAAAATGTCATAAAAAACGTCATAGTATAGTATGGCGTTTTTTTCGGTCAAAAAAAGTCAAAATTTTTTTTGACCTCAAAATGTCATAAAAAACATCATAGTATAGTAAGGCGTCAAAATCGGACAAAAAAAGTCAAAATTTTTTTTTACCTCAAAATGTCATAAAAAACGTCATAGTATAGTAAGGCGTCAAAATCGGACAAAAAAAGTCAAAATTTTTTTTGACCTCAAAATGTCATAAAAAACGTCATAGTATAGTATGGCGTTTTTTTCGGTCAAAAAAAGTCAAAAATTTTTTTGACCTCAAAATGTCATAAAAAACGTCATAGTATAGTAAGGCGTCAAAATCGGACAAAAAAAGTCAAAATTTTTTTTGACCTCAAAATGTCATAAAAAACGTCATAGTATAGTATGGCGTTTTTTTCGGTCAAAAAAAGTCAAAAATTTTTTTGACCTCAAAATGTCATAAAAAACGTCATAGTATAGTAAGGCGTCAAAATCGGACAAAAAAAGTCAAAAATTTTTTTGACCTCAAAATGTCATAAAAAACGTCATAGTATAGTAAGGCGTCAAAATCGGACAAAAAAAGTCACAATTTTTTTTTACCTCAAAATGTCATAAAAAACGTCATAGTATAGTATGGCGTTTTTTTCGGTCAAAAAAAGTCAAAATTTTTTTGACCTCAAAATGTCATAAAAAACGTCATAGTATAGTAAGGCGTCAAAATCGGACAAAAAAAGTCAAAAATTTTTTTTACCTCAAAATGTCATAAAAAACGTCATAGTATAGTATGGCGTTTTTTTCGGTCAAAAAAAGTCAAAATTTTTTTTGACCTCAAAATGTCATAAAAAACATCATAGTATAGTAAGGCGTCAAAATCGGACAAAAAAAGTCAAAATTTTTTTTGACCTCAAAATGTCATAAAAAACGTCATAGTATAGTAAGGCGTCAAAATCGGACAAAAAAAGTCAAAATTTTTTTTGACCTCAAAATGTCATAAAAAACTTCATAGTATAGTATGGCGTCAAAATCGGACAAAAAAAGTCAAAATTTTTTTTGACCTCAAAATGTCATAAAAAACTTCATAGTATAGTATGGCGTTTTTTTCGGTCAAAAAAAGTCAAAATTTTTTTTGACCTCAAAATGTCATAAAAAACGTCATAGTATAGTAAGGCGTCAAAATCGGACAAAAAAAGTCAAAATTTTTTTTGACCTCAAAATGTCATAAAAAACGTCATAGTATAGTATGGCGTTTTTTTCGGTCAAAAAAAGTCAAAATTTTTTTTGACCTCAAAATGTCATAAAAAACATCATAGTATAGTAAGGCGTCAAAATCGGACAAAAAAAGTCAAAATTTTTTTTTACCTCAAAATGTCATAAAAAACATCATAGTATAGTAAGGCGTCAAAATCGGACAAAAAGTCAAAATTTTTTTTGACCTCAAAATGTCATAAAAAACTTCATAGTATAGTATGGCGTTTTTTTCGGTCAAAAAAAGTCAAAATTTTTTTTGACCTCAAAATGTCATAAAAAACGTCATAGTATAGTAAGGCGTCAAAATCGGACAAAAAAAGTCAAAAATTTTTTTGACCTCAAAATGTCATAAAAAACGTCATAGTATAGTAAGCCGTCAAAATCGGACAAAAAAAGTCAAAATTTTTTTTTACCTCAAAATGTCATAAAAAACGTCATAGTATAGTATGGCGTTTTTTTCGGTCAAAAAAAGTCAAAAAATTTTTTGACCTCAAAGTGTCATAAAAAACGTCATAGTATAGTAAGGCGTCAAAATCGGACAAAAAAAGTCAAAAATTTTTTTGACCTCAAAATGTCATAAAAAACATCATAGTATAGTAAGGCGTCAAAATTGGCCCAAAAAAGTCAAAAAATTTTTTGACCTCAAAATGTCATAAAAAACGTCATAGTATAGTAAGGCGTCAAAATCGGAAAAAAAAAGTCAAAATTTTTTTTGACCTCAAAATGTCATAAAAAACGTCATAGTATAGTAAGGCGTCAAAATTGGCCCAAAAAAGTCAAAAATTTTTTTGACCTCAAAATGTCATAAAAAACGTCATAGTATAGTAAGGCGTCAAAATCGGAAAAAAAAAGTCAAAATTTTTTTTGACCTCAAAATGTCATAAAAAACTTCATAGTATAGTATGGCGTTTTTTTCGGTCAAAAAAAGTCAAAATTTTTTTTGACCTCAAAATGTCATAAAAAACGTCATAGTATAGTAAGGCGTCAAAATCGGACAAAAAAAGTCAAAATTTTTTTTGACCTCAAAATGTCATAAAAAACGTCATAGTATAGTATGGCGTTTTTTTCGGTCAAAAAAAGTCAAAATTTTTTTTGACCTCAAAATGTCATAAAAAACATCATAGTATAGTAAGGCGTCAAAATCGGACAAAAAAAGTCAAAATTTTTTTTTACCTCAAAATGTCATAAAAAACGTCATAGTATAGTAAGGCGTCAAAATCGGACAAAAAAAGTCAAAATTTTTTTTGACCTCAAAATGTCATAAAAAACGTCATAGTATAGTATGGCGTTTTTTTCGGTCAAAAAAAGTCAAAAATTTTTTTGACCTCAAAATGTCATAAAAAACGTCATAGTATAGTAAGGCGTCAAAATCGGACAAAAAAAGTCAAAATTTTTTTTGACCTCAAAATGTCATAAAAAACGTCATAGTATAGTATGGCGTTTTTTTCGGTCAAAAAAAGTCAAAAATTTTTTGACCTCAAAATGTCATAAAAAACATCATAGTATAGTATGGCGTTTTTTTCGGACCAAAAACGTCAAAATTTTTTTTGACCTCAAAATGTCATAAAAAACGTCATAGTATAGTAAGGCGTCAAAATTGGCCCAAAAAAGTCAAAAAATTTTTTGACCTCAAAATGTCATAAAAAACGTCATAGTATAGTAAGGCATCAAAATCGGAAAAAAAAAGTCAAAATTTTTTTTTACCTCAAAATGTCATAAAAAACGTCATAGTATAGTAAGGCGTCAAAATCGGACAAAAAAAGTCAAAATTTTTTTTTACCTCAAAATGTCATAAAAAACGTCATAGTATAGTAAGGCGTTTTTTTTCGGTCAAAAAAAGTCAAAATTTTTTTTGACCTCAAAATGTCATAAAAAACGTCATAGTATAGTATGGCGTCAAAATCGGACAAAAAAAGTCAAAATTTTTTTTGACCTCAAAATGTCATAAAAAACATCATAGTATAGTATGGCGTCAAAATCGGACAAAAAAAGTCAAAATTTTTTTTGACCTCAAAATGTCATAAAAAACATCATAGTATAGTATGGCGTTTTTTTCGGACCAAAAACGTCAAAATTTTTTTTGACCTCAAAATGTCATAAAAAACGTCATAGTATAGTAAGGCGTTTTTTTTCGGTCAAAAAAAGTCAAAAATTTTTTTTGACCTCAAAATGTCATAAAAAAACGTCATAGTATAGTAAGGCGTCAAAATCGGACAAAAAAAGTCAAAAAATTTTTTGACCTCAAAATGTCATAAAAAACGTCATAGTATAGTATGGCGTTTTTTTCGGTCAAAAAAAGTCAAAATTTTTTTTGACCTCAAAATGTCATAAAAAACGTCATAGTATAGTATGGCGTTTTTTTCGGTCAAAAAAAGTCAAAAATTTTTTTGACCTCAAAATGTCATAAAAAACATCATAGTATAGTAAGGCGTCAAAATCGGACAAAAAAAGTCAAAATTTTTTTTGACCTCAAAATGTCATAAAAAACGTCATAGTATAGTATGGCGTTTTTTTCGGTCAAAAAAAGTCAAAATTTTTTTTGACCTCAAAATGTCATAAAAAACGTCATAGTATAGTAAGGCGTCAAAATCGGACAAAAAAAGTCAAAAATTTTTTTGACCTCAAAATGTCATAAAAAACGTCATAGTATAGTAAGGCGTCAAAATCGGACAAAAAAAGTCAAAATTTTTTTTGACCTAAAATGTCATAAAAAACGTCATAGTATAGTATGGCGTTTTTTTCGGTCAAAAAAAGTCAAAAATTTTTTTTGACCTCAAAATGTCATAAAAAAACGTCATAGTATAGTAAGGCGTCAAAATCGGACAAAAAAAGTCAAAAAATTTTTTGACCTCAAAATGTCATAAAAAACGTCATAGTATAGTATGGCGTTTTTTTCGGTCAAAAAAAGTCAAAATTTTTTTTGACCTCAAAATGTCATAAAAAACGTCATAGTATAGTATGGCGTTTTTTTCGGTCAAAAAAAGTCAAAATTTTTTTTGACCTCAAAATGTCATAAAAAACGTCATAGTATAGTAAGGCGTCAAAATCGGACAAAAAAAGTCACAATTTTTTTTGACCTCAAAATGTCATAAAAAACGTCATAGTACAGTAAGGCGTAAAAATCGGCCAAAAAAAGTCAAAAAAATTTTTTGACCTCAAAATGTCATAAAAAACGTCATAGTATAGTAAGGCGTCAAAATCGGACAAAAAAAGTCACAATTTTTTTTGACCTCAAAATGTCATAAAAAACGTCATAGTATAGTAAGGCGTCAAAATCGGACAAAAAAAGTCACAAATTTTTTGACCTCAAAATGTCATAAAAAACGTCATAGTATAGTAAGGCGTCAAAATCGGCCCAAAAAAGTCAAAATTTTTTTTGACCTCAAAATGTCATAAAAAACGTCATAGTATAGTATGGCGTTTTTTTCGGTCAAAAAAAGTCACAATTTTTTTTGACCTCAAAATGTCATAAAAAACGTCATAGTATAGTAAGGCGTCAAAATCGGACAAAAAAAGTCACAAATTTTTTTGACCTCAAAATGTCATAAAAAACATCATAGTATAGTAAGGCGTCAAAATCGGACAAAAAAAGTCAAAAATTTTTTTGACCTCAAAATGTCATAAAAAACGTCATAGTATAGTATGGCGTTTTTTTCGGTCAAAAAAAGTCAAAAAAATTTTTGACCTCAAAATGTCATAAAAAACATCATAGTATAGTAAGGCGTCAAAATCGGACAAAAAAAGTCAAAAATTTTTTTGACCTCAAAATGTCATAAAAAACGTCACAGTATAGTATGGCGTTTTTTTCGGTCAAAAAAAGTCAAAAATTTTTTTGACCTCAAAATGTCATAAAAAACATCATAGTATAGTAAGGCGTCAAAATCGGACAAAAAAAGTCACAATTTTTTTTGACCTCAAAATGTCATAAAAAACGTCATAGTATAGTATGGCGTTTTTTTCGGTCAAAAAAAGTCAAAATTTTTTTTGACCTCAAAATGTCACAAAAAAACGTCATAGTATAGTATGGCGTTTTTTTCGGTCAAAAAAAGTCAAAAATTTTTTTGACCTCAAAATGTCATAAAAAACATCATAGTATAGTAAGGCGTCAAAATCGGACAAAAAAAGTCACAATTTTTTTTGACCTCAAAATGTCATAAAAAACGTCATAGTATAGTATGGCGTTTTTTTCGGTCAAAAAAAGTCAAAAAATTTTTTGACCTCAAAATGTCATAAAAAACATCATAGTATAGTAAGGCGTCAAAATCGGACAAAAAAAGTCAAAAAAATTTTTGACCTCAAAATGTCATAAAAAACGTCATAGTATAGTATGGCGTTTTTTTCGGTCAAAAAAAGTCAAAATTTTTTTTGACCTCAAAATGTCATAAAAAACGTCATAGTATAGTATGGCGTCAAAATCGGACAAAAAAAGTCAAAAATTTTTTTGACCTCAAAATGTCATAAAAAACATCATAGTATAGTATGGCGTTTTTTTCGGACCAAAAACGTCAAAATTTTTTTTGACCTCAAAATGTCATAAAAAACGTCATAGTATAGTAAGGCGTCAAAATTGGCCCAAAAAAGTCAAAAAATTTTTTGACCTCAAAATGTCATAAAAAACGTCATAGTATAGTAAGGCGTCAAAATCGGAAAAAAAAAGTCAAAATTTTTTTTTACCTCAAAATGTCATAAAAAACGTCATAGTATAGTATGGCGTTTTTTTCGGTCAAAAAAAGTCAAAATTTTTTTTGACCTCAAAATGTCATAAAAAACGTCATAGTATAGTAAGGCGTCAAAATCGGACAAAAAAAGTCAAAAAATTTTTTTACCTCAAAATGTCATAAAAAACGTCATAGTATAGTAAGGCGTCAAAATCGGACCAAAAAAGTCAAAATTTTTTTTGACCTCAAAATGTCATAAAAAACGTCATAGTATAGTAAGGCGTCAAAATCTGAAAAAAAAAAGTCAAAATTTTTTTTGACCTCAAAATGTCATAAAAAACGTCATAGTATAGTAAGGCGTCAAAATCGGACAAAAAAAGTCAAAAAAAGTCAAAAAATTTTTTTACCTCAAAATGTCATAAAAAAACATCATAGTATAGTAAGGCGTCAAAATCGGCCAAAAAAAGTAAAAAAAGTCAAAAAAATTTTTTGACCTCAAAATGTCATAAAATGTCACAGTATAGTAAGGCGTTTTTTTTGGTCAAAAAAAGTCAAAAATTTTTTTGACCTCAAAATGTTATAAAAAACGTCATAGTATAGTAAGGCGTCAAAATCGGCCCAAAAAAGTCAAAATTTTTTTGACCTCAAAATGTCATAAAAATCGTCATAGTATAGTATGGTGTTTTTTTCGGTCAAAAAAAGTCAAAATTTTTTTTGCCCTCAAAATGTCATAGTATAGTAAGGCGTCAAAATCGGACAAAAAAAGTCAAAATTTTTTTTGACCTCAAAATGTCATAAAAAACGTCATAGTATAATATGGCGTTTTTTTCGGTCAAAAAAAGTCAAAAATTTTTTTGACCTCAAAATGTCATAAAAACGTCATAGTATAGTAAGGCGTCAAAATCGGACAAAAAAAGTCAAAAAATTTTTTGACCTCAAAATGTCATAAAAAACGTCATAGTATAGTAAGGCGTCAAAATCGGACAAAAACAGTCAAAAAATTTTTTGACCTCAAAATGTCATAAAAAACGTCATAGTATAGTAAGGCGTCAAAATCGGACAAAAAAAGTCAAAAAAAGTCAAAATTTTTTTTGACCTCAAAATGTCATAAAAAAACATCATAGTATAGTAAGGCGTCAAAATCGGCCAAAAAAAGTAAAAAAAGTCAAAAAAAATTTTTGACCTCAAAATGTCATAAAATGTCACAGTATAGTAAGGCGTTTTTTTTGGTCAAAAAAAGTCAAAAATTTTTTTGACCTCAAAATGTTATAAAAAACGTCATAGTATAGTAAGGCGTCAAAATCGGACAAAAAAAGTCCAAATTTTTTTGACCTCAAAATGTCATAAAAATCGTCATAGTATAGTATGGCGTTTTTTTTGGTCAAAAAAAGTCAAAATTTTTTTTGACCTCAAAATGTCATAAAAAACTTCATAGTATAGTAAGGCGTCAAAATCGGCCCAAAAAAGTCAAAAAATTTTTTGACCTCAAAATGTCATAAAAAACGTCATAGTATAGTATGGTGTTTTTTTCGGTCAAAAAAAGTCAAAATTTTTTTTGACCTCAAAATGTCATAGTATAGTAAGGCGTCAAAATCGGACAAAAAAAGTCAAAATTTTTTTTGACCTCAAAATGTCATAAAAAACGTCATAGTATAGTAAGGCGTCAAAATCGGACAAAAACAGTCAAAAAATTTTTTGACCTCAAAATGTCATAAAAAACGTCATAGTATAGTAAGGCGTCAAAATCGGACAAAAAAAGTCAAAAAAAGTCAAAATTTTTTTTGACCTCAAAATGTCATAAAAAAACGTCATAGTATAGTAAGGCGTCAAAATCGGACAAAAAAAGTCCAAATTTTTTTGACCTCAAAATGTCATAAAAAACGTCATAGTATAGTAAGGCGTCAAAATCGGACAAAAAAAGTCAAAAAAAGTCAAAAATTTTTTTTACCTCAAAATGTCATAAAAAAACATCATAGTATAGTAAGGCGTCAAAATCGGCCAAAAAAAGTAAAAAAAGTCAAAAAAAATTTTTGACCTCAAAATGTCATAAAATGTCACAGTATAGTAAGGCGTTTTTTTTGGTCAAAAAAAGTCAAAAATTTTTTTGACCTCAAAATGTTATAAAAAACGTCATAGTATAGTAAGGCGTCAAAATCGGCCCAAAAAAGTCAAAATTTTTTTGACCTCAAAATGTCATAAAAATCGTCATAGTATAGTATGGTGTTTTTTTCGGTCAAAAAAAGTCAAAATTTTTTTTGCCCTCAAAATGTCATAGTATAGTAAGGCGTCAAAATCGGACAAAAAAAGTCAAAATTTTTTTTGACCTCAAAATGTCATAAAAAACGTCATAGTATAATATGGCGTTTTTTTCGGTCAAAAAAAGTCAAAAATTTTTTTGACCTCAAAATGTCATAAAAACGTCATAGTATAGTAAGGCGTCAAAATCGGACAAAAAAAGTCAAAAAAATTTTTGACCTCAAAATGTCATAAAAAACGTCATAGTATAGTAAGGCGTCAAAATCGGACAAAAACAGTCAAAAAATTTTTTGACCTCAAAATGTCATAAAAAACGTCATAGTATAGTAAGGCGTCAAAATCGGACAAAAAAAGTCAAAAAAAGTCAAAATTTTTTTTGACCTCAAAATGTCATAAAAAAACATCATAGTATAGTAAGGCGTCAAAATCGGCCAAAAAAAGTAAAAAAAGTCAAAAAAATTTTTTGACCTCAAAATGTCATAAAATGTCACAGTATAGTAAGGCGTTTTTTTTGGTCAAAAAAAGTCAAAAATTTTTTTGACCTCAAAATGTTATAAAAAACGTCATAGTATAGTAAGGCGTCAAAATCGGACAAAAAAAGTCCAAATTTTTTTGACCTCAAAATGTCATAAAAATCGTCATAGTATAGTATGGCGTTTTTTTTGGTCAAAAAAAGTCAAAATTTTTTTTGACCTCAAAATGTCATAAAAAACTTCATAGTATAGTAAGGCGTCAAAATCGGCCCAAAAAAGTCAAAAAATTTTTTGACCTCAAAATGTCATAAAAAACGTCATAGTATAGTATGGTGTTTTTTTCGGTCAAAAAAAGTCAAAATTTTTTTTGACCTCAAAATGTCATAGTATAGTAAGGCGTCAAAATCGGACAAAAAAAGTCAAAATTTTTTTTGACCTCAAAATGTCATAAAAAACGTCATAGTATAGTAAGGCGTCAAAATCGGACAAAAAAAGTCAAAAAATTTTTTGACCTCAAAATGTCATAAAAAACGTCATAGTATAGTATGGCGTTTTTTTCGGTCAAAAAAAGTCAAAATTTTTTTTGACCTCAAAATGTCATAAAAAACGTCATAGTATAGTAAGGCGTCAAAATCGGACAAAAAAAGTCAAAAAAATTTTTGACCTCAAAATGTCATAAAAAACGTCATAGTATAGTAAGGCGTCAAAATCGGACAAAAAAAGTCATACTTTAGAACGGCCTCAAAATGTCATAAAAATGGTCATAGTATAGGTAAGGCATCAAAATATGCCAAAAAAAGTCATCCTTTAGTAAGGCCTCAAAATGTCATAAAAAACTTCATAGTATAGTAAGGCGTCAAAATATGCCAAAAAAGTCATACTTTTAGAAAGGGCTCAAAATATCATAAAAAACATCAAAATATGCCAAAAAAAAGTCATAGTTTAGTAAGGCCTCAAAATGTCATGAAAAACGGAAAAGTATAGTAAGGTGTCAAAATATGCAAAAAAAAGTCATCCTTTAGTAAGGCTTCAAAATATCATAAAAAACGTCATAGTATAGTAAGGCATCAAAATCGGGCAAAAAAAGTCATAGTTTAGTAAGGCGTCAAAATGTCACAAAAAACGTCATAATGTATGGCGTTAAAATTTGCCAAAAAAAGTCATAGTTTAGTAAGGCGTCAAAATGTCACAAAAAACGTCATAATGTATGGCGTTAAAATTTGCCAAAAAAAGTCATAGTTTAGGAAGACCTCAAAATGTCATAAAAACGTCAGTACAGTGTGCGTAAAAATATGCCAAATCAAGTCATATTTTAGTAAGAAAAAAGTAAGTTAGAAAAAATGTCATACGGCCATAAGGCTTCAAAATATGCCAATAAAAATCATATTTTAGTAAGGCCTCAACATGTCATAAAAAACGTCATACTGACGTATTGATTTGTTGCTGCTACAAGAGCCATTATACTTAATTTGTTCTGATCAAGAAGGCCTTTATATTTCTATCTTATTTGTAGAGGGGTAGTCTAAAAGAAGGTTACCCTTTATGGGTATCTGTCTTGAATTTAATAAAGACTTTCTTCTCTGACCTTATATGTACCTCAAGTTGCCTTTTTGGACATACATGCATACATTCATACGTATCATACTTGCGTGTGGAGAAGATTTATTTCAGCATCATGTAAAATTAACAATAATGATAGTAATAATATTAAAGCAAACAGCTCTGGTATCATAATAGTATCCGTATCGGCAGATATCCAAATTCAGGTATCGGGATTGCATCAGAAGTGAAAAAATGTAGATCGGTGCATCCTTACTATATTTAATGCAAGACCACAGAGCAAGGTCCTTACCTGCCACAGGACAGAGGCGGATGTAACTTCTGAAAGGGGACGCCCTCTCTGATACATGGAAGATGTGGAGGCTTGGGCAGAGCCAGCGCAGCAGGCGATCCAGGGTGTGCTGCAGCAGCAGGGAATCTCCAGGATTGGCCAGCAGATGCAAGTTCATTAGTAAGAGCTGCTGCTGCTGCTGCTGCTGCTGCCGCTGCGGCCTGACCCGCCTGGTCATGAGCTCAACTGGAGCAACACACACACACAATAACTGAAGTTGAAAAGATTTTCACATCAAGATCAGGTTTGTTGTGATGGGGAGTGTGATTCAGCTTGTGAAAACAGTTTATAATTACGTATATGACTTCTTTGGAAAGGTATGGTCACATTATAACAGACAAATTCAAGAATGTGATTCATGTCTTAGTGTGATATCCAGCTGACTGTGGTGGAGTTGGAGTTCAGAGTTCACTGCCCACTGTCTACTGTCATTCAAATTTTACTGATTAGCTAAAACAAATACTGATACACTGTGTTTTAGACAACCTAATTTAATGTCGTTAATGTCATCTGACTAAAACTTCAATGCTGTTTGACTGATACTTAGTTGTTCCAACAAAT